>NC_138075.1:41765657-42492323 GCF_964212035.1 Myotis nattereri
AAAGAGACAAAGCTCTGTACACATGATAGTAGGGAGGTGAATAAGAGATCCCTATTGAAGCTGGGGCTCACCAGAGCTACATGCTCAGTTAAGGGATGGACTAGAAATAAACCTGCTCTTGTCCCAGGGAAATGTCAGGAAACTCCGCGATGGTGGGGGGGAGAAAAAGTCTCCCTTGAGTATTCTTAACCACAAGCCAGGTTGTATGTGGCTTCGAGCTACCTAGGTCATCCCCAAATCCTCAGGATGAATGTTTAAAGTGTTTGGGGATGGTATTGCCCAGGAGCCTGGCAAAAGCAAGATAAAATCCTCTCTGACTGATACCATTTTCAACCAGGTGTAAACATGACAAAAATAATGTTTCCAAAATATGAATGCCTTAAAAAAGAAATCCCCCCACACACACATATGAAAAATAGATGTCAGTATCACACCATATGACTGTATCAACAAATCCTGATGGTTTGATCTTTAACATACATGCACAATTTAACCCCGCCCATGTTGATCTCTCCCACCCTAGTTCAGTCACCAGCATCTCTCACCCGTACAGGACTTCAAAGCTAATGAACTCTTTTTCATCAACCAGGTACATGCTATCACTTTGCATTTTACCTTATACATGTTTTCTATATCTATACTTGTAGCTTTCATTTTGAAACTACTTTCTGATATTTACATTTGTCAAAACACTGCCTTTCTGTTAGGGTATTTTAAACTTCTATAATCAACAGAGAGAGAGAGAGAGAGAGAGAGAGAGAGAGAGAGAGAGAGAGAGATTTAAGAGGGATTCAGAGAGCCTCCCAGTCCCCCTACTTACAGGATGAGGAATGGCTGCCTTGCTAGAGACAGGTCCCTCTGACTCTCCTGTTCGCTCTCCCTTTTAAAAACCTGGAATTCAAAGAAATGCCCCAACTCTCCCACTGCCATTTGCAGGCATTCTTTTCCAGGCCACCACGGTCCATTTCACCCCAGTCATTTAAAGGAACACAATCTACCTAAGTAGTGTTCGCCAAACACATATAAAAAGCCCTCAAACAGGCAGTGCCATCTAATCCCAGCAGAATTTTTGCAAACCTCATCCCATTGGCCCACTGACTTTTCAGGTTATTCAAACACCCTTGTTTTGCTTCAGTTCCTTGACTCTGCCATCTGCATGGCTCTTGTGATGGGTGACTTAGTTGGGGCACACTAGTTGAAACCCTTAGTTGGGTTTCAGCTTCATCTTCAGCACTCCCCCCAGAGCCTGTTTTCCAACATCCACCCTCAAGTCTCCTGGGCCTGTGATCTCCACTGACAACCACCTTGGAAGAAACAAGTCTGGCCTCTCAGACATCCATCTCCCCATCTCAAATACTGTTGGGGAAATCTTAGAAGAGAGCAGACGCTTCAAATTCACCTTAATAGAGCCCGGCCAGTATGGCTCAGTGGTTGAGCGTCAACCTATGAACCAGGAGGTCACGGTTGGATTCCCAGTCAGGGCTCAATCTGAGTTGCAGGAGGCAGCTGATCAATGATTCTTTCTTATCATTGATGTTTCTATCTCTTTCTCCCTCTCCCTTCCTCTCTAATATCTATATCTATATCTATATCTATATATATACATATATATACATATATACACACATACACACACACACACACACACACACGCACACTGAGTGGCCAGATTATTATGACCACCTGACCTTTGTAGGCAAATTAGCTATAATTTTGCACTGAAGTTGCTATGAGGGCCAGACCATTATAAATAGGGAAACAGGTTGTTTACCACGATACAAGTGATTTTTTTTCTGAAGATATGGGTAAACAACACAATATAGATAGATAGATAGATAGATAGATAGACAGATAGATAGATAATACACACAAACAAATTCACCATAATAGAGTAATTCTGTATTAGTCTGAGTCATACACCTCTGCCAGGGTCCCCCAGTCCAGCCCTGGTGACATAAATGAGTTGAATACTACCACCAGGAAGGGCCAAACAATGGAAAATTCTAGAGACACTGATGACTTTCAATTTTGGCGTGAGCCTGGGGAAGGATGGGCATCCAAGACACCACCTGATCTGATCCTTCCCTCTCAGAGCTCAAAATGTTCCTCGCAGAGGGATATCGCATTTTATAAACTACTGCCCAAGGAACTTGTTGCTACAACAAAAAACTTCCAAGCCATGGAAACTGTTTGTATCAGCCAAACCCAAAGCTCAACTATACACACAGCCTAAAAATCAAGTTGCCTTAATTTTGCATTTTTGGCTCATTTTGCCTGGCCACATCCTAAAACCAAATGGGTTGAATTACTAGGTGAAAAATAAAATTCATCCATGGGAACTGTTGCTATTGTCACAGAAAACAAAGGGAAAGCATTTTTCTGCCAGGCCTTAGAAGGGGTGAAGTTGTTAGTTTAGGATAAAGAATCAGACTTAAATGCCTGCCACATGCAGAAAAGTGAAGTTGACTCTTGATTAGACTCCCTGCTAAAAAGTCTCTTATTCTTTTAAATTGTATTTTAAAATATCAAGCCCCGGGAAACCTTTCTTGAGAACAATTTGAAAATGTCTATGTAAAGTCTTTAAAAATGTGTATAATTTTACCCAGTGGTTCCAATTCCGGGAATAATTATAAAAGTGCCCAGAAGAATTATCTTCAAAGATATTTAATGCTGCATTACTTTTAACAGTGATAAAAAAATAATAACAACCTTTAGATGTCCAACATGGGAAATTGGCTAAATAAATTGGATAGTAGAAATGTCCTTTAAAAATCTAAATAGCCCTCGGATTAATCGTAACTCTTTATTCTTTACTTACTGCCTAATGCCCCAGCATGCAGAATGCTCACACTAGGAGGCTCTCTTTAGTTAACCCACATATTTATACTCCCACAACCTGAGTTGTGTGCTCACCAGGAATCAGTTATGTTTGTTGCCAACCTGTGTATGCCACTAAAGTTTTGTTATGCTATAGCTGCTATAGTTTTAATTATGTGGCTTAATTAAATAATATGTTCACCAATAAAATGACAGAGAGAGATTTTTATTTCTCCAAAAACTGTATTGAATGTTTTAGAAAGACTAGATAAAGCTGACCCACACCCCCAAAAATGCTGCTGAATGAGACGATAGTAGGCATCTGTAAAATATGAAGGGAGGAAACTATAATGATGCCAAAGTCTCTTCTCTAGATTGGTAAATATATTTCAATCTAAAAGTACATAGCTTGGGGTTTAAGTTACTCTGATTAAATTGGATTTGAGAGATTCTACTGGACACCCATATGATAGATACTAGTCCACTATTACAAATGAGTATGTGAAAAATAGATGAAATGGAAATTTGTGGTACATTTGCTAATAGGTACAAAAATCAATTGACTAATAATTATATAACATATGATGCTGATTTTGTTTCAAAGTATACATTAATGCATAAGAAAACCCGAAAGGGACATATTCTAACATGTTATTGGCGATTATTGGTGAGTGAGCATAAGGGGAACCTGTGGCTTGGCTACGGAATATCATGTGAGCCATAACTGGCAGTCCACAAAGGGACAGAGGGAGATGAATAAAACAGAGAAGCCTGAAGTCTGAAAGACAAGAGATGCCAAGGAATTACTATCAGCCTTCTGCTCCCATTTTCATGGCCTGGTAACTGGTTTCCGTGTTGTTTTTTTTCTGAGGCCTGGGAACATTCCCCTGTGGTTCTCTAAGATACCCATGTTATTAATTCCTCATTTTTGCTGAAGCTAGGTTTCCTGAACTTGCTTTCTGTTACAGCAACAAAAAGTTTTATTAATGCAAGCAACTAGTAAGTAGACTCACTTTTAAAAACAAACAAGTGCACACACTCACCCAAAATTCAGGTTATCTTGATGCGCACATGCAAACAAAAGTCTCTGGGGTGAATTACTCAAGTGCCACCGGAGCTGTTATGAGTAACTTGGAAAGATCCTTTCCCTCTTCGTTGTTCATCTTGAACCTGAGAAGGAACAGACCTAAGAAGTGTGTGAGCCTATGTGAGGGTCTGGAAGAACCATCAAGGATGTCCCCCACAAATAAAAAGCAGGCCTACGGCTTACCAAGGCTGGATGAAGGCACTGACCAGTGCCATGGTCCTTATTGGGCACCAATGGTTCATTCTCAATACAGGGGATGGACATGGTGCCCCATACCTATGGTCGGGGCCCACTGTGGTCAGCACCAGTTGACTTAACCAGCCTGTTTGAACTTCACCAAGGACATTCGTTATATGCCAGTTGAATTTAATCTTTTTCTTGGAAGTTGCCCTTGGGGCTCCTCAGTCAGAATGAACTGGGAAGATTGTTAAATGCTGATTCTTGGACCTTGCCCCAGGCCTACTGAATCAACACTCAGGGTAGAGGGTGAAGAAGTTGCCTTTTGCAAGCACCTTGTGGGATTCTGGCATACACTAAGGTCTGAGGAATGCTGGCCCCACCATGTGTAAGCAGGAAGTGAACGCTGCTCATCGCCTGAGGGATGACTCCCAGGCATCTATCATTGAACTGATTTCTCCTACTTCTGACTTTGATTTGCTCTGTGATCTTAAGCAGAACATTTCACCTCCTCAGACTTCAGTTTCCTTATCTGTCACTTAGATGGGGTTGGAAAATAGACCATCTCTAAAATCCCCTCCGGCATGAAAAAATTTCAGTTTCTATGTTATGAGTGATTCTCTTTTATTTGAAATGTGCCTAAAGTCATTTCGGGCTTAGTGTGGGCTTTAACTAATTGTTAGCTGTATAAATGGATGTAGTACATAGCCGACTTAGAACATAACAAAGACTTACTTAAGCAGAATTTCAGTTTTTCTTCCCTGTACTAAAACAGCAGGCTCTTTAAATCTATCATAAAACCTTAAATCGTTAGGACAAGAAGAGATTTGGCAACTTCCTCCCAGAGGATATGGCAGACATGTAAGAAGGATATGGGGCTTTTACTTACAGTGTGGGAGCCATTTCCTTAGTGAGCCACCATTAGGACCAGGATGGCAACTTATAAGGGGAGAAATGGATGCCCAGAGAAGCAAGTGACTGATCCAAGGTCACCCCTTTGTTGGGAGCAGAGAGGCAGTGCCAGAGCTCTCGCCTCCCGACTCCTTGTCCAGGGCCCTTCCTATCACCCCACCTGAGGCCCAGGATGAAGGCCACCAGACTTTCCCTCGGGACTCGGGGCCTTCCGGCCTCAGAGGTTTTACTTTAAAATCTCTGCTGTTCCAGTGGGCAAACAATGCCCAAGGAGGGAGCTTGTTAACTGTTCCTTCCTGGGGATGTGGAGAAGAATTTACAACATCCCCCACCCTAGGTCTTCTTCTGAGACTCCTGAGGCGGCTCTGTCGGGAAAGGCTGGTTATGTTAACCCCTTCCCGTTACCTCTTTCCACACACAGTGGTTTATGCAGAAGGAGGTGGGACTCCAACTCTGCCACAAAACACCATCAAGGCTCATACAAACTGTGGCCCAGCCGGGTGCAGAGGCCATGCACAGGGGCCTGCAGAGCTGTGCTTGTGGCAGGGAACGCCCCCTAACTGCCCTCCGCACAGGGGTTAAACATTGCCCCTGTATAGGTGACTCCCTGATAATAAATTGTTATTCCTTTTTACTTTATTTCTAAAATAGAACTTTTTATTTTATTTTACTTAAATGAAGTACTTACTAGATATATCACTAGTATCTAAAACTAGCATAAACTGTTACCATGTTCGAAATCCGTTTGTGAAATTCATGCAAATGACTGTGTGTGTGTGTTAAGTGCCATTGAGTCAGCTCCAACTCCTGGAGACCCTGTAAATGAGTGATGTCCACCGTTCTGTCCTCAATAGCCCTGCTCGGCCCCTGCAGACTCCTGTTCACAGATTCCTTTATGGAGTCAATCGTCTCATATTTGGTCTCCTCTTTTCCTGCCGCCTTCTGTTTTCCCCAGCATTGGGGTTCTTTCCAAAGAGGCCTGCCTGTCTTCGCATGACATGCCCGAAGTAGGACAGCCCCATTTTGTCATTTATGGCTCTAGTGACCCTTGTTCCTCTTTCTGGTGGTCCAGGATAGCCACAGAGCTCTCTGCCAGCACCATATTTCAAATGAATCCATTTTCAAATGACTGCTTACAGATTAATAATAGTCTACAACCAAGGAATAATGGCTAATTTCACAAACCAACATTCCTGCACATTTGAAGTGTAAAAAGAAAAAACAAATTCAAACTTTTTTACTTTCTTATTCTCTTGTTTTTCGCCTCAAACGATAAAACTTCTCATTTCTGCCTTAAGTTAATTCAACAATTTCACTAATTTTGACAACAGATGGGCTAAACTTTATTCAATAATATAAGTAAAATTAGAATAAAAATCCCTCCCCCAAAAGCTACCCAGTTCTCATAGGTAAACACTTTGGAAGCATCTACTTAGGTATCAATAATGTGACTAAATTTGAAGCACAGGCAGGGACTGTTTGGGCTACTATGATATCATCATTTCAAATTGTTCATCAGGGTCAATTCAAAAAGAAACAATGCTCTAACGCCTAACTCTGGTAAATGCAGTAATAAAGTTATATTTTGAAAACAATACTCTAATGATCAGACATTTTTCTAACTCAGATAGAATCTCAACTTTAACGTAGGTTAGTGAGGTTTCACTAGGCAGACATGTACCTCTATTGAAAGTCAGTACCTTCGGATGATGGCTAATGCCTATTGCAGAGGTAAGAAGTAGACTTAACATCTACTATTAGCACTCACTATTAACATGTATCACTCACTATTTTCAAGTAACTACAAGGGATGAATGACTGACTACAAATAGTCCCTCAAAGCAGTAGGCCAACAGACTAGTGTGGGAAAAGCATAAAGATAGGTTGGTGTTAATGCAAAGCAGAGGGAAGCCTTGCTGTCAAGTCTGAGGAGGCAGAAGAGGGAGAGGTTAATTCTGACTCAGGGAATGATGAAAGGGTAAGGCTGCCAAGAGCTGAGCTGGGGCCAGGGCACCAGGGGAGGACAGCACCTGAGCAATGGTAGACACATAGGAAAAGTTTGCCCTGAGAGCAGGGAGCAGCTTGCTGGGAGTGGAGGGTGTGCCCACTAGGGTGCGGACAAGCAAATGTGTGGGAAACAGAACTGGAGACCATTCCAGGGAGCTTGGGCTTGATTCTGTGAGGATCTGCTAACACTTTTTGAGCCAATGAGTGAGCAGACCTAGGTTTGGGGCACTCTCTTAGGCAGCCGTGGGAGGAGTGATTTAGTATCGGGAGACCTAGAGGCCAGTGAGAAGGTTATGGGGACCATTGCCCGGGTTGAGACGTATTCCCAATCTTCCAGTTTATCTGCTACCTCCAGAGAGGATTATTAGCATATAGGATGCAAGTGTTTGAGCATAGAAACATTATACATTAGCTTTATCATTATTTCTTTGTTCCAAATGGGCTGGTTATGAGAGATATTTTTAGTGTCCTTTTCATAATCTAAGAACCTCTAGTAAGATAGTTAAATATGCAAAAATAATTAAGTAATTTGCTCAGTTTAGAAATATTGACCCTTTTAATTGACATTGATGTTTTGGAGGCATAGATGATGAGAATGTTTTTGAAAAATTGTCTATGAATATATACCTATCATGTGTGAGTAAATTACTAAGCGCATTCCAGCTCCAGGAACAGAACTAAAGAAGATTTGCTCTGCCTCATCTACTGACGATGGCTTCTACCTTGGGGCCCAGTGCAGCTTCCCCCAGTGTGTGTGGGAGGAGATCAGCTTCCCCCAGCATGGTGGGAGGGGATGATGGGAGGGGATGGTGGGCGGAGCGCAGATGTATTGTTCTTCTTATCTCAGGATACTGCCAGGATCTCCATGTCATAAGTAAGGAAATAAACCAAAGCTTTAAACAACTAGTGTCAAGGTCTGCACATAATCAGAAAAGCTGAGAGAAAAATCCTCATTTTTAGAATTCTTGTTATATATCTAAGTGTAAATACATAACGTTAATATAGAACAACTTTCTCCTAAGGACATTTCATCTTTTTGCCCTGGAAAAAAATATGGTGTCCAAATGTTTCCGAACTTTTTCTCCGGACTTGACACTTTTAAATATATCAAACATAACCATTTACCAGCAGAGGAGTTACAAATACAACACAATTATGACCCTAACTTTTGAACAAAAGCAAAAATATTACTATGTAAAAGTTATTTTTCTCTCTCACAAAGCACCATTGCTGCTCACACAAAACATATACTTTGCAAAGTATCCCCAAATTTCTGAAAACTTCACACCTCTTGTCTCAGACTCTGAGTTAGAACCTGTTTCCCATACTGTGGGCTCAGAGGCGAGGCATGTCAACTACCTTATCGATCTGAACTCCCCCGTCCCGCCTAGGATACCACACACAGCCTCTACAAAGGGGTCTGCAGCTGCGTCCTGTGATGGGGAGCACTCTCCAGGATGTGTGCACACCCCATCCTCTCCTTGAAACTCTTCTTGCCCTAGTTTCCTTCCTGACGTCAAACACCTAGAATCTGCCCACGCCTTTGGGTTGACAGCTGAGTGGACAGTCTGCTTGGATCGAGGCTCCAGCCTCCTCCTGCAGATAAGATACTACTTCTCAGACCGTTTTCAGCTCTTTACAACCCAAGGGTCAGATCTACCCTGTCCAGGCCCCCAGTCCAGCTCCTTCTAGGAGAGAATTCATACCTGGTGTGTTAAGACCTCCTAGCTCCTCTGTGATGTGCCTTAACACTTAGCCTTAAGGATAGGAATACATAATAGCCCTTTAAGCAGAACTATAACCGGATTTGCATATATTAAAATACATATGCAAATCCGGTTATAGTTCTGTTTAAAGCTTCTGTGGCTTGCCAAGTTACAGATTAGTGTCCAACCTGCCACACTGTCTGCTGACTAACTTGGCCTCCAGACTCCCCAGGTGTGAGACTCTAATGACTCACCTGAAGTCTTAGTAGTCACAAGGCCGGACCTTCTACCTGGGAAATTTTCTAAGGAGGAGGGTGTTTATTTGTGAGCCTGAGCACTGCCTTTCCCTCCAGACGTGTCTGTGTGGTGTCAGGAGAGGCAGACCTCAGCACAGATGGCGGCTCCTGCAACATTCACTCCAGGCAGCTGTGTTCAGCGACCATCAAGCTCCCTGGCGACACTTGCCCGGCGAGCCGGATTATGACAATGAATAGTACAAGACCTCTTGCAGGTCGTAGGCCATGGAACACATGTTTAACTTCTTCAGGAAAAAAAGAGTCCACTGGCAAAAAAAAAAAAAAAAAGTGAAAGAAAATTGCCAAAGACTTCATTTCCTGCTGTATAACCAGATGGTTATGAATCATGTAAAAATCCCTTCCGCCTCCATGAACAAATATTTTGTGTTATCTACAGACCAGCAGTACATTGGTGATGAGTAAATGCATAAGAAACTTCTAGGTGGCCAAAACCGGTTTGGCTCAGTGGATAGAGCGTCGGCCTGCAGACTGAAAGGTCCCAGGTTCGATTCCGGTCAGGGGATGTGCCTGGGTTGCGGGCATATCCCCAGGAGGAGATGTGCAGGAGGCAGCTGATCGATGTTTCTCTCTCATCGATGTTTCTGACTCTCTATCTCTCTCCCTTTCTCTCTGTAAAAAATCAATAAAATATATTTTAAAAAAAGAAAAAAAAAAAGAAACTTCTAGGTGGTAGAATATACTTCTCAAGTATATGGAAAAATATATAACATAAAAATCTTTATCTTCCCAGGAAGAAAGGAAGAGAGGTGGGAGGGAAAGAGGGAGAAGGATTAGATGGTCCTTTGCTGACCAAGGTGCCTAAGAGCCACGGACAGGACCAGAAATGCAGGAGCTTTCTGCACATCTGCCTCTCCCTGGAGCAGAGATCAGGCCCTGAGGCTCCCGGCCTCCAAGAGGAAGTGTCACCACTTGGCAAAATCTTCCCAGGGAGGTTCTGGTATTGTCCTCTTTGGCCTCCTGACAAGAATGTTCGCTTACAAATCCCATGTTATCCTGAGTCCATCTGGTGTGTCCTGAGGATCAAAAGCAAAAGCGCCTACCCTCTCTCTCTCAGGCTCTGACCTGCTTTCACAGGCACCCAAGCTCTCAGGGTGAAGCCCAGGCTTGTCCCCAAAAGGGTGCTCCAGGAGGGAGAGAGACACCAAGCACAGAGAGAGCGCCTCCCCTCCCCCGCCCCCATCCCCTCACTCGACACAAGGGACAGAGTGAGTCAGCCAGAGGTCCCTGCAATCAGTGGCAGAAGACAGACTGCTGGGTCTCCTGAGTCCTTCAGCCGCACACTGGTTATTACAGACAAAGCTGTAAGGGAACTGAGAGGTGATTTTCCAGAAGGAAGAGAAATGAGACTTAGCAGAGTCAGGCCACTCATGTTGGTCACAGAATGAGTTGCAGAAGGGTTGAGACTAGATCTCAAGGGCAGGAATATCACTTTAACGTTTGCCATTGTATGGGTTGGTTTGGTTTAGAAGTAATAACTTAGGCACCTGTCCTAAGAGCCACAGGAGTGCTGCCGGCCTGGCCAGGTCTCCCTGCCTGGTGAGATGAGCATGAGAATGCTGCTCCACAGAAGTCACAGGTCGTGGGCAGCCTGCTTTGGGCAAGTGTATCCACAGCCTCTCTGCCACCTTTTCATAAAGCCTACAGTTGTACATGAATGACATTTTGTTGCTCTTAATACCAATAAAATGGAATTCTCTTTATTTATAAATCTCTCCTTTTATTATCATAATTATCCTTTAGAAAAAAAAAAAAAAGAAGTAATAACTTTAACCCAGTGACTCTTCAAGAGAAAATAAGCCACGATTTTAAGGGTGGTAGGGAATGGGGGTGAGGGGAAGGGAAACATCGGTCAGCATTTATGTCATTAAACAAACACCTTTTTGACACAGGTTTGACATGTCCATTAAATAATATGCTATCTATCCGTGGCCAGGTGGCTCAGTTAGTTGGAGAATCATTCCTAAAGGTTGTGGGTTCAATTCTTGGTCAGGTCTCATATGGGAAGCAATGGGTCAATGTTTCTCTCTCACATTGATGCTTTCTCTCTCTCTCCCTTCCTCTCCTTCTAAAATCAATAAACATGTCCCATGGTGAGTATTAAAAATAATAATCTATACTAATAATAGCCTAGGTGGTCATCACCCACTCAGGCCATGATGCCCTCATGCCATCACAATCCCACAATCCATCACCAGGAGGCTGCGTGTGCAGCAGTGGGGCACAGCGGCCAGGCCTGAGGGTCCTATGGCCTTGTGTGGCACGGAGGCAGGACCCCCGGCTCTGGCCTACCTCTTTGGGACAATCCATCGAGTAGCCTGGGTAGGTGGGCAGGGCCTACCTCTTTGGGGCGATTGATCACGGGGCTCCCACACTGTGAGAGGGCACAGGCCAGGTTGGGGGAATCCCCCCTGAGTGCACAAATTTCATGCACTGGGCCTCTAGTAATAATAATATGCCATCTATACCAACTTGTTTGACCTGAACAACAAGTTCAAACACCAAGGGGGCTGGAGAAGAGGGAGGGCATATAAACAGAAGAAAGGGGGGAGAATTTTCCACTCTTTCTCAGGACGGGAGTTTGGCACCTCATTCTTTTGTGAACAATAGAGCCACTGTGTAAGCCTCACATCACTCAGAGAAGGAGGAACCAAGCCAGGAGGCCTTACACTTTGTAACCTGTAGTGCCTCTTCCTCATTTCCTCATTGACTACTGATTCTCAGGGCTCCAGGTGGGCAGCATTGAAGTCCAGTTACATTAACTGTCCACACATCCTGCCCTTGATTTACTTCATTATAGAAAGTAGCCAGAGTGCAGCTGAAGGCTCTCTGTGTCTGGACTTTATGACAAAGAGGATATATAAACAGAACTTCAGGGCCTTCCTGAGAAAGAGGAATCAGCCTCTCTTCAGTCAGGAGCCAAGGAATTATTTACACACCAAGCAAATAGCTCCCAAGCTAACAGAAAATGGCCCTACGGGCGTACCATTCATTGACCCCGGGAATTCCCCCAAGACACCTCTGGAATTTGAAAATTGCTGTTAATCACATTAAACTGTGAGGGTTACTGATTCTTCCAGAAGGGATGATCACAGAAATGTGTGGTGTCAGTTGAGGTTCTGATGAACAGGCGCTACGAGTTTCAATTGTTTTTCTTATAATCCAAGTCCATGTATGAATTCTCATACATGCAAGCTAACTGTGAGTCAGGACTGGCCAAGATTGTGGGATGTGAAGTTAATGCCCGTTTTCTTTCCACCTCCCCTTAAACACAGTGCCTACTCTGCATTAATCGGGTCTGGTGTTTGAAACACGTACCACAAGTTTAAGCATTTTTGTATCTAAAAGACTTCCTTGGAAATGAAAATACTCTGAGAAGGGACAACACAGCAGGCTGTTATGGGCTGACTTGTGTCCCCCAAAATTCATATGTTGAATTCCTAGCCCCTGATACCTCAGAATGTGACTGTTTGGGGAGACTGGGTCTTTAAAGAGGTACTTCCGTTAACATGAGGTCATTATGAGTGGTGTCATTATAAGAGGAGATGAGGACACAGACATGTGCAGAGGGAAGGCCTTGGGAAGATATTGAGAGAAGACAGCCATCCACACGCAAGAAGAGAGACCGCAGAAGAAACCCACCCTGCTGACACCTTCATCTCGGATTTCTAGCCTCCAGAAGTGTGAGAAGATAAATTTCTTTTACTTAAGCTGCCCACTGTGTGGTACTTTGTTATGGTAGCTCTAGAAAATTAATACACAGGCTATTGACACTCAAACATGAATTATTGATAGTAGAGAAAAAGCGAGCCCTGTCTCTTCCATGGGAATTGGGGACTATGAACCAATTAAGCCCTTGCAGGGATGCCGGGGCACAGCGCTTACAACCATGAGCTCCGGAATCAGCACTGGCTATGGGTCCCAGGTAAGTTACTAACCACTCTAACTTCAGCTGGCTCGTCCATGATGCGGGTGCATAATTGTGCTGACCTTATAAAGCTGTTAGGATGAAATAAAATGCATGGAGAGCACACAGTGTCTGGGACACAGTGAGTTCTCCATTTATCGTGGTTATGATCATGGTGAGAGGGGCCAGCAGAGGAGGTTCTGAGAGTGGGACCAGAGGAAGATAGAGTGGGAAGTCGACAAACACTATGGTGGTCTAGAGAGTCAAGAGCCCTGTAGCTGATGAGATAACTTCGGGAGGTCACTTTGCCACTCCTCGGTTTCCTCATCTGGAAGATGAGAGGGATAGACGACACACCGAGGAGAGTAGGGGCAGAGGGAACTGAAAACCACCTCCATATTTTCTCAAAGTGATTCTGGAAGGAGGAGGTTCTTGGCTTTTCCTCTCCACCGATGTCTATTATGGATCAACTTCAGAGTCACACAGGGGACATAAGCATAAGTTTCTCTTTTTTTCCTAGTCCATAAATTCCCATTCCTGGAGTAGGTACTATGCTTGGTAGGAGAAACATTTTCCTGGGCCACCTTTACAGTGATCTCAGGACTCTGGACTGGCCCCTTTGAATCTCCTTCTCCAATGACCTTCATTCGAGTCTCCCTTCAAAACTGTCCTATATCCAGGAAATCTAGATTTCCACATCCCAGGGCAACATTCGTCTGGCTCAGAGAGAAGAGCACAGGTGGGTTAGCCTTTGTCATTTATGAAGGGACCCCAGAGATTTACCATGGCAGTGCATCTCTGCCAACCTCAGAACTGAAGAGCCTAATCTCCCCAATGATAACATGTATTAGATGGTACCTCATGAAGCTTTGAACAGAGCATGCATTCATTCAGGTGCTCAGCACGTGCTCTGTGCCTACTTGCTGCCATGACTGGGTGCTGAGTGCTGGGGCTGCACATGGGGAGAAACAAGACACAGTTCTTTCCTGGGAGTAAACTCTGAGAATATAAGATTTTTTTTAAAGTCCATTGTCTTGCCAGGTCCCTTACATTGCATGAGCCATGTCCCTTACATTACATCAATTGCTGTTACGTATTGATATAAACCATCATCAAAAGAACTAAACTTCCCCACCTTCCAGAGCCATCGATTGGCCATTTCTGATCTGTTCACTAAAGGCACATGGCAATTTTCCAGATTCCAAGACTCAGACTAATTGATAATGACAGGATACTTCTCAAGCCTGAGAAGCCAGGGGGACCCAAGGCCTTTGCTGACTGCATGGTCATCCTCTGTGACTAAACAGGAAGATTTGTGCCCTTAGGTATCTCTGGTCAAAACAAATACTTGAAATTCTGACTCTATTATCTAGCACCCAAGCCCGGCCCATTCCTAGAAGTTATAGAACTGAAAAGCATCAAGATCAGGGAACTAACAGGCAAATTCCCTCTGAGTGGATATGGAAGTAATCACAATGGGAACACAGTTTTTTAATTACAGAGTCCATGGGTCTCACAAGCAGGTGTATGGACTTCTAAGGCATACTTCGCATGCCTCAATTACCAAAGGAAAAGCGGGATTGAACACCAGAAAGTTCCACCCCAGTCTATACCACAGTTTGGATGGATAGTAGGAAGAGGCAAGTTCCTATTTTATAGGGTAGTTTAAAAATTACATGGTTGACATTCATTGCCTCTTGTTTTTACAACCCTCCCCACCCCACACCCAGAAGCCCCAGGTATATCCGAAGGAAAATATGGCAAGGCTTAACATGACAGAGCAAGAGCAAGACAGGGAGGGAGGAAGGAAAAGGGGGAGAATGAAAAGGAAAAGAAAGGAAATGGGAAATGCATTATTTGTTCAGCTCTGTCAATAAACCGACCTGCGTGCATACAGATGCACTTGGCTGGTTTGACGCTGAAGCTCTTAATGTAGAACTTCTCTGAAGACTCACCACATACAAATTATCCCAGAGATCCCTCGTGAGTGGACTTTTTCTAAAAAGGGATACATGACCAAACTCTTGCCACAGCCAGAGACAACTGAAAGCCACCTCACAAATCTTACTTATATATTATAATGAGTTGTAAAGAATATGCTTAATTTTAAATTTTTGACTATACAGATCTTTTAAATGCTTATAAAACAAAACACTCATGAGATGTGGCTTTTAAATATATTTTTAGATTACATAAAAGTTCTCTGAGGCTATTTTTCTAACTTGCAACTAGAAGGTTTCTAAAGTTTGGCTTTAGTTTTTTGTTTGTTTGGGGTTTTTTGTTGTTAATCCTCACCCAACGATATTTTTTCCATTGAGTTTTAGAGAGAGTAGAAGGGAAGGGCAGAGACAGGGAGAGAGAAACATCAATGTGAGAGAGACACATCAATTGATTGCTTCCAGCAGGCACCCAGACTGGGGCTAGGGATTGAGCCTACATCCCAGGTACCTGCCCTTGACCAGAATCAAACCTGAGACCCTTCAGTACGCAGGCTGACACTCCTACCAACTGAGCAAAACCAGCTAGGACTTAGCTTTAGTTTTAAAACTAAAACAGAACACATCCAAAAGAAGCTTGTAGAATAGTTAAAATGATCCTGATTTGCAGACTTAAGAATACGTTCAATCACTAGAAGGAAAACGCCAAGCTTTCAAGAAAAGAACGAACAGCTAATACGAATAGGTAATGTTTATTGAGCATTTACTATGCACATTTGCTCTGTCCCAACAACTCTAAGGGAGGTGTTGTTTTCCCCATCATAGGCTGAGGGGATTGAGGTTCAGTGATATGAAATAACCAGCCCAGGTCGTGGTATTTGTAAGTGGAGAAAGCTAACTAAGAACCTGAGCAGTCCGACCCCAGCACATATTCTTGCAACGACTACACTGCACTGTCTCCCTGCAGATGGAAAGGGAAAACATCTTAATCTGCAATTGATTGATGAAACAATCAGCGATTCCTCTGCTTTGGAGTCAAGTACTTATAGTGCAATAAACTCTCTTCCACGTTTTCCTTCCTCTCCTGCATTTTCAAAGCTTGTCTTCTTGCCAGCTGCTCAGCACAGGAGGACCCTGGAACCCCCACCCATTTCATTTTCTCTCTAGCTGGCGCCAAAAGCCGCTTCACCCCCTCGGGCCTGCCCCGGCTACTAAAATCCACCTACTTTCCCAGACACTGAGGAGTGAGCAGTATCTGGACAGGCATCGCAAATCTGATGAGGACTGGTGAGAACCGTGCCCTCCAGCAAGGCGGCCAGGAAACACTCCACAGGGAAGTCGGGAGCCACGGAACCGGTTCAGAGACACGCCGCCTGCTGAGAAAAAGGGGGTGCAGAGCTTTCCACCCTCCAATCACACATGTGTGTTAGAACCATCTGTTCAGTACGAATGTAGCACATGTAAGCTCTCCATTCTTCCGTCCTTTGTGTCGGTCATGGTCTTTAAAGATGGGCTCATGTCCCACTTGCTCAGCCATCTTGTGGTCACTTGTCAACAATTTCGTACAGTGTAGGGGATGAGAAAGACAGTCAGATTTCAACATATCAGGGTGATGGCATCCTGGTAAAGAACTGAAGTCGTGGGAGAGCAGGGACTGTCTTGCTGACTGCCGGTGCTCCATGAATATGAGTCCAAAAGGCAGGAGGAGGGGGAGGGGAGGAAACAATGTTTCCCACTAGGAGAGTGGCATTTGGTGTTCACCTGAGCCTCAGCCTCCTCCTCGTTCGCAGGATCTACTTATACCTTAGGCGGGAGAGATTTACGTTTGTCTAGCATCGTAGAATTGACTCAATCGGCTGCCAGCTTCTCTCGATCATAGTTAAGGTCAGGAGTGAGAGTGATTTCATGTTTCAGTTATCTGCTGCTACATACAAGCCACCTGAGACACAGCGGCTTAAAACAACAGCAATCATTTCTTTGCCCGCATTTCTGTAGTTTGGCCAGGATCCAGTGGGGCCAGTTTGTGGCGATATAGAGGCCACTTCCCAAGATGCCATGCTCACAAGGCTGTCAGGTGAGTGCTGGCCGTCTACTGGGACCTCAACTCGGGCTGCTGCCAGAGGCCCCTGGTCCTCCCCTCCCTGAGGCTGGCCATGAGGCTGCGTGGGCTTTTGTACAGCATGGCAGCGAGGTTCCAAGAGCAAGTGTCCCAAGAAAACAAGCCCCCATTTGCAAGCACTTATCAAGCTTCCACGTGCATCATACTTGCTAATGTCCCATTGGCCACAGAAAGTTCCATGACCAAGTCCAGAGTCATTAGGGGGAGGGAGGGTGATACACAAGGATATAAATACCAGGGGTTCACTGTTGGCTATCAAAGTAACAGTTTACCACAGAGCATGATTATTTTTGTCTCTATTAAAAAAAGAAAAAGAAAAGAAAATTGGTGTTATTTTCCTACTTGTACATTTTTTATTAGCCAGAAACTTGATACCAATGTTTCCTAAATTTTCAGTTGACTTAGAAAAACTGTTGGGGGGAAAGTTCTGAGAGAGAAAAACATTTATGGGTATATAAAATCAGGAAAATAGAAGTTCTCATTTTGAAAAAAAAAAACACTATCCTGGAACCACAGGGAAGGGCCCATGTGATTGGGGGATAATTATGTTAAAAATGAAAGTCATGGCATACTGGTTAGTAAAAAACATATCCTATATAATAAAAGCCTAGGTGGCGTCACACCCTCACACAACACCCTTGCATGACGTTGTCACAAGATGGCCACCACAAGATGGCCACATGCACAGTGTAGGTGGGGCCCAGTGGCCGCTCCGT
Organism: Myotis nattereri; assembly: GCF_964212035.1. Classification (NCBI taxonomy): domain Eukaryota; kingdom Metazoa; phylum Chordata; class Mammalia; order Chiroptera; family Vespertilionidae; genus Myotis; species Myotis nattereri. The sequence goes on from NC_138075.1 coordinate 41,783,357, forward strand.
GTGGTGAGGCCTGGGGGTCCTGTGGCTCTGCACTGCGTGGAGGAGGCCAGTCCCGGTGTCTCCGCCACCTCGCACGGAGGAGGCAGGTCCTAGCAGAGGAGGCGGGTCGCAGCAGGGGAGGGCAGTTGGGGGCAATCGGGCCAGCAGGGGAGTAGTTAGGCATCAATCAGGCCAGCAGGGGAGTGGTTAGGGGGCGATCAGGCTGGCAGGTAGAAGCAGTTAGGGGCTATCAGGCAGGCAAGCAGGCGAGCGGTTAGGAGCCAGCGGTTCCGGATTGTCAGAGGGATATCTGACTGCTGGTTTAGGCCCCATCCCTGCAGGTCCCAGATTGGAGAGGGTGCAGGCCAGGTTGAGGCCCCCCCACCCTCCCGCTCCCGGGCCTCTAGTATAGACATAAAGCATACACAAATGTCATAAGGAGTGGAAATGTCACAAGTTAATAAAGGTTCCTGAAGAAATAATAAAAACTTTTCAGATACAGTCAGAAAAACATAGTTCAATTTTGTAAGCAGCAACATTTCAACTGGACTTTCAAAACAGTTGTTAATTTCACTGATGTTTTATGTTTCTGTCAACAATGAGATTGTTAAAATAGTGAGATGGCTAATACTTGGAAGGACTGGATTAGAATTCAAATTAACTGAAATAGAAGACCATTAACATTTTTGAGCTTTTAGCATGTCCCAAGCTTATCCTAAGAACTCCATGCACATTTATCTTCATAAAAAACTTACACTACACAGAGTTTTAGTCATTTTCTCAAAACACACTTCTGGTTAGTGTGGGAGATAGGATCAGCAGCCAGATCTGTCTGCATATTTTGATCAATTCATGAGATAACAAATTTCTGTATACAGAAGCATTTGTTTTTTCATTGATTCTATGAAACTGGAAAATAAAATCCCAAAGGGGGAAAAAAAAATGCTGATCAAAGATGCAATAAGAACATTACCCATAAGAATTCTGAAAGCTCTTTGAATCTCCAAACTAAATGGAAATTTTGTAATGAAATGATAATAACTCCCAAAGTAATTAACCAAATCAAATACTGAACCTTCAAATATCTAATTATGAACATGTTTCCCTGGGGCGAGATACAGGTGAGGGAGTGTTTTTTTAAAAGCAATAAGCTGCTTCTTTCCTTATTCCAAATATTCCCTTTTAAATCCTCCAGAAGTTATAAATTATATAAAAAAAAATCTTGGTACTTAAAAAACTTCAAAACAACTCATGCTGTAAAGTCTTTATCTTAGATTTTTGCTTTTGTTTTTCTGACTGTATTGGAAAAATCTTTATTTCTTCACCAACCTTTAATTTGTGACATTTCCACTCCTCATGACATTTGTGTGTGCTTTATATATATGTGTGTGTGTGTATATATATATATATATATATATATACACACATATATATATATATATATATATATATATATTTGCTAACCAGCATGCCATGGTTTTCATCTGTAACATAATCATCCCCCCATCTCATGTGTCCATCCTTCCCTGTCATTCCAGGATCGTGTGTTGTTGTTTTTTAATAAGAATTTCTATTTTCCTGATTTACTTATTTCCTGTGGGTCCCTCCCTCATGTGTTATTAACTGAGAGCTTTGCTCTGCTTGCCCCAGGACTACTAATAAGGGATTCAATTGATCCACCTCATTGACATGCCTTGTACGTTCATGATGCTCTTGAAAAACACCATTCATTTTTACTGCTTAGAACTAAAAGGGGCATGTGTATGGAGTAACCATTACTGTGGCAGTCACAGGAGCAGCAGGAGCACCATGAAAAGTCCTGGCTTCCTAACGTACGTTTACTTCAGCATTGGCACTTCTTCACAGTGAGGAAAAATGACTCAATAGTGCTGCAGCATAAACACGGACCACACCCCTGGGGCACAGAAGCACAAGGGGAACATATAGAATTAGTTCATTTTTCTCAGAGCTCTATTAGCTTTAAATGTCCAATTTTGGCCTCAGTCACTCAGGCAAGTAGTGAAAAGTTTGGGAAATATCCTGAAAAGAGTGAAAATTACTTAAAAAGCCAAGAAAATTGGTCTTAGGAGAATTCTAAAAGACCTCGGGCTATTTATTCCATAAAAGAGACACCTACAATGGATTTAAGATCTGTCTTCACATCTGGGTTGAGCTACTATCAGAGTGGACTGAGGATCAGAATGAAGACACTTTTGAGGGCTGTAAGTTTCTAGAACAGATTGCCAGGGAGGGGGGCTGAATTAAAAAAATAGTCTGGAAGCATCTTTGTCTCGTGTTTCCCCCCAAACAGATTTATACTCAGCCATCAACAATGGGATTGGCCCAGTGTCTGGCATGTTAACTATTCACAGAATCCAATGGCATTCAGAGACTAGGCCAAAAGTTTAAACACCTCATTGTTTTGTTTTCAGGAGATCTTTTCAGTGCCAGCACTGACTATTTGCTAATAGTAATGTGCTCACAGGAGACCTCCCAGGGTCCTGGAAGGAGTTCAGGTTGAACAGTCAACATCCTGTTGGCTGAGGATTGTAACACTTACCTTAAGATGTTGTGAGGATCAAATGAGACAATACAGGGTGTCCCAAAACTGTGTACACACTTTGAGTAATTATAAAGGTGATGTTTATTAAAATACACTTCATTTTCAACATGTGAGCTATCAGCTGTTAAAGTGTGTATAAATTTTTCCTTTTTGGATAACCCATATTTACAAATGACTTGTTCGCAGTAGGTGCTTAGTGAGTCTTGCTTGCCCTCCTTTCTGTGGTTGGGCAGGATTATAGGAATAGGAAGGGTTGAAGGAGTAATTAGTTGGAGCACAAATAAAGACTGTATACATCTCATACTAAATTTCCACTTTCTGTAAGCCAACAATATGTAAAAACTACCCTCAGGGTCAATCAATCACCAGGGATCGTTCCAGGAGGTTCTGATTCCTATTTACTGTGAAGGAATTTGCCTTATGCCCTGATGCCAAGGTCTGCTGAAGCTTTCAAGGGCTTTCTGAATGCCAGGTTCTTTGCTGGGCACTCTGCATCCTACTAGAGCAGGTACACGTTACTGCCCCTATTTTATAACTGAGGAGACTGAGGCCCGGAAAGATGAGGTCCTGCAAATGAAGACGCATGGCGACCACGTTCTGGAGCTAGACTTGGGACCCAGGGTCTTTCTGGTCTCAACACCTGAAATGGTGAAGGGGAAGGGAGAAATAATAGGGCTCGCTCATACATACAGGGTCCCAGCCAGAGTGGGAATTTAAAGCGACCACGTGCAGAGCAGCGGGGAGCCACACCAGTAGGCCCTGGCACCTGGAATCGATCACCACTTCTAGGTGCCGCTAAAAAGCTGTTTCCAGGAGTGAGGACTGAGCAACCTGCTTGAAACCCACTGTAAGGGGCTTGTTTCAAGGAAGACAGAGATCATTTACTTCCTCGCACCTGAGATCATTTACTTCCTGGCACCTAATCTCTTTACGTCTTGGGTGGATTTCCGAGGGCACAGGAAGTGCTCCTGCTCCTGACACAAGCAAGTCTTTATTGTCGCTGGAGTGGTTCTTCCCAGCGTGTGCCAGCATGCCTCCCCGTGCCTGCAGATAGCTGCCCATTCACTTGGGGCACACAGGCAGGAACACAGCAGCTCTGACTCATCGTTAGGCAGTTCCAACCTGGTGCTATTTGCCTTTCTTCACCCCGTCACCAAGTTAATGGGTTGTATTAACGGTGATATTTATAGGCAACAAATGGAACCCCAAAGCCTCAGCGATGCCCCTCCCATCTAGAAAGGCCTATTCATCCTGACTCTCATGCTTGCAGTCCTGCCATTTGCCTTGTGCCCTAATTCCAAAGTGCTTGCCAGGTAGGACATGTGCTTCTTTCCCTTTCATGTGAGAACTTCTTAGCTACAGGGATTGAGGGGAGAGAGAGTAATAAAAAGAACATGTGCAATGTTGCTCCTGATGTTTTGTACCCTGGTTATTATGTCCTGTCACACTTTGAATAAAATAAAAAATGATTTCGATGGCCTACGGGATTCTTTATGATCTGGCCGCATGCATGCACACACACACACACACACACACATTCACGCACGTACACAAGCCCATCTCACTCCCCTCTCGTTCCCTGCGCCAGCCATTGTGGCCTCTTTTGCTGCTCCTGAAATATACTTAATGCATGTCTGCCTCAGGACCTTTGCACTGGCTTTTTCAGATGGTTGGGACTCTCTTCCTTTACGTATTCCCTCACTTATTCCAGGATCTCTGCTCAGATGTTAAGTAAACAAAGAGAACTTCACTAGCCATCCTATCTAACATGGCACCATCAGCCCTGGCTGGGTGGCTCAGTGGGTTGGAGCATCATCCTGTACACCTAAAGGCTGTAGGTTTGATTCCTGGTCAGGACACATACCCAGGATGCAGGTTCAACCCTGAGTCGGGGCATTTATGGGAGGCAAACAATCTTTCTCTCTCTCTCTCTCTCTCTTGCTTTCTCTTTCCCCCTCCCTTCTTCCCTTCCCCCATTGCTCTCTCTATAAAATAAAAAAAAATATCCTCAAGTGAAGTTTTAAAAAATAATAAAATAATTTTTAAAATTTAAAAAACAAAATAGCACCTTCAGTCACTCTTTATCCCTTTATTTTTCTTACCAATTTGACATTATATTGTGTATTTATTTGTACTCAGTCTACACACCTACACACACACACACACACACACACGCTCACTGAAACCCTGAGGCAGGGTTTTATTTATCTTGTTCACTGCTACAGCCCTAACACCTTGAACAGAGCCAGGCCAATAATAGGTGTGTGACAAACAGTGGTTGGACAAATGACTGTTTTGTGAGGCTACACTAACTTTTAAGATGTGATAAAGATATCTAAAAGTGCTATATATCCATGGTCATCCAGCCTCAGCAGATGTTAAAAACAACAGCTTCGGGGAGAAACCAAGATGGCGGCCTAGGTAAACACCGGAGTTTGCTGCCTCGAACAACCACTTCAAAAATACAACTAAAAGACGGAACGGACAACATCTAGAACCACAGGAAGGCTGGCTGAGTGGAAGTTCTACAACTAGGAGGAAAGAGAAAAACATACCGAGACTCAGAGGAGGCACAGTGCTGAAGTAAAATACTAAGGTGTGGAGTGCATGCCGGAGCGGGCTGGTGGCTGAGGGCATGGTGTTATTTTCAATCGGGAGGGAGTCTCAGGCTCTGAGCTCCAGCTCCGGGCGAGTCTCTAGGGACCCAGACTCATACGGGAGAAGCGGGACTGTCTGGCATTACTCAGAACCCTAGGGCAGCTTTCTCTCCGTGGGGCTTGCAGCAATTACTGGGACACTGAGAAGCAGAGCCTCTGAGGGCAAGACTGAGAGCAGGCATAATTGCTAACCCCGCCCTGTTGATCCTGTGGGACCCGCCCCACCCAAGCCCTGCAGGGAGACTTTTGCTGGATAGCCTCAGGCAAAGGCTAGATTAGCACCTCCCTAGAGATCCAGGAGCCAGGAAGCCCAGAGGTCAGAGTGGGACCATCCAGTTTGCAGCTCCTTGGAACCATAAAAGACACACTCAGGGGGCAGACTCAGTGAGCACCAAAGCCCCATTGAAGCAAGTCTACCCCCAGAGGGGTGTCTCCAGCACAGAAGTTCTCCCACTGCAGACACAGCTGATTCTCACAGCCAATTGGCCTGGAGGTCAATTCCTCACAGTGATAACTACAACAATCAAGGCTTAATTACAACAAGACTGTGCACAAAGCCCACAAGGGGGTACACCAAGAGTGTCTACCTCAGGTAATTGGGACACTTAGCACAGAAAGGCACTCTATTGACACAGTGAAGCATAAAAAATGCTGAGACAAAGAAACAGGACACAAACGACAGAATTGGAGAAAAGCAAACTGCTGGATATAGAGTTCAAAACCACACTTTTAAGGTCTTTAAAGAACTGTCTAGAAGCCACTGATAAACTTAATAAGGTCCTCGAAAAGACTGGTGAGAGCGCCGATAAATGTAGTGAGATCCTCAAGAAATCTAGTCAGACCCTCAATGTTGTGATAAAGGACCAACTAGAAATTAAGCATACACTGACTGAAATAAAGAACATTATACAGACTCCCAACAGCAGACCAGAGGATCGCAAGAATCAAGTCAAAGATTTGAAATACGAAGAAGCAAAAAACACCCAACCGGAAAAGCAAAATGAAAAAAGAATCCAAAAATACGAAGATAGTGTAAGGAGACTCTGGGACAGCTTCAAGCATACCAACATCCGAATTATAGGGGTGCCAGAAGAAGACAGAGAGCAAGATATTGAAAACCTATTTGAAGAAATAATGACAGAAAACTTCCCCCACCTGGTGAAAGAAATAGACTTACAAATCCAGGAAAAGCAGAGAACCCCAAACAAAAGGAATCCAAAGAGGACCACACCAAGACACATCATAATTAAAATGCCAAGAGCAAAAGACAAAGAGAGAATCCTAAAAGCAGCAAGAGAAAGAAAGTCAGTTACCTACAAGGGAGTACCCATACGACTGACAGCTGATTTCTCAACAGAAACTTTGCAGGCCAGAAGGCAGTGGCAAGAAATATTCAAAGTGATGAATACCAAGAACCTACAACCAAGACTACTTTATCCAGCAAAGCTATCATTCAGAAGTGAAGGCCAGATAAAGAGCTTCACAGATAAGAAAAAGCTAAAGGAGTTCATCACCACCAAACCAGTATTATATGAAATGCTGAAAGGTATCCTTTAAGAAGAGGAAGAAGAAGAAAAAGGTAAAGATACAAATTATGAATAACAAATACACACCTATCAACAAGTGAAACTAAAAATCAAGGGAATAAATAATCCCTTGATGAACAGTATGAACTGGCGATTGTAATGAATCAGAGACATAGAAAGGGAATGGACTGACTATTCTTGAGCGGGGGGGGGGGGGGGGGGGGGAAGGGGTGTGGGGTGAGGGAAGAGATTGGACAATAATTGTGCACCTATGGATGAGGACAGTGGGTGGGGAGTGAGGGCGGAGGGTGGGGTGGGAACTGGATGGAGGGGAGTTATGGTGGGAAAAAAGAGTAACTAATGTAATAATCTGAACAATAAAGATTTAATTAAAAAAAAACAGCTTCGATGTTTAAATCAGTAATCTATTGGCAGAGTAGCCTCTTTAAAACACTCTCTTTTTCTTAATATAGAAATAAAGAATTTGATACAGTAAAGAAAGCAAGGGAAGAGAGAGCAATAAGGAGGTGGAAAGATCTAGTAACTGTCATATCTAGTCAATGATACAATAGTTTTCATTGAAGAGAGTAACTAGACCTACTGTTGGTTTGAATTACATTTGGATCTTAAGCTTTTACAGAAACATATTCCAGAGAACTAAATTACAAGGCAGAGTATTTCCTAAATCATTACAAACACCATGAAAACTATAGTTGGTGGTCCTGAAAAGAGACATTTTAACCTACGTTTTATACTGGAGGAAGCAGAGCTCAGGGCTTACCTGAGGTCATTACAAACAAATGGAAAATCTAAGGGCAGAATCCAGGTGCCCCCTCTGGCTGATTTTCTCCCAAATGTGTTTATTTCTTCCAGTTGCCTTTTCTCTTTGGCTTTTCTATTAACAAACTAGAGGCCCAGTGCATGAAATTCATACACTTGGGGGGAAGAGGGGGAGTCCCTCAGCCCAGCCTCTGCCCTCTTGCAGTCCAGAAACACTTGGGAGATGTCCGACTAGGGCGGGAGAGGTTCCTGCCACCACTGCTGCACTCGCCAGCTGTGAGCCTGGCTTCTGGCTGAGTAGTGCTCCCCCTGTGGGAGTGCATTGACCACCAGGGGGTAACTCCTGCGTTAAGCATCTGCCCGTTGGTGGTCAGTGCACATCATAGCAACCGGTCATTCCATGCAGTTGATTTGCATACTAGCCTTTAATTAAATAGGATTATCATCTCTTTGAAAACAACCATTTTCTGTCTATTTTCCAAAGGGACATGCATATTGACTTTAGAACCCAAGCAAGCACTTTCCAAACTGTATACTAGGTAATATGCAAGGTGTTTATAGACAGTCCTCACATTAAACAACACACACACACACACACACACACACACACACACACACACTTAGATTTCAATAAGTTTAGAAAACTAATGTTTTCTTCCCTCCCCCTGAAATGTCAAGCAATACAGAAATTGTATTATGTGTGTTTAGCTCAGTACTTCTAGAACTTATTTGACCAAAGAACATTATTCTTTTCCTAGAAATTTCTCACAGACACAATTGATGAAATACTTCTTTTTATCATTCTACCTATATACACACAAGACAAACACATAGGCATTTATAATACACTAGAGGCCCGATGCATGAAATACATGCAAGAGTAGGCCTTCGCAGCCATGGCTGCCTGGATCCCTCCCTCACAGTCACGGTGGCTGCCTCGATCCAGCAGCTGCAACCCGGGCTTTATTCTGGAAGAACGTCTGGTCTAATTAGCATATTATGCTTTTATTATTATAGATTGTATATCAACAGAAATACACAAAAGATTGCATAGCATAAGTATACATATGGTTGGAAGTTTCATTACCTAGTCCATTGGAGAAATGGACAAGTTAGAATAAACCCAGAGCCGATGCAAAGCTAAAACTGCATGAGTTGGCCAGAAGGAAAGCAGGACAGCAGGTGTAGCAGGCAGGCTCTTGGATTCTTTGTCGGGCACCACTGCTCTAGGCGCTGCTTCTACCCACTCACTCACCACCCGAGCGGCTGTAGTGGGAAATGGCCTGTCTCTAGACCCTGGAGTCCCTGCCCACAGGGACTGGTTGACTGGTATGTGGACAGTCCTCTCCTAAGCCTGGCCAAGTAGGCCCTTCCTAGGAGTTGTGGATCCAGGACTGAAAGGCCCTCAGAAAAAAAATAGTAAATTGGCCTTGAGAGAGACACTGGGACGGAGATTGCGAGAAAGAAGGCCTTTCCGAAGAGCCCATCCTGATTCTCTTCCTGAGGCCCAGCTGTGACCTCGACTCGGATACCATGAGATGTCCCCATCACGTACCAACAAATCATCTCCCTTCTCCCTTTGTCCTAAATTTTTGCTAGAATTGGTTTCTGCTCCTTGCAGACTGACCAATACACCAGGCCAGAGGGATGTAACAAGCGTAGCAAGCGAGTCAAAGGCAGCAGGGAGCCAATGCTGGAATGTGTAACTCACTCACTTGTCATTCCCTAAGCTCTCCGTTTTCTCCCTCTGTATTTTCAATGGAAGCACAGTACAGCTTTCATGGGAGGAACATAAACTGATTCTGTAGCATGAGATGCTGAGGAGTCTTGCATTTAGATTTTCATCCATCACCGCCTGACTACTTTTAGTAAGTACTTTCCAATGGTCCCATCATTCTCTACGAGTACTCTGAGCTACTCCTATACCACACCTTGCTTCTTACAGACCTCTCTCCGTAAGGACCTCTGAATCTTTTCCTGAGGGAGGTATTTCCCGTGGTTTCAATACATCGGTTAGCCACATTAAAGCTCATCGATATGTGGCTGCATTTCAAAAGCATAGCTCCAGGTTGAAATCCATGTTTTTGTGGTTGAAGGGGGGAAGTATCAGAAAGTAATAAATAACCTAACTTTACTGTAACCATTCACTTTAAGTTCACTTTAAACAAAAGGGTCCCCTTACCTAGAAATGAAGCCCACACGAGAGCTGGACAAGCAAATAAAATTACAGAGATACAATTAGGAAAGGATTCAAACTGACAAGCAACCAGAGAAATACAAACTAGAGCAGGAATCTTCTGTTTGTAAAGCTATATATTCACACACACTCATACCACACACACCCCGCCCCCCCCCCCCCCCACCGCAAACATGCGTGTGTATGTGTGTGTTCTTTTCAGGAATAATGTGGCAGAATACATCAAATGCTACATGAATGCACATGCGCTTTGATCCTCAGTTCAACTTCCGAGAAAAAGGAAAAAAATAGTAAGTCTTGGCCTGCCCCTGCTCACATCCACGTCCACCCTGCTACTTACTGTCACCTGGCATGCAAGCTCACAGGCACGATCTTATCGCAGCCAGCCCCTGGGGAAGGAAGCTAACTGAGAATATTAATAGACTCGCTACAGTCAGAAATTCAGTGAGGGCAAGCCCTAGGAAATCAAATTATTTAAAAGGGGGCACAATTAAAGTGAGCCTGGAAGAAGGGAGCAACTTGGATTTCCACAGAGAGGGAGGGCTTCCTCAGCCAGCACAGGGTGGAGGGTTATTCTAAAATATCTGGAAATAATAAAATGCCTTAGTCTATGGGGAAATTTTTTTGGTGAAGTTTTCTGTCTGCTGATGTTTTGCTTAGGCTGATATTGCGCTACAAATGTGCAGGGTGCTCAAAAGTGTTTCAAGGGAAACCACTCCTGGGCTCTAACATTTGCCACAAATTGTTAGGCTGCATTCTGGCCGGTTTGCCTCAGTGGTTAGAGCATTGGCCCGTGGATCATAAGGTCTCAAGTTCAATTCTCAGTCAAGGGCACGTACCTCGGTTGCAGGTTCAATACCCAGTCCCTGTTGGGGTGCAGGCAGAAGGTAACCAATCGATGTATCTCTAACATATCGATGTTCTCTCTCTCCCTCTCTCTCTCACCCCACCTCATTCCTCCTCTTCCTCCTCCATTGTCCCTTCCACTCTCTCTAAAAATCAATGGAAAAAATATCCTCTCTCCTTGGGTGAGGATTAAATTTTTTTTATATTATTAGGTTGCTAAAATAAGTAAATAATTAGCTCCCCCTTAAATATATGTTAAATATGGAAAAGTTACAGCCTTAAATATGTTAAATACTATTATTTTTAACAGTAAAATAAGAAATTAATGTACAGCAAGAGGAGAATAAAGTAATTATATCTATTTGATAAATTGTTATATTCTGATAAATACAATGGTCCTGGAGACTATGTAGACAACTAAAAACTACTAACAATTTTATATTAAAGATCAGGTCCAACATTGCATGTATGGGATATTTACAACTCTATAAAAATCTATAATAATAAAAGCATTATATGCTAATTAGACCAGATGTCCTTATGGACAACCTTCCGGACAAAGCCAGGGCTGTGAGGGAAGCCCAGGTCCTGGGTGCCTGTTGGCAGCCAGAGAAAAGCCAGGGTCCCGGGTGCCAGAGGGAAGCTGGTGCCAGCCGCTGGGGGAAGGAAGGCCTACTCTTGCATGAATTTTGTGCATCGGGCCTCTAGTAAATATATAAAAAGCCTGAAAGAAATGTACCAAATTACTTACAGTGGTTTGAATGGTAGTGAAATTTCTATATTTTTTAATGTGATAGTGTTACTTTCCTAATTTTACATTTTCTAAATGAAGCCAGTCTAGAAAACCATAATAGTCAATGCTTATATTCCAAGAAACTTACTAATTTATAGCAGCTAGATTTAAAGACTTCGAAGGACTCTTTAGAAAGCATCTCTTTATTGTTGGCCAGGATGGGGAGGAGAAAAGAAACCCTCATGCACTGCTGGTGGGAATGCAGACTAGTGCAGCCACTGTGGAAAGCAGTATGGAGTTTCCTCAAAAAATTAAAAATGGAACTGCCTTATGAACCATCAATTCCATTTCTGGAATATATCCTAAGCAACCCAAAACACTAATTTGAAAGAATATGTGCACCTCATGTTCACTGCAATGCAATTTACAATAATCGAGATATGGAAGCAACTCAAGTGCCTACCCATAGAAGAGCAGATAAAATGCTGTGGTACATACACACAATGGATTATTGCTCGGCCAAAAAAAAAGAAGAATGAAATCTTACAATTTGTAATAGCATGGATGGACCTAGAAGGTAATATGCTACGTGAAATAAGTCAGGCAGAGAAAGACAAATGCCATATGATTTCACTTATATGTGGAATCTAAAGAACAAAATAAATAAACAAAACAGAAACAGATTCATAGAGAACAGACTGATGATTGCCAGAGGGGAGGGGAGTTGGAGGACTGGGTGAAAAGGTGAAGGGATTAAGGAGTACAAATCGGTAGTTATAAAACAGTCATGGGGATGTAAAATATAGCATAGGGAATACAGTCAATAATAATGTAATAACTATGCATGGTGCCAGGTGCAATAACTATGCATAACATTACCCACCGGGAAAGGTAGATATGATTATCTAACCATATTTTGAAACTAATACAAAATAATGTTAAATATAAACTGGAGTTGAAATATAAAATTTTAAAATACTCAAAGAAAACATCTGTTTTAAAAATCTAATAAAATCACTGATTTATGCCTAGGATAAGTCCTAGAGAAAGGATTACAGTAGGGAATATTAAAGCAGGGTACACAATGTTTTAGAAGTTGTGCATTGAGAAATATTTTTAAATGTTCACCAACACACTTCCTAGGTATGATTAACATGTTATTCACAATATTTAGATTATTTCCTTTTGGGAAATTATACTGTTAATTTTTTTTCTGAGCTAAAGCAAACATACTACTTTGTGTTATAAATATTAAACATTTACTCTTTTACATATTGTTACTTTTTTTTTTTATCAGACTTTGTCCATGTGCATGAGAAAGACTGAAAACAATTCCCCCAATATATAACAAATCCCGTCAGAAGGCCACTTAGAAGGAAATCAATGTTAGCTATTGTTCCTGGGGTTAGTGCTGTTACTATTACTCTACATATAATTGAAATATAATATTCTGAAGACAAACTTAGCCCTCACCCACCAACACTCTATAAAAACTTCCCTCCAAAATGTCAGTACTTACCTCCCTTTGCCAAATGCAATGAATGATCTTTGTTTTCTCCCCATTAGCATGGAGTCCTCCATAGTATTTGGCATCATTTACAGTTCCTGAATCATTGCTGTATTCCAGGCATTGTTCTGAGTACTTTCCAGCAGGAGTTCCCTAATTCTCACAACAACCCTCTGAGCAGATATTTTTATTGGCTCCATTTTACAGATGGAGACACTGAGGCACACAGAAGTGAAGTTGCCCAAGGTAACCCAGCTAGTCAAGTTGTGGAACTGAATTTGAACTCAGCCAGCCCTGCTTGCAAGCCCCGTGCTCTTGTCCACCAAATCAAAGTCACCATCTCCCAGCTATAGCCATACTTGGAATGACTTCCTATTGCATCACTTCTTCTATGTCCTTTGCCTCTTTTTTACTGCCTCCCCTCATTTGCTTCAGCTGATAAACAAGCCCAGAACCTAGACCCACTCCAGCCGGAGGTTCTTCCTCCTGGACTGAAAGGTCATTTTCATGGCAATGAGGACGTAGCCTGTATCTAAGAGAGCACATGCAAAGTCCCTGCCCCACGTTTAGTAAATGATATTATTTTATTACATGAGAATAGTCCTGTACACTTTTGAAAGTGCTTCTATACATTTTTTATTTCATTCTCAAACTCTGCATGTTTATTATATTGCCCCTGCAGCTAGAGCACCGCTTCAGGTCGATCATCATATCTTCAATGGCTCCCTACTACCTACAAAGTTAAGTGCAAACTAGGGAGTCAACGTGAAGATTATTTATAATACCTTCACCTTACCTTTTGACATTAATTTAAACTAATCCACTATGTGTAACCTACACTCATTCACATTAGACAGCATTTAAGTCACATATTCAGACATGTTAAGTCACATATTTTGCCAGTGTCAGACTTCATGGGGACTTCAGAGTAATGTTACTCTAATTATAAAAAGCCCTTATAGCATTTTGTAGATATCAGGTAAGAATACTTCATTAAAATGATAGTTACTTCATGTAACTATTCTCCAATTTACAAAATAATCCCCACACTTTAACACTGAGAGCTGCTCCTTCCATTCCATATAGAAAAGGAAAAGAGAAAGTTACAGAGTACTGTTGGACAACTGAAATGGTAAAAGTCCCTTTTAAATGTTCTCACTTGTCCTAATAACAGAGTGTTGTTCCCAAATACAAGTCATTGTGAGTCAGAAGGAATGTAGGCATGACATCCGGGCTATAAACAGGTTTACCTTGAATGATAAAAGCAGTGTAAGAGTAGTGAGGAAGATAGCAAATTTTTATTAGGCTTTGATTTGTTCAAGAACTTACTCGTATGAATCATCTGTACACTTAATTTTGGTAATATTACTTAAATTCTACATTTTAAAAATTAATTTATTTTCTAACTATTGTTGACATATTAGTTTCAGGTGTACAACATAATGATTTGACATTTATATACCTTACAAATTCATGCACTCGGTGGTGGTGGGGGGTCTCCTCAGCCTGGTCTGCGCCCTCTCACAGTCCAGGAGCCCTTGGGAGATGTCTGACTGCTGCAGAGGCGGTATTTAGCGTTTGCCCTCTGGTGGTCAGTACATGTCGTAGTGACTGGTCAACTGCCTGCCCCCTGGTGGTCAGTGCTCATCATAGCTAGTGGTTGAGCGCCCTTAGCATATCATTTGCATATTACATTTTGATTGGTTGAACGGATGACTGGATGACCAGACACATAGCATATTAGGCTTTTATTATATAGGATTATTGACTACTAGAGACCCGATGCAGTTGTCCCTCAGCCTGGCCTGTGCCCTTTGCAATCCAGGACCCCTCGGGGGATGTCAGAGAGCCAGTTTCAGCCCGATCCCTGCAGGCCAGGCCGAGGGACACCACCAGTGCAAGAATCCGTGCACTGAGCCTCTAGTATGCATATAAGATCTTTGGTTAACCTCTTTCCACCCTCCCCCCTTCTCTCTGAGATTCATCAGTCTGTTCCATGTTTCCATGTCTGTGGTTTCCACTGCTGCATTGAGCATCTGACCCCTGGTGGTCAGTGCACATCATAGCTACCGGCCAGTTGGCTGGTCAGCCGGTCACGTAGGCTTTTATATATCTAGATATTCCCGATTTTACATATTTTAAAGAAGTAAAAAATTACCTTATTCTCTGATAGTTTGGCCACACAATCAAGCCTCTGAAGTGCCCCCTGCTGACAGCTTATCATTATTGCAGGTTCATACTTAACTCCCTTGAGAGTTCTCCAACTTGATCCTTTCCTCAGTTCTAGATATACACTATTGCCCACATAGTTGTACTCCAGGGGTCCATTAGTTTTAATTTTCTATCCATCTTTTAAAACTCTTCCACCACCTAGCTGATGCCTGACATTCTTCTGATAGTGCTTTAGTCCTTTATCAAAAACGCCCGGGGAGAGAGAACGCCTGTGTCATTTGCACCTCCATGGGAACTGGTTACTCCACTGGTGTGAACAAGTTCATGACTCTTTGTTGAGAAGGTTTTGACAGCAGAGACACACCCAGAGCCTTTAGAAGAGAAGCGGGTATTACTGGCAAAGGTGAGGGAAGGGCACAGAGGGTGTGGCTAGATGGGTCAAAAATAAATTCTGTCCATCTCAATGTTCTCTTCTCTCTCCTTTCCTTTTCTTTCCTTTCCCTTCCTTTCCTTTTCTTTTCTTTTTTCTTTTTTTAAACCATAGTGAGCTTTGGGAAGGAAGCAGCTCTCATGGAAGCCAAGACACTTTGGTAAAGAGTGAAAGGAGCCTTCGCCTGAGCACAGGCGCCAGGACGGTGGAGTGTGGGGGGAAACCATCCCTCCTAAGTGCCGATGCACCTCAATGCCAGCGTTAGGAAGGATTCTGCAATCCAGCCTGAGAAGTCTGCTTAACCTAGTTCTCAGTACATGTCACTACAACTTTCTGTGTATTTGCCTCAGGCTCAGAAGAGCTACATGACCTGGTTACAGTTTAACACACACCAATAACTAAGTGATTTCTCTAATTTCTTTAGGGGAAACCACACACACACACACACACACACACACACACACACACACGGTAAATATCATATCCTAGGAATCCAATCTAGTGTCCATACTAGGAAGAAGGCCTTTACTACACTCTACAGCTGGTTTGGGGGAAGATCAGTGAGTGATGCTTCTACAAAGAGAGAGAGGGTTAGTCCAGGAATGCCAAGCTAACAGAAGTTCATCCTGTCACATCCCGATTCCAACACTGACTCAGCCATGCAGATACCAAAATCCAAAACAATGGTCGCACTTCATACTGGTTCCAGGACAGAAGAAAAGTGTGGCCAATGACTACCTTCTTATCTTTTCCTAGATCAAAACTAGTAGCAGCTCAGTAGGTCCCAGCATCATAGGGCACTGGGAAACTCAGCACAGTCTTCATTTATGTGCCTCAATACAGCATCACAGATGGCTTTGCCTTCAATCAAATGATATCACTTAGATCCCACACAGCATTTCCCTTTTCTGTAAGAAATATTGCAAATGTTCTAATCCTACCTCCTCACTGGACTTCCACAATGATCTTTCAGAGGCCTCTGCAGACAGGAAATAAAATGGCAGTATACCTCATTGTCTCCTGAACATCTCTTCTGCTTTATTTTTTAAAATCTTTATTACGTATGTCCCCCTTTATTTTCCCATTGACCCCTTTAGTCCACCCCCAGCCCCCACCCCAGGCCTTCACCACACTATTGTCTGTGCCCATTGGTTATGCATAGTATTTGCGTACAAGTTCTCTTCTACTTTAAAGGGGCAATCATTGTGTTTTCATTTACAGACTGGCACTACAGCTATTCCTTTGAGCTCCACAGTCTATGACCTCCACTAGCCACTCCTGAGTTTTTGAAATGTGGCTAACCTGAATCGAGACGTGCTGAAACTGTAAAATACCAGGTTTCAAAGCCTTGCTAAGAAAAAAGAATATAAAATATCTCATTCTTAGTTTTTGTTTTGTGATTACATATTGCAATGATAATATTTTGAATATATTGGTTAAATAAGATATATTATTAAAATCTTAATTTTAATAAGATATATTATTAAAATCAATGTGTTTTTAACCATTTTAATTTAGCTACTAGATTATTTAAAATTACATTTGCACCTTACATTTTATTTGTGCCAGTGAGGTTCAACTCTTGCTACATTAGAATCACTCAGAGCTTTTAAAAATTCCATGATATGCCCTGTTCCGTGTGTCTCAGTTGGTTGGAGCATCGTCTGGTATACCAAAAGGTGGCTGGCAGGTTTGATTCCCAGTCAGGGCACATACCCAGGTTGCAAGTTCAATTGGGGTGCCTGTGGGAGGCAACTGAAGGATATTTCCCTTTCATATCAATGTTCCTCTCCCTGCCCCCTCTCTCGCTCATAAAAAAAAATAAAAAATAAAAAATTCCATGATGCCAGGCTCTTACCCCAGAGCATTTAAATCAGAATATTTGGGGTGGGGGCTCAGCATCAGTATTTTTTTTGAAAGCTCTCAAGATGACGCTAATAGAGTGCCAACATGGAGAATACTGCTCTGCATTCTGAAATCCTGTGATTCTGAGACTCTAATGACTACTCATGCAGGTTAAAAGTTCAGAGTTGTTGTTTTTTTCTTATTCTGTATAATCAACTTTGTCTGTTCTGATCTATTTCTCCCTAAAGAAACAGCAAAATGTTTTTCAAGTCGGGCAAGTTAGAACTTTGTTTGTTTTATTTTTTAATGAAGTTCACATGAATCCAATACGCTGCCAGGACTGGTGGGGGGGGGGGGGTGTGTGTGTGTGTGTGTGAAAGCATTGAACTTGGGGTTTTAAGGTTGATGAGTAACATGCAATCCTTCCTGGGGCTTCTTCTCATACTTGCCCTTTTCTTCTTGGAAGCACCTGCTTTGTTCCTGCTAATAACAAGCAATGCATTCGCAGTGCCTCTAGATTTGGATGTGCCGACGAGTCACGTGGGGACCAGGTTCAAACACAGACGCTGATTCTGTGGGTCTGGTGCTGCCCAGTCCTGCATTTCTGACAAGCGTCAGGTGAGGCTGCTGCTGCTGGCCTGTGCAAGGACCAACTCTGTGAGAAGCAAGGCATCAGGGCTTAGGAAATTAGCTAAGGCCCACCTGGGCAGGCAGAGCCCATATGGCCAGGTAGAGCCCATCTGGACAGGTAGAGCCCATCTGGACAGGTAGAGCCCATCTGGACAGGTAGAGCCCATATGGACAGGTAGAGCCCATATGGACAGGTAGAGCCCATATGGACAAGGAGAGCCCATATGGACAGGTAGAGCCCATATGGACAAGGAGAGCCCATATGGACAGGTAGAGCCCATATGGACAGGCAGAGCCCATCTGGACAGGTAGAGCCCATATGGACAGGTAGAGCCCATATGGACAGGTAGAGCCCATATGGACAAGGAGAGCCCATATGGACAGGGAGAGCCCATATGGACAAGGAGAGCCCATATGGACAGGTAGAGCCCATATGGACAAGGAGAGCCCATATGGACAGGTAGAGCCCATATGGACAGGTAGAGCCCATATGGACAGGTAGAGCCCATATGGACAAGGAGAGCCCATATGGACAAGGAGAGCCCATATGGACAGGGAGAGCCCATATGGACAGGTAGAGCCCATATGGACAGGTAGAGCCCATATGGACAGGTAGAGCCCATATGGACAGGGAGAGCCCATATGGACAGGTAGAGCCCATATGGACAGGGAGAGCCCATATGGACAGGTAGAGCCCATATGGACAGGGAGAGCCCATATGGACAGGGAGAGCCCATCTGGACAGGTAGAGCCCATATGGACAGGGAGAGCCCATCTGGACAGGGAGAGGCCATATGGACAGGGAGAGCCCATCTGGACAGGGAGAGCCCATCTGGACAGGTAGAGCCCATATGGACAGGGAGAGCCCATCTGGACAGGGAGAGGCCATATGGACAGGTAGAGCCCATATGGACAGGGAGAGCCCATCTGGACAGGTAGAGCCCATATGGACAGGGAGAGCCCATCTGGACAGGGAGAGGCCATATGGACAGGGAGAGCCCATATGGACAAGGAGAGCCCATATGGACAGGTAGAGCCCATCTGGACAAGGAGAGCCCATATGGACAGGGAGAGCCCATCTGGACAGGTAGAGCCCATATGGACAGGGAGAGCCCATCTGGACAGGGAGAGGCCATATGGACAGGTAGAGCCCATATGGACAAGGAGAGCCCATATGGACAGGTAGAGCCCATATGGACAAGGAGAGCCCATATGGACAGGGAGAGCCCATATGGACAGGTAGAGCCCATATGGACAGGTAGAGCTTGTGCACAGAGGCCCAACCACATACAAGAAAGTCGATGTGTGCATTGACTCTGTTTTCTGTACGTGCACTAAGCAAACTTTTAAGTGACGCTTCCCCTGATTTGCCCACTAAAGCACAGTTCATGGGCACCTGTGTCCTCTCTCTGAAAATGAAAGTGTCCTGAGAGAGGGACACTATCTACATCATATCATATCTACAACTCCCCTAGGCCTTCTTCCTCCCATCCTCAAACCTGTAGCCTTCATCTAGCCATTTGTTAGAATCAATGCCCAACATGTATGTTGTCAGCCTTTACTTAATTTTCATGTCATGCCACTGCTTCCCTAAACACCCTCCAAGTCCACTTATACCGACATCTAATAACAAAGAAAAATAGGAGAAAAACATGAGAAAGAAGATGAGGTGGTGGCAGTGGAGAAGGAGGTGGATGAAAAAGCTGCCATCTCTGGTTGCCATGTATACCGATCCAATGTTGCTCAACTCAGTCTGTTTCATAATCACTGTAAGCTTCCTAACACAGATGCTTGGAACCTCCCCAGAATTGCTAAGTGGGACTCTCCAGCAGTCGGGCCCAGGTGTGGGTGAGTCGTTAAAATTCTTCATGGACTATTCTCACGTGAATCCAGGTTTGAGCAGCCCCAGATGAGGCTCTTCGCCTTATCTCATTTCATCTTCAAACAGCCGCATAAGGCAGGCATTTTGATCTTCATTTTATAGAAAATGAAGCCAAGCCTCAGAGAAGGTAGGAACTTGCCCAAGATCACAGTTATAAAGTGATAGAACTAAGGTTCAAATTCAAGTCTTCCTGAGTTCTACAGTGTCTGCAGGTACAGGCTACCCCCAAGTCCTAAAGCACCCTGACAGGCAGGCCATGCTGACACCCCCAGTGGAACCTAGTCACCAGTCACTCTCAGAACCTCAGAAATGCCCGTCACAACCCACATCCCAACGACTGCCCACTGGGTACCCATTAGGCCCAAGAGCTCTGCTCACCATTCTCAGCCCCTACTACTTGGCTATAGCCTCAGTCCCTATTCCTAAGCCCTGCCTTGCAGTCCACCTGTGGATAAAGTTATACAGTGGTCCCCCTTGCTGTAAGCAGACCTTTTAGTAAACTGCTAGTTTCATTAAGGATGTGAGCATCCCTACCCTGCATTCCCCAACTCCTTGCTGTGCCTTCTCAATGAGATTCTTATCCTTCATCTTGTAGAACCACCCACCCCAACTTTAAGCCTGAGGCTACACATATTATCCACTTGTTCATTCATTCATAAATTATTTATTGAGCACCCCTTAAGAACTAAGAACTAGCAAGCTCAACAGTCATAGTACCTCACGAAACTTATGGCAGAGACAATGAACAAGTCAACTTACATTCACAAGTATCATCTCATTTAAACTTCATGATGACATTTGGAGGTAGGAACTATAATGACATCCATTTGAAAAATGATAAAACTGGGACTGGGACACAAAGAGGCTGAGTAACTTGCCGGGGTTAAATAGTTGGTAAGTGACCAAGCTGGGATTCGGATCCTGTTGGGATGGTCCTAGAACTCATGCTCTTTGTCATTCCGTTATATTACTACCTCTGCCACAAATTGCTTTGCACTACCAAACCCCTTTATAGCATTCGCAAAATGTACATTTTAAAAATGCTATTGTTGTAACCTTTCTGCTATAAAATAAAACCACACAAAGGGAACGCATAGCTTAATGAGTTGGTATAAGGTGAACACCTTAGCAACTACCATCTAGGACTTTTGCCAGCCGCCTCCAAAGCCCCTTGATGTATCTTGTCCTGGCCAATGTGCCTTTCTTTTCACAAAGGTAACAACAACCATGATTTTAAAGCAATCAGATCCTTGAGTTTCATTGTAGTGTTATCACCTACTAGTGACCTAGTGCATGGATTCATGCACATTGAAAGAAAATTAATTAGAAGAAATATTTTAATATTGCTATTCACTCTTTCTCTATAATAGAAGTATCAACCAAATTCACGATCAACAATGACAGATCGAAACACATGGGTGCGATTGGCCAGTGAGAGCTTTATATGTATTAGTTGGTCAAGTTTCTAAGCTTTCTAAATCTCTATTTTCCAGCTAATGAAAAGAAAATAGGATTCCACTGAGTCTCCTATCTACCTGCTCCAGGACTTCTGAGAGGATCAAATTAGATGAGGCATGGGAAAATGCTTCATAGACATTTGGTTAAAGTGTAAAATGTTTCCACCTGGCTATGAATCAAGTCATGTTCCTGGGCTGAAAAAACTGCAAGGAGGCTAGTTGCTAGGGAGAGGAAGCAGGCATTGCTATTGACATTATTACCCAGATGGTTATACACTTAGCATATTATATATATACTAGAGGCCCGGTGCATAAAAATTTGTGCACTCAGGGTGGAGGGGGGGGGGTCCCTCAGCCTGGCCTGTGCCCTCTTGCAGTCTGAGACCCCTTGGGGGATGACCACTTGCTGGCTTAGGCCTGCTCCCTGGGAGATTGGGCCTAAGATGGCAGTCAGACATCCCTCTGGCAGCCCAGCAGCCCTCGGGGGATGTCCACTTGCCAGCAGGGAGCAGACCTAAGCTGCAGTCAGACATCCTTAGCGCTGCTGAGGAGGCAGGAGGGGCTCCCGCCACCACCGCTGTGCTGGCAGCCATCAGCCTGGCTTGTGGCTGAGCAGAGCTCCCCCATGTGGGAGCGACTGACCACGAGAGGGCAGCTCCTGCATTGAGTGTCTGCCCCCTGGTGGTCAGTGTGTGTCATAGTGACCAGTCATTCCCAGTCTTTCTGCTGTTAGGGTCAGTTTGCATATTACCCTTTTACTATATAGGATAGAGGCTTGGTGCACGGCTGGGGGCCGGCTGGTTTGCCTTGAAGGGTGTCCCAGATCAGGGTGGGGGACCCACTTGGATGCCTGGCCAGCCTGGGTGAGGGGCTGATGGCTGTTTTCAGCTGGTCACACCCCCTTCAGGGTGGGGGTCCCCACTGGGGTGCCTGGACAGCCTGGATGAGGGGCTGATTCTATTTTCAGGCTGGCCACATCCCCTTTAGGGTGGGGTCCCCACTGGGGTGCCTGGCCAGTCTGGGTGAGGGGCTGAGGGCTCTTTTCAGGCTGGTCACGCCGGTGCCTGAAGCTCCCAGCCTCTCCTTTTTTTCTCTTCTTTTTTTTTTCTGGGATTTATTTACCTTCTATAATTGAAACATTGTTGCTGTCACTGGCACTCCCAGCTCTGAGGCCGCCGCCGGCTGAAAGCAGGTATCTTGGGTTTGTTTAGCTTCTATAATTGAAACATTGTGGCTTTCAGGCTCAGAGTCAGGTCACGGCAGGCAGGGAACCTTGGCTTCCTCCATCACTGGAGCAAGCAAGCCTCCTGCTCGCTTCAGCTGCCTGGCTGCCAGCCACCACCTTGGTTGGTAGTTAATTTGCATATCACCCTGATTAGCCAATGGGAAGCGTAGCAGAGGTACGGTTAATTACCCTTTTTGTCTTTTATTAGATAGGATATATATATGTAGTATAGAACCCCTCAGATTCTATACTACAGCATAGTGTTACCCATTGGTACATTTGATATGTCTTTTAGGTGTCTTATATTCTACAGGTTCTCTCCTCCATCCCCATCTTTTGCTTATAACTTCTCTGGGAATTTGGCCTATTGACCTCTTGCCATGGGATGTTTGCTGACTGTAATCATAAGGCATTTCATCACGTTCCACCATCTTCTCTATTTCCTGCAAAGGAGCAGTTGGATCCAGAGGCTTGATCAGTCTCCGATTTGACCTTTTGGCAAGACTCTAGGTGCTGATTTGTTCTTTCATGAAGAGCCACGTGATGTCTGGCTGTCTCTCTTTTTGTGATGATAGCAGCTTTGGATGCTCGGTGCCAAAATCTATTAGTTCAAAGGGGGTTGCAAAATGGTGTATTTGTAGTGCTCTCATTTCTTCTGTATTTATCAATCCATCCATTGGGACACTTTTATAAACATATGCTCACCCTTATTACTATCTGGTGGCTCAAATAGTAATTTCTTATATGAATAATATAAGAAAATAGAATAAATAATTCTTTCCCTTTGTCTAACAATTTTTACAAAAATAATTGGTTCCCTGTCACCCTCTTAAGGAAATCGATCTTTTAAAATATCGTTATGAAGTCATGGACCTAAACTTATTTGATGGGTTCCAAATAATTACAACTATTATCCTTTCTAAAACTCAAAATTTCCCCTCTTTGGCCAACAGAAGCCTCTCCAAATTAGCTCTGGGGTATTTTTGATGTGACCCTGGTGACCTCTGATAGCTTTCTTACTATCTAGTGTAACAAAATATTCCAGACATAGTTCTCACCTCAAACTTGGAAAAAGCCATTTCTCTAGATTCTTTTTGTGGGAAATGATACTTCAGGAGCACAATCTGGACACTATGGATGCTCATGCTATTGGATTCACTGCACTCACATCCATACAAACACATAAAACACACATACACTATATATATATACACACACACACACACACACACACACACACACACACACTAGTGGTGGCCTGGTGCACAAAATTTGTGCATGGGGGAGGGGGTGTCCCTCAGCCTGGTCTGCACCCGCTCCAATCTAGGACCCCTTGGGGGATATCCGGCTGACGGCCGTTGGACACCCCTCTCCCAATCCGGGACCACTGGCTCCTAACTGCTCACCTGCCTGCCTGCCTGAATGCCCCTAACCACTCTACCTGCTGGCCTGCTTGCCCCCAATTGCCCCCCCGCCCAATGGCATTCTTGCCCCCAACCGCTCCCCCTTGCTGGCCTGATCACCTCCAACTGCCACCCCTGCCAGCCTGATCACCCCAACTGTCCCCCCTGCAAGCCTGATCACCCCAACTGCCCTTCCCTCCTGGCCTGATCGCCCCTAACCGCCTCTGCCTCAGCCCCACCACCATGGCTTTGTCCAAAGGACGTCGGCAAGGTCTCCCAGAAGGTCTCCCAGTCTAATTAGCATATTACCCTTTTATTAGTATAGACACACACACACACACACACACATCAATAAAAAGGGTTTTTTGTTAAAATGATACATTTTTTCCCTCACTTCACTTGCCTAGACTCCCAATAGAATAACCCTCTGAGGGGCTATTGGCATGAAGCCCATCTCAGGCTTACGGGGGGAAAGAAAGTAGTTCAATTTAAGTTTAGAGATTCAGCTCTCATTTCAGCGTTGTTATTTTCTCTCTCATACATTCGTTAAGAAAAGTCTCTGCTCATCTATGCCATTTTATGTCTATTTATGTTTTCCAAATGCCGAAATTTCATCAAATACTCCGCTTGGGGGTCTGTCTGGATGCAGGCTGTTACAGAAAGGGGAGGATATAATGTGCTATAGGCCAGCCTGCCTGTGCTTTGCTCTTGCTCTGCGAGTTTGCTAGTTTTAAATCCAAACTAAAGAATGAGCTGCATAGATTGCTAACAACACACCTTCTTACAAAGGGCATTAACGAGAATACAGCCCTGCATCCTAATTTTAGCTTAAACACTAGGATATAAAAAGAGAAATTCAAGGGACTTTTAAGGGGCCCTAGATTAGGAAAGGGCTTTGCCTATATTGAAAAGCATGAAACTAGCATGGCATATGCAAAAGCAGCAAGAGTAAATATTCAGTCTCTGTCACTCTTCCCAATGGAAACAGAGGAAACCATTTGCTTAAAAACGTGTGTGGTCATGAAGACAGGTCTAATGTTTCAAGTCTAACACGGCATAACATATGTGAACATCTTCTGCATGTTGCAATACACTGTGCAAATGAACTAACCATACTGTTATTAAATATCATTTAATTACATTCAAAAATAATTCTTCTAAAACTATCTTGACCAAGTCTATGTGCCCCTACATGTCAAGTTTTCAAATGAAAGGCCAAGGAACGTGATAGCATCAGGCTGGCTGCCTCTGAGCGCCTGCAGGGAGGCCAATAATATGACTGTGTGATCATCATTATCCTCATAAAAAGAAAGAGATTGGGGTTGAAACAGGGCCAGCTCCAGGGCTCCCCTCTGACAACAAGCACCGAGGCAGCCATCTCCACCCGCCCACAAGTCTGCATACGCCTCTCCTTGTTGACCAGGGCTCAGGCCACAGGGTGTTTAGACAGAGGTGTTGTGTCTCAGGAAAGTTGTAGAAAGTGTGCTGGGAGCCTGAACAGAATGAAGGAAAGGCAAGGACATGTGCGATGTTTCAGAGAAACTAAAAACGAATGAGAGCTTTTGAGAGACAAACTGAGGGAAGGAATGTAGATCTTGGGCCACACGGAGGTAAATGAGAGCTAGCCTATCAAAGAGATGCTTCCCTACAGGAGGCAGAATGATGAAGTGCCTGCAGAGTAAGTGGGGAATGCTATAGGATGAGGTTGGAGTGGTATCTTTAAAGAAGCTTCAAAAAATAAATAGATAAATAAAATAAGAAGCCTCAAAAATCGTTTTTTCTAATCTGCGGATGGGCATGACCACTTTTCCACCATGCACAGGTCTACTCTTTAAGTTAGGTTAACTACTACTATCCTTTGCCCTTATACAAGGGGATTTCACTGAGTTTGTTCTAATGCTAATAAAGAATTGGCAAACGTGCCGCCCAAAAATAGGACAGGTAATTATTCCATGCATGCAGCTTACTTCACTGTCCTCTGCTGGGAGAGGAGCAGCAAATGAGATGGTTAAACGCAAACATCTGACTCCTCACACAGAGCCCCTTTCCTTTGCTGAATGGAATGTTGCGGTTGGAGACAATCAGGCCAACAGATGCCTACGTTTAAGATCTGCATGTCAGAGATTGGTTGCCTCATTTGTACTGCAGTCTCCTCCTCTCTCACCAGTTCAAAGTCCATGTCCCGGGAACATCCAGTTCCCCTTCTATAGCAAAGACAGGAACCGCACCGATGGCAGGAAGAACTCCCACATCCCGGCTCCAGTGCGGTTGGGCCCTTTTACCCAGGGAAAGGGGGGGAGGAGGGGCTTCCGGTCCCTCCAGAGGAGCCGCTGCTCTCTGAGGAGCGCCAGCCTGGATGCTGCCAGCTCCATGATGCTGTGTCTCCCCAGCCCGGGCTTAGCACCCAAATCCAGCCTTTCCGTGGCTCCTTACTTCTGCCCTGGCACCTCAACTTCTGGCTCCCCCCTCTTTCCAGTTCTGAGTTGGCTGTTATCTTAGAGTCCCTGTCAGGGGCCATCAGGGGCCAGTCTTCCCTGACTGCTCCTGCCTCCTGACAGTGACAGCCCTGCCTGCCAGCACCCACAGGACTCAACCCCTGCAATTGTAACAGGACTCAATGCACTGGGGTAGCAGCTGCCCTTTTGTGGAGAGTGACACTTTTTTTTTAATTTTTACTTTTTTAAAATGTTTTTATTGATTTCAGAGAGAGGAAGGGAGAGGGAGAGAAGGAAACATCAATGATGAGAGAGAACCATTGATCGGCTGCATCCTGCCTGCCCTGATTGGGAATTGAACTGTGACCTCCTGGTTCATGGGTCGACGCTCAACCACTGAGCCACACTGGCCAGGCTGGAGAGTAACACTTTTTAAGCTCCCTCACAGTCCTCATGCCATGGGCTCCTGGTGTGATGGACTCCTAGTCGCTAAGAGGGTATCAGGACACACAGAGAGGAAGCATGCTTCCCCTCAAATGGAGGGAATTTGCTAAATGGGCAACTTAAGGTAGTCTGCTCCAGAGAGTGAAGCGTAGAAAGGCTCCATTCCGCTCTCGGGAGATTTCCTCAGTATACTGGTACTGCAGCAAGCGAAGGCTGTCCTCCCAAAGTTCAGAAAGGATTTAACCAGAATCATTGCGAACTTGTAATAAGGTCAGTGAAGCAGCATACCTTTGGTGACAGAACAAGGTAGCTGAAAAGAAAGTCTAAATAATCTATGCACGTCAGGGAAGAGGAGTCCATGCAGTCCCGTCGACGGAAAACCTCACCATCCAGAAACCTCAGCCGTTCAGGACAAGTCAGACCAAGAAGCTGAGGGAAGAGCAGGCTCCCTGTGGGAGCTGCACCCCCAGCACACTGAGCCCACAGGGACGTTCACTGAGGCCCCTGGACAAGGGACAGGACACAGAAACCCAGCAGACCAGCATTGCCTGAGGGAAGGGGGTGCAGGGGGAAAGGGCGCTGTGACAAATCATGCACTGGAAGGGAAGCCACAGCAACACTGGAAAAGAGAAGCAGCCAGAAAAGTTGAAAACAGGAACAGCTCTGCTCTCTGGGAAGCAAAGCACCATCTGCTCTGCTCCTCAGGGTGGAGCCCTGAGGGCAGGCTTGGGGGTCCCCGTGCTGTGTGCATCTGTGCATGGAAGCAGAGGAGGAAATTCCCAAGGCTGTGGTGGGGCCCCAGGAGTGCCTCCCAGCAAGCGCAGGCACATCATCGCAGGGACACTTGCTAGTTATAGCGCCACCATGCAGTTTCCGCATTTGCAAAAAGTGAAGGCTGTTGTGAGGGGTCAAGTACAGGTAGGCTCGTACAGCGGGGCCTGGCACTTGGTAAGCACTCGGCAAACGTGAGCACTATAATTCTAATAACTGATTACCATCGTGCAGACCTAGCCCATCTCCATACAGTACTGTATTCACATAAGTGACACAGTGGGTTATGTGTTTATAGGTCCTCTCCTCCAGTACAGGGTCCAGTGGAAGGTGATGGGCAGGATAGAATAGGGTCATCACTAACTGGTGAAAGAGGACAGAGACAGGAAAAGGCTCTTTGAGCCCTAAACTATGAGTTGATTTATCCTGTATGATATTAGAACTCAGACGTGCTTACTGTTTACATTCTGAATAGATTCTTAATTTGTACAAAGTTAGGAGCATGCCACAGGTAATATTAGCTGGAGAGAAAAATGCCAAGGGGCTCAGACTCAGGTATGCATAAGGGAGCCTAGTGTATTACTGGGAGGGCAGACTCAGCTGGTGTATAAGGGATCAGTCCCAGAGTTTCAGGGAGACATCCAGAGGTTAAAGTCCAGGAAAAGATCAAAGTCAAAACAGATTGCCAAATTCCTTGCTAGGCCACAATGCTCTTATGAAGAGGGTCATGAGTTTGACCATGAGGCATATTGAAGGCCACCCATGTGTTAGTCATGGTTCTCTAAAGAAACAGAATCAATAGGATGTGCATATATATATACACAGAGGTTTATTTTAAGTAAGTGGCTCATGTGATTATGGAAGTTCACAAGTCCAAAATCTGTAGAACAGGCTTGCAGACTACAGATCCAGGGAAGAGCAGATGTCAGTCTTTTTCAACTAAGGTCTTCAACTGATTGGATAAGGCACACCCACATTATGGAAGGCAACTTGCTTTCATCAATGTCTACTGATCTAAATGGTAATCTCACCTAAAATTGCCTTCACAGAAATACCTAGAACGTTAGATCAAATAGCTGGGTATCAAGACCTAGCCAAGTTGACATAAAATTAACTATCACAACCCACCAACTGACAATTAAGAGGCAGCCCTCTGAAACCAGCACCCAGACCTGAGTCTCTAAAAAAGATCTAAGTCTCTAGAAATGACCTCAGTCTAAAGAGCTAAGGAAGCTCTGTCTCTGAGCTTCTGATAGGGCAGGAATATCCTATCGGCAACAAAGCTTCTTGAACCATAAGTGTATTGTGAAATGCTGGCTCAGGTGTTTCAGCTCAAGACACTACCCTAAAAAGGGCTTTGAAGTGGCTGGTGAAAATGTCATCTCAGCATTGGGAATACAGAAATTTTTATTTTACCAGAAACTAATTTCTGAATAGATTTTGTCCTTTACCATTTTAAAATCCCTATGAAATGGACTTGTTGGGTGCTATTTGCCATTTTCCAGCCTGGGTAGTTCTACATGCTTCAGGAAGAGAGGTGACTGGCATGTGTCTGCAAATGCCCATCAAATAAGATGTTCAACGAGTGTGAATTATCTTGAAAGATGCAGGTATGACACGTTTACTTCCTGCTTCTGGAGCACATAGATAGGCAAAGTGCACAGCAAAATACCTCGCATGTATTCAAATGTTGAGTGAACTGAATCAAAATAATTTTTAACAGGATTTTTCATTGCTCTGTACCTAAGTAAATAGGTAGTTTACTATTAAAAGGCTCGGAGTTGCCAAAACATTTAATTTTTTTAAATAGAGTAGATGTCACTCTGTGGCAGTCGTGGTTTTATTCAAAACATAAAATATTAATGTATTAATCTATAGGACTGCAGACCTTTTCACTCTCATTTCAGCAATAAAGGTTCCCTGTGCCTGAGTAATTATCAGTGATGCCTTAAGGAAAACGAACATAGGCTTGTGGTCCAGCATCATGACAGCAAATACCAAAAACATTTTAGTGTTCAGAGTAAGCACACTCCACATGCCCAACATTCTTGAAACGTTGACATAGACTCCTTTCTCATCCTCCATGAAATAAACACAGTGGGGTAGTACATGCTAGTAAGAAGCCACTTTGGGCCCCTGGGTCAGCAATGCTGACGCATGATGCTCCTCACCACGCAGTCAAGGCAAAGGCTGCTGACAGACCAGTGAGGGCGTGAATCCTAGGGTTACAGTTTGCAGGAAGACGCCCATCTTTTACACCCAACAGGGCCTCTCTATCTGTGTGAGTGGAGAATGGCAGTGCAGTGACTACCTGCCACTAAACCTGGCTTATCCTATCTAATAAAAGAGAAACATGGTAATTAGTGTCACTCTGCTACCCTTCCCATTGGCTAATCAGGGCGATATGCAAATTAACTGCCAGCCAAGATGGCGGTTAACCGCCAACAAAGATGGCGGCTAATTTGCATACTGCAGGCAGGATGGGACTCCGCCATTCTGCCTGCCCCGCCGCCATCCGGGCCTGCTATCTGTGACCTGGATGGTGGGCGACCCCTGTGCGACCTGACCCAGGGCTGGCGGGCGTGACCCTGTCAAAGTTATGTAATTCTTAAAATTTCAACCATTCTTTTTTTTTTAAATATATTTTTATTAATTTCAGAGAGAGGAAGGGAGAGGGAGAGAGATATAGAAACATCCATGATGAGAGAGAATCATGGACCAGCTGCCTCCTGCATGTCCCCTACTGGGGATTGAGCCCAAAACCCGGGTATGTGCCCTTGACTGGAATCGAACTGTGACCTCCTTGTTCATAGGTCGATGCTCAACCACTGAGCTATGCCAGCTGGGCAGTTTCGGCCATTCTTGTTAATTTGTAGGCATTAAGTATCTAAATAACTTTAATAGTATATCCAATGTCTTTATTCTCCTTTCTTTTTTAAAAAAATATTTTTTTATTGATTTGAGAGAGGAAGGGAGATGAAGAGAGAGACAGAAACATAAATGATGAGAGAGAATCATTGATTGGCTGCCTCCTACATGCCCCACACTAAGGATCAAGCCCACAATCCGGGCATCGAACCATGACCTCCTGGTTCATAGGTTGATGCTCAACCACTGAGCCATGCCGGTTGGACTCTTCTCTTTCTTGGCACTTTTTTCTTTCATTTACAGTTTCCTTTTCAGCTAATCTCACCCACCCAACAATACCTGAGTGAATAGAGTGGCATGTAAAGGCAAATCATGATTATCTTGCTTTACTACATAAAGCCACCCAATGTCTAAACCCTCAGTCAGCTAACACTGGTTCCAAATCTGGTCTAACAGGAGGTCTAACATCCACTCATTCCTAATATTTCAAAAGCTAATGGAAATTAATTAACTGTAACACCAAATGTCTTTGCTTTTAGCCAGGTTATATTAATTACAATTATTCTATTAAGAATATCTCAGGCTGATCAGAAGCTCTATGTAGCTGATTATTTAGAAATAGTTGAGAAAATAAATTATTGCTTTAAAATTTCAGTTAATATGATAGAGAAAAATATTCAAAACATGGGATACATGGAGAAAAGAAATAATGAAATTTTTTTTTGCATCATGAAACTAACAATATCCAAGCAATGTTGGTAATGAGAAACATTTATTGGGAACTTACTATTGTCAAGTACTATGCTTAGTGGTTTACCAGCATTATTGTATTCAATCCTCAACACCCTGAAATAGGTACTATTTGTATAGTTAAAGTAATGGGCTCAGAGAGATTAAGTAATTTGCCAAGGCTGTACAGCTAGGAAGTAGCAGAGCTGAGATTTTAACACAGCTTCTTACGCACCACCCTGATAAGAAAAACTATATTAATGTTTTGTTGCTAAATAATAAGTTCCTAGCAAGTTAGTGATTTAAAACAACACCATTTACTATCTCAGTTTCTGTAGGTCAAGAGATGAAGGATGGCTTAACTGGGTCCCCTGCTCAGGGTCTCACAGGCTGCAATCTAGGTGTCAGACCAGTTGCATTCCTTTCTGGAACTTGGGTTCCTTTCTCATGTTCACATGGTTTTTGAGCAGAATTCAGTTCCCTGTAGCTGGTCCCTGTTTTCTTACTGGCTCTCAGCCAGGGGCTGCTCTCAACGTCTAGAGGCTGCCTATAGTCCCTTGCCAGGTGGTAGCTTATTTCTCAAAGCCATTAGGAGAGCCTCTCTCTCTAGCCTGCTACAATGGAGTATTATATTACAATAACATACACAGGGGGTGACTATCCCATCACCTTTGCCACATTATATTTGCTGAAAGCAACTCACAGGTCCACCAGCACTCAAGGGCAGGGGACTATACAAAGGTGTGACTCACTGGGGCTCATCGTAAAATTGTGCCTATTACAGGTACCAGTGTCCTACCCATAACTGTTTTATTTATTGAAGTGATTACTGTTTTCTGCTGTATAGGGGTAAATACTACCTTATAGGAACATCAAAGCATTCAGTTTGGTCATAACCCATGCAACTTGTAACAACAGAAACCAAATGATAGGTTCAAGTAGACCACATGGGTCTCCATATTCTGTAAGTCTGAGGACTTTTGTGCCTATAATAAATCTTTTGTGCCTATAGTTTCATTATTAAATGTGTTGAGATCAATGTTATATGAATTCCCAGTGGCGATTGAAATCATCCAACCAAGAGATGAAGATGACTTGAGACAGTGACACTGTGGTTGCTGTAGAAGTGAGGTGCAAGTTGAGTGATTTCCTTGGGATTCTGAACATACTTGCAAGGCAGAACCGATAAATTTTGCTGAAGGACAAGATGTGTGATATAAGAGAAAATAGTCAGAGTAAACCTCAGATAGAGTTTGAGGCCTGGGCAAGACAAGAAATAAATTGCCATTTGCTGAGATGTGGCACCTGGGTGCAGGTTCATCAGCAGTTTACTTCTAGGCACCAAGGTTAATAAGTCCAGTAGTCATCTAAGTGGAGATGGCAAAAGTGTTGAAGATGGAATTTGGCAGTTCACCGAGGATGGATGGCATTTGAAGTCATGGTACCTCATGGGATCACCTGCAAGTGAATGCAGCTGGAGAATGGAAGGAGCCTGAGGCCTTAGGACTGAGTTCTGGGCCACATTCCACTGTTAGAAATTGGAGAGATGAAGAGGTGCCACAAAAGAGAGTCAGAAGATTCCATGGAAGAGAACCAAGGGATATCTCGGCAGGCAAGTAAAGAAAATTTTTGAGGAAGGGGATGCTGAAATACAATGCAGCCATTAAAAATAATGCCCCAGTTTTGCTCAGTGGTTAGAGTGTCAACTGACTGACCCAAGGGTCGAAGGTTTGATACCTGGTCAAAGGCATGTACCTTGGTTGTAGATTCCCCAGCCCTGGTGGGGGCGCATGTGGGAGGCAACCAATCAATGTGTATCTTTCACATCAATGTTCCTTTCTCTCTCTTCCTCTCCTTCCTTCCTCCCAGTCTTTCTAGAAATCAATGGAAAAAAGATCCTCGGATGAGGATTTAAAAAAAAATAATAATAATGTATTTAATGTTTCAGATATAGGATGATGTAATGGTAAGTAAATAAACTAGGGCTCCAAACTATATACAGCAAAATCTTAATATTGTTCAAAGAAAAAATATTTGGCATAGAAAAACAGACTGAAAGGAAATATAGCAATGTAAACAGTTATTTCTGAATTTTTATTTTAGGATGGCATTTGTTTTCTATGTTCATAGCAATTTTCAAGATTTATGCTATGAACTTATTTTAAATAAATGCATATATAATTTTTAAAATCAACATTATCAAAGACTTTTAGTTTCAGCCTTTTAAAAATGGGAATATGTAACACTTGCAAAATCTTTAAAGCAAGACAGTAGAAACTGTCAGCATATCAGGTGGTTAAGTTTATTTGGTTCACTTAATTTTGCTCTCTTCTCCAAAAAAGAAAAAGGAAAATATTATAAAAAAATGTTTTCACTTGCATCATATTTATCTCACCCAGAAAGGAGCAATGTAATTAACATAATAGCTGATTACTTTCATTCATTTAAATACTCATTTCTATAGATATGTAGATGCTGGGTTTCAATGTTCAAATGTTAGGATTTCAGGGAAATCAGTCAGACAGAGGAAAACAAATACTGTATGATCTCACTAATATGTGGAAATCTAAAAAAGCAAACTCATAGATACAGAAAAGCCAGAGGTGTGGGTGTAGAGTGGGCAAAATGAATGAAGGTGGTCATAACATACAAACTTCCAGTTATAAGATAAAAGAGTCCTGGGGATGGGACATATAGCATGGCAACTATAGTTAACAATACTGTATTGTATATTGAGCGTTGCTAGAGGGTACATCTTAAAAGTTCTCACAAAAAAATTTTGCAACTATGTGTGGTGATGAATGTTAACTAAATGTAGTGTGGTAACCATTTCCCAATATATACATATATCAGATCATGTTATGCAGGTTAAATTTATACAATGTTATGTGTTGACTACATCTCAGTAAAAGTGGAAAATAATAAAATTTTAAAACCACAAATAAAAGCTAAAAACAAATGTTAGGGTTTAAACGTAACCTTGAACAGGTCACCAAAGCAGTCTGTGTCCTGCTTTTCTTGTCTGTTAAATGAGGTTGATGGACCCTCCCCACCCACAGTGTGGTTGTAGGCCTATTAAGTTAGATAGAGCGCAGTTGTGAGACTGAAGAGAGATGGCGGGGCCACTCTGCACCAGCCGCCTCTAGGTTCTGGCTTCCCCGCCAGCAGCAGCCAATGCCAGCAGCACTAGATGGCTTCAACCAGTCGGCCTGCTTTCAATGCCCATAAGTGACCACACTACCTCTGCAGATGTTCTCTGAGGGCACAGCTCCTGCTTGGCAAGGAGAGAAGCTGGTGGTTCCCAGTCAGGCCCAGAAGGGCAGGTTTAATTTCTGAAGCTGGTAGAAAGATGAGAGCCATCTTACCCTGTCATTAGCCTGGCAGAGACAGCAGTCAAGCCGAGCTCTACCCACCCCAAGGCCCTGCCCGGGCATGTGCTGCCAGCCTCTCTGAACAGCTTCAAATAACATTTTATGTCACAAAATACCTCAAGCTATTGAGCGCAGTTGGGACTTAGCAGGCTGCACATTTATTCAAACAAATAGTTCATCACTGATTCTTTTAGGAGAAAAAAAACAAAACAGGGCAAGGAAGAGGAGATGAGGTTTGCTAACAGAAATGACAGATGAGGTTATAAACGTTCCAACATACCCTTTTCCCTGAAGTTAAGTCCTAAATAAAACATGTACACAGCTCAAGAGCGAACACAACACAGAGCTGCTCTCTACTCTGGAAATTAGGAAGGAAGTTGGATTTACGGCCCACAGACTAGAAGCTGACAGTTTTTCACTGAAGAGCAGGGTAATAAGCAGAACAGACAAACCTTTCCTTTCTCTTAAATAGCAGGTGCCTAAAGGCAGCATTCTCACCACCAGGGAAAGAGATGGGATTTGGGATCTGTAATCAGCTACTTGCAGGCCTGGTTGAGTTACTCAACCATTCGGAGACCCTACTCACGTCCTACTTCTGTAAAGTTCGAGCTATCCTATCCACTCCCAGGATGGCAGGGAGGGTAAGATGCATAAGCACAGCTGGCTTTTCTGGCTAGCATGCACTGTGTGCCTACGTATGTCAGCGGAGCTACTGCCCATGTGCTTTCCGAGATCCCACATTACCTCTCACAGAATTGTTCAGTGCCCACCCCCAACTGTGAGCAGCTCATAGCTTCCAACTTCAATTTTTAATCTTTAATTCTGCAAAAATACTGACAATCTCCTGCTGCTTCCCTCAGAACATCTTTCTTCATTAACCCTGTTCCTCCTCTCTGTCAGCTCTTGCCATCCCCCTATCTAATGGCATTCTCCCAGGACTTCGGAATTCTGCAACTCTTCTTCCTGGAACCCTTCCCCAAGAGTTCTGATCACATGTGAAACAAGTTTAGCCATTGTGCAAATGGGTTCTGTGGCCAAGTTCCTAATGCAGAGTCTAACAGGAGCCAAGGGTGGGACTGGGAAAATGAAGTCAGTGTGACAGACCCATGGTGAGTAGGCGGGTAGGAAGGCTGTGTGATCCAGAGAGGGGGTGGGGAAAAACACTAGATCCGAGGTCAGGAGACCTCAGCTCCAGTCCTAGGTCTACCCTTGAGTTCTGTGGATGTGGGTAACACACAATATCTATGGACTTCAGGATCCTCACAGATGAGGTCAGGAGGTCAGGGCCAAATTAGACTTGGCAAGTAGTTAGTACAAGAACCATCATTCACTCACTTCTCCCACGCCCATGGCAAACACTCCTGATCAATCAGTACATTCTCTCCTTTGGAACCCAGATGAGGCCCAGCACCCCCAGTAAGCCACCATCAAACAATTGAGTTGGCACAGGAGACAAAAGCTCTTTACTATCCCTGAGCTACAATCTGAAATCTCCCTTATTGTTTGAACATTCTCTGCCTCTATGGTAGGGATTGCCTCAAAGGACAGGTTTGTTGATGGATGAGCATCACCAGGAAGGGGAGTGTCATGACTTCCTAGAAGTCGGCCCTTCACACGTGTAGTCTAATGCCCTTTCACACTGAAGGTCTGGGAAGGCTATGGAATGGTCCTGACAGCAGGCCGCACAGGGAAACCAGTCCTCACTACAACTCACAGCTGG
Organism: Myotis nattereri; assembly: GCF_964212035.1. Classification (NCBI taxonomy): domain Eukaryota; kingdom Metazoa; phylum Chordata; class Mammalia; order Chiroptera; family Vespertilionidae; genus Myotis; species Myotis nattereri. The sequence goes on from NC_138075.1 coordinate 41,819,527, forward strand.
GTGGAGCATTGCCCCAGCACATGTCCAGGCAATGGGGGATGGTCCTTTATGGTCCAACACTGACTCTTTGTTGGAATTTCCAAAGAACATGTCCCATGAGCCTCATTTCACCATGGATAATCAGACCAAGTCCACCAATTCTGCTGTGCCAAGTCTTTCCTTATTTGCTAGCTTCAATGTCTGCTTTGGCCTCCAGCCCTGCCTCTGAAGCCCTGGGCCTCTCCACTGTAGATTCCACAGTCTGTGACCTTGACTCAACTCAGTATCTGGCTCCAGGCATCTTGGACTGACTTGGTGACCCTCTCCTCTGCCAGCTAGGATCTGGCAGCCCCCGGAACTGCCTGCTGCTGCCCTAGGCCATCCATCTCAAATGCAGATTTTAAACTGAATCTCCTCAGATGTATCTGACTTCTCACCACTCCCTACCAGCTTGCAAGTGGTACCCAGCGTTGGGAACCCACAGAAATAGTAACCATTCTCCTGTCTCTGCTGAGCCCATGAAATCATGTGGACCTGCTACTCAACAGCCTTCAATAGCTTCAGTGTCTCCCTTTTCTCATTTGCATTCCTCTACCCGTTTCTACTGCTCTTTATGACCCAGCCCTTTCTACCATCTTCCAGCACATCCCTCCACTCAGACCACTGTGGTCTCCTTACTGCCATAAGCCCCCAAGCCCGCTTCCCCCTCTGGGCCGTCAGACAACATGCTTCCCTCACCAGGGGACTTCCCATCCACTGCCTTAGGCCGCATTCTTCACAGTCCAGTTTATATCCCATCTCCTCCATGAAGCTTTCCCTCCATACCAGGCCTCGGCTTTTACCTAATATTTAACTTTTACACAAAGAAGTCCAATACTTAAGTAAGTGTTACTTCACAGGATTCACAAATGTTTCATGAGTGTGAGCCTTAACTCCTCAAGCTGAATGAAAGTTCTCTGAGGGCAAGAGCCTGCCACATGACCCGAGTGTCTCACTGGTGACATCACAACAAATCAACAAACACAACAAACATTACTGAGCACCTCTCCTTGGGCAAAAGTCCTTGGCAAATGCTTGCTAATTCATTTTTCTACTCAGATGCATCAAATTCTTGCCCATCTATGTCCAATCTGGACCCTAATAGATCCTTCTCTTCCTGAATTAAATAAAAGGTTAGGTTATCCCAGAGCCCAAGAAAGTATTTGCCTATTAGACTTCAGCAGTGGTTGTTCCACTTTCCAGTATGAAGAGACATCTAGAGTATGTTCTAGAAGAGCAGATTCCCCAGCAGCACTGACATAGCTTCTGAATCGCGGGGTCTGGGATGAGACCTGAAGTGGGCATTTTAATAAGTGGTCCAAGTAATTTTGGAGTAGACAGCTCATCAACCCTATTCTGAAGAAAACTGGGCGATGGAAGCCTCATTTTCCAGAGACAATCTGTAGTGTGTGGGCCAAGGCAGCCAAAGGGCCACCACCCTTGTCCAGGTGGCCCATGGCTGAGAATTTCCTTAGCCTCTTCCTTGGTTCCAGTCCAACTCTGGTTACCAAATCTCTGAGGCCTGCAGCCAAACGACCATTTGGCCTTGAAGGATCATTTTTTATCTGCAGCGATCTCCCTCCCAAAGGCGTCCATTTGGCCTGCCCGCACTGGAGGCAGCGGATCAACACACGAGGGCTCTCACTTCACCAGCTGCAATCTTGGGCTTTCAGGTTGTTTCAACTCCTGCTATGAGTCAGAACGGAATTATGAATAATTTGTATAAGACTTGCCACATCTTGTTTCAGCCTTTCTTCAGCTTTTCTTGTTTGGCCTCTCAAGTACGTATATGTCTGACTATTTTAAAGTTTTCGGGTCTGGAATACTACCTGTGCAGCATTACACAGAATCTGGCTTCCTATAGCTGACATGTCCATAAGCTCTCAAATTTACAGCCCTGCATGTCGAAAATAAGGAAACAGAGAACTCTTCTGAATAGGCAGGCAGGGGTGGGGAGAGCGTCTCGGCTCCCCTCGGTGTTGCTGGTCCCCCAGCCAAGTTACTCTGCTGTGCATCTTAGCATGTTGTGCACAGAGGCCTGGAGCCAAATGGTTTCCCATAATAACTTTTGCAGCATTATTAACACCCATCCTGTTTGCACCCGGGAACTTTGTAGGATAAACAACTATTAATAAGAAAGAAGTAAAGTATTTTTTTTAAATACTCTTTCCCAATGCAGATGCTAAGCCATCAGGCTCCAAAGAGAAAGAACCTTGTGGAAATGATCCTCTGAGCATCATTTAGAATCCCTGCTTCAGGACGGGCTTGGATCAAATGGGAGAGAGAGTCTGGGGAGAGTACTCCCATCTGAGGCAATGAATGCTCCCCTGAGCTTCCCGGACACCAGAGACAGCCCAGGGCACCACTGGTGTTTCCTCAGAGACAGGCAGGTGCAGTCCAAGATGCTCCAAAGAGTAACAAAATTCACCGCGTTCTCTTTCCTCCTCCACATCTGGGTTCCACGTGGCCTTCAAAATAAGCAGGAGCAATGTGTTTACTGAACAACTGATCCTTGCTTCCTTGGGGCTGTGCAGGGTTTCCGAGTTGAAGACAGGGTCCCAGAGCAGAAAGAACATCTGGAAAGACTGAGAGGAAGGATCCCATCTGATGGAAGAGAGGAAACGTGTGGCCACCCATGTTTGCACCTGGCCCTTTTCATTTGCCTTCACACTGGACTCTTGCAGGCCCCATGCAGACACTGCCTCAAGCCACGCCTTAGGGGAGTCATCCTTCTGACAACAGGATTCATTAAACTTTGCAAAGCCTCCTTTAAATCATGATTCTCCCTTTGGAACAATAGCCACAGACCACTGAAGTCTAAAACTGCATTAATTTTTATCACCATTCAATAGGGAGTCAGAGATTGAATCACTAAACTGAGAAGAGTGCCCAAGTAGGAGAGGGCAGCCTGGAGGGTATCAGTAGACTCAGTACCTCCCCGAACCCTGTGGTGAGAAACAGAAAGGACAGCAGGGCCCATGGGCAGAAGAGTGAGATGGCTCGGGTATGAATCCTATCCCCACCACTCCTACCCATCTCACCTGGCAGTTCCCCGGACTGCCCTATGCTTTAGTTTTCTCCTCTGTGAGGTTGGGATAATGACAGGAATGACTTTAGGGGATTGCTATGAGAATTAAATGAGATTGCTTATGTAAAAATACTCAATAGACACAAAATCTTGATTATTGATTCTATTTTAAGAAAATGACTGTAGGATTCTGTCCTCATGATGGGTGGCCTGTGAAAGGAAAGTGGCTGGCAGCCTCCTGACATGGAATCAGGCAGCAGTGCGGTGGGTCTGGGGCACAATATTCACCCCTGTCCCCCAACCCCTTCCCCACAGTGCTCAGATTGCCCAAGGGAAATAGTCTATGGAGATATAGCTTGGTTTCCACCATGGTAAAAGTGAAGAGAAAGGCTTTTCCACTTTTGTTCAGTTTTCATTTCATGAAAGAATATGACCTTCATTGACTTCCATGAGTGTACAATAGAGTTCTTACCTGGCAGAGCTGATGTGCTAGAGGAGCAATAATAGCTCATGTTAATTATTTGCTCTCCTAAGAATATATTTATTACCTTATTTTTTCTCACAGCAACTCAATGAAGTGGGTCCTATTATCATCCCAATTTATAGAGGAAATTGAGGCACAGAATGTTAACTTGCCCAAGGTCAGCATTAGCCTTGAACCCAGAGTTTCTGACTCCAGGACCCATGCTACAAAGCTATGTGTCACCTTAATCAGCCCTCTCTCACTGAAGTATTTCACTTTTTTATTGACATTTGCTAAGAAGGATAAATGGCTGATGAAAATGTTGGTGAATATTACTCTTAGCAAAGTTGTTTGCAGCACTTCTCCATGAACTGTGTTACATATCACTCTAGTAGACTAGGGACATGAACATCCTGTCTCCTTGATGGGAGGAGGAGTGAGAGAGAGGCCAGGTGGAAGAAAATAATGGAACTAGAAGGAAAGGAGGAAGGAGAGGAGAGGAAGGGGATATCTGGGTGAGTACAAAGGGGAGATGGGATAATCTGACCCCATAAGGAAAGTCAATGAGACTTCTTCTCTTTTTAGTAAACTGAGGAAACTGAAGCTCAGAGATCTTAAATAATGATTTCTGGATTGCTCAGCAAGTCAGTACGAGAGGTGAGTCTGATATCTAACTCTAAAGCCCACACTCTCCTCCCTACCACGTCTTATGTCTCCTTGGGCCTGAGAAGGTGATTGAAGGCCATGTCCTTAAGAATCTGTTGTGCTCAAGATTCTCTAATTGATAGAAATACTTCTAATGCCCCCTCAGCTCTAAGTTTAACATCATCCAGGAATTTCTGGGCAGGAGGCAGATCCCACTGGTTTCCCTCTGCACATACACATATTCCCCCTAAGGGCATCCCAGGAGCCAATCATTCTTTTAGGCAAACTCAGCAGTTGGATTGCCTGCACCTGCACCCCTGCTATGTCACACACGACAAAAGGATCAAAGCCTGGAATATGACTTCACACTATAATTTAAGATAATTAAGGTTTTTTAACCTAAATTACATTTTAACATTTCATAACAGAGCTGTCAAGATTCTATCTATCAAAACTCTATCAAGCAAACAAAAGAGGATAATTATATTTTCAGACACATGAAGTCATCACTCTGGTTTCTTATAAAAAGACTTCTGTCTTCCTTCACATTCTCATTTTCAAATGCGCTTTCTCTCCTCCACCCACCCTTGGAGGCTGAGACTATACATTCTTAAACAAGTGAGAAATACCCCCAAAAGAGGCTGTAACTCAGAGCATGGAAGTCTCCTCAGAAGCAGCAATTCTAATGAAAACTGTATCTAAAGGAAATCTCTCTGAGTTGGTAGAAGCACCCTGTCTCACTAAATAGACTCTGATTGGGGATGGGAGGAAGGCAGGATATTAAACTCCTCAAATCAAAGAGAACAATGAAATGCCAAAAAGCTTCCTACTAGAAGCTGCATTTCCTTTCATCTTATCCCATAAAGATAGGGAGTCTGTTCTAAGGTCTTCTTGGAGATATCACGGGAAGAATACTAACTATATTGGGTACTGTCGGGTGCTTCCCATCATCCACTTCACCCCTGCCCCGATCATCATGCAGCAGCCATGTTGCTGGGTCCCTAGTGGCCTAAGGCACTCGTGCAATCTTATGCTCTTTACCACCAGGATTGATTCAGGAATGGGCCAGGAACACAGTCCTCGGCCAGTCAATGACCAGTCAGGACAGGGGCCATGACCTTAGCTGTGATTCAGAGTGAAGCCCACGAGTCTTTTTTGGATGGGGGAGAGGAGGGAAACACCCTTCTTTCCGACTGTGGTGAACAGCTTTGGGCCTGGAACTGTTGCAGGCTTTTGGCTACCACCAAGGGAAGCCTGAGGACAGAGCTAACACACTCAGGAAGGTGAAGCCAAGTGAAGCAAGAATCCCGATGACACTGTGTGCAAACTGGCACGTGGCCAGTTTGAAGTGGGTTTTCTTTTGTTTGCAGGCAACAGCATCCTAACGGATCCACCAACTAATCATTCAGTGCTGTAGGGGAGCCAAGCTATTTGAAAATCTGGTAAAGAACATAATCCTTTCCAGGAAAGAAACAACACACATACAATAGTTCACACCGAGTTTGGGGAGAAAGGCACAGACTCCAGATTTAGAGTCCCCAGCAGCCTGGGTTAGGCACTCAGATTTTGGGGTAGGACAGACTTGGGTTTGCATCCTGACTTGGCCACTTGCCAACTGCATTACTTAGGGTTGCCTTAAAACTCTTCTGATCTTCATTTTATTCCTCTATAAAATGCAGATAATAATAATACTGACTTCATAGGGATGTAAAAATTAAATAAAATGGTGGATATTTAGAGATTAGCATGACACATAGTCACAGCCCAAACACTACTATGTCAAGTAATGAAGAGTAGTCCTTAAGGGGCTCCAGAGAGAAAACCCTTTAGAGAAATGTCCACATTAAATATTAGGATGTGCAAAAAGTGAAGACATAGACTTCTCTGAAAGCATGAAGTAGTTGATCAGGTATTGCTCCTAAACTGGGGGGAAAGCTGACATTTGGGGCAGGATCTGGGGCAATACATGGCTTCCTCATGGGAAACGTGCCTAGACAGTGCTCAGGATCACTGTGGGTCAAATGGGAGGAAGAGGGTTTGACTCCCCCTGGGGCGGAATGAGGAAGGCTTTCTTAATTGTGAAGTTAAAAAAATTAAAAATTAAAAAGGAATAAAAAAGATATATGGTTACACTTTCCTACAGATTTTTTGGAATCCTAAGAGAGCAAAACCTAGCAATTTCCCACCCCAGTTCAGCAGATGTGACTCATTGGGTTGTCCTTTATAAGCCAAAACCCTAAAGTTTCTCTTAAAAAAGAGAGATTGTGGACTTCACAAGCAGTGGTGACCCTGTCCAATACCCCTCCCTCTGTTCAACTCACACCCTGCCCACCTCCAGCACCTGCAAGCCCTATTCAACCCAGTGGGTTTCCCCCAACACTCCCATGCCAACAAAACCATAAGGCTCTTCAAATATGTGTCTTTGACTTATGACTTGGAAATGTCAGCAGGAAAGGAAAACCCAGGACAGAGCCAGGAGCATCGTCCAGGGACATTTTAGAGCTGACACGGTCCATCTGCTTGGTCTTGCATTGTGGCCCTCTGTTCCTCTTTCCAACGGCTGATTTTTCTTTTTGTATCAAAACTTTCCTTCCTTTCCACTCTGTTTTTCTAAGTAGCCTTATCACAAATACACACTTTTTTGAAAACTATGGTAATCCCATCTTTGAGTTTCCTGCATTTATCTCAGTATGTACTGGTAGACTTCAAAAAAGTCCAATGGAATGCCCAGTAAACTGCCCCTGCCCCACCACGAGGTGGGCAGAAAGACTGGACTGGGGGGAAGTATGTCCTATCCCAGCCTATTACCCTTGTTAATCTTTTCCCTCAAGAGCATGGGGTAAGAGTTGGGGAAAAGGGGTCACAAATTAACAGGAAAAGGTGAAGGGTTATTCTAACTTCCCACACTACAGCCAGTGATGACTCAGTGACAAAGTTCTGCCCCCTCCTAGAAACAACAGGCCAAGAAGGCACAAGGAAAAAAATGCTGACGGGACCCACAAAGCCCACTGCAATTTGGTAAAGCACCAAGCCCGCCAGCACGTCTTATGGAAAAGCAGAGCACATGCGACCACAGTTGGCTCTGAGAACAGCCAAACCACCGTGCTGCTAATGACAGTCACCGTGCCAAAGGCAGCTGCAGAGGCGGCAGCTGGCTCACCTAGGAAAATATAAATCATGGCTGAGGTGGGCGGGAGGTTGGGCTGCTCTCAGGGGGTGGCTGTGTATCTGCTGCATGTCCTAAAGCAAGACCTCAGCCAGGGAGCAGAGATTCCAGGAATTATGGGGAAAGCTCTTGAAGAGGCAGGGTTCAAAGCCCTATGAAGATTTTAGACACAATCCTTGGTGACCAATGAGCACCTCATAGGCTCCTTTGTCATGTAGGTTAACAGTTCTGTAACGCTAGTCATCCTCACATTTTAGAAGAAGAAACTGGAATCCAGAGAGCCTGACACTGCTGCTTAGAGCAACCAATTTTTCCTCCAGGCAGCAAGCATGTGGGAAATAAAGGATTCGCAAATAATTATTAGTGTGCTAAGCACTGAGGACTGTTCCATCGCCAAGGCATCAAGCTGAAAGATTCCCCTTCCGGACGTAACTCTCCTTTACTTCTCACCCTAATGCTCTCTCATTCCTGCTGAGTCTCTCTCTCTCCATTTTCTCTGGGCCTCCATTCTCTAGAGCCTTCTCTTGATCAGTGTCCTTCTGGCTTCATTTGCCGCTAGCCAGCTTGGACTCCCTAGAAATTATTTAAACAGGACTGTTTCAGAATCTTAGAATTGCTCACTCCCAAGCCACTTCCTGTGGCTGGATTGACAATCATTAGATCTGGGACACCTTTACCTTTGCTTCACGTTATCCTATAGCTGTCGAGTAACGCGGGACAAAAAATCAAAGCATCCCACATGTCCATTTTCTCATAGCTGGGTCCTCACTCCTTATTGACAATCCTTTTTGTTAACTTTGCTTGCTGCCATATACTGCTTCTAACAGTGTTAGTCTCCTCAGACACATGCCTGTGTGACTGGCTAAAGACAAGCTCATGTTTTTGTCATTCTGAAAAGAGTTGGTCCTGGAGAAGGTGAGGAGTTGGAAGATGAGCCCATTATAAAAAGGAAGAGGTATATCTCTTTCTTTGAAACAGGAGGAAAGGTGAAAAGGTGGGGAGGAAATTCAGAGATATTTTGAATAAAGAACTTGAGAGAACCTGACGCAATGACCAACTCTCAAAACTCAAGGATGTGGCAAAAGCAGCATTACAAGGAAAAATTATAGCCTTGAATATATATCAATATATACTAAAAATAAGATGGGCTAAGCATTCAATTCAAGAAATTAGAAAAAGGAACAATAAAACTCAGAGAGCCAAAACCGGTTTGGCTCAGTGGATAGAGCGTCGGCCTGCAGACTGAAAGGTCCCAGGTTCGATTCCGGTCAATGGCATGTACCTGGGTTGCGGGCATTTCCCCAGTGGGGGATGTGCAGGAGGCAGCTGATCAATGTTTCTCTCTCATTGATGTTTCTGGCTATCTCTCTCCCTTCCTCTCTGTAAAAGATCAATAAAATATATTAAAAAAAAAAAACACTCAGAGAAAGTAAATGGACGAATATAATAAAGGCAAGAGGAAGAAACAATAGGAAGGAATAATAAAACCAAGCTTTTTTCTGAAATGACAAATCAAACAGAATATTTTCTGGCAAGACTGATGAAGAAAAAGAGATGGCACAAATTAAATAATGATGGGAGTAGAAAAGGAGAAAAAAAGACTCAGGTAATGACCTAAGCAAGTGCTATAAATCCAAATTTTGAGAACTAAATTTATAATTTTTAGACAAATTTGTCAATATTGACTCAAAAAGAAAAAAGTTTGAATATTTCTATTACTTTTATTTATTTTATTTTCTACTGAATATATTGGGGTGACATTAATAAAATTATATATGTCTTAAATGTACAATTCAATAACACATTATCTGTATATTGTATTTTGTGTTCACCACCCAAAGTTAAGTCTCCTTCCATCACCATTTATCCCCTCTTTACCCTCTTCTACTTCCCCCAACCCCTCTTCCCTCTGGTAATTACCACACTGTTACCTATAATTTTTAAATAGCAAAATAATTTATCCATATAAATACCCAGGGCCTAATAATTTTTATTAATGAGCATTACCAAAGTTTCAGTAAACATAAATTCCTTACATTATACAAGCTATATTGGAAAATAAAAGAAATTTCGCAGTCTCCCTTTAGTTATTATTATAATAACATTGATATCAAAATTACACAAGGGAAGTGTAAAAAATAATAACATGGAGAAGAGTAGCAGTTGACATACACCAAATGTTCACAACACACTGAGGACAACTCTAAGAGCTTTACTAAGATTATTTAACTTAATATCTCAAAAAATAATAATAGTAAACTATGTGGTAGGTGGTGTTGTTAATTCCACTTGAAGATGAAGTAGCATAGAGAGTTTGCCCTTGTTAGGAGTCAGGAAGTGATGGAACAAGGATTCAAACCTAGAACAGTCTCCCTTCATCAATGCCTGTGGTCTTAATCATCATGCTATATCCCCTCCGTTTATGCAACTGTGATCATATATGCAAATACTAAAGAAAGAACACCAAATAAACAGATGCAAAAAATAAATATTTGCACATCCAATCAAGCAATTTATTTTTTAAAAACTCCCAATAAAATGTGAAACCCACCCATGATTTTAAAAATAAGAAAAACCTAGAAAACTAGAAATAGAAGGGGAACTTCCTTAGTTTGATAAGAGGCTCTACCGAAAGCATTCATATTACGGTGAGATTTTTATTTTCCATTAAATTCAGGAAAACAAACAGATTCCTTCATTACTGTTTCTATTCAACATTGTTCTGGAGACCATATCAAGGAAAATAACTCAATAAAGAAAATTAAATGCATAAAGATTGGAAAGAAAAAACAAACTTCTGATTTTCAGATTACAGTTTTACATACATAGAAAATCCAAATAAATGTACCATATTAGAATTGAAAAAGATGCTTCAGAAAGAGTCCTAGGTCAAAAATCAATATAAAAAATATTGACCTCTTTTCCCATTCACAATAGCATAAAAAAGATACTCATTCACTAAAAAATATTGAGTATCTACTATGCACCAGATACTGAGTTATGCACTAGAATAATATGTGCAAGACTTTTATGCAGAAAATTCTTAAACGTTCCTGAAAGATATGAAAGAAGACCAAATAAGTGGAGAGATATATAATATGATAGGACTCAATAGCCTATATAGAACAACTGCAAATTAATCTATGAATTTGGTAAAAGTGCCATTAAAACAAAAAATATTTTTTATTGGAACATGGCAATATGATTCTAAAATTAATATGAAAAAGCAAAGGAACAAGACTATCTAAAAATATTTTTTAAAAAGAATCAGGTGTAGGCATTTGCCCTATATCAAAGTTTATTATAAAGCTATACTAATCAAGAGAGTGAGTCCTTCATACTAAGGTTCACCTTGAGGTGGGGTGGGGTGACTCACTTAGGGCACAGTTCATAGGCCCTGCATGGTCTAAAGGTGCTGATAGCACATCTAAATTCTCTGCTACCCTTGATGTAGAGCTCCTGTATAGAATAGAAAACACGCTCGGTTCTGTGTCTGGACAATGTAAATAGCTTCTTGGCAATCGTCTATAAACTGACTATCAAATGAAAGAGTCTTTCAGGATCCCACACAGAAAAGGCAGCCTTATCAGGAAACAAAACAGAAATTGAGATTTGCCCTGGCTGAGCAGGGAAGACACTTGAGAAAGGAAGGCCAATCATGGTGACCTTGAATGGCCTTTGTTAACAGGAGGTAATAGGCTTCAGAAAGCCAGGAGGAGCCATTGGCCACCAGGCAATTCAGGGCTAGAGGGCAGTGGCATTAATAAACTCCATGGAAGCAGAATCAGTCTTTTCATCTTTGCCACCCCACCCTCTTCTCTCCAAATATTTGGAAGGGATCCCATTGGGATGATCCTTTCCCTGAGGCTGAGAAAGAATAGTCAGCGAGCCAGATCAGGGTGAAAACTCAGTTTATTTCCTACATGAATATTAAATAGGATTCATAACAGACGGAGTACTTGTTAATTCTTTCTATTAGTAGATCAATTCATAAGAAAAAAGAAAGGGCCATCCCCAAACACACAGGGATGTCTTTAGTCCTTTCTCTTAGAGACAGCCAATTCTCAATTCCCTCTCTCTCTTTTCTCTCTCTCTCTCTCTCTCTCTCTCTCTCTCTCTCTCTCTCTCTCTCTCTCACACACACAAACACACACACACACACACACACACACACACACTCACCACTCCACACATTTCATCCAAGGAACCCAAGCTGCCCTCAGCTAAGAACCCACAGTTTCCACTGATTCCAGCAGGAATTGTAGGCATGGCATTGGGAGCCAGAATGTGACCTCTGATCTATTAATCAGTCCTACACCATAGGAATGGAATTTGAAGTTAACAGAACGAGTCCTGTGCTCCAGCCATCTGCTCAGTGACTCCAGTCTCTTCACGTGACAAGAACAGCCCAAGCTCTCATAGGACTCGTGGTTAGTACACAAGGCCCCCACTTCTAGCCCAGACTTCCATCTTTTTATGCTGTGACATAAAAAACCTTGATCAATAGCCTCGCCCCCCCATTAGTTTACTATATGCCTGTTCTTTTATTAACCTTTTGAGGTCAGCGAAACCTCCCCTAACCCACTTGGAAAAGACAGTTCAGTGTTTGGACACTGATCAGCATTACCACTGGGCTCGGCCAAACAATGCAGGAAGCTGACCCACAGAGCAGGCAGCCTCCTTTCTGCTTAACAGTCCTCGCTTCAGAAATATGAGGACTAATATACGTAATGTAAGAGCCTATACAGTAACAAGAATAAGGGAAATGAAAAAAACAACAACTATTCACTAAGGTTGTATTGACACAATCCATCCCATATCCTGACTTGAGTCCTTTCTCTCCTGAGCAAAGCTGGTATCACTCCACCAAGTCCAGCACACCAGCTTTGGTTTGCTCCCATAGAGGGGTTTCAAGGGTGACTGAGCAATACCAGAATCTGATGGGTTATTCATCTCTACATTCATACATTCAACATTTTGCAGAGTGCTATAAAGCAGGTACTGTGCTAGGCCCTGAGCAATCAGGAGGGAAAAGAAACAGATAGTTGGAATGCAGTGTGGTCAGTGGCTGGACTGGATTTGTGTTTGTGGTGCCGGGGTTGGGTACAGAGAAAACTTCCCAGGACAGCAGTCTTTAAGCTGGGTCTTGAAAGTCAAGTGTGTAGGGTATATTGGTGCTATCTCCCCCAAATAACAAAAACACTCTGAGATCATTTTGGCAGCACCATAAATGCAAGTTCTTAATTTGTTTTTGAAGACTTTCATTTCACTGAAGTGAAACATGAATCCAATAAAAGGTACTCCATTTCTCCGAAATGAATAAACTTCCCTGAATGTTTTGATTACTTAAAATATTTTAACCACAAAAGTAATACATATTTTTCATAAGTACTTTGGGAAATACAGAGCAGGAAAAAGGGGGTAACATTAGTAGGAGTCTAGGTATTAGAGAAATCATTATCACTTTGGTATTTTGTTTTATTTTCTATGAATAGACTTTTGTTCTGGTTTGTTTTGTGCAACAGGGACGACATATTGTGCACATAATTTGTAATTTTTTTTTACTTAACATTCTATTCTAAACTATTGCCAAATCCTTAAATACTCTTTTAAAATAGTACTTTTCAATATTTTTCATGCTGAAAAATATTCCTTCATGTGAATGGGCCACAATTATTTGAACGATTTCTCTACTAGTGGAAATTTATGTTGCATCCATTCTTTTGCTCTCCATACTTTAATGAACAAAATTCTATTTATGCATCTACTATTATTTCCTTATAATAAATTTCTAAAAGGATGATAACTGGTATAAAGGTCATGCATATTTTTAAGTTTATTGCTACATACAGTACTGCTAAATTTCTCTCCAGAAATACAAACACAGTATCCACTATACCGTGGGTACTTAATAAATATGTATTAATCAATTACTGAATAAATAAATGATTTTTTAAGATTCTCTACAATACTCTTCCTAGAAATTGCCATACATGAACTATAGGAAACCAAATAGGCTTCGTGGGAGTAAAAAAAAAAAACAAACCACAATTGAATTGGGGGAATTAGTAAACTAATAAAATTTTAATTACCTCTGAAAAGAATATAGACCACGAATTATTTCTAAAATTGAGTTATATATTTACTTGATAGAAAATTGGGTAGCCAAAATAATGTTGAAGAATAATTACTGTCATAGGAAACTGTGTACTATGTATCAAAGCAGTCTCCAAAGTCCTAAGTATGATTCCATTTTTTATCCCACTTTTGTGAAATATGTATATGTGTATAAATACATAATATATACAGGGTGTCCCAGAAAAGGTATAAACGTACACACTTTGAATATTTATAAAGTCAGTGTTTATAAACATACAGTTCTTTTCCAAAATTTAAAAGTATCTACAGAAGTGAATATTTCTTGTCAGGGCCGGTTTTCAAACTGATGACCATTCTGGTCCAGGCACTGCTGGTAACGTGAGGCAGTGGAATCACAAACATCAAAAATCATGTTGTTTGGTATCGGTGTGCCCTCAATTCGTCAACTATTGCCAGTTTTGTACCATAAACTTTATCTTTTATGTATCCCCATTAAAAAAAGTCTAGCGGCATTTTAGGATAAATTTTCTTTGTTCAAAGCTTAGTCTGGCTTCACCTATATTTCATATCAGCTAAACATGAAAATCAGCTGTTAAAGTTTGTATACAATTTTAGGATACAATATTATATTGTATACTAGAGGCCCAGTGCACAAATTCATGCCTGGGTGGGGTCCCTCGGTCTGGCCTGTAATCGAGGCCTAATATTGATTGATTATGGGTAATTCAACCTTTGTGGTGTGTGTGTGTGTGTGTGTGTGTGTGTGTGTGTGTGTGTGTGTGTTGTAAATGTTGTGCATTGAGCATGTATTATCTTTTTATAATTAAGGAAAAACAAATGTTTTTAAATGTTGAGTTACCATGGAACTAAGGGAATGTTTTCTGCAGCTAGAGATCTGACTTAGAGACAGTAAACAAAATGATAGCAAGCAGTTCCTGTTCTTCCTCTGAGTGTATCATTCTACTTGGCTGCCACTACAAAATACCATGTACTGAGTGGCTTAAACAACAGACATTTATGTGCTAACAGTTCTGGAGGCTGAGGTCTGAGATCAGGGTGTCAGCCTAGTCAAGTTGTAGTGGGGATTGTCTCCTTGGCTTGCATATGGCCACCCTCTCCATGTATGCTTGCATAGATAGCCTTTCTATGGGAGGGAGGGAGAGAGAGATTGAGAGAGAGGTATTCTTCCAATACAAGAACATTGGAAGTTAGGGCTTCAACATATGAATTTTGAAGGGACATAAACATTCAAAACACAGGGAATCCTCCAAAGATTAATACTGAGATAGGTTCAAGTTCACATTTTTCTAAAATAAAATATTTAAAAGGTCATTTTGCTAGATTATATAATACAGAGAAAACCAGGAACAGGACATTGTCCTGCCATCAAAGAGTCACAATTTTGTGGAGTAATACAGAAGATTATTACAAATCAGTGCAACAGAATTCTAACAAAAATATATGGAGCACACACTTGAGTGGGGCAACACATTGGAGGGGCTTTTCATCTGAGAACAATCAGTAAATGTTTCTAAAAAGTGAAATTTAAGCTGAGGTTTGAAAAACAAAAGTAGAATTAGTCAAGCGTGTGGAAGGCCATGCCAAGTAGAAGGAACAGCTTTTACCAGGGCATGGAGGTTTCCACATTCACAAGGGATGCGACTGGAGAAGGGGTGTGAGGAAGGACTCCAGTGTCTAACAGCGCCTGAATTCAGAAACTCAACAAAGACTGAATGCGCTGAACTGCTCTGAACCCATGTGCCATGCTAAGGAGTTTGGACTTTATCTCAAGGGCTATGCAAAGCACTAAATTTTAAACAGAGAGGAACAAGAAATGACTAATAATTTAGAATACCCCTATGGTAACGAAGTGGAAGAAAATGGCTTAGGTATTAGTTCAAAGAATGGAAGTGAAAACCCAGTGAAGAGGTGGGCAGAAGACCTGAATAGAAACTTTGCCAAAGAAGACATACAGATAGCCAACAGATATATGAAAAGTTACTCAGTGTCATTAATCACCAGAGAAATGCAAATTTTAAAACCACAATGAGATATCACTTAGAATGGCTATCATCAACAAATCCACAAATGACAAGTGTTGGTGAAGATGTGGGGGAAAAGGAACCGTCATGCACTATTGGTGGGAATGCAGATTGGGGCAGCCACTATGAAAAACAGTATGGAGGTTCCTCAAAAAACTAAAAGTGAAAACTGCCTTATGATCCAGCAATTTCACTTTTGGGGATTTAGCCAAAGAAACCCAAAACACTAATTCAGAAGAATATATGCACCCCTATGTTCATTGCAGCATTTATTTATAATAGCCAAGATATGGAAGCCACCCAAGTGCTCACCAATAGACAAGTAGATAAAAAAGCTATGATACGTATATACAATGAAATATTACTCAGCTATAAAAAAGAATGAAATCTTACATCTTGCAAGACAGCATGGGTGGACTTAGAGGGTATTATGCTCAGTGAAATAAGTCAGTCAGAGAAAGACAAATACCATATGATTTCACTTATTCATGGAATCTAAGGAACAGAATAAATGAACAAGTAAAACTGAAGCAGACTCATAGACACAGAAAGCAGACTGGTGGTTGCCAGAAGGAAGGGACTGAGGGACTGGCTAAAAGAGGTGAAGGGATTAAGAAGTACAAGTTGGTAGTTACAAAATAGTCACAGGAATGTAAACTCCAGCATAGGGAACATAATCAATAACATTGTGATAACTATGTATGGAGCCAGGTGGGTAATGGAAATATCAGGGGAACACTTTATAAAGTATACTAGAGGCCTGGTGCACAAAATTTGTGCACAGGTAGGGTCCCTAGGCCTGGCCGGCGAACAGGGCCAATCGGGGTCTCTGGCTGCCGGCCAGGGCCTTCCTTCCTTGGCCGCTGACTGCTGGCCAGTGCCTTCCTTCATTCTGTGCTACACTCTGGAGGTCAGCGCACATCATAGAGAGCGATTGAACTCCCAGTTTCTCAGTTGATCTCCAGAGGGGACAATTTGCATATTGGACTTTTATATATATAGATGATTATCTAACCACTTTGCTTATACCTGAAACCAATACAAAATAATACTCAACATAAAATAAAAAAAAACAGTTTAGAGATTCTCCTAATAATTCAGAAGAGAAATAATGAGATCTTGAGAGAAGGCACAAATATTTATTAGGAAAATAAAGCAGGTATATATAATCAAACAGCCAACTTGGTCATAGAAAATTTCTACAGTGAAGCTATAAACTGTGTATGATTGAAACACCTAACTGACGCAAAAGGTATCTAAGGTGACTGCATGTCCTGGTTGGTCTAGGACAGTCCTGGGTTTCATTGGTTGTCTTGGTACAATTATTAACAGCTTCCTTTTGTTTTCAAGAATGTCCCAATTTTATTGATAAATTATAATGCACCTTATAGTTACTCTCTTCTTTAGCTCCCTGAATTTCTAATTAAAGGCCCTACTTGAGACACCATTCCTTGGTGGACACCATCCTTTTTTCCCCAGATCAGTTCACCATCTTGCCACCATCTAGGCCAGCCGTGGGCAAACTACGGCCCGCGGGCCGGATCCGGCCCGTTTGAAATGAATAAAACTATTGAAAAAAAAGACCGTACCCTTTTATGTAATGATGTTTACTTTGAATTTATATTAGTTCACACAAACACTCCATCCATGCTTTTGTTACGGCCCTCCGGTCCAGTTTAAGAACCCATTGTGGCCCTCGAGTCAAAAAGTTTGCCCACCCCTGATAGGCCATACTTTTGGTCACCAGAGGAGAAAGCGTTTTTTTTCTCTATAAACTCCAGATCAGCCTTTCCATATGATTGTTTGTATCACAGTTATCTGAATCTCCCTACTTCTAGCTACAGACATTTTAAGGAGGAGGCACTTCTGTGCTGGAGCCCAACCTGTTTCCAAATTAGCAGCTTCTGCTCAAATTCCTCATTCTTCTTTAGCACTGGTTAAGTGACCTGGACTTTAAAATCCCAGCCACTTCACTGATTGTATTGCCCTTCATTCTGTCATCTTGAATCTGCTAAACCAGAATGTTAAATTCCTTTCCAGCTTTGCCATATATTACCTGGTCATCTATTTACCCAGTCTCAAATTCCTATTGCAGACACCTCACCTTCTTCTCCATCTTGGTCAACCTTTACTGGAGAGTGTCAGTCTATCATATGCCTTCCACTCCTTCATTCAAGACTAATCAAAGTATAAAGGGAGTCGTTTATATTAAAGTGCAGTCACAATAACTCTGAGATCACATCATAACCAGTTCAGCAAAATAAATTAGCTTGGCACGAGCAGCTGTGGATTTGGATAGGTGGCTGGTGATGGACCACTGAGGCAGGTCCATGAAAGGATCTGCCACAGGAGCCAACTCACCACCCTGCTCTGCAGCTGCTCTTAGGTCGACTGATATTGCCGAGTCACTTCTGCACATCATCCTCACTATACTGAGTTTTCAGACGCAACACTCATAAGTCTCTTTCATATTCCTTTATCTCTACAAATTATTTCTCAATCCTCTTTCTCAACTTCTCACATTTCCAATTACCTCTCTGGAGAGTAGGTTTCATTCTACAACCAAGTGTCATCTTCACCCTAACCATGGGAAATGATGAGGCTATATTCACCTTCCCTTAACACAAGAAAAGGAGGCAAATCCAGGGAAAAGAGAGTCCCACAGAGAAGAAGTAAGTAATCACATGAATGAGAGGGAAGTCACCTTTATCACATTAGACAGCTTCAGATGCAAACCTGGAAAAGGGCAGGTACAGTCCCATGAATATTTAAACACGGCTGGAATATTGCAAAGTAAAATAAAGCTGATAATCATTGATGAACACACATGCTACTTACCTTTAGTGAGCCTTTTCCTGAAGTCATAAAATGGATTTCCAATATTTACCATTAGGTTGATTTATGAAAAAGTCAGAAAAATTCTCAATTAAAAGTGCAGAGTCCACTGAATATATTCATAGTCCTGACTTTTCCTTACAAATCAATGTCAACGGCTGCACAAGGTAAGCACAGCATTCTCTGCTCAGTTTGATATTCCAGAATGCTATCTGTGAGAACTTAACCAATTGGTGAGACTATAAGGGGGCTGCAGATTCTAGTGACAAATCCAACTCTTCTCCAGAAGGCCTTCTAGGGGATGCCTTAGTGTGTTTCCACTTTGAATTACTTATGTTATGTTCCTACTATAGCTTCAGAGGTTGGTCACAGTACACACAGTGCTACAACCAGGAGAATAATCTCAGACAGTTATCTATGCCTCTCTTGCATGGATGACAATTGAAGGAGTAGAATGTCCAAGACAGTACCCACCATTATTGGCTTCATTTATCATGAATGACACGATTTTTTTCCATAGCCCCGTAGTAAGCCTATCTCCAACAGCTCAGTGAACAGTGAACAGCACAGATGTAAGAACAGAGAGCGATTTCTTTTTAAGAGACCAAGAGTCAGGTGCATATGCAAGGAAAATTCCCAGAAGGCATGATGCCAAACCAAAGTAGGAGGGAGCATGTGGTGGAGTGGTTTTGAATGAGCAGCTGATGCCCCACTATTCTCCTCTCAGTGAAAACTTTTTAAATTCCCACTTGCCTTAAGCCACATCAAGAGCCTTCCCATAATCCTCTCACCTCCATGGATTTCTGTTCTTGGAATGGAGTGCCAACCCAGAAACTTGAAGGGACTCCTCTTCTCCATAAATCATCAACTAGATGAAAAATAGGTCCTATTCGCCGGTTACCCTTCTCTCCTCGAAGGGCTCTATTTACAAGGCTTTATCATGTGAGTTATGAGGGAAAAGGCTTAGCAAAGTTGGCTGACTTTAGTAACTATCTCTTACTATTTTATTGAAATTAAATAGAATGGGAAGGTAACACATCATCAAGAAGAAAACAACAATCCTCTTTGTAGAGGTCTTGGTCCTACTATACAAACACTGAACCCCAAAGAATGAACAACCCTACAAGGTTGCAGTTTATTCCAGAAGTGATTAAAAGAAAAGAACAAAGGATGTGTTGGAAACAAATGGCTCTTTCACTGTGCATAATCCAAGTGAAATTTCTATGATGAAACTATTTAACTTCCTGCATTGCTGTTCACCTCCTTAATGCTTTATCTAGAAATAACAGCAATTCACACAATCGAGAAAGTATCCATTGTGATTTCTTAAGAAAGGTGCAGCTCTTTCTTTCTAAAATGCTCATTTTATGTAATGAATGGCTTTGAACTTGTAGGGAAATGTTCACCTGATTATGTGATACAATTGTAAGGCATGAATCTAGCAGCAATGATGAAGTTTTAAACACAAATGTGGAACAATGGCTCAGTACTGTGGACAAATGCAAAAGTCCTTCATGGTTTAATTAATCATGGCTCAGGAAAATGCTGTATAAGAATCACTGCTTTGTCCAAAATTTTCCTGGGAAAAACCAACATATTTATCTTAGAAATCACAGGATCTCTAAATAGGAAGAGACCTTAGATTACAATGGAAACCTTTAATGGCAATTCTCTTTGGCAGCATGACCACTTTACTGAGGTTTGCCTGGAATTTTTCTTATTTTAGCCCTGAAAGTCCCAAATGTTAGAAAACTCCTCAGTCTTGGGCAAACTGAGATAGTTGATTACTCTACTCTTTGGATTCATAAGTCTTCTTGATGACATAACCTACAAGAGACTTAATTTTCACAGGATTCTTCTCCTGATCTTGAGTCAAAATCAGTGTCCCTAAACCCTACCCTTATTCTGTCTTCTGTATGAATTCCCTCTTCTACCTGGTGGCCCTCTGATTTGAAGACTGCCACTCCCCACTTCATACTTTCCAGTCCATCTCTCTATTCTCTAGGTTAAATTTACCCACTTCCTTCATCTGCTCCTCGAGCATTCTTGTTCCATCGGTAACCCCATTCTCTCCTCTGGACAAGCTCATCTATCAACCTCCCTCAAATGATGACATCGTGAACTGAGCTCAAGCTTCCACACCTTGCCTGAGCCCTTCTCCTGCCCTGGACATCACGCTCCCATGTGGACACACTGACATTCCATTAGCTCATTTGGCCACCACTATTGATTAACAGTACAATTTATGTCAACAGAAAGCCCCAGAGAGTTTTTACACATGTTGTCCAAAGCTCTGCCATCTTGCAGTTGTGCAATTGGTCTTAAACTCACACATCACACATCGACCCCTTGGAGTGATCACATTATTTCAGCCCAAAATTCCAGCTTTGGATCACAATTCTATCACCCAAACCATTCACTCCCCTCTAAGGTTCATGTAGTCCACAAATGTTTTCTGTACATTTTCAATGACATCTGCAGTCATTAAAGACACTGGTAGAAATGTTTATTAGGTCAGGATGTAAGACCAGATCATTAGTCAGTGCATAGCTACTTGCTACATAAAGGCAGGTGTTCACATGGGTCCTTTATCATGAAATATTCTCTAGAGCTATTTCTATTTCCAGGTTTGAGGATGGATGCTGAAACCAGGAGCATGCAAATAAACCATTAACAATACTTCCCTCATTTTCAATCAGTAAGGGCCTCTCCTTTACCTTTAGCTTACATATATTCCGTCAGGTGTTTCCAAATTTCAATCAAGCAAGTATAACAGAATTCCCACTGCAACCCTGGAGCTGAGCAGGGCTCTGCAGGCACCAAATAAATTATTAGTATGGGTCAGTGGTTGGCAAACTGCGGCTTGTGAGCCACAAGCGGCTCTTTGGCCCCTTGAGTGTGGCTCTTCCACAAAATACCGACTTGTGCGCATGGGCCATGAAGTTTCAATCGCACTGTACATGCGTACCTGCACGTGGTATTTTGTGGTATTTTGTGGAAGAACCACACTTAAGGGCCAAAGAGCCACATGTGGCTCGCGAGCTGCAGTTTTTATTGATTAATAAAGTATATAGTATAGGGTTATGTACAGAATAGACTATTGGGTAAACTGAATTATCATGTCAAAATAGCAAGCACCATTAACTGTTATTGCCTGACCAGCTGCATTTTCGAAGAAGAATGGTACGATGATGCCTCCAGCCCCAAATCCGCAACAAACAGTGACATGTTGTAGATGCATTTGTTTCTCAACAATCACTCGTGGATTTTTCTGAACCCCAAATGCAACAATTTTGTCGATTAACCAAGCCATCAAGATGAAAATGAGCCTCATTGAAATTCAGCCACATTTATGCAAAACGGTCATGGAAAATTTCAACAAAAGAGTGCATATGTGCCAGCAAAACCGTGGAGGCCATTTACCCAATATGCTATTCCATACATTACCCTATACTGTATTCTTTATGAATCAATAAAAAATTTACAATTTTTAATTATAAACCTGCATCTTCTATCAAAATTACTTCTTGCGTGAATTTTGGGACACCCTTTAGAAAGACACCAACTCCTGTTTACAAGAAGCTTATAGTATAGTTGAGGAGATATATCACATCCACAAAATAAAAATAGGGACTAAATTAGCATGTGGTAAAAAGCTAAATTGGGAAGTGGAGATAATTAACAAATAAGATATGGCACTAAAGGTGAGTCACTAAGATAATGCATTAAAAGGGGATGAGAAAATGGGGAGCTCAACATGGGCTGACAAGTCTCAGAAAACATTTAATTTCCATTAAACAGAGAGAACTTATAATTATATAATTTATTGAAAAGTATTATAGGAAATGGTTCTACAAATATGTGGGCTCGTCCCTTTTAAAACTGCAATAAAAGTGCCAGCTTAAGTTATGAAGCCATTTTCAGTCATTTGATTTTAGCCTTTTCAATAACCAGCACTAATAAGGCAATTAGTTTTTTTTAATGGATGTATTAAAGGTCTGTCTTTTAGAAATGGACAGATTAGCACTTTATTAAAGACAGAGGGGTCATCCTTTACAGGAATTATACAGGACCCTTGGCAATTTTAGCAATGCAGATAAAATAGAGTTGAACTTAGCACCCACTTCAAATGTGATGTACTTTATTTCATAGAAAGTTCCATTATTATGAGTATAAAGGTAGACACTGGCCTGAATACTCAAAGCCCAATATCAATTTGGCAGATCTAGCAAACATATGACCTCTTTTCTTGTTAAAATATATTCAGCCTCTCCTTTCTGTCTGTCCTTTTAAAGAGATGGAAGATTTTTTTTTCCAGCTTATCTTTATTGTTGCCCAACTGGCATGGTTCAGTGGTTGAGCATCAACCTGTGAACCAGGAGGTCGATTCCCGGTCAAGTCAGGGCATATGCCTGGGTTTCAGGCTCGATCCCCAGTGTGGGACATTCAGGAGGCAGCCAATCAATGAGTTTGTCTCAACATTGATGTTTCTATCTCTCTCTCTCCCTTTCCCTTCCTCTCTGAAATCAATAAAAATATATTTTTAAAATTTTATCATTATTGTTGAAAGTATCACAGATGTCCCCTTTGTTTATTTGTGTGTTTTATTCCTATTGACCCCCTCCACTTCATACCTGCCCCTCCCAGTCCTTCACCAATCTATTGTCTGTGTCCATGGGTTATGCATATATGCATATAAGTTCCCTGGTTAATCACTCCCCTCCCACCCGCAACCCCGGCCTTCCCCCTGAAATCCGTAAGTCTGTTCCATGCTTCTGTGTCTCTGGGTCTATTTTATTTATTCATCAGCTTATTTTGTTCATTAGATTCCACATATGAGTGAGATCATGTGGTACTTACTTTCCTCTGACTGGCTTATTTCACTTAGCATAATACTCTCCAGGTCCATGAGATGGAAGAATTTTTATATTCATCGGTATAGTCATTCACTCATTCAACAGAGATTTACCAAGCACCTACTCTCTGCCTGGGACCATGTGAGATGTTGGATATTCATTAATGAGAGGAATAGTCTGTCCTCAGGAAACTGCAGTCTGGAGGGGGAACAGGCAGAGAGTGGGCTGGGTGGGAAGGACTTTCTAGGTAAAAGAAACACCATGTGTTCCCTACCCTGAAGCAGAAAAGGGCTTTGAGTGTTGGAGGATATCAAAGTCCACCATGTGTCAATGAGACATGGTAAATGAAAAGGAAAGTAGCTTGAGATAAGGTTAGAGTTAGGTTATGGGCAGATCACATGGGCCATGTAGGCCCTATTAGGGATTTTTTTTTTCATTTTGTCCTAAATGTCCCCTTTTGAAAAGGGGGTGCAACATCACACAATTTCTATTTTAAGAGAGTCATTCTGGCCGAAACCAGTTTGGCTCAGTGGATAGAGCGTCGGCTTGCGGACTGAAAGGTCCCAGGTTTGATTCCGGTCAAGGGTATGTACCTGGGTTGCGGGCACATCCCCAGTAGGAGATGTGTATGTACCTGGGTTGCGGGCACATCCCCAGTAGGAGATGTGCAGATGTGCAGATGTGATTGATGTTTCTCTCTCATCGATGTTTCTAACTCTCTATCTCTCTCCCTTCCTCTCTGTAAAAAATCAATAAAATATATTTTTTTAAAAAAAAGTCATTCTGGCTACTGTGTGAAGAATGGATTGATGGGATTAGGTAGAGATGGGAATTAAGAGGAACTGTTGCAATAGTTCAGGGAAAAGGTAACAGTGACGGAGACGACGGTGGTAGGTCGTCATGGCATGAAGTAAATAGATTAGAAATACCTGTGGAAGTAAATGCTTCGGGTATCGGTAGTGGGGTAAATGTGAGGGGTGATGGACGTGTTGGGGAAAAGTCCCAGGCTCTGGCATGAGTAACTTCCCCATTCTGTGCAGTGGGGAAGTGAGGAGGAGGAGCCAGGTTGAGAAAGAGTAGGAGCTCCCTGTTGAGACTCAGATGAGGCTGTTGAAAGCCAATTGGATACATGGATCTGAAGCTCAGCAGAGCAGAGATCCAAATGTGCACTCAGCACTGGTGTTAGGCTTTGGGACAGGTTCCGGGGTGTGATGGCTATGGTCTCACACAACAGATGATGAGTGTAGGGTACAGGACAAGGATGGAAATGTGGGTTTGAAAAATGTGAGCAAGATAACAAGAATTCTTGGCAGCCAAGAAGAAATTTAGTTAAGAAGTCTAATGATTTAAGAAAAGAACTAATTTTTGGCATCCCTTGATCCAACTCCAGGCCTCTGGGAGAATATGGCAACGTTTATACTTGCTCCTGACGTGCCCCCAAATCGCAATTCAAAAAAGTGACATCTCTCCTCTGTGCCTGTCCCCACCTCTCAAGTTGGCTTCATTTTCAACTTTTACTAAATTTCATCTCCCGCCCAAAGACTACTTTTCAAGAAAGAATGGCATTGTGTCACTTCACAAGCTTTTACTCCCCCGGCAATCTTAAGGAGAGGAATGCTTCCCAAATACCAAACTGTGACAAAGTGCTCACCTGTCCGTGGCAAATGAGAAAACTGAAATCATGGCAAAAATATACAGGGATGGAAATAATACAATAAGTAATACAAGAATGAACTTTGTGTTTCACATACGCATAACAGTAAACCTACTTTTGCTCAACCCTGTATATGTCAACATAAGGTCTTCCTGGAAAAGATGCTCCTCTATCCTGAAATAATGTCAGCCATGCCTTTTTTGTATTAAATTGTCCCTCCTCTTATGACATAATGGTGATAGGAGTTATTTTTTAAAGCCTTTACTTGGCAAAATAAAAAAAAAAATCAAGAACAACACACATCTTTGAGAAGCCAATCGCCATCAATCAGCTAGGCACACTATCCAACTAAACAACTCCCTCCCAAACACAGCCCCAGAAGGGCCTAGGGTTCCCAGGACTCATATTTGTGCTAAATGCCATATGTACATGGAGTTGTTTCCATACAGTCAGAACCACAATGTTAGGGTGCACTTTATTGGCAAAGCTGAGGCATTGTGCAAAAGGCAAATTAATAAAATAAATAAAATTAAATAAAATCCTGAACTCCAATAACTAGAAAAAGGGCCCCATGTATCTGGTCTCTCTCATACCCCTCACCAGCTTGGGATTTTGATTCAGTCAAGTCAGCTACGAAAAGACTATGCTGACACTTGGACATATTTGAATATGGCCTCAGTATGACTTGCTGTAAGGAATGATTGTTACTTTTGTTAGGTGTATTAATGTCATTGTGCAAAAAAAAAATTTTTTATTTTTTAGAAATGCATACTGAAGTACTTGAGGTAAAATTTATGACATTTGGGGTTGTTTTAAAATACTTTGTCAAATATAGAAAAGATAAATATGCAGCTGTTGAACATTGTTCAATTTAGATAATGACGAAGGTACATTCATTATCCTCTTTATTTTTATGTTTATTTGAAATTTTTCACAATAAGAAGTTGCAAGGAAGGAAGGGAGGGAAGAAGGGGAAGGAACAAAGGGAGGAAAACTATCCTCCAACACCCTTATTATCATTTCATAATGACTTTAAATGAAAGGAAGTGTTAAATTAATTGAACAAGGAGGCCATTAGAATGAGGTGGTTCTAATGTACTGGCAGCCTAATAACCAAACAAAAAAATCTAAGCCTGTAAATGCCTCAAGGTCACAAAATAAAACCTAAGGACAACCAACCACAAAAGGCCAACTAAGCTTTAAGCTATAGCCAATCAGTAACTTATTCACCCCTCCCCCAGGAACTGGCTTTTCAGGTCATTTCACTATGGACAGTCCCTTTGCTGAGACCACATTTCACTTGTGGTGACCACATTCCACTATCTCCCCTCTGGGTATGCATAAAGAAGCCTCAGCCCACCCGCCAGAAGTCCTGTAAAAGCCACTGACTCCCCTCACTGGGTGCTGGAGCCACCTGGTGTGCGGATGATCGAATAAATTCGTGATCCCTCACCATTCTGGCCTTGTGCGCATTCCTCCTTTGGCAACCTAATATCTTGCTTCTGCCTTTTTCTCTGTAAAAGTCTCTTTCCCGAGCTTCTCTGTCTATGGAGCGCTCCTAACCACTTACAGTTTGGTGCTGCCCAACTGGAATCATTTTTACTTAAA
This sequence comes from Myotis nattereri, assembly GCF_964212035.1. Lineage (NCBI taxonomy): Eukaryota > Metazoa > Chordata > Mammalia > Chiroptera > Vespertilionidae > Myotis > Myotis nattereri. The sequence continues at coordinate 41,845,941 of NC_138075.1, forward strand.
TAAATTCTTGAAATTTTGAATATGCCTTAGTTCCTCTTTTAACAAAAGGAAGGTGGGTGAAGAGAAAGAAGGACGCACTAACTTTGGTGAATGCCTACTTTGGGTTCGTCTCTGTGATATGTGCCCTCGCATGCAGTCACTTTGCTCCTCAGGTGGCTTTTATCACCACCATTTCCTAGAGGAGGAAAGCGAGACTCAGATCAGATCTACACATCCACATGGAAAATAGAAAGAAAACAAACCAGGCAATGGATGCTATGTTGGCTGCTGAGAACTTGATCTCTGAGCAGATTAAAAACAAAAACAATTATGCTGATGCTTAATGGGCTGTCTGTCACTCCCCAGTGACTCTGCCAGGACTGGGGTGTCCCCTTCCCCCAGGCCCTTCCGTAACTGCCACTGATGAAACAGCAGCTCCCAGTGCCCACACCCTGCCTGGACCCTGGAGTCGACAGGCTGGAAAAGAGAATTTTCATGTACTTGTCACTCAACATACACTACTCACCCCCAAAGGAAGAGACATATCTTGCACCACCAACAGGGAGAGGAAGAAAAGGTTGCTCCCTGCCCAGACAATGGGAGACTGCCATAACTCAGCCAATAAAAAGTCACTATACTTGGAAATTCCAGTTTCCTCCAATGGATGCTTAGTTTACGACAGCCCCTCCCATAAAATAGCTTCCTCTTCTTTGTTTCACTGGACTTCTAGGTGGTTTGCCATTAGGACACATGTTCCCAATTGCCATTCTTTGTTGTTCCCAAAGAAACCCATTTTGCTGGAGAAATAGCTGACTGTCTCTTTGTCAGAGGCCAACAGGCATGAGAAAAGGAAATATAAAGCTTCTGCCAACACATCCAGAGAAAAGCAGATGAAAACCATAAACCACGCCGATGGACTCCCAACACATGACCTAGAGCAGTGGTCGGCAAACTGCGGCTCACAAGCCACATGCGGCTCTTTGGCCCCTTGAGTGTGGCCACGAAGTTTCAATCACACTGTACGTGCCCACCCGCACGTGGTATTTTGTGGAAGAGCCACACTCAAGGGGCTGCAGTTTGCCGACCACTGACCTAGAGTGATGCTAAGCTGAAGGCTCTGTAGAGAGCACAGCAGCTGCCTCCGGTCCTCCCAGCACACCTTCTATGTTGCACATCCAGGCTCTCCTCCTTAAACACCACCTTCTTCAGATTTCATCCCTGCTCCCAAACAGTCCAGGAGTCTATGCCTCAGCACACGTTGGTTGTTTGGAGGGTATGCTCAGAGCAATACCACAAAGGGTCAAATCCTGACAATTTAGTTGATGGGTGACATGGAACTAGCTCTTAACCTCTCTGTGCCTCAGTTTCCTCCTCCTCCTCTCTAAAAATGAGGGAAATCCCAGGACCTTTGATGATGAAATGAGTTAACTCAGGTAAAGCACTTAGATTATACTGACACATAGCATTTAATAATATTTGCATTATTAAAATAACCCACCCTTATTTGGTTTCACTGCATTGATCCCCAAACGCAAACAGATCCCCATGGCTCCTTAATCCTTATCTTTGCTTGATGCATCTCTCAAATATTTTCTCTGCATTGTCTCTGCAAATCCTCCCCACCTGTCACAACCCAGCTGAAGCCCTAACCTCTCCCCAAGGCCTGACTGTTGCAGTCTCCCAAATCTCCTGCTAACTTCTGCAGCATTTAACAGAATCTACCACTGCCTGAAAATTTTTAGAAAATGAGTCAGTGAGTCATGGTCTCATCAGAAAACAGGCATCACCTCAAAAAGGCAATGAAGGAGACTATTTAGGGAGGAGGGGCAGGGTTAAGGCAAACACAAAGGGACCTGACGCACCCTGGGACTAGCAACAGGGAAAGCAGTTATCCCCAAGGCCTGAGCGGGGAAGGGGAGGAAGCCATTACTGGGAACCAGTGAGAGACAGAAGTTGTGACCTTAAAGTAGAGAAACAGCTACTGCCAAACCATGGGGAAAGTGGTTGAATAAAAAAACATCCCAACCTCTATCTCTTCCACATGCCAGTCTCTCGTAGGTGCTTCCCATTGGCCAGGCCCAACTGGAGGTTAGAGCCCAGGCAGCGGCCATTCTCCCAGGAGCTGCAGAGAAGGGTGGAGAGGGATCTGGAGGAGCAAACGGAGATCAATGAGCATGGGCAGGATTGTACCGAGCTAATTATCACCCAATTGGGAACTGTCTTGTATGAGCCCTTCTTGTCTCTCACCGTGGGCTTCGGCAAGAGTCAGCATGGTGAAATGAAAAGGCATGGACCTTAAAATCAATCACCTGGGTTAGAATCTAAACCCTGTCTACCAGCTGTATGACCTTAAAGAAATAACTTATCCTCCCCGAACCTCACATTCCTCAGTTGTGAGACTGGAGTAATCATACTGGCGTCACCAGATAGTCATGAGAATTAAATTAGAAAAGTTCTTTCCTCTTCCCTATTTTCTAACTACTTATCTATAACAATAAAAGCGTAATATGCTAATTAGACTGGACGTCCTTCCAGATGACCTTCTGGATGAAGCCGCAGTGGCGGGGGCTGAGGCAGAGGCAGCCGCCTAGGTGGCGGGGGCTGAGCCCCTTGCACGAATTTTGTGCATTGGGCCTCTTGTATATCCATAAGACTGAGGCTCTAGTTCTCATACTACTATTTCTAAAAATGCTGAAAAATTAGTAGGAACGTGCACACTTGTTAGTGGAAGGAACGTTTCTGTGAATTCAAAGGCATTCTAGGCAACTTAGGAAATTGCATGATCTTTGCCTTAAGCTGGCTTGTCTACCTAGAAAAGCAGAATGATGCCTAAGGGCTCATACACCTTTAGAATCTTGCAAATCAAAGTGTGATCCTGCAGCATCACCACAAGCTGGCAGCCTGTTAGAAATGTAGAGTCTCAGGCCACATAACACCCCCATCCACCCACCACAGAAATCTGAATCTTAACAAGATCTCCAGGTGATCTGTATGCACATTTAAATTTGAGAATCCCTGCTTTTGAAGTAAAAGGAACCCCAAAGAACATCTACATTCTGATTAAACCACCTCATTTTAAAACTGAGGAAACATGTCCAAAATGATATAAATTGCCCAAGGACACCAGGACAGGGGGTGCCCCTTGACTAATCTTGTAGGCATTCCCAACCCCCTTACTTGGAAATCAAATAAGGATTATTGTAATAATGCAAACGTTATTAAATGCTATATATCAGTGTGTTCTAAGTGCTTTACCTGAATTAACTCCTTTCATCATCAACAGTCTTGGGACCTTCCTCATTTTCAGAGAGAAGCAGGAGGAAACTGAGGCGCAGAGAGGTTAAGAACTAGTTCCATGTCACCCTGCTACTTTCCACTTTACAAGTTGAAACAACTAAGTATTTTCCCAGTCTCCCTTGCAGCTTTGAATAGCTACCTGACAGTTCTGACCAGTGGCATCTGCTGGGAGGGCTTCTTGAAAATATGATTTCTTGGGAATGTAAGCCTGACATGGATGTATCATCCTTCCCTGTTTATCCTGCCTGACTAGCCACTGAGTCGGGAGCTGGGATGGGCATCTTGTAACAAGAAAGCCACAAGCATGAGGATAAAAGCATCACAGGCTGAGAGGGTTGTGGGAAGGAAAGACACAGGGAACCTGGTCCTGGAAGACATCATTCAGCTGATGGCTGAATCAAGCCAGAAACTTCCCACTTTCAGCCTTCTTGTTATGTAAAAAAATCAATCGATTGGTCTCTCTTTGTGTAAGATGCTACTTGTTGAGTTTCTGTTCCTTACAATCAAATCCACCTCATATAATGTCAAAGAGCTAGCAAATGGCTAAGCCAACATCAGGACTCAGGGTCCCGGACTCTTAGCTGGGAGATTTGTCCTATGCCTTCTCCATCCATTAAGACAGAGACTAACTTTTAGCTAACACATATGGAATCAAGAAAAAGTGCTAATGTGAGGATGCACCTGTGCATGGGAGGAGAGGTGTTATATAAACTCTTGTAAAGTTGACAATAAGATCTTCCAGGGTAGAGCTCTGCATGTGTATGTTTACTCAACTTTTAAAAAGGAAGACAATAAAAAGAGGAGAGATGAAAGAGTAGGCATATCTTCATTTCATCAAAGATTCTCCACCCATGTGCCCATCTGGCTCAGCGGTTGAATTCCTGGTTAGGGCATATGCCAGCTTTAGGCTTGATCCCCAGTAGGGGGTGTGCAGGAGGCAGCCGATTGATGTTTCATTCTCATTATCTGTTTCTATTTCTCTATCTCTTCCCCTTCCTCTCTCTCTAAAAATCAATAAAAACATTAAAAAAGATATTCTCCACCTACCATTGGTGTACCATGTGGTACTTGATATATCAAATTTAAATAAATGCTAGGTACAATTCCTGTTCAGTAATGCCACCACTAAATGTCATGTTGATTCATCAATGTCTACTGATTCCATTAATATGGATTTACTGAGTTATATAAAATGCATGTTTGTCTAACCACAGGTTGCTGTTCCCAAACTTACTTGGGGAAAAAAAATCAACAAAATAAATGGGCTAGAGTGCATTAAGTCATAGACATCAAGTCATAAGCCCCTGTAAGACCTCACCTTGCATCTCTCTAACCTCATTGTGACACTCCCTCCTGTTTCCTCAGCTCAGCCATCCTGGCTAGGCCCAACACACCACTTCTTCCATGCCCATTCTCACCTCTTATTTCTGGTCTCAGGTTAAATGTTACCTGTTTAAGAAATCTTTCCCTCACACCCTACCCCAGACTAAGTATCATTTGTATGAGCTCCCACCCTTGTAAATGTCATTAATCAATTGATTGACTGATTAATTAAATTAATCAAATAATGTTTTGTTTGGCACAAGGGGTCACCTGATGCTTTGTTAAGGGAGAGAATGTCTTTGGCCACTTGACCATCTCCACCAGCCTTTCCTTACCATCTACTCTGAATAAACATAATACAAGAGGAGACCAGTCATTTTTCCCTTCCTCCCTTATCCAGATTGAAGCCCCTATCACCTCCCATGGAGAAACTTTAGAGCCATTTTTCAAATTCCTCTGCTGAGTAAGAGCTCCAGGAAGGCATGGACTATGTCTCATTCACCCTGAATCCCAGCACCTAACACACTGCTTACCTAGCACATGGTCAGCAGTCAAGTATTTGAGTGAGTGAATGAATGAATGGCTTAGTGCTCCCAGATCGGTGCTTTTCCACACACCACTCTCCCTCCTCCCACAGAGAAGAAGGCTACAGAAGCTGCCTCTTTGGACATTCTCTTCTTCAGGTCTTCAGTGCACAGCCCTGGTGGATCAGGAGCTTGGAAAAGCACAGCCCCTGCCAGACATTTCTCGGTTATGGATTTAGCCAATGTTTCATCCCACTCAGTGCCCTTTCAGGAGCTGGATTTCCTTGTTTGGGGAGAACTGCTGAAATGCCGGAGGCCGCAGGACTGAGCAGGAGCTTCCCAGTTGCCAGTACTGAGGGAGCCACGGCACCAGGACCCACGTCATCGTGGCCCTGGCATCACATCTGTGAGGAAGCAGAGGCAGGCCCAGGCTGCCCTCTCTCCCAGTCTCTGGAGACAGGGAGAACACCCAGACCTGACAATCAACTCATGAAGGACAGAAGGCTTACGGGCCCAGATGCCCTCTTCACCCAAGCTCTCAACATTTGGGAAAACAAAACTCTTTATGGCCCTTTCTCAAAATCACTTGGAGATACTGATTTAAAACAAATAAACATGGGACTACATCCCAGATCTACTAAATCAGAATCTCTGGGGGTGATCCAAGAAATCTGTGTTTTTACCAAGCTCTCCAACAAATTCTGATGCTTACTAAGGGTCTGAGGCATTCCTGACTCTGAAGTCCCCTCTTTATCTAGGACTTTCAGAGGCCGCGCATCAATTTAAGCCAGGCCAGACTGGGAGGACAGAAATTCCATGCAATTTAATGCGAGTCCATCCAACCTAGCCTTTTTGCATTTTCAAATTAGAGAAAAAAGTCACCCCTGTGGCAAGTGGCCTGGACCACAGTCCCTTCAGCCCTCCCCAAGCTTAGCCTTATCACAGTCCGGGTATCTCTGGCCTGCCAGAGTGGGAAGAAAACGAAAGGATTGGGAACTGGTTTTTGTCACTTAAAGGCAAGGCACAGTTCAAAGTCCCAGATTAAACCTGGAAGGCACAGGAATGCAGTGGCTTGTGTTTGTTTATTTTGAGGAAGAGCAGGGACATTTTGGCACCCAAATCCCTAAACCAAGACAGAGTCACAAAGCCCATTCCCAGGTGTCTCGTCTCTTGGGTCCCCTCTGGGTTGTGCTGGGTCTAGCCCAGCCCTTTGTCGGGAGGGGCCCAGGGCCAGGTCCCTGTGGAGCCCCCATGCTGCCAGTGGTTCATGGACTCTTTTGCCCTTTAGAAAATGGTGACAACCAAAATCCCTCTCCCCAACACCACTGAAAAGTACATCATACCCAAGATTTTTCACATAATCTCAAGGGTGCACAGACTCCTTGGAGCCCAGACATGGACCTCTGCCCATGAGTCCCAGATTAAAAATTATCATAAACATGATGGAGAAGTAAGAACCTGAAATGTCTGGAATTTTTTTAGCCATATCTGAGGAAAATCAAAGTGGGGATGGGTTGGAATGCATAGGGAAACAAATTGCATGTCTTCTTTTGAGTCGGGTTCTGTTTGTTAATAGAACTTTGCAGAAATATCGATATTTGCACTATTTAATTTTCTAGCGTTTTTATTAAGCTGAGTTAATTTTGTTATTTTAGGTGCATGAATAATTGATCACATAGAATTTCATCTGCTCATAAAATAATCATGCTTGGTAAATTTAAAGGTGTAATCTTTAAGATAATTAAATATTTACTAGTCAAATTTACTTTAAAACATTTCATATTCATTGTGGGGTATGAAACTGATAGACTTTTTAAGAATTAGGTTTAATTCTTGCTATTTTATAAGAAGTAACTCCAAATGGTGAACATTTTCTTTAAATAAAAAACTATCATTTTGCGTGTTTTTTAATCCTTTGTCCATCTCAAGATCATATGTCTAAGATGACAGGGGACAGGCTCTTCCTCCTCCATACTTGGGACCTGTTCTATTCCTGCTCATCACAGTCATTTGGGCAAACAGTATCCACATACAGGTGCCTACTCAAGGTGCCTGGTCAACAATCTGCCAACTCTGTGCTGAATCTCCTATGTGTAAACCCACCATCAAAAGAGGCACTGGGTCTGTCTTCCCTGTAAATGATAGTGGCTCCCTGAACCTCATAAGCCTGAATTTGTACCATTTTCCAGTGACTCTAAAACACACCTTTTCTGACATACCACTAAGGAGGAAAAAAACACTGTCCATTAGACTATGACACACGCCTTAACCATAACCCTCCACAGTCATTCAAGCCTCTCTTTGGTTTGGTGTCTCATCCTTCCAAGATAGGGTAGCAGTTTCTCATGTCACTTGGCTGTGCTTGTGATGGCAACCCTATGGTGAAGCTCAGTAAGTTTATTCTACTTCAGGGATGGCTCATTTCCTCTTAGCTTCCAGAAAGCACCCAGTTGCTGCTTTGCAAAAACAATGCACTTATGTTCATTCCTCCAACCACGCATATCTGCTCCACCAGTGTCTGATTAAAGTCCTGCTTCTCTGTTTCTACGCCTTTTGGCACACACGATTTTTCATTTCAATGCCAAGTCATAGTGTAATCTCTTTGAGGATCTTTTAAATGACAGTTCAACTCATATGTTAGAAGATAAAAATGTGCATTCTAGAATCAATGAAATATGGTTCACACTCCCTAACCTGGTGCCCCCATCTTAAAGTCTCTAGCAGATCCATAGTCATAACTAATATGAAGAGGAAAATGATTCCAACTAAAAAGAGGATAATGATAAAATCCTATATAATAGCCGAAGCCGGTTTGGCTCAGTGGATAGAGCGTCGGCCTGCGGACTGAAGGGTCCCGGGTTCGATTCCGGTCAAGGGCATGTACCTGGTTGTGGGCATATCCCCAGTGGGAGATGTGCAGGAGGCAGCTGATCGATGTTTCTCTCTCATCGATGTTTCTAACTCTCTATCTCTCTCCCTTCCTCTCTGTAAAAAATCAATAAAATATATTTTAAAAAAAATCCTATATAATAAAAGTGTGGTATGCAAATTGTCCCCTTGACCAGAGTCTTCTGGGAGTTCGACCAGGGGGTGGGCCGGCCAGGGGAAGGGAAGGAGGCCCTGGCCAGTGGCAGCAGCAGGTGGCCAGGGGAAGAGAGGGAGGCCCAGGTGCTGGCAGGCAGCAGGGGGAAGGGAGGGAGTACCCAGCCAGCAGGTGCTAGGGACCCTACCAGTGCACGAATTTCATGCACTGGGCCTCTAGTAATAATAATAATCATCATCATCATCATCATCATCTTTTCACTCCCCATAATATTCTAACTCATTTCCATTGCTCATTTCCATTCCAGTGAGGGACTCTAAGCTCTCTCTTCCTACTCACCTACTTAACTATATTACTTCCCTGTTCATATTACTTTACTCTGATCTTAATAATGATACTTCACTACATCTATTTCCTCCCTTGATTTGTCTCTATTTCCCCTCTAATAACCTGGAAGTGAACTCAAGTGACCAACTCCTATTTCATCCATTAGTGCTAGTACCATGACTTAGAGTTTATGATAAAATTCCTTCCTCTCATTTTTTTATGATTCCCCATTAAGAACTTTATTGTGTAGTAGACACAGAAAGAGATTATGATTTTCAGATTATAAAAGTGGGGGGCAGAGTATGGAATATTAATGAGGAAACCAATACTAGCACTCAGCCTCCCAAACGAATATTCATCTTCTCTGATGTCAAGACCCCTGTGGGAAGAGCCATCCATAAATCGAAGAAACTGTTAACTGAGATCCTGAAAAGGGTCTCTTCTCACAAGCCCACCTTCAGGATGGAAAGGATTTATTGTGGATTCCTAGAACTTGAAGTCTGCTTATATATGTTCAATGTAGTAAATACTCATTAACAGATTCTGCACAAATCACACTGGGCAGGATGCCCTTGGAGATTCAAGGATGGAAGTCATGGTCCGGCCCTCCAGTGGCTCATAATCTAGAGCTGTTCTCAATTTAGGGATGGGGGACAAGGCAGGAAAGCAACACTAGCCCTTTTGTGAATCAGATGTTATGTGTAGGCCACAGAAAATTTTCCAGATCCCCATGCACACACACGGCTTTGCAAATAATTTGGTGGCACCTATAGACCTCCTGCACATTGGAGGAGTAGCTCATGTGTGTGTCCCATAATATCCAGCCCAAAACTCACATAGATGAGCTTTTTCTCATGGTTACTCCTACCCAAGTACAAAAAGCCAAGCGAGTCAAACAGTCTCAGAAGGAAGCAATATCCTGCCCTGCAGTTCAGGCTTTCTTGATTAGCAGCGGCTCAGCTTTGAGGCCTTCTCTCCTGGCAGGGGTTGATGGTATTTTCTAGAATGCACACTGTTCAGGGAAGCCAAGGCCCTCCTCATTGGACTTTCCCACAATACCTCCTGACCCTTTACAACCCTGAGCGAGAAACTTTGGAGCCTCGTTTTACCATCTGACCCCTCAGAAAGGAGGGTTCCTCCTAAAGAGGTTGGGGACCCCACCCTGCAGGGTTATGGCTGAAGGAGTGTCTGGCATTTGCGAGTTGGCTGCTGGGTGGGGATTTTCCAGTCTTTAACTACTCTGAAAAAGCAACCGGATTTTTCATTTTAAGTCAGGATGTCAAAGTGTCACTGAATCACTGGGGACTGACATCTGGGATCAGAGCCTCATCTTGACCAGAGCCAGAGTCTCAGTATCACTTAAGGACACAGACAACCTGGCCTCTTCCCCAGATAATCTTATGAATATGGATATGAGGCTTTTGTCATAGTCCCCACACCCTGCCTGAGGGAAGGAGGCAGGGTTCTCTTTCTGACCTTCAGGCCCAGAGCCACAAGGGTCTGTGGAAACTCTGAAGCTGTAGTCATTTTCTTGTGTTTGTCATTCCCCTTCTCTGGATGCTGGTGCCCCAAGGGGCACTGCAGGGGAGGCTCTGATATGGCTTCATTTGGACTAGTACTACTACTCCTATTAACAATAGTAATAATATGTAGTGCTTTCGGTTTAAAAGGAACTTTCACCTTGTTATTTTCACAACTGTTATCCCCATCCTCAAGATAGTGTATCAGTTAGGACCCCAGCAGAAATCAGAAGGCAAATTCAAGGAGTTTAACTGGAAATTATTTAAAGAGGAAACTATTTCCAGAGAGTCCAATCAGGAAAACAGAAACTATGCCAATTTTGTTTGTTTGTTAATCCTCACCTGAGGATATTTTTTTCCATTGCTTTTCAGAGAGACTGAAAGGGAAAAGGGATGGGGGAGGAAAGAGAGGAAAACATCAATGTGAGAGAGACACATCAACTGGCTGCCTCCTGCACTCGCCCCAACTTGGGGTGGGGTAGCAAACCTGCAACCCAAGTATGTGCCCTTGACCGGGAATCAAACTCAAGACCCTTTGGTGTGTGGGCCAATGCTCTAACCACTGAGCGCATCAGCCAGGGCTATGCCAATTATTTTAATTAAAGGATGCAGTTCAAAAGAATTGGAGAACTTTACAGAAAGCATCTAAAGTAGTCAAATTCATAAGGAAGGGAAGTAGAATGGTAGTTGCCAAGAGCTGAGAGAGGTGAGGTAAGAGTTTCAAGAGTACAGAGTTTGAGTTTTATAAGATGAAAAAGTTCTGGAGATCTGTTTCACAACAATGTGAATACACTTAACACTATTGATCTGTGCACTTAACACTATTGATCTGTACACTTAACACTATTGATCTGTGCACTTAAAAATGGTTAAGATAGAGAGATGCAAATTAAAACTATAATTAGGTATCACCTCGCACTGGTCAGAATGGCAACTATCAATAAATCAACAAACAACAAAGTCTGGAGAGGATGTGGAGAAAAGGGAAACCTAGTGTGTTGTTGGTAGGAATGCAGACTGGTGCTGCCACTGTGGAAACCAGTATGGAGTTTCCTCAAAAAGTTAAAAATGGAATTTCCTTTGACCCAGTGATCTCACTTCTGAGAATATATCCTAAAAACCTGAAACACCAAGCAGAAAGAATACGCAACCCTATGTTCATAGCAGCGTTATTTATAATAGCTAAGATCTGGGAAGAGCCCAAGTGCCCATCAGTAGATGAGTGGATAAATAAGCTAAGTGATACATTAACACAATGGAATACTACCAGGTGGTTAAAAAAAAAAAAAAAAAAAAAGAAGGATCTCTCACCCTTTGAGACAGCATGCAGGGACCGGAGACTATTATGCTAAGTGAAATAAGACAGTTAAAGAAAAACCAATGTCACATGATCTCACTTATATGTGAAATATAAAGAACAAAGTAAACTGACAAACAATATAGGACCAGAGACATGGATAAATGGAACACACTGACAGATCTCAGAGGGGAGGAGAGGAGTGGCGAGGACAGAAGGGACAATATCAACCAAAGAATATACATGCATACTATAGCCCATGCACAGAGACAATAATGTGGTGAAGGCCTAGCAGGGGTGGGGCAGGGTGGAGGAAGGCAAAGGCTAGGGTGTTAGGGGGTGAAGGGAAGGGGAGGAATGGGGCACATCTGTAATAGATTCAACAATAAAAAAAAATTTTATGAAATAATTTTTTAAAATGGTGAAGATAGTAAGAAGAAAAAGGGTTGGAGATCTGAATATGTGAGAGGGCTCACTGAGGTTAACAGAAAAGTAACTAAGTAACTGCACAGTGTAGGCAGCAGTCCTTGAGTCAGGGGTCAGGGGACCAAGGGAAGAGCTCGGGTTGTCATAGCCCAGAAGCTCAGCAGCTGCCTGGCTGATACCAGGTTCCTGCTGCTGCTGCTGCAGAGGGATGGGCTCTTACGAGGGGACTGGAACAGGAAGAGCAAGCAAAGAGAGGACAGGTCCGCCTGCCTCCTCCAACCTTGCAGACTCCCTGCTGCACCCCGTGATGGCAGAACTGACAGGGAGCTGCCGGCAAAGAGGGATGCAATTCACAAGGAAGTCCAGCTCAGCAGCAAAAAGCAAGCACAGCCCTGGCCAGTGTGCTCAGTTGGTTGGGCGTGTCCCATGCACCGAAAGGTTGCCAGTTCAATTCCCAGTACAGAAAATACACATCCCAAGCTTAAGTTGTCTGGGTTAAGGAAGCAGGGGCTGGGGGTAGTGGAAATATTAGGGAAGAGAAAAATAAAAAATGAACAAATATTTACATCTAAAAACATTATGCTGAATAAAAGAAATGAGACACAAAAGCATACCTATGTATGATAGTGTTTGTATGAAAGTCTAGAAAATGCAAATTAATCTGTATTAACAAAAAGCAGACCAGCAGTTGCCTGGGGCCCAAAGTGGAGGGAGAGCTTGACTGAAGAAGAGTTTGAGGGAACTTTTCAGAGTGAAGGAAATATTTGGTATCTGAATTGTGATAGTGGTTACAAGGTGCATGCATTTGTCAAAACTACCTGTACTTGAACAGTACCGTTTATATTATATGCAAATTATACCTCAATAAAGTTGATATTTAAAAATATTCATGGAATGATATGAATGGAAGATATATATCATAGAATTCCAGCTGTGATATTACCATAAATCTATACAGCCTGAACGTTCACATAAGGACTAGAAGCTGATATTGGCCCCATGAGCCCATCAGTTTGGTTCACAGACGCCTGCTACTTTAGAAGCAACAAACAGAAGAGACATGAGCTGAAGAAGGCTTCTGAAGACAAGGCCCACCCAATAATGCCACGCTCATTAATGTTGTCACCTTTTATGGAAATGGTTGCAGACATACCTCAGAGATATTGAGGGTTCAGTTCCTGGCCACTGTAACAAAGCAAGTGATAACCTTTTTGCTGGTTGTCTTGCTTTCAGTTCTAAAAAATATAACATCTATGAAGCGCAGTTAAGTGAAGTGCAATAAAACGAGGTGTGCCTGTTTAAAAGTACTGAAAAGAACAAGAGGAAACAAAATAAAACAAAAAACTATAGGGTGCTGATAGGTGTCACACTTTAAAATAAAAACAGTGTTTTGCAATGGATTATTGCATTATAACGAGGCTTAGAGGAGGAAGAGTGGTCTCAAGACCAGTGTAGTCAAATACGTTTGCTAATTTTTCTAAAAATTAGTTTCTTACTTTATTTTTTATTTCAGTTTCATACTTTATGAAGTAAAAATAATACTAGCCTTCAAACGCCAAGTTTTCAAGACCCCAATTGCTACTGAGAAATCATTCCAAAGACATAAGAGGAATGATGGCTCATCGGCCTTGCGAATGGTTCCGGGAACTCACAACATAATGAACTCCCTGAATTTCTGGAACTAAGTAGGGCCCATGCTCTTCACACCAGCCCAGTGGCTCTCACCCTGCCTGTCCCAGAAGCATCTGTGGAACTTTCAAAAGCACAGCCCCTAGAATGACTCAGTGGGCCCAGGATGCAGCCCAGACAGCTATGGACATTCCACCCGGACTATTAGTGTTGAGGAATACTCTGCCAGGCACTCCTCTTGGTATTTTTCTGCAGCCTAAGCATTCCAATACAGTCCCCTCGGAGCACGCTTTGGAGCATGGAAAATGTTTCTGATGCTCTTTCAGCACCATCCCCGACTCCATGGCCTCAGGATTCTAAAGAAACACAAAGCAGCTGCCATACCCAGCTCAGACTGGGCACAGCTAAGCCAGGTAAAGGAGACAGAGATTAGACGGTAGGGTCCCCCTTCCATGTTTCCATTAAATGGGCTTCATCTGGAATCCGATCATTTTGTATCTTCTGTGCTACTCCCTAAGTATTTTTGGTTGAGTTAGTTAACAAGTAACTATTAGCGCCTTATGCAATAAAGGTACAAGGAAATGAGACAACTTCCTGACATGCTGTGACACTTCCACAAACACCCTGCCTTGAGATCGGGACTTCTCAGGAGCAAGAAAATCAGCTCCTCATTCATATCTTTAAAAAATCTTTATTGGCTGCCTACTATGTGCAAGCTCTGTTCTAGGTGCTGGGGACATGATGCAGAGTGAAACAGACAAGCTTCATCCATTCTTGGCTTATAGTCCAATGAGAAAAAACAAGTATGAAACAATAAAACAAAAGACAGTGTCAGTTATGATCACTGTAATGCAACAAATAAAAAATATGTTGTGTTAAAGAGTAAAGGACAGGAGGCAAGATGCAGGGAGTGGAGATGGTAGGTAGTCAGGGAAGGCCTCCTGGAGGGGGTGACATCTGAGCTAAAACTCAGAAAGAAGACGAAAGCAGCATGCAGAGAGCCCAGAGGGAAGCCCACAGAAGGAGGAATGTGACAGCTAAGATCTAGCAGGAAAAAGCAGAAGACACCCAAGAGGGACTCTGTCCAAAAGTACAGACACAGTTTAATGAAACTAGCAAGGCCATTGCAATAATCCAGGATACCAAAGGGGAGGGGAGTCAGGAGCACTGCTGGCTTGCAGGGCAGAGGAGGGACTACCAAAAGATAAAGGTCCCATAGGAGCAATGGCCTTTGGTAAAGAGATACAGCCAACCCCTGCGGACCTAGCCAGGGAGAAGCAAAGGGAATGAGTAACCTGAATAAATACCTTTTCCCTTCCTCGCTCTGATCCCCTGCTAGCATTTCCCACTAGTCACTTCCAACAGGAAGCCAGGAGGTGAGAGTGACCATTGATGCAATACATACAGTCAGCCTACCGGGCACAGAGCAAGTTGAGAAAAGGTGGAAGTTGGGTCTGGATGGCCAAATGAAAGGCATCATCATAAACAGTAGGTGCAAAGGCTTGAGATGGAAAAGAGCATAGCTCGTTCAAGGAACAGAGGGCCACCACGTTGAGCCTCGTGACCAGGTATAGAATGAAGGCAGAGAGGAAGACAGGCCCAGATCCTGTGGGACCTTAAATGCCATGGTGAGGTGCTAATACTTCATTCTGGGCCCAATGAGAAGCCTTTGGAAGGCCTAGACAGGAGATATGACAGATTCTCACACTGCGGAGGCCCGCTCTGCCTGCTGTGTGGAGTAGGCACTGTAGGAGCAGTGAGGGCAGGAGCAACCAGTGAAGCAGGCTTGCAACTAACTCACCTCAGAATTTCAAATGTGCAGAGAAGTCAACTTCCACTTGGTCTAGAACTGATCTGTTCTTGCCCACTAGCTCCTACCCACTATAGAGAAGCAAAAGGAGCAGGGAAGTCACCTTGGACCCACTCAATAATTTAAACTGTTCTTTTTATATAGAACTCTGCCTCTCTGGTTAGACATGCTTAATCTTTAGATTTCGGTACCATCTCTGCCCCCCACAATGGTGTATGGAGGGAGAGAAGCATGCATGACCTTGAGGATTTGGGTGAGTCTTCAAAAGCATGCAGGATCCTCTGGTTCCTTTGGCTCCCTGGTAATGTCCCTTATCACCGATGTCATTAGGGGCTGTAACTGAGGCTACAGCTGGTATATGTCTTGGTTTGTACCAGCTCTCAGCTCAGTCAGGTTCCAGTGATCCCCTGACTGGCTAGTGTCACCTCAGCTCTCACTGGCATAATAGGCCCCTTGGAGTAACTTGAAGTCCCCATCTCAATAGAGCCATGCCAACTGTGCTGGCCCTTAACTCTGAGTTCACACCTTGGCAGAACAAAGGAAGACTTGGGCATACAAATTACACCCCTACTCTCCCTGACCACATCTCTGCATTTATTTTTATGTGGTCACCCTCCAGGTTGGCCGAGAAGGCCTCTTACAGAGCCAACAGATGACTCTTCCTAGTGTCCCAGGTGAGAGCCTTTAAACTTCCAGGGTGCTAGGGAGGAGCCCCTCTGCTCTTTGCTTCCCTCCAGGTATTTAACAGACCTCTCTCTCTCTCTGGGCTGCAGGCCCAAGGGAAGATCAGAATCCCCAAATGATCATCTCCCTTCTCTGTCTTCCTTTAGTCCCCCTCCTCCAAAATCTATTTGGGCAGAAGCATAGGCTTCTTACCAGGACCCCATCTTTTGGACTCCAGCTTTATCACTAAGCATGAATGATGAATAGTACAGACATTCTGTATGTTATGGGAGAAATTTATAATCTAACTAGGGGCCCAGTGCATGAAGATTTGTGCATGGAGGTGGGGGTCCATCAGCCTGACCTGCACCCTCTCCAATCTGGGAGCCCTCAGGGGAGCCCTCTCCAATCTGGGAGTTTCTGTCTGTCTTTGCAATCATATGAACAAATTGTCTGAAGCCCCCAACCCAGTTTGGTTTGTTGCTCACAGAATAATAGAGGCATCTTTTTTTCTTTGCTTCATTGGTAGAGATTTCCTGGAAGTTTTAGGATATTTCCCCTTTAATTTTTGCTAGACACTCTGACTTTACTTATGTCTCTCATATTTGCTTTCCCTCCATCCCCCACTGCAACAGTAACTTGCTCCAGGCTCACTTTGCTCTAGTGTCTAGGAGATCCGTCTGCCACCAGAACTACGATTCCCAGCATTCCTGGTGCTCCCCACATTGGGAGCCACCGAGGGAGCCACATCCTCCCAAGAGAGCAACCGAGGGAGCAACCAAGGGAGCCATGTCCCCCCAACCTGCCGGCTCTCTCGCTTCTGCTCTCCACCTGGCGCCTGTGTATGCAAATTAACACACCATCTTTGTTGGGTTAATTTGCATAATCACCCTGATTGGCTGGTGAGAGTAGCAAAGGGATGGTCAATTTACATGTTTCTCTTTTATTATATAGGATATTGCCACCCTGATCCTTGCTATGCACATGGAAACTAAAAACATTTACAAAACCCTTTCTCTTCCCTACAGAGACTAGCTTTCAAGCCTATTGTCTTTCTGTAGAACCTGATTTTTGAATGTCAAAAGCCAAATATTAACTCTTTCATTTTGTATTCTTTTATCCCTTCTCTGAGTAGGTACATTCAGAAAAAAAAGGAAAAACATATTAAATTTTTCCAAACCATTGCCATCATTACATCTGTTCGGAAGCTAACTAAATGGTCTGAGTAAGAGATAGTTTAAGTTGTTATCTGGTGGAAGTGGAGTAAAGAGCAGAAGAGAGAAAAGTGGGCGAGTGTAAGAAATATTTTGGAAGTAAAACTAATAGAATTACTAATGGATTAGATGGTAGGGAGTGAAGAAAATGGGGAACTAAGAATGACTCCTAAGTCAGTAACAGACAGATGGTGATCCATTTTACTGGAATGGGGAATACTGAGCAAGAAACAGGGTTTAGAGTAGAAAAGGTCAAGGATTCTAATAACTTTGAAATTCCAATTAGACATCCAAGTGATAATGTAAATAGGGCCACTAAGAAGGGAAGTCGGAGATGATGTTAAAAACTGGGGAGTCGGCAGCATACAGATGGTGCCTAAGGCCCAATGAACCTTATGACGAAAGGTGAGAGTCCAAGCACAGACAGCACCAGGGCTAGAAGCGTCTGTAGGCCAAACCATGCCAGGACAAAGAGGAAAAAATCCCCACCTGACCCAAACATAGCTCCAGGCAGGCTCTCAGATTCAGGGTAACATTTAAGGTCCAGACTCGGGCACTACAAACCCATCTTGATTTTAGCAATAACCACAGAGGAGAAAGAAAATGGATATGTTAAAACTAGGGCATCATTTTTGTACAGTCTTTTATCCAGAGGAAATAAATAATTATTGGAGACCTGTTACCAAGGAGATAACTCCCAGTGCAAGCATAAGACCAACAAAACAAAACAAAAAACAAAACCAAAAATACCCAAATAAACAAAAATCACTCCCTAATAACTTTGACTTTCCAACCAACAGAGAATCTTGGAATGGATCAACTTTTCAGAAGTCCCCTGAAAGGTGGGCTCTCTAACTACTCAAAAGGACCTGTGGTTTAGTTCTTGGCCAAACACTCTAATATTCTTGGTGTTAGGTAGGAACAGGGATAAAATAATGTATAGGCCCTGTTACAGGAGGCAGGGTGGAGCAATGGGTGTGAAAGGACTAACACTATTTCTGAAGAAATAGCCCCACCTGCTGAAACAAACTTCCATCTGGCTTCCTTTATTCTTATTCTTCCCATCATAAGGGAATTGAATGAAAGGCTGAAATGAAGACAGATATGTAATGCGGGTTTAGGGAAACCTATGTAAATGTCACAAAAAGGAACCACGAAAATAGAAAAAGGACATGACTACTCAAAGTCTGCATGTTCATGCAAGTAGGGTGCAAGAGAAACAAAGAGGAGAGGGGAGGAGAGAGCGCTTTTTCAGGAATTATTACTTAACTATAACCCTCTTGCTCCCTCTGGAGGTCAAGAGAAGAATAACATGTCTGTAAGAGAGAAATCACTGCACTTTTCTTCACTTTAAAATATGTCGGTATTAAAATAAAAGAAAAATATAAAGGCAAGAAAACAAAATTCCTCTGGCTTTCTGACACTTCCCACATACTCTGAAATTTGAATCCAAAGAATTGAAGTGTGTTGTAAGCAAAGCCAGACCTACAGTAATTAAATTCCTACAATGGGCCTTATAAGATGAAGAAAATATTGCATTAGCCTTCATTAATCTATTTCTCCAAATAGATTATTGTCTATTTGAAAACAGGAGTATTCTTTAGGATGGTGTTCCTCCTCATGTCAATATAAAGTCATTCTGGCCCAGCCGGTGTGGCTCAGTGGTTGAGCATTGACCTATGAACCAGGAGGTCACAGTTCTATTCCTGGTCAGGGCACATGCCAGGGTTGTGGGCTTAATTCCCAGTAGGGGGCGTGCAGGAGACCGCAGATCAATGGTTCTCTCTCATCATTGATGTTTCTATCCTCTCTCCCTCTCCCTTCCTCTCTGAAATCAGTAAAAATATATTTTAAACATAAATAAATAAAGTCATTCTGGAAGGACAATGTCTGGACTTAGTTTTAGGTTTTCTGTTTTAACAAGAATCTGGTAGTTGCCAAGAAACTTTATACTCTAGATGTAGTTGCACACAAAAGTTAAATTACCTCATAATTCTAATGGCTCGACTCTGGCAGCAATCGCAGAATTACAATCTGTCTACCTAGGTCCAGCAGCCGAAATAAGGAAACAAGTCAAGGAGCCAAAAAGCCAGTGCTCATGAGGCTATTCTTCAAGGTTTCAATATGGTGTTTCCAAAGTAGCACTCAGGCTCATTTTAGAATTTCAGCCTAATGGTTTTACAATAAACAGAGACTGATGATGGCATTTGGACAGAAGGAGCAATGTCTCCGAGCTGTGGGGTCAATTTGGGTAACAGTGTTTTATAAACACATAGCCAGAAGGTAAATTTCTCTGACTTTCGAGATTATTGGTACAATCATTAACTATTCTTTCAGAAGAGCAAACACCAATCTGGAACGTTATTTGTGGCCATAGGCAATGAATAGATAGTATAAGACAAATCACACCATGACTTAGTACCAAAAAAGCAACAGTGAGTATTTTAAGGTGACTCCATGCAATTGAGTATTTGATCAAAGTGGAATCTCAAAGCACTAGGGCAAAATGGACTTTTTAATAAAAGGTGCCAGGACAACTGGACAGCCAACTGGGGGGAAAAAGATAAATTTAGATGTGTATTGCATGACATACAAAACAATACATTCTAAATGTATCAGATTTTTAAGTGCAGAAAATAAAAACAATATAAAAACTAGAAGAAAATAGCTGTAAATGCCTCTTCAATCTTGGTATAGCTACAAAGACTTAAAATAGAGGGGCAATAAAGGAAAAGATGGATCATCTAATCCCATAAAAATAAATATAATACACACTGCAAAGTAAACAAACAAAAAAACACCATAAACAAAGGCAAAAGACAACTGAAAAACTGAGAGAAAATATTTGCAACAGATATATCCCTAATATGTAAATAGCTCTTGAAAATCAAAGGGTGCCAGGACCAAAAACCCAGCAGAAAAAGGGAAAGGAGATAGGAAGAGACAATTCACTCACAAAAATATAAAACAGCTTTTAAAAATATGGAAAAAAAGTTATAGTTAGAGAAATGAAAACAACACAGAAATGCCATTTTTTTATCGGTCAGACGGGCAAAAAATAGAGGATAACGTTCTGCCAGCAAGGCTGTGGGGAAATACTCTTGTTTATTGCATCTGGGCATGAAAATTGATACAACTCTTCTAGAAAATTTGACAACACTTAACAAAAACTATAGGTGCCCTTAACTTTTGCCCCAGCAATCTCACTTTTAGGAATCTACTCTGAAGATAAATCTCCAACAATACAAAATGAATATGTACAATGTTATTCACTGCAGCACTGTAATTACAAAATATTACAGATGCTCAATGCCATATGCAGGAGAGGGGTTGGATAAAGTATGCTATATCCACACAATGGATATAAAAAAGAATGAAGATCTCTGTGAATTTATGTGGAATAATTTCTAGGTCATATTAAATTTAAAAAGCAAAATGCAAAAAACTATCATGGTATGCTATTTTTTTGGTTAAGAAAGAAGGGGATATGTATATGTACATATATACATATATTCACTTTTACAAAAAATATCAAAAAGATAAACCACAAATTAATTAGACTGATTGCCTATAGAATGGGAACAGGGCAGAAAAAAATGGGAATGAGAAACAGGGTGGTGATGGGGAGGGGAGGGGAATGAAACTATTCTGAGTATACTTTAAGTAACTCTGATTCTTAAAACCATGTAATGTTTCACATACCCCCAAAATAAATAAATAATTAAGGTCAATGAGGATGTGGGGAAGGACCCCAAATGGAATAAACAGTAATAAATGAACGTAACTGTATTACAGAGGAACAATACTCACATGAGGGAAGTGGGAACGCAGGAGCTATCCTAAGAAAAGGTATTTTGACTGTCCACTGTAAATAGAAGCAAAGACAAAAAGACCTGTGCATAAATATTGTACTCTACTCAGAAAATTTGTTTTGCACAGGGGTATAGTTAGCAATTCTGAAATCATCTTATGTGAGTACAGGTTCTGAACTAATAGCTTCAGAAGGATGGGAGCTCATAGGGTATGAATAATGGGAGAAAGGTTTCTCACTATCAAAGAAAGACATTGCAAATAAGGGAGGGGCAGGGTGCTGAAATGAATCCTGTGGTACAGAACTGGAATTGGAGGTGCCAATATGAATAAACCGTTTTTAATATCTGTACAGATTGATGGCAATGAAAATAGATAAAAATGTGGGGGGGGGGGGGCGCGGTTGAGATACATATATTTCCTAGCTGTATCCTCTGAGAGTGCCTAGAAGCAATGAGCACACCTAGCTCCAAGATTTTGGTTTCTAAACACCCTTCTCTAATAAATGATATCAAAGCTCCTTGGAGAAAGGGTAGATTCCAAGCCTAAGACAGAAAAAAATAGAAGATGCACCTAGAACATCTTCTGGTTCCAGAAAGTCAGGAAGTGCTCAAAAAAATGATAAGGTCATGTTGCAAGGGCATAGGAGCTAACTGGAAGGAGCCCCCAATGGCTAAGGTAGAAACACTTTGAGTAATAGTATCATAATGATAGTGATTGATTACACCCATGAGTCCAAACCGATAAAAATAAATCAGCATTCCAATGAACAAATGTGAAAGGAATGGTAGAAATTGAAAATCGCCAATAGACAGACACCCTATAGAATAACTGCTGCACAAAGAGCCATCCAAGGATGATAAAATTAGTGGGCAAAACTATTATGAGAAACAAGATATTTGTCATCTCAAAGTATCTCCCTATAAAATACTAATTATAAAGGGGAAAAGTCCCTTCAATGCAGAAATTGGACATACAACATCTTAAGTGATCAAAGTGAGCATGACCAGTATCGGCATCATGTACCCTTGATATGATCCACTGATGAGGGCATAACGTAACTTCTGTAGTATTCTTGCAAAAAAATGAATAATCTCACTCTAATGAGAACACATCGGACAAATCCAAACTGAGGGATATTCTACAAAATGACTGACCAGAAGTCTCTAATACTGTCAAGGTCATGAAAGACCAGGAAAGACTGGAGGGACTACAAACACATGGCAACTACATGCGATGTGTGATCCTGGGTTAGATCCGGGACCAGAAGAAGAATTTCTTCAACGTTAGTGGGAAATTATTGAAATTTAAATAAGATTTATAGATTAGTTAATAGCAGAGTGTCAGCGTTAATTTTCTTATTAATATAAACATGAGAGAAAGCGGGGTAAAGGGTGTACGGGAACTGTCTATTATTTTTGTAAGTCTTTTCTGTATGGCCTCACTTATTTCAAAATGAAAATATTTTTAAAAGATTTTTAACTGGTCCTGTGAAGTAAAAACATGTCCATGGCACAATTCTGACGGGTATTGCCTTTTTATAATTATTAGATTGAAGCTCTGCAGATACTTATGTGTTCATTCTGTAGAAGAATGTTGGAAACCAGGAAAAAAAAATCAGCAGAACAATATTGTGTTTGAACATCATGAACTAAAATACAGTCTGTCTGTTTAGCAGAGTTGGGGAAATGGGAATAATAATGTGCTATTTGTGCTATTTCTATTTTCAGAGATATGACAATAATTTTCAAGTCAGTAAGAAGTCACTAGATGCATACCATGTGCTCAGAATTGAGCTGAGACCTATTATGTTCACAAAATTTTGTTGGACACCTAGTATGCACCACTGTAAATCCGTTTGGTCACACTTCTTGGGGTTAATGCTTGCAAGGCCAGCCTTAACTAAAAGGAGGCAGAAGCCAATGGATAAATACTTCCCATTATGTTCCCCAGGCAAGCAGTTCTGAAACACCAGCCTGGCTCAGTGGTTGAGCATCGATCTATGAACCAGGAGGTCAAGGTTTGATTCCTGGTCAGAGCACATGCCCAGGCTGTGGGCTCAATCCCCAGTGTGGGGCATGCAGGAGGCAGCCAGTCAATGATTCTCTCTCACCATTGATGTTTCTATCTCTCTCTCCCTCTCCCTTCCTCTCTGAAATTAAAAATAAAATTTAATTTAATTTAATTTAAAAAAAGGAACAAAAGCAACACAGTTTCAGGATGCAGCTATAAATTTAAACTCAATTCTGAGTTTGCGACATCATCACCCCTATGCTTCAGTATGAAGAGAACCCCAACATAACAGTTAAAAATAATCTTCCACAATAAAATTTTATTATCTCTGATTTTCTCAAAGCACTAAACAGTAATGGTAAAGAGATTTTTAAGTATAAACCCATAATACCAAAAACAAAACAAAACACAGGAGAGTACTCCTGTTCCAGGTAATTTAGTGAAGTAAATAACTTCAGAAAAACTCCTGCAACAGATGCCTGAAAGTTCTGGATAAAATATTCTTTTAAGTCTTTAAAATCATAGTGTGGCATTGAAGGAGAAACTCTCCGTGGGCCAAAAATGAACCCAAAACTTGAATCAAGTGAGGTGCTCAAATGTAAGTGCTAACAACTATCACTGGACCTTCTGCTGACCGCCAGTATGTTAGATTTCTAGCTTTGTGGTTTTCAGAAAACAGGGACACTGGGACAATGCCTAGGACCTAGGGTGCCAGGTCTGATGAGATGAGACCCACCAGTAACTCCCTCAGAGATGTAAGATGAAGATGGGAGGAGAGAGTAAGGAAATGTGTCTGTTTTACCATAGTTCTGGGAGAAGCGAGAAGTTTCCTCTGGGAATTCCTAGCCACAGCTGGCCCGGCACACAAAGACAAAATCTGTACTACCCTTGGTTGTGAAAAACTCCAAAGTGAGAATTTAGTTTAAAACACTCGCAAGTGGTTGGCAGAAATAAATATCAGTACTAGAGGACCCCAATCTGGGGAATTCAAATCTATCTCTCTAGTGACAGGGGTACCAATTTTTCTGGGACTGTTACTTAAAGAGCTTTGAAAAGCCATACCACTTAGAAGCCCGCCATCCATTTGCCCCCGCCATGTCCAGGAAAAGTAAAACAAATGGAATTCTGAAACTCAATTTGGCAAAGCTCTCAGAGACTTTCAAAGCTCATAGTCTAAGATAGTGATTTTCAACTTTTTCATCTCACGGCACACATAAAACTAATTACTAACATTCCACAGCACACTAAAAACTGTATTCTATTTTTTGCCAATCTGACAAATAAATAGGTGTAATTTTGACTGATTTACAAAAAAATAATAATTTTTACCTACCCTTACGTAAATAATAATAATTACCTATCCTTTTTGCTCCAAAGTGACTTTTTTAAAAAATCAGATGCCTATACTTGAATATAAGCATTTTTGGTACCAAAAATTAATCAATCAGTTGTAATCTTATTATACAAAGTGACTAATGAGATGCAACTCTGTTACATGACCTATACATAGGGTTGGACAAAAGTAGATTTATACTTGTGAGTATGAGAAACACAGAGTTTATTCTTACATTATTTATTAATTATTGTATTATTTTCCATATAAACAGCTGTAAACTTATTTTGCCCACTCCGTATTTATGGCTCAAGACAGGACATTCACACTGATGGCAGTGCACCAGTCATAGTCAGGTATTGCACATTTTAAAAATTCTTACAGAACACTGGTTGAAAATAGCTGGTCTGGCGAGGTGGCCCAGTTTGGAGTATTGTTCCATACACTGAAAGGTTGCATTTCAATTCCTGGTCAGGGCACATACCTGGGTTGCAGATTCAATCCCTAGTTGGAGCACATAGGAGAGGCAACCGACCAATGTTTCTCTCTCATCTCTCTCTCTCTCTCTCTCTCTCTCTCTCTCTCTCTCTCTCTCCTTCCCCTCTCTCTAAAATAAAAATAAAAATAAAAATAAATCAATAAATGGCCTGGCTGGTGTGGCTCAGTGTTTGAGTGTCAACCTATAAACCAGGAGATCATGGTTCGATTCCTAGTCAGGGCACATGCCTGGCTTTTGGGCTTGATCCCCAGTAGGAGGCATGCAGGAGGCAGCAGATCAATGATTCATCACTGATGTTTCTCTGTCTCCCTCTCTCCCTTTTCCCCTGAAATCAATAAAAATACATTTTTTAAATAAATAAACATCCTCGGGTGAGGACTAGAAAGAAAACCACTAGTCTGATATTCTCATTGACTTTAATGATTCCTCCAAGGCCCAACAACTCTTGCCTTATGAGTAACATGCCTGTCCAGGCATCTAGGAATATTACAACTGATTCCAGACTCCACATATGTCTAGCAAGCACGTATGACCAAATACTACATGAGGCTCATGTGATACACCCAGTCTTATCAACAGGTATGAGTTAACTGCCTTTCCTAAAAGATGTACAACCTAAAAAACAAAGATTTATATTTATAAACTAACATTTTCCTTTGGGAAGAGCCGCCCGATTTCCCTTAGTCCAATTTCCTTGTAATGAAATCAGGTGATTTTCTGAGTAACAAGAGTCAATCATTTTATTAGGTGACTTTTTAGATGGCAATTAGTACAAAGCAATAGCCAGAAACCTAGGATCCTCTAACATATCACATCTAGAGAAAAAGACTCATATCTCCACCAAAACTAATACTTGGAACCTTTGTGGGCACTAGCTTTGGTACCTGAACTTTCATAGATATGTAGTTTGGAACAGAACCAGGGAACAGATGGTGCATATTTGGAAGCTATCTCACTATATCCAATTTTACGGTAAAATACGTTATTTTTTTTTCCTTTATATCTGCCTGATTGATGGTGTGGACACTTAAATTTCATCACCTAAAATAAGACTACTCTTCACAAGTGGCCCCAAATCATAAAAAAGTATTTGACAACCTCATGGGGGTACTTTGACCCAAAACAGATGACTCACTGGCCACTAATGACTAAATTTGTAACACAAAACTGGATTTGTAACACTATTAGATCTGTAACACAAAAGTCTATTGGCTACCACCTGCAAACTGGACAGAGACTTGTTACCTCAGTCAATGGATAACTGCCTTCAAGTAGTCCATTCCATTTTGACTCACTAATTTCTGTTAGAAAAAGAAATTAAGTAACTTAATAAAAGGAGAAAATTTGGGCCTTAATTTGAATTGAAACCCTAGCCACTCATAAAGAATTCTGGATTGCTTTCTTTTCTCCTCTAGACTCTTTACTTCACTTTACAAGAGGCCTCGAAGTAGGGAGATATGAGAAAAACGGGATAGCTAGAAAAGCCACAGCTACAGAACTCCTCATCTGATATAATGCTGGTGTCTTGAGAGAGAACATATGCCGTTTTAAGGGGGAAATGGTGTGTTTGTATCCCTGCAAACCTCTCTAGCACAAAGAAATCATAAATTAAGTAATTTGGCTAATGAGCCCATATCTGGTACTACAGACTCATCATATTAGAAATGAAATCTGTTCTTCTGGCTTAATTTGGGCACTCTTAACTCATGGCTTAGACCTCTAAGAACTGATTATAAACCTTCTCTTGGTATTTGTTACAGGGACCCAAGTGGGTGATCACATGTTTTAAATGTTGCTATGTAACGCTTGTCCCATTGCATCATTAAAGAAATGATCAATGAAAAGGACAGGAAAATATAACACTTATGGATGTTTTAACCATTTGGGAAACCTCACCATGATGCCTTAAATAGCAGTAGAGATTTGCAATAAAGATGATGAGATCACATCTTGTGAATCTTTCAGCTCAGGCCAAATGGCAATAAGGAGGTGATACTGAGAACTGCAACCATTTTCATCCATACAGCTGTCAACATTAACAATTTTACTGTTCCATTGTCTTCACTCACATGGCATTACAATTCTAGAAACTGCCCTGGTGGGGTAGCTCAGTTGGTTAGAGCACTGTCTCTAAATCCCAAGGTTGCAGGTTCGATCTCCAGTCAGGGCACATATAAGAAACAACCAATGAATGCATAAATAAGTGGAACAACAAATCAATGTTGTCTCTCTCTCTCTAAAATCAATTTTTAAAAAGACAGAGAAAAAAATAAACGATACAATTCTAGAAAATTTGCCCAGGAAGCTAAAGTGGCAAATAACTTTAATTATTCATTTCAAGAACCTCAGAAATCACTTTATTCATAAATTGAGGACTAGAGATATATTGAGATTTGCTCAATGTCACTTAGTTAACTGGTATAATAAATGTAAGAGAAGATATAAGGCAGAATGTGACTTAATTGCCAGAGAACGGTAACCCCACCCCCCACATTATAGTTTATGAAAAAAATTATCGTGGGCCAGAAAGTACTTACAGGACTTGAGCTAACTCTTGAACCAACAAATGGATTGTGAGGCATGTTCATGGAATAACATCTTATTTCCTAAAGTAGTTTCAGGAATATTAGTTGGGTTGGACAGAGTAGATATGGTTAGGAGCATTTAAAATATCCAACCAAGTTATTCATTTGATCCTGTAAAAGCAGAGAAATAACTAAAGTTTAGAGAAAGTTTCAGAGGATTGCCCAGGTAGCAATATGTTGTCTTCCCAAATATGTGAGTTGATATATTCCAATTCACAAGTAACCTCATTTCTCTGGCATGCCTTATTATAAACACTGAAGCTAGGAAAAGTTTTTATTTTTTAATTCTCAATTGCTTAAGTTATTCATCAAAGTGTATTTTGAATAATATTTTCACCGAATTTAAAATTACTCCCTTGATTATATTTAGATTTAAAAGAAATTTCAGATAAATCAAACCTCTATTTGATCGATTAATTGACTTCTTATACTTTTGTTTTTCGTGTTTTCATTTTTAGGACATGACCAGTCTGAGTTGTGACAGCACAATGAAAACAAGTTTAAAAGCAATGTCACACAGCCAAAAGGGTACAAAGGAGGGATACTGATATAGTCAAAATACTAACATTATCACCAGTTATAATTCATGGGTCAAATAGACAACATTATATGCATCTGAAAGTAGAGTATTCAATTTAAAATGTTACTTTTAGAATTATAGAATTACTCAGTAAGACCATTCATTTAAATTCGATCACAAATAAATTATCCTATATAATGAAGAGCTAATATGCAAAGTCATCACGCCCTCGTGCCCTTGCACCCTCGCGCCAGGGCTGGGGAACCTGAGGCTGTGCCCTCTGCCCGGCAGGGCTCAACAAGGGACCTGCAGATGTGCCCCCCGCCCGGTGGGGCTTGACAGGGGACCTGAGGCTGTGACCCCCACCCCAGCACCAGAGCCAGGGGACCTGAGGCTGCGCTCCCCACCCTGTGGGGCTTGACAGGAGTGGAGCTAGCTGGGTCTGGGTCTTGCACAATTTCAAGGCACGTGCAGGTGGACAGGAACTTGACTCTAGGTCCCATGGCGCACCCCAGACCCTGAGAGGAGGGAGATTTTCATATACATTTTACTAATATTCTTTCATCTCTGACACCTCTGTTATAGAGAAAGGGCAAATAGAATATTAAAATATTTCCTCTCTAATTAATTCCCTTTTAATATGCACAAATTTTGTGCACCAGACCACTAGTCCTATATAATAAAAGCCTCGGTGGTGTCATGCCCTTGCACAATGTCATCATAAGATGGCCGCCACAAGATGGCTGCCCTCACATCATCACAAGAGGGCCACCACAAGATGGCCAGCAAGGGAGGGCAGTTTGGGGCCATCAGGCTGGCAGGGGAGCCGTTAGATGTCAATCAGGCCAGCAGGGGAGTGGTTAGGGGGCAATCAGGCAGGCAGGCAGTCGGATATCCCCCAAGGTGTTCCAGATTGGAGAGGGTGCAGGCCGGGCTGAGGGAACGCCCCCCCCCCCCCTTGCACGAATTTCATGCATTGGGCCTCTAGTCTTATTAATAAAAGATTCACATCAGAATTAATCTGCTTTATTAATCACACCTCAGTAAAGATGGGGAAAAAATTAAATGATGAAAAGAATTCTACCTTAAACTATGAATTAGAATATCCTAAATAACCCTAAAATGAATTAAAATGTTCAAAATGTTCACTTCATTATAACATAACTAAGTCCACAAATAGGCCTTCTTTACACTGAGCTGAATAAGGAGACAACTGACTTGAAATTTGTTTTCAAAAACATCACTTGCTGTAATAACCTTGATTCTTTATGCAGAATCACATGACTTCAAATATTATTTTCTGATGTTTCTGAATAGTATTTGTTCTAATATTCTGATGACTGAAATTTTAAGTATTAAAATTTACATTCTAATTTAACATATAGATTGAGGAATGTTCAGTTTCATACTGAAAAACCCCCCATAAGATTTGAAATCAGAACTGGACTCATATGGTACCTATTTCTGCTATAGCTCTGAGCCTGTTTGCCTGAAAGATGTATAATACTTACCTATCATACATTTTAGTTGAGACTAAATGAATTATTACAGAAACTTAGAATAACTCCAATAGGTAATCAGTGAATGGTGGCTATTACAGGCAGTCCTCGGGTTACATTGGAGATCCGTTCCTACAGAGCAATGTAACTCGATTTTCACCGTTAAGTCAGAACCCACCTACATAAGCACCTACGTCACTCACATGGAGCACATACACAGCAGTAATGAAGTGAAACAGTAAAAAAAAAATTAAAAGAAAGGTAACAATTCCTGACCTTTACTTGTGGTAAATAAATAATAAAAAACATAAAGCACACATGTACATATGTCGAAATGACTGACCATTTTTTAAATAAATACTATAAATGGGAGATGACATACATCGAGTCCAACATAACCCGAGGACTGCCTGTATTATATACATGTAAATCATCACTGAAACTTTTGTGAGTCTTTCTGATTAATTATTTAGATAGTATGTGGTAGAACACTATATTGTCCATTGGTGTGATCAGATTTTATAAGATAGAGCTGAATGACTATTGGGTGATTGGAGCCAAGGGAGGAAAGAGCAGCAGAGTTCTCCAGTATGCTGGGACTGCACCTTATACTTTCCTAAGTGATCTGTAGCTAACATGCCATGATGAGCTCCCTTAAACCAATAATGCAGCCCTAGCTTGTTTGGCTCAGTGGGTAGAGCCTCAGCCTATAGATTGAGAGGTCCTGAGTTCAATTCTGGTCAAGGGTACATACCTCGATTGCAGGCTCCCAGGCCTGTGAGGGCATGGGCCCTTGTCGGGGGCACGTGGAAGGCAACCAATCAATGTGTCTCTCTCACATCGGTGTTTCTCTCTGTCTCTCCCTCTCCTTTCCACTCTAAAAGTCAATGGAAAAGCCAAACCGGTTTGGCTCAGTGGATAGAGCGTCGGCCTTCGGACTGAAGGGTCCCAGGTTCGATTCCGGTCAAGGTCACGTACCTCGGTTGTGGGCACATCCCCAGTGGGGGGTGTGCAGGAGGCGGCTGGTCGATGTTTCTCTCTCATCGATGTTTCTAACTCTCTATCCCTCTCCCTTCCTCTCTGTAAAAAATCAATAAAATATATTTAAAAAATAAATAAATAAATAAAAGTCAATGGAAAAAAATATCCTCGGGTGAGGATTAAAAAAAAAGAAAAAAAAAACAATAATGGGGAGACAAAAAAATAATTCCAAAATAAAAGACAAGAAGGAATCTTTAGAAAAATAACTAAATGAAATGGAGGCAAGCAATCTATCAGACATAGAGTTCAAAGTAATGGTTACAAAGATGCTTAAGGATCTCAGTACAAATTACAAGGGACTCAGTGGCAACTACAATAGCATGAAAAAGAAAATAGAAACCATGAACAAGAATCAGACAGAAATAAAGAGTAATATATCTGACTTCAAGAACACACTGGAAGAAAGTAAAAGTAGACTGGATGAAACAGAGGATCAAATCAGCGTTTTAGAAGACAAGGTAGAAATAAATACCCAATTAGAGAAGCAAATAGAAAAATGAATTAAAAAGAAGGAAGATAGCTTAAGGGAACTCTAGAACAACATGAAACGTAACAACATCTGCATCATAGGAATACCAGAAAGGGAAAATTGTGAGCAATGAACAGAGACCCTGTTTGAAGAAATAATGACGGAAAATTTCCCAACCTGATGAAGAGAAAAGTCACACATATTCAGGAGGCACAGAGAGTCCTGATCAAGATGAACCCAAAGAGACAGAACCTAGACACAGAATTAAAATGGTAAACATCATAGACAGGGAAAGAATCTTAAAGGCAACAAGAGAGACAGAAAATTACTTACAAAGGAATTCCCATTAGAATGTCAGATGACTTCTCAATAGAAACAGAAGAGAGCAGCATAAAGTATTCAAAGTAATGAAAAGGAAGGGCCTAAATCCAAGATTACTGTATCCAGCGAGGCTATCATTTAAAATTGAAGGTGAAATATAAAGCTTTCCAGACAAAAAAGAGGTTAAAGGAGTCCATTACCGCTAAACCAGCAATGCAAGAAATGTTAAAGGGACTGCTTTAAGGAGAAGAAGAAAAGGAGAGAGAGAGGATCACAGGCATAAAGAAAATAAAAATGGCAATAAGTAAATACCTAGAAATAATAATCTTAAATTGTAAATGGATTAAATGCTCCATTGAAAAAACAGAGGGTGATTGAATGGATAAGAAAACATGACCCATATATATGCTGTCTATAAGAGACCTACCACAGAACAAAAGATATACACAGACTGAGAGTGAAGACATGGAAAAAATATTCCATGCAAATGGAAAGAAAAAAAAAAAGCTGGTGTAGCAATATTCCTCTCTGACAAAATAGGCTTCAAAACAAAGGCCATAACAAGAGACAAAGAAGGCCACTACATAATATTAAAGGGAATGATTGAACAAGAAAATATAACCCTTGTAAACATATATGCACCCAATACAGGAACACCCAAATATATTTTAAAAACACACCTCTTGATGGACTTTAAGGGAGAGATTGACAGTAATACAGCCATAATAGGGGACTTAAACAACCAACTGATGTCACTGGATAGATCTTTCAGACAAAAAATCAACAATGAAACAGAGGCCTTAAACACACTAGATCAGATGGATATAATATTTACAGAACATTTCACACTAAAGCAACAAAATATACATTCTTCTCAAGTGTACATGGAAAATTCTCAAAGATAGACCACATGTTAGGACACAAAAAAGTCTATAAAAATTCAAAGAAGATTGATATCATACCAAGCATCTTCTTGAATCACCATGGCATGAAGTTAGAAATCAAATACAATAAAAAAACTCAAAGAACTCTTAAATACATGGAGGCTAAATAGCATGTTATGAAACAATTAATGGGTTACCAATGAGATCAAGCAAGAAATTAAAAACTTCCTGGAAACAAATAAAAATGAACACACAACCACTCAAAATCTATGGGACACAGTAAAAGCAATCCTGAGAGGGAAGTTGATAGCATTAAAGGCCTACCTCAAGAAACAAGAAAAAGCATTAATAAACTATCTAACCATACAACTAAATGAATTAGAAAGAAAACAGCAAGAAAAGCCCAGAGGAAGTAAAAGGACAGAACTAATAAAGATCAGAACAGAAATAAATGACATAGAGACTAAAAAACAGTACAAAAGATCAATAAACCCAAGAGCTGGTTCTTTGAAAAAATAAATAAGATTGATGAACCCTTAGCCAGACTCATTAAGAAATACAGAGTGAAGACCCAAATAAATAAAATCAGAAATAAAAGAGGCAATATAACAGATACCACAGAAATACAAAGGATTGTAAGCATATACTATGAACAACTATATGCCAACAAACTGAAAAACCTGGGCGAAATGGACAAATTCCTAGAAATGTACAACTTCCAAACTCAATCAGGAAGAATCAGAAAACCTGAATAGGCCAAAAACTGATGAAATTGAAGCAGTAGTTTAAAAACTCATAACAAATCAAAGTCCTGGACCGCATGATTTATAGGAGAATTTTACCAAACATTCAAAGAAGAACTAATACTTATACTCCTTAAACTATTCTAAACATTCCAACAGGAAGGAATAATTCCAAGCTCTTTCTATGAGGCCAACATTATCCTAATTCCAAAACCAGATAAAGATTCTACAAAGAAAGAGAATTAAAGGCCAATATCCCTGATGAACACAGATGCTAAAATCCTCAACAAAATATTAGCAAATCAGATCCAGAAACATACTAAAAAGATGATATACCACGACCAAGTGGTATTTATTCTGGGGATGCAAGGCTGGTACAATATTTGCAAATCAATAAATGTGATACATCACATAAACAAAAGTGAAAGATAAAAATCACATGATCATATCAATAGATACAGAAAAAGCATTCAACAAAATTCAGCACCCTTTTTTGACAAAACCTCTCAGTAAAGGGAGAATAGAGAGATCATACCTCAATATAATAAAGGCCATATATGACAAACCTAAGGCCAATATCAAACAAAATGGGCAAAAACTAAGTGTTTCCCTCAACAGGAACAAGACAAGGATGTCCACTTTCACCACTCTTGATGTCCACTTTCAACATTGTACTGGAAGTCCTAGCCCCAGCAATCAGACAAGAAGAGATAAAAAGGCATCCAAATTGAAAATGAGGAAGTAATGCTGTCATTATTTACAGATGACGTGATATTCTACAAAGAAAGGCTCTACCAAGAAACTACTAGACTTTAAAAATGAATTTGGCAAGGTAGCAGGATATAAAATCAACATCCAGAAATCAATGGCATTTTTATACACCAATAATCAACTCTCAGAAAGAGAAACTAAAAAAGCAATCTCTCACAGAACCTGGCTAGAGAACCTCCCTATGCTGATCAACTGAACGCTGCCTCTGTGTCATTCCTTCTTCACCAACTCCGTCCACACCTTTGGGAACCCCTGGACCTGCTGGGGATGAACCCCAACACATTCATCCAACATCAATAAAAATAGTTTTTAAAAAAGAGAAAAAAAAAGCAATCTCATTTACCATTTTAACAACAAAAAATAAGAAACCTAGGAATAAACTTAATCAAGGAGGTAAAAAACATGTATTTGGAAAACTATAGGACATTGAAAAAAGAAATAGAGAAAGATACAAACAAGGAAGCATATACCTTGTTCATGGATTGTAAGAATTAAGATCATTAAAATGTCCATATTACCCAAAGCAATCTTTAGATTCAACGCAATCCCTATTAAAATACTAACAGCATACTTCACAGAACTAGAACAAATTTTCCGAAAATTTATATGGAACCATAAAAGACCTAGAATAGCTGCAGCATTCTTGAGAAAGAAGAACAAAGCTGGAGGGATCACAATATTGGATATCAAACTATACTACAAAGCTATTATAATCAAAACAGCCTGGTACTGGCACAAGAACAGGCATATAGTCCAGTGGAACAGAATGGAGACCCCAGAAATTGACCCACACCATTACAGTCAATTAATATTTCACAAAGGAGGCAAGAACATACCATGAAGTAAAGACAGTCTCTTCAACAAATGGTACTGGGAAAACTGGGCAGACACATGCAAAAAGATGAAACTAGACCACCAACTTACCCTATACACAAAAATAAACTCAAAATGGATGAAAGACTTAAATGTAAGCCAGGAAACCATAAAAATTCTAGAAGAAAACATAGGCAGTAAAATCTCAGACATTTCACATAGCACAATTTTTGCCAATACACCTCCTAGGCCAAGAGCAATAAAAGAAAAAATAAATAAATGGGACTACATCAAAATAAAAAGCATCTGCACAGTAAAAGAAACCATCAAAATGAAAAGGTAACCCAATATATGGGAGAACATATTTGCCAATGATACATCTAATAAGAGGTTAATCTTCAAAATATATAAAGTACTTATACAGCTCAACAAAAGGAAGACAATCCATGCAATTAAAAAATGAGCAGAGGCCCAAATAGACACTTCTCCAAAGAGAACATACAAATGATTAAGAGACATATGAAAAAATGCTCAGTCACTAATCATCAAAGAAATGCCAATTAAAACCACAATGAGATACCACTTCACACCTGTCACAATGGCTATCATCAATGAATCAACAAACAAGTGCTGATGGGGATGAGGAGAAAAAGGAACACTAGTTCACTGCTGGTGGGAATGCAGATTAATGCAACCACTATGGGAAACAGTATGGATTTGACAACAGCCCAAGTATCCATCAGTAGACGAATGGATAAAAAGCTGTGGGACATTTACATGATGGAATACTATGCATCTGTAAAAAAGCAGGATCCTTTGGGACAGCATGGATGGACCTAAAGACTATTATGCTAAGTGAAATAAGCCAATCTGAGAAAGACAAATATCACATGATCTCACGTATTTGTGGAATCTAATGAACAAAATGAATTGACCAACAAAATAAGACCCAAAGTATGGAAACATGTAACAGACTGACTGACATACCTCAATGTGGGAGTGGGGGAATGAGGAGAGAGAAACCAAAGAACTTATATACTTACTAGAGGCCCGGTGCACCTATTTATGCATGGGGTCGGGGGAGGGTCCCCTCAGCCTGGCACGCGCCCTCTTGCAATCCAGGAACCCTCAGGGGATGTAGCAGTGCGCCAAGCAGCAGGTGGCCAGGGAGGAGCCTGAGCTGGGGCCAAGCACCACGCAACTTGTGCTCATTCTGGCCCGCTGTGCCTGCCACCGCCGCTCGGTAGTGCTGCAGCAGAGTCAGGAGAGACTCCAGGCACCGCAGCTGCGCTCACCACTCATGAGCCCGTCTTCTGGTTGAGCGGTGCTCCCCCTGTGGGAATGTACTGACCACCAGGGAGCAGTTTCTGCATTGAGTGTCTGCCCCTTGGTGGTCAGTGCATGTCATAGCGACTGGTCGACCAGTTATAACGGTCACTTAGGCTTTTATATATATAGACTAGTAGCCCAGTGCACATAATTTGTGCACATTAAAAGAGAATTGATTGCCCTAACTGGTTTGGCTCAGTGGATAGAGCATCGGCCTGTGGACTCAAGGGTCCCAGGTTCAATTCCAGTCAAGGGCATGTACCTTGGTTGCGAGCACATACCAGTAGGGGTTGTGCAGGAGGCAGCTGATCAATGTTTCTCTCTCATCAATGTTTCTAACTCTCTATCCTTCTCCCTTCCTCTCTGTAAAAAAATCAATAAAATATATTTTTTTTAAAAAGGGAATTAATTAGCAGAGATATTTTAATATTGCTATTTGCTCTTTCTCTATAATAGAAGTGTGAGAGATGAAAGGAAATTAGTAAAATGTATATGAAAATAATATATAAATTAATAAACAGTAACAAAGAATATAACAGAGGCATGATATCAAAATGACAAAAACATGATGTGAAAACAAAACATGATGTAAAAACAACAGTGATTCAAACAATGACTGATAAAGTAATTAAACTTATTCTAATATCTCCCTGTACACCACATTGAGTGAAAACACTTTCAGAGTGCTTGACTAATTTCCCTTGTGATGAAGTACTTAGAACTTTAACTATAACATCACATGCTCTTCAAACTCGAGAGAAAGCAACATATAACTGACCATGTGCAAAAAAGGGTTCAGGTAGGAATATGCCTACTTTGTCTAAAGTTTGTCCTTGTGATTTCTTAATAGTCATCACAAATGCTGGCATCGCGGGAAACCATCGTCGAATCAATTTAAATGGGAGGCCAGTGTCAGATGGGGACAAATTAATTCTTGGAATCAGAACAGCCTCTCCTTCTGCAGATCCTGTTAATACTTCAGCTTCGATGTTAGGTCGTAATCTTTTGATAATAAATCTGGTACCATTACAAAGACCCCATTTACTATTGAGATTTCTCAATAGCATGATGATTGCACCCACTTTCAATTTTAATTTATGACATGGCATTCCCAAAGGAGTAATACTATTCAGAAATTCAATGGGGAAATTTTCCTTTGTTTCTTTGTTATGGGATGGGGCCACAACGTAAGTAACAAAGAAACAGAATTAAAACTTTATTGTGGGGAGCTGCTACAGTGTTTTGGACAGGTTCAAGCCTTGGACTGATGAGAGGGCACAGTGCCATGTACAAGTCCCAGCTTGGAGGGCAGGGCCCTCCCAGCACAATTATAGCCAACAGCTATAGTTGTAAGCTTGAACCTATGGTCCAAACACGTGGCCCCACGTGCCTGAGTGATGTAGGCTTGATAGAGTTCAGGTGCATGTAGTTGAGTAGGACTGAAACCCAGGAGAATGTTGTAAACATCTTGGTCACGCCCTTACTTTGCCTCGTAGCATCTGCTATAAAATAAAGGCATGGGTGTGGGCGTGGTTGCTGTCTCTCAGAGAAGCAGTGTCCCACCAAGACCTGGCTTTCATTCTCTTGTATGTCTTTTCTAAGCCTTTCAGCCGCCCCCACTCAGGTTCACCCCTGGCCGTGCTGGCGCAGCATACTTTAAAAAGATCTGCCTCCACACTCCCAGGGTGGGTTCCTGCCTCAAACCCCGCCCTTATAGGAAATAGCTCGGGGAGGGTGCAGCTGTTGCCAAGACAACCCCTGTAGGACTGACTTCCTTCCGCTTGGTCGCAGTTTTGGTTGTGATGAACACCACCCGGGGTTTTTATATAAGTAGATATGCATGGCCTATGGACAGGGACAATAGAGTGAAGACCTTGTGAGGGGGTAAATAGGGGCTGGGTGGAAGTAAAGGGGGGGAAATGGGAGACATCTGTAAGACTGTCAACAATTTATCCTATATAATAAAACTCTAACATGCAAATCAACCAAACAGCAGAATGACCAGTTGCTATGATGCACACTGACCACCAGGAGGAAGACACTCAACACAGGAGTTGCCCCTGGTGGTCAGTGCACTCCCACAGGGGGAGTGCCATTCAGCCAGAAGCCAGACTCATGGATGGCGAGTGGAGTGGCGGTAACAGGAGCCTCTCTCACCTCTGCAGCAGCGCTAAGGACCCTTAGGAGAGGGCCTAAGTCAGCAGGCAGACATCCCCCGAGGGGTCTCACTCTGCGAGAGGGCACAGGCCAGGCTGAGGGACCTCCCCCAGTGCACGAATGTCTAGTATACATAATAAATAAACCAACAATAGAAACAAAAAGGGTCTGCTAAAGGTAAAATGATCCCACATCATTTCTGTGAGCCTCTAACAAAATTGATTATGCAGATGTCTACAGTGAGTGCTTAAGAACTGCAAGATGATTTTCTGAAATATCAAGTCTCTACCAATTCAGCCTTTTAATTTTCTGTATATATATTTTCTAATTACTTAAAAACTTGAAATTTTGTTAATTTTATGTATACTAGAAAATAGAATGCTTTATTAATGAGAACTATTTTCCTCTATCATTTGTTCAGGTAACAGAAAAAGATGTGTATGATTACATGTATGAAGTACATAGTGACACAACTATTCATTTGAACACTGTTAAATACAAATTAAGCATTTTTAAATATGCAGCTAGAAATCACACGTCTTTAGCTTTAGTGAAGTCTTAGAAAAGTTTATTTTGTGCTTAGAATATTTTTCTAAAGCATCACAAAATTACTACACATCCAAGCTCTTCAGTGGTAGAATACTTAATATTCTACAGGAGAGGCATTTAAAGATAACTGTTGTACATTATGAAACTGTAAGTCTAATGAACCAACACAGAGAAAGAAACTAGATGAGAGGGGACATTACAGAAATCATCTATTACATAATAGACAGGTGATTCATTCTCAATAGTTTTTCCCCTTCTCAAACCCAATACAGTTCTCTATTGCCACCCCACACTAACCTCATTTTTGCTGTGTTCTAACTCTTTAAAGAGTAAAAATATATTAAATGTCCCATCCTGATGATTCCCACCTATGAAACAACACACAATAGAAAGTATAGAATACAAAGTATGTCTTCTCAAACACATAAAAACATTTTAAAACGATACGACTTTGCAAAATCATTTAAGAATTTTCTGTATGTGAGGACAAATGTATATTGAAAACCAATACTATAAAAGAGCTCAGCGTGTCAGCATTTTAAAAAACCTTAACTTAACTCTGGTGCTGTGTCACATATAGAAATTTTTTGATCTTTGCAACCATAGTAAAACAAAGACTTATATTTTTGATATTTATTTTATGTATTTAAATGCCATTTAACAAAGAAAAATCAACAAAAAAAATGAGTTCGCGTGTCACCTCTGACACACGTGTCATAGGTTCACCATCACTGCCTTAGTAGAATGCTAACTTTATATCATATTAAGCTTCTATAAATTCTTAAAATGTAAAATAGCTTTTCCACATCAAATAAAAATCAGGAATGTTCACCTTCACATTAAAAAAAAAAGTCCAAGTACAAGTTCAACAAGAATGATTTAAAAATCTAATCAGTGGCCAAAATGTTTTATCAGTAAGCAGCTCTTCAATTTTTAAAAAATATATTTTTATTGATTTCAGAGAAGGGAGAGAAATATCAATGATAAGAATCATTGACCACCTACCTCCTGCATGCCCCAACTGGGGATTGAATATGCAACTCAGAAATGTGCCCTGACCGGGAATCAAACCATGACCTCCTGGTTCATAAGTCAATGCTCAATCCCTGAGCCACAGTGGCTGGGCCAACTCTTCAACTGTAAACAGCCCTCAGTAAACTTGTTTGCAACAACAAAATAAAATACTATTTATTAAAACATGAAAAATATTTCCAGGATACTATCCAATTTGGAAAATGAAAAATGTAACCCATGGCATGGAAAGAAAAAGACACTGATCACAGGAACAAAAACAGCAACCAACCTTATAGGAATCAAGACAACACCATGGACTTACGAAAACTTCCTAAATCAGTAGCATATCTATGTGTAAAAAACTATAATTAAGGTAGTTTTTATTAGTTGTGCAATCTAAAAATACAAGGAAATTTTGAACTATATCTCTAAAAGGACCAGAGTTGTCACTGAAATACTATTTTTTGAGATAGTGAACAAAGTTCCCACTTATGGGAAATATGGTGTGTGTTTTTCCACACAGTGAAACAGAAAAACTTCATAAAATGAGAAATCTTTTTCTGTAATCTCCTTAAATACCTCAATAATGCAATACTTGGGAAGTGTAAGTTTTTAACTCAGAAAAATTTTATTATGAAAGGTTGTTATTAAACAAACATACACAAATCTTATTGCTTGGCACCAGATTCTTCAAAATATTAAAAAACTGTTTAAACCACCATACTATTGTTATATCCTATTTCAAACTTTTTACACAGTGCTATCTTTTATTTTGTGAAGGCAGACCTTTCAATCTAACGACAATATAGACTGAATCCTCCAGTGTACAAAATTACAGTTCACTTCAAACCAAAAGAAATGATTCATCTGTTCATGTCCAAATCATATTGATAGTCATAAAAATTAACTAGGATTTATCTGTGGCCAATGAAGGACCCACAGAGCGTTGTCTTATGGCACTCTGCGTAAAGTCTTTGTTTGTTCCTTCTTTCCTTTCAGCTTCTTCTTCTGAAACATCTTCGTCATCAGCTTCGTGTTCCTCCTCGACTTTTCTCAAAGATTGAGAAGATTCTGGTAATAATTTTTCTTAAAGATAAAGACCAAAAAATGTTTTTTGTTGATGTATTAGATTTACATTAGTGTAAAATCAAGACACGATTCATATACCATAAACTGTTTTGGCATTTATTTATCAATCATAAGTTTGATTTCCAAAAGGAAACAGTTATTAAGAGGTAGCGTAAAAATAAAAGTTGGTTTGCAAGATCCATTTTACTTACCAAATTCACTATTATTACCTATTTATAAATTGAAATTAATGAATTAGAATTAACACTGTAAATATGGATGTTTTAAGAAAATATACTATATCAAATATAACTATCTTATATTAATCTGCTATTAAATCTTTTAAGTAATAAGTACATTGAAACAAACTTCAGCACTACCCTGTTTCAGTTCTCAAGTGAACAGCAATCAAACATTTACAGTTGAAGGGTATATTCCTACCCATTTTTTTAAAGTGTTTTCATAAATGTGATCCTTTCTCTATGCCACATGTACTTTTATAAAGGTACTAGAGGCCCAGTACATGAAATTCGTGCACAGGTAGGGTCCCCAGCGGCTGTCGGCCAGGGCCTCCCTTCATTCTGCACCACCCCCTGGTGGTCAGCGCACATCATAGCGAGTGATCGAATTCCCAGTCGGTCAAACTCCCAAGGGGACACTGCACATTAGGCATACACACACACACACACACACACACACACATATATATAATTATAAACAATAAAATGTGCTAATTTTAATTTTTAAATATATACATATATACTCTTTTTACTTTTTTTTAATAAGGCCAGTTGCTAGTTAACTTAAACTTAGAACACACCATATTAAAATGACATCAAAACACAGAATTGGGTCAATGAACTTTACTCTCTTCAGTGTTCCTAGACTGCCCCTAATCCTGAGCAATCAATCCAGAATGGAGGGGGAAAAATACAGGAACAGAGCGTAAATCAGAAAAGTATGGGGAGAAATTACCACATAGTGGACAATCTGTTTCTTTGTCTGTCTGGTATCCCTCTTCCTGTTTGGTCAATAGCCTCTTCCCTATACCACATCTCTTGTAGTTATAGTGAGCACTGCAGTTTACAGCAGTGGTTCTCTACCAGGGGTGATTTGGCCCCAAGAAAAATTTAGCAATGTCTGGAGATATTTTTGATTGTCAAATTGAGAGGTGGTGCTATTGGAGACCAACAGGATGCTAAATATCCAATAGCATACAAAAGACAGCCCGTCATACTTAAAAAATATGCAGCCTAAAAGGGCAATAGTATCAAGGTTGAAAAGCCCTGGTTTACAGTGACTGTTGCAAGTGAGCCCTTTACACAAGTAGAGTGCACCAGGAATTTTCCAAAAGATGGGGGTAGGGAAAAGGTGTATTTCCTTCTTTTTCTGCAATTGTGTGCAATAATCATTTTATGCTAAGGACTGAAAAGAGCCAAAAATGGAGCAAACAAAGACAAGGAAAACAGAGCAATTCAGAAACATAACATGCTAACATCTGAGCCCTAGGATCCAATCAACTCTGCCCTCAGATTTCCTTGCTACATAAACCAATAAATTCCTATTTTGCTTAAAGCTCGACTGAGTTGGG
The DNA here is from genome assembly GCF_964212035.1 of Myotis nattereri. Taxonomy (NCBI): domain Eukaryota; kingdom Metazoa; phylum Chordata; class Mammalia; order Chiroptera; family Vespertilionidae; genus Myotis; species Myotis nattereri. The sequence continues at coordinate 41,888,002 of NC_138075.1, forward strand.
TATTTCCCTAGCAACTCGAAATCTAAGCCAAACACACAGACTGAAAAACAGCTCAAATCATGTAGCCTATTTGTCAACTGTAATAAAAAAATAAATTTTAAAAATGAATAAATAAGTAAGTAATAAAAGAATCCAAAAGAATAAAACAAAATAAAAATATTCTTACTGGAAGGGTATGGCTGTGGTCTGTGTCTTCTTGAAGGACAAAGGCAATCTGCCAAAAATATCATACACTGCAAAAACAAACATAAGAAATCCAAATATATAATATATGAAAAAGCTAGTACAACTATATAAAATTATCAAATTTTATGATATTTTTCTTCCTAGTACTCTAAAAATAAAGTACTTACGAGTCCTAATAATAGTCCTGAAAGCAGAGTTGCTAAAGCAAAAACTGTGTATGATCCCCATACCGGTAATCCAAGGTCCTCAATTAAATAGTTATGGCAAGTCTAAAATTAAAAGAAAAACAAAAAACAACCTAAAAACCTGGTCATTTAAAAAGCATATGTCAAAAATGTTTAATATAGAAATAAAATTTTAGCTCATACCCTGATCCACATAGATAGCTGAAAGAGTGCTGACATACTACTCATCCTAAAATAAAAGCAAGATGATTAAAAAACCCAGTAAGATATACATCTGCTCCTGCTGTAACAGATTTAAAAAAAAAAAAAAATAAAGACATACTAGGTGTACCAGTTCATGCAGATTTTTTCAATAGATGGAGTACACATGTTGATATATATGCGATTTGATATGTATGCTATTTTGTTGTATTGACAGTAAGCTTCAAAACTTCATATGTCAAATTTGCTGAAGGTGTTAACATCATAGATATTTTTACGCTTAAAAATGTCGAATTTCGTCCTAACCAGTTTGGCTCTGTGGATAGAGCGTCGGCCTGCAGACTGAAGGATCCCAGGTTCAATTCCGATCAAGGGCATGTACCTTGGTTGTGGGCACATCCCCAGTAGGGGGTGTGCAGGAGGCAGCTAATCGATGTTTCACCCTCATCCATGTTTCTAACTCTCTATCCTTCTCCCTTCCTCTCTGTAAAAAAATCAATAAAGTATATTTTAAAAAATGTCGAATTTCATGCCAGAAAAAGAGCATTTGCGGGAAGTTTTAATTCATTACTTTATTTTGAAGAAAAGTACTGCAGAAAGTTATTGTATACTTCAGGAAGCTTATGCTCCATCTCAAGATACTTGTGAAGGCTGATTTAAATGCTTTAAAAGTGATGATTTCGATGTGAAAGATAAAGAGTGTCCAGGTCAACCAAAAAAGTTTGAAGACCAACAATTACAAGCATTATTGGATGAAGATGCATGTCAAACTCAAAAACAACTTGCAAAAAGATTAAACGTTGCTCAGCAAACAATTTCTAATTGTTTACAAACAATGGGAAAGATTTTAAAGGAAGGAAAATGGGTGCCACATCAACTGAACGAAAGACAAATGAAAAAATGAAAAGTCATCAGTAAAATGTTCCTTCAACGGCACGAAAGTCTTTTTTGCATCAAATTGTGACTGGCGATGAAAAGTGGATTTATTTTGAGAATCCAAAACGCACAAAATCATGGGTTGATCCAAGTTAACCAAAACATGGACTGCAAAGCCAAATCGCTTCAGAAAGAAGACAATGTTCTGCGTTTGGTGGGATCAGGAAGGTGTGGTGTATTATGAGCTTCTAAAACCAGGTGAAACCATTTAATACTGATCACTACCGACAACAAATAATCAATTTGAACCACACTTTGATTGTGAAACTACCAGAATGTGCCAGAAGACACAGCAACGTAATTTTGCTTCATGATGACGCACCATCACACACTTCAAAACCAGTTAAAGACACGTTAAAAGATCTTGCCTGGGAAGTATTAACCCACTCCCTGTATTCACCAGACCTTGCTTCCTCAGATTACCACTTGTTTTGATCGATGGCACACGCACTTTCTGAGCAGAACTTCAAAACGTACGAAGAAGTGGAAAATTGGGTCCCTGAATGGTTTGCCTCAAAACAAGGGAAGTTCTATTGGGACGGTACCCACAGATTACCTAAAGATGGTGGAAATGTGTAACTAGCGATGGACATTACTTTGAATAAAGCTCTGTTGATGTTTCTCTTGAAATTATTGTGTTTTCTTTGATTACAAAATCCACATTATTAACCAGTACACCTAGTACATCTTTGAAGTACAATATGTGTGTATATCTTCTATTTTTACTCTAATTTCTCAGCAGGCTAGATTATTGCTGGTGTTCATAAAGATTAGTCCTGCAGTACTAATTTCAAGACTGTAATAAGAAGACTTACTAATGAAAATTAAGTTTCTGAAAATTGTTGCCACTATGTGATGTTCTCATAAATAAAACACTTAATGGCTATTTTTTCATTTTTTCCTATTGATTTGACATTAATATTTCACCTTTCATCTGATGACTTCTCCAATGTACTCTGAGTAACAGATTACAAGCTCTACGGAACCAATCAGTTAAAGTTAGGCATAGTGAAAAGCAAATGGCTCTAAATAAGCAGAGAATCCCTTCATGAACAGAGCCCGAAGGAAGAACTAGGGGCACTAACTGAGCGGAAGGATCCCCCCACTTGAAGTTTACCCCCCTTCCATATTAACATTAAATAAAACTTACAACAGCATTAATTTGAGATAGTTTAATGATATATAAAATAACTATATAGAAAAGATGTGCTAAATCATCATATAAGTAAAACTAATGATTATTTCACATAATGAAACCCACATGGACAGTTAGAAAAAAGGCATGCTCCAAAAATAAGGGCTTATGTTGTTTGCCGCCAACACATAAACCAATTCATACATAAGCCAAAGTTCCTATATGCAGGATGACCTGATTCAACTGCCAATCATTGGGTAAGTGAACCTGCTGAGCTGACACTCATTGTGAGTGCCCTTATTCAGTCTACCAATAAAAAAAAGGTATGGGCTGCTGCCCTAAGGATTCAACACAGACTTAGAAGCAACCCTCTTCTTCTACCAAAAGGGTAAGAAGACTCATTTATCAAATTTCAAAAGAACAAAATCACCCTAGCCAGTGTAGCTCAGTTGGCTGGATATCATCCCTGCACCAAAAGGTTGCTGGTTCGATTCCTGGTCAGGGCACATGCCCGAGTTGTGCGCTCAATCTCCAGTAGGCAGCCAATCAATGTTACACACTCTTACATTGATGATTCTCCCCCTCGCTCTTCCTCTCTCTCTAATAATCAATAAACTATTCTTTAAAAAAAAATAATAAAATTAGTTACATTTTCAGTTCAACATAGAAAGGTACTTTAATCTTGTTGCTTTTGTTTAAAATGCGAAATGGGAAGAGGAACGAGGGATTGAAACATAGAGCACTGTATAGCCTCACTATAGTTTGAACTAATTAGACTATCACAAATGCTAGGTCCCTTAATTGGGTTGGACATGATGGTTCAGTATGGGAATTCTGACAAATCAATTCAGAAATTTTTCACAGGAGAGGTTTAAGAGAAAGATGAAAAAGATAACTTCTATTTCAAAATAATGTTTATGGACTGATCTTTCCCCCACTCCCAGAATCCAGAATCCATTTTTTATCTCTTATACAATTGGTGCCCCAATGTTCCATATTCCAACAGCATGTGTGGTTAAGAGGACAAGGAAGAGATAGCTTAGTCACACCAGGATAAGTCAGCCCATGGTGACCTCAACAAAACTCAATATTCCTGGAAGTCTCTCAAATGACCCATAAGGCATTGCTCCCAATGACTAGAATGAAATATGCATGCTATTTCCAATGCTTACTGCTCCATAACAAACTGCTACCCTCTGGTTATATGTAAAGCTCAGTGATCAGTCATGATATTAGGGTTATTATTCATCCATCTATTCAAACAAAAAGTTATCAGACAAGCGGAATAATTCAATCACATTAAATCAAGAACTAAAATCTAAAGGTTAGCACAAGTATGGTTCTCATTCAAATATTAAGCTCAAATGATAGCTTTACCCATTACGTTGTTCACACTCTTAGCTTTTGATGATACAAATGACCACATATACAGAGTTAAAACATTCCTGAAAAGGCTTTCAACTTAATGCTATAAAATGTCTAACTTTATAAGAATCAAAGGATCTGTTTAACTTAGAAGAGTCAAATCAAAAATATCACATAAGAAGTCCAAGTATGTCTTATTTATATGAAATATAATTCTCTGTTCTAATTAAAACTCAAATAAATAAGAAAAAAAATCTCTTGTACTTACAGAATAGAGCCTGGACCAAACCATGATGAAACAGGTTCAATACTCTTCCACTCTTTTTCACTTATAAAGTTTATGAAGTCCTTTTTAGTCCTCGGGCCCTGATAGCGCCTAAATTCACCATCTTTACAACTGAAGAGGATCAGAATTAAATATTAACGAGCACCAAATAAATAAACTTTTTATTTGTTTTGCTATTTCTTTAATCTCACTATACAATTAATCCTAATATTCAAAGTCATTAGCAATGCACAAATAGCAAATTACATTATTTATCAACTCACAATATCTTAGCCCAAAATTTAATTAAATAATGAGGCTATATTTTTATACAATCATAAGCCTTAAGTCTGTTACTGTTTTTTCTTCCCAATAATAAAATTATGAAAAATAATGTCGTTACAGGATACAAAGTAGAGAAATCTCAGAAAATGACTTTTAAGCCTTATGTATAAAGCACATATTACATGAAAAGTTGTTAGAAAGTGTTTGATACTTATTGTCAGTTATTGTTAAGCTATAAGTTAAGCATTTAAGGCAATTTTCTGGTACTTTCAGTCATAATCACATCATCTCAGGCATCATACCTTAAGTCACTGGAGGCATCTGGCTAAGTGTTTCCCTTCGTCCTATTTCAGTGATTCTATTTTAGAGTCTGCTGTGCCTTCTTCCTAACATCTACCTGGTTCTTCCCAATCCCAATGTACTAGTATGTTCTGTCAAAACGTCATAAATACCTTCCCTACTCCCACCATTCTTAAACTATCTTAAATAATAGTTAGTCTAATCCTACTTATTAACACTTTTATTTTTATCACTTAAATGCAACAACTTTCAATAGTTCCCTATTACCTACAATAGGGTTAAAAGATTCTTTATCCATCCAGAGTCAAATACCACAAGTAAGCCAAAATACAGAAGTTTTGTGGGGAAAAATGGCGTATGAGCTGTTTTGGAAGGACAAGTATGATTTGAAAAGGCAGAAATTAGGGGAATGGGCACTATAAACATGACTAAAAGAAAACGGGCAAGAAATTCCAGGTATGTTTAGGGGGTGTTGAAAAGTGAAAAGGGAAAGTCTGATTTATAGCCACAGAAGGGGCCTGTAGAGAAACATACTGATTGAAAAGGAAAAGAAGCACTTACAGCAGTGATGGCGAACCTATGTCACCTCTGACACACGAACTCATTTTTTTGGTTGATTTTTCTTTGTTAAATGGCATTTAAATATATAAAATAAATATCAAAAATTAAATCTTTTTCTTACTATGGTTGCAAATATCAAAATTTTTCTATATGTGACATGGCACCAGAGTTAAGTTAGGGTTTTTCAAAATGCTGACACGCCGAGCTCAAAAGGTTCGCCATTACTGACTTACAGAGATAAGAGAATAGACATTTAAAGATATACAAAGGGAGCAGGGAAGAATAAAAAAGGCACAGGTAAACAGATATAAACATAGAAAGACAACAAAGAAAAGCAAAATATAGACACACAAAGAACTGTCAACTTATTTTCATAACTTTAAATGAGGAGAGTGGTACCTCCTGGCATTCAATCCACCAGTTAGATGAGTATTAAGGTACAGGGCAGGTACACAGATTTGAGATTTCTTATCCCCACTTAGAATATAAAGTCAAACTAAAAGACGTGATACTGAAGACTACATAATCTTATTCATTCTGACTTAACACCCAACTATTTTCCCAAGGTTGAGCTATAGCACATTCTAGCTAATTATTTACCATATCACAGTCCTACTTATGAATACTTACGAGACTACACTCAGGATAGAATGCTTACTCTGAACTTTTGAAAATTCTACCTCCAAGGTTGCATTTCAACACCATAATCTCCATGAACCACTCCAGCCCAGTGATTTTTCCCTTACCAAACTTCCTTCAGGACCTACCACAACTCTGAGCTCAAAAACACTAACTATGCTGAAGAGTACCAAACCATTTCATGTGGACATCACCTTCGAAAACAATTACAAATCTCCGAGATCAGGGACTGTTTCATATATTGTTCATCTATCTCACAGCACCTAGGATGGCACTAGCGGTTAATAAGCCTTCTAAATACTTAATGAATATAATGTTCTTTAAACATGATCTAGGCCAGAGGCCTACTATTCTGATTATACTATGATGCCTCCTTCTCCATAACTACCAAATCTTTAAATACTTACTGATAAACAGTAGGAAGAGCAGTTATGATAAATCGTCCACTCAGTCCTGCAAATATAAAGATTAGAAATAAATACAAGGAAGAACACAAAGTAGGTTTAATATGGGCCAATCACTAGCTACTTAAAAGATGATTCTGATTTAAATACTAATAAGGAAAAAAATATTAAATTATACCTAAAAGTAGTTGTTTTATAACATAAACAATAAAAAATCCTATTTACTTACAGCAACTTCAAAAAACATATTATCAATTAAAAAGTGAAACCTTTGGATCAGTGGTTGCCAACCAGTAGTCCGCAAGGTCTGAAAAGTTGGCAACCACTGGTCTATATTATAAAGGTCTAAAATCAAATCCAATTACATTTGACATTCAGAAAACACAGGCTGAATTTAAGGCATTGTTAAAAATGGAAAACATTATGAATCATAAGATGGGCAATAATAATAGCACCTAACATTATTATTAATCAAGCATTAACATTAATGTAACGGAGAATTAATCTCCCTATGCCTCAGTTCTCTTATCTACAAAGTGGAATGTTACCTATCTCACAAGATTGTGTGAGGATTACATAATAAATGCAAAACATTTGAAGTACTACCTCTAGTGGGCAAGTGCTCAATATTAGCTATTACCATACTAGAGGCCTCGTGCATGAAATTTGTGCACGGGGGAAGGGGAGGGGCGTCCCTCAGCCCAGCCTGCGCCCTCTCGTAGTCCGGGACCCCTCAGGGGATGTCTGGGACCCCTTGCTCCTTACTGCCCGCCTTCTCGCTGTTCCTTACCACTCAGCTCACTGCTACTTAGCACTACCGCGGAGGCGGGAGAGGTTCCTGCCACCACTGCTGCACTTGCCAGCTATGAGTCTGGCTTCTGGCTGAGCAGCGCTCCCCCTATGGGAGCGCACTGACCACCAGGGGGAAGCTCCTGCATTGAGTGTCTGCTCACTAGTGGTCAGTGCACATCTTGGCAACCAGTCATTCTGGTCATTCCACCATAATGGTTGCTTAGGCTTTTATTATATAGATAGATGGAATAGGAGCAGAGTCAAGAACCCAGGTATACCATGACCAAGAACAGATTAAATGAGACTGGACTAAGAAAAGAGTATCCCTAAGGGCAGGACCTGCCACTGGTCCAGAGGGCCAAGTCAGGAGTGTACTGACCCCACAACCATGCAGGCTTTAAAATTAAGAGCCCATGTCTTCACATCACAGGTATTAAATTCAGAATGCAATTACAGATTCAGACACTCGTCAAGAAATATGACCTTGACTCTACAAAGAACCTCAACCACGTGCTCCTTATCCCAAAGCTTGCTATGGATGAAAATGGTGGCTTGGCCAATGTCCACCTAGACCACAGTGCTCTAGACTTCTTAAAGGCGTCTGACATTCTAGTCTGGGGCCTAAGATACACAGCAAAAAAGGATCAGAATCAGTTATGTGGGGAAGATGTCCCCAAGGTCCCTTAGAACAACACGTAACAGGAATGAGCTGCGTATACAACCAGGGAATCTGTTTTGCAGCCACTGCACACTAAGCCCCCATGAGGGAGGTGTGTGAGTCGGCTTAACTAACTGCAGACAGTTATGTTTTGAAAACCTAATGAAAGGTAGAGTTAAGACCATGTGATGTGGAAAACAGAATAAACATATCAGCCCAACATGCAAAGAAACAAAACTACCCACAGACTTACAGTACCTGGCTGTTCTGTAACATCTACTTTTGCAACATTAATCTCAAGATCTTCTCCCCATTCAGCAAAACTTTCCCATTCTGGTTGAAGATTTTGACAAGCAGGACACCATGGAGCAAAACTGAGAAAAACATTTAAAATTAAAAATTAAAAAACATTCAAATACAACCATATTGGAAATAAAAATTATTCAATCTGTAATTTATGAAGAATATTTTATATTAAAAGCAAGATAGTAGAGTGATTAATTTTGTGGAAATGAAAAAGTTTTAAATGTAGACCTAACACTTGGGCAATCAAGAACTATGAATTGATGATGCTAATCACATAAAAGTAATTCTGAGACTAAGCTAAGACAACAGGACTTTTTCACATGCAAACATCTCTTTTAAAAAACCTTTGGCCCTAGCCGGTTTTGCCCAATAGATAGAGCTGGATAGAGCACTGGCCTCAGGACCGAAGGGTCCTGGGTTTGATTCTAATCTAGAGCATGCACCTCGGTTGCAGGCTCCATCCCCAGCCCTTGTTGGGGTGCCTGTGGGGGGCAATCTATGCCTCACACCCATCGATGTTTCTGTCTCCCCCTCCCTTCCACTCTCCCTAAAAAATTAATGGAAAAAATATCCTCGGGTGAGAAGTAACAAAAAACAAACAAAACAAAAAAAACCTTTGGATTTCTCTATTAAAATGTGGCCACCACTGCCCTAGCTGGTTTGGCTCAGTGGATAGAGCATCGGCCTGGGGACTGAAGGGTCCCAGGTTCGATTCCGGTCAAGGGCATGTACCTTGGTTTCGGGCACATCCCCAGTAGGGGGTGTGCAGGAGGCAGCTGATTGATGCTTCTCTCTCATTGATGTTTCTAACTCTCTATCCCTCTCCCTTCCTCTCTGTAAAAAATCAATAAAATATATTTTTTTAAAAATGTGGCCACCACAAAATTCAAAGCCAAATTTGAAGTTGACTAGTTTTAATAATTTTACACGGAAGGAGTGTCAAATGCAAGGTGCCAGTATGAGAGAAACAGGAAGCACCAGGACTGTGGCGAATAAGGAACTTGCATCCCACCTGAGGCAGGAAGCCACTACTCAGGATGACGGCCACAAGAACCGCTGGCCCAGGATGGCAAGCTCTTACATAAAAGCCCAAAATGCTGCATTTTATATAAATGGCACCTCAAAATGTAAGCCACAGACACAAACATTAGACAGGCCAGCCTGTTTTTAAGATCTCAAGTTTCCAAACCTATGTTAAGATTTTTCTTTTTTAACCTAACCTAACCCAAGGATATTTTTCCATCGATTTTTAGAGAGTGGAAGAGAGAGGGTAACACAGAGAGAAACATTGATGTGAGAGAAACACATAGATTGGTTGCCTCCTGCACGAGCCCTGACCAGGGCCCAGGCCGGGGAGGAGCCTGCAACCAAGGTACATGCCATTGACCAGAATCGAACCCGGGACCCTTCGGTCTGCAGGCCAACGCTCTATCCACTGAGTGAAACCAGCTAGGGCCACGTTAGGATTTAAATTACTCCTTGAGTATTCAGCATTTTCAAGGCTCTGATTTTTCCCTAACATTTGATTTTTCCACTTTATTGTATACTAGTATTCTCTTATAATTTGCCTCAGGTTTTACCTGTTAAACCCAAAAGTAGTTTCTGCACATCATTATATATAATACCTGACTTACTTTATTAAAAATAAATCCCCTAAAAGTAACAGCTTTCTGGAATAAGACTAGTACCACACATAAAAGCCAAAATTCCTAACAATATTACAATGAAAATATCTCTGTAACAAAACTCCTGATCAGGATGGATTTAATATAGATAACTGACTTGTAATAATTAGCATTAGTACTACTAACTAGATCCCTTTACCAAGTCCTTTTTATTTTGTAAGTGATTTTTAAAGACTCAGCCTCAAAACTAGTAAGCTGAGAAAAAAATTACCATCGTACACTCTTAATTTCACATAGATGCTCTAATTCAAATCACCTATACTTCATTTTTGACTGATGTATTTATGTAGCTGGATCAAACTGAGTTTCTAAAAATTTCCTTCAGTAATGCTTGAACTTATATTTTGCAATATAAGTTCATAATCACAATTGTTTAACCCATTATTTGTGGTACAGTACTTCATGAACGCAATCTAAAGCAAGTTCCTAATAAAAAACTAAACACTGTAACGAGCTGTAGTTCCTCTCCCCTGAAACATCAATGGTGCCTGAAAATAAATTTCACGGAGTTACTGGTTTTATTCATACTATACACATTTCCCCCTGTCTTACCTTCCACATAAAGGAACATTTGGTTTTTGACTGGAATTACTGACTTGGCATTATGGGTTTTCCCTTAATGATGCCCACTTGCACCTGCGTCCTAAACTGGCAACCCAACAATGCAGGAAAACACTCAGTGAGACCTGGCGAAGGGGGCAGGTGTTCTAACAGCTACTGCTGCACCCTCCCCTGTGCCAGGCTCGGAAACAGGACGCAGGACAGCAGGACCTGGACAGGTTGATCAGAGACATATCTGTCTCTCAACTGTAAAGCGTGGGAAATAATACTTATTTTATAGAATTTGCAGAGAATTAAATGCAATAATGTATGTAAAGTGCTTAGCAGTGTCTAGTACACAGTTAACACTCAATAACGGTGTTTTCGGGGAATTTTTTTTTACTAATGCAACTAGTATTATATCAGTAATAATGCCACCACTACCACCAATTTAAAAACTAAAGCAAAGGCAGATAGGTTCTTTTCTACCGATGCAAAAGGCATCTCGTTATAACGGAATCACCACAGACTTGTGATTTTCTTCGAACAGAGTTTATAATCACACTCATACATTAATTTTATCTTTAATGCAGTACCACCAGGAGAGCATTGAGAGTCACAACCCAGGACATTCAGTTCTCTGCGCCGCGCGCGCGCACACACACACTCTCACACACACACACACGCAAATAAGAAATGAGAGGTGTAGAAAGAGAAAAGGAAAGAAAAAATGATCAAGGGAACGAAGATTTGAAGATTTAAAAAAAATTAACCCAACCTGAATGTGCGTGGCATTGAAAAAAAATATACCTAATCCATAAAATAAGATGTAAAACAAAAAGTCCCCAATTCCTACACGATACATGGACTACCTTTTAAGGGCAATTAGACAAAAGGAGAAGCGAGGTTCTGCCTCAATTCCTCTTTTGTGAAATCTGGTGACAATAAATCTGGGAGTCCGTCTGTGCACCACTCCTCTAAGATAAATAACTAACGGAACTAGTCCCGCCAAGCACCCCACCCCAAAGCCATGAATTAAAGTTAAGGGAGAACCGAAACGCAATCTCGCAGGCGCACCACGGCCCCAGACACGAAACCAGCGCGCGCGTTAGGAAGAAACTTAATATTCGCCGGTAAGAAGCGAGGGGGTGGGACCAGCCGGCGTCCGCCGAGCAGTCGGGGCGCGGATTCCGCAGTCTGCAGCGGCAGCCCCCCGGAACCTGGGCCCCGCAGGAGGGGCTGGGGGTGAAGTCGGGTGCCCAGACTCGGACCTAGGACCCCAGCCCGCCCAGCCCGCCGAGGGGGCCCCGAGACAACCACCCGCGCTCACAATTCTATCATCCACTCTCCTTCCAGCAAGTCTCTCCAGTTCTCGTCCGTGATGACGCGCACGTCGCTCCGCCGCCCGTGGGTCCAGGGAGCCCCACAAAGCAACAGCATCAGGACTGCCACGGGAGCTAGAGGGCTCGCGGGGGTCGCCATGTCGGTCGCTCGCCCACCCCGCAGCAAGCGCGGCGGCCCCACCTCCGCGCACTAGCTCCTCACTTCCGCCCTCGCGGGCCGATCTGCTCATGCGCAAGACCGCGCGGCAGGACGCACGCGCGCCTAGTGGACCCTCAATGTGCGGAGGACGCCTTGTCCTAGTTGGTTGAATGGGGAAGGAAGGAAGCGCGCCCGTCCCTAGTGCGCATGACAGAAAAGCGGTCTTCGCTCGCCGCCTGTTGTGCCCCTGTGTTGCTGGGCAGGAAAAAAAAGGACAGGGGGCGTGGTGTAGAAAGTGGGCGGGGCGTCGGAGAGGAAGGCTTTTCAAAGTAATGCGTCAGGATTTGGCGCCAACTGATTGTCATTTCATACCTACGCTACCGTAGTTTCCGATTAAATGCCCTTCAGAGTTTTCATTTGTTTCTTTTGGGGAAATTTTTGTGGTAAAGCTAATGGATGTATATGTGAGTCAGAATATTGGTTTACTTCTGGAGGATTATAGACTGGAACTGTGCACACGGGAACCTTATTAAGTACCCTTTATATTCTGTGTCTTAATCTGAACATGAGTTACATGGGCATACACAAATGTAAAAAGCCAATCGAGCTGTACATGCTAAGATTAGTGCACTTTGGGATGTATGTTATCCTGCAGTTTTTTTTTAATGCAATAATCACAAAGATGCTAGATCAGAAGTCAAAAGAGAACAAATGCAAATCAAAACGTGCACTCTCTAGAAAGTATTAGTCAAATGAAAATGGTTGCCATTACACCTCTCACCTCACATTCTCTCCTAAACTCACTCCAATTGGCCACTTCCCCAGCCCTCCACTGAAAGGCCCTTTCTAGGACACTGGTGATCTGCATGTTAATAAAGCCCTTAGTTTCTTCTCAGTAGCCACTCTACTTGACTGCCAGCAGCAATTTACAATCACCACGCCCTCTATGAAACGCCTTCTTGTCTTCCCTGCTGTGGTGCCTCGCTTACTTTTTTGTTGTTGTTGTTGTTCCTTCTGAAACTTCTTGGCTGAAACTCCTCTACTTGACTGCCAGACATGAGCTTGTTGCATGATGCTGTAGTGGTCCCCTCCTTTCCTTTATATCCACACACTCCTTCAGATAACCTCAATCTTGGCTTTAAAAGCCATCAAAATGCCTGTCGTTCCAGTCCTGACCCTTCTGGGAACATTGGGCATATAAATTCAACTCTTTGCCGGACATATTTTGAGTATCTCATAGACAGCTCACACATAACATGACCCAAAAATAAAATTCTTGATTCTCCCTCTTCTAGTTTTCCATCGCTGTAAAAGGTTCTGAATTCTATCTGGTTGCTCAAGACAAAAATTTACATTTTAGTTCTTTATTGCTCTCTCACTTCTCTCCTTCCTTATGTGCTCCATCAGCAAGTTCCATGAGCTCTATCCCTAAAACATATCCTGAATCTGACCACTTATTTCCTTTCCCGCAGTTAACACCCTAATCCATGGTTCTATTGTCTCTTGCCTGGATTATAATAACAAATTCCCTGAATCCTCTCTTCAGTTTCTAAATATGATCAAACCATTTCTCCCTAAAACCCTCCAAGTGCTTCCCACTGCACGTAAAATCAAATCCATGCTCCTTAAAGCTAGGTCTTTGATCGATTTTGATTTAATGTTTATATATAGTGTCAGATTGAGGTTCCAACTTCATTCTGTTGCATGTGGACATCTAGTTGTCCCAACACAATTTGTTGCAGTCTTCTTTCATCATTGCATGGTCTTAGCACCCTTGTCACAAATCAACTGTTTACAAATGTAGAAAGTTTGGTCCCCCCACCCCTCTGAATCTTCAGTTCTGTTCTTTTGATCTATACCTGGTATGTCCTCTGATGTCAATACCACACTGTCTTCATTACTGTAGTTTAGAAATCAAACTATGTTCTTTTTCAAGATTGTTTTAGCTACTCTGAGACCCTTGAATTTCCATATAAATTTTTATTTATTTATGTTAAAATATATTTTTATTGATTTCAGAGAGGAAGGGAGAGGGAGAGAGAAATTATTGATTAGCTGCCTCCTGCACGCCCTCCTCCCCCATTGGGGATTGAGCCTGCAACCCAGGCATGTAACCTTGACCAGAATTGAATCTGGGACCCTTCAGTCTGCAGGCCAATGCTCCATCCACTGAGCCAAATTGACTAGGGCTCCATATCAATTTTTAAATCAGCTTGTCAATTTCTATAAAAAAGCAAACTGGGATTTTGCGAGGGACTACATTGAATCTATAGATCAATTTGCGGAGTATTGCCCTTTTAGCAATATTAAACCTTTCAGTCCATTACCATAGGATGTTTTTCCATTTATTTAAAATTTTCAGCAATGTTTTATAGTTTTCAGATTATAAGTTTTGCACTTCTTGTCTTTTTCCTGTTCTTAGGGGTAAAGGATTCAGTCTTTCATCACTAAGTATGAAATGAGTGTAGGTTTTTTCATTAATGCCCTTTCGAGTATTGAGAAAATTCCCTTCTATTCTGAGGTGGTTGTGTATGTTTTTCAGGAAGAAATGTTGAATTTTGTTGCATGCTTTTTCTGCATTTATTGAGATGATCATGTGGTTTCTGTCCTTTGATCTATTGATATGGTATATTATATTAATTTTTGGATGACAACCCAAAATTCCTGATATAAATCCCACTTAGTTATGGTGTTTAGTTCTTTTCATATATTGCTAGATTCAGTTTGCTAGTATTTTGCTTAGGATTTTTAACATCAATATCTATAAGAAATATGGGTCTATAGTTTTATTTTCTTATGATGTCTTTGTCTGATTTTGATATCAGGATAATGCTGGCCTCGTAGAATGAGTTGGAAAGTGTTCCCTCCTTTTCTAATTTTTGGAAGTGTTTGTGAAGAATTTCTATTAATTCTTTAAATGGTCGAATTCCGCAATGAAGTCATCTGGGCCTGAGGTTTCTTGTGTGTGTGTTTTTGTGGGTAGTTTTTAAATTACGAGTCCAATTTCTTATAAATCTATTCAGATTTTCTTTCTTTGTGAGTCAGTTTTGATAATTTGTGTCCATTTCATCTGTTATCTAATTTATTGGCCTACAGTTTTTCATAGTATTTCTTTATAATTCTTTTAATAGCTGTAAGGCCAATAGCAATATCTCTTCTTTCATTCCTAGTTTCAGTAATGTGAGTCTTCTTTCTTGGTCAGTTTAGCTAAAGATTTATCGCTTTTGTTTCTCTTTTTAAGAAACAAACTTTTAGCCTCCTTGGTTTTCTCTATTTTTTTTTTTAAATTCTCTTTCATTATTTCCTTCCTTTTGTATACTTTGGATTCAGTTTGCTTCCCATTTCCACCCAAAGGATTTTAAAATGGAAAAATAGGTTACTGATTTGACATGTTCCTTTTTGTTTTTTAATGCATTGAATCTCTAAGTTTCCTTCTAAGATTGCTTTAGCTAAGTCCCACAACTTTTGTTATTTCATTTCTGTCAAAGTTTTTACTAATTAATCTTTTATGTCCTCTTTGTCCATTGGTTATTTAGAAATGTGTTGTTCATTTCCACATATTTGTGAATTTCCAAAAAAATTTTCTGTTCGTAATTTCTAATTTCACTATATTGTTATCAAAGAGCATTCTGTCTATGATTTCAATTCTTTCTAATTTGTTGAGATTTGTCTTATGGCCTAGCATATGGTCTCTTCCACAGAATGTTCCAGCCCTTGAGAAGAATTTGCATTCTTCTGTTGTTGATCAGAGTGCTTTATAAATATCTGTGTTAGGCCTAGGTGGTGTATAGTGTGGTACAAGTGTTCTAATTCTTACTAATGTGTCTGAGTGTTCTATCCATTATTGAAAGTTGGATATGGAAGTCTCCAACTATTACTGTTGAATTGTCAAATTCTTTTTTTGATTCTGACAGTTGGTGTTTCATGTATTTTGAGGCTCTGTTGTACATATATTTAGAATTGTGATATATTTCTGGTGGATGGACTATTTTATTATAAAATGCCCCTCTTTATATTTGTAATATTTTCTTGTTCTATTTTTTTCTGATATTAGTATAGCCACGTGTTGTGACTGTTAAATTAATAAACACACACACAAGGTTACTAGAGCCCTGGGTGTCACATGGTTATTCAAAGTTCAATAGAAGACCACAAGGAAAATTGCAATAGAAAAGTTTATTACTCACAAGTCCTGGAGGAAGTGCACAACATGTCTTGAAGGTCCGTGCAGGGAGATCTAGGCAGGGTGCAGGAATAGAGAGTGGCATGACCTGGATCAAATGCCTTTATTTGAGTCAGTGAGTAGGATGCTTTGGGGTTCCCAGGCTAAAGCCAGAATTGCCAGTTTAA
The DNA here is from genome assembly GCF_964212035.1 of Myotis nattereri. NCBI lineage: Eukaryota > Metazoa > Chordata > Mammalia > Chiroptera > Vespertilionidae > Myotis > Myotis nattereri. Next base: position 41,904,277 of record NC_138075.1, read on the forward strand.
ACCAGAAGGAGCACAGTTTGGGTAAGCTTCACAGAAGTCTTATCTAAAGGGCACACAAAGTGAAGGCCTTAGGAGGAGAGAGGGAGACTGTTTATCACAAGGGCCTTCGGTGGAGTCAGATCAGGAATTTACATTTACTTGTGACTCTGTGTCTGTTATCTAGGACATGTGCTCCTGGGGGGGGGGGGGGGGGGTGCGTAGTGTCAACTCAAGGCCCCTGTAGGTTGCTTGGACACACAAAATGGATACCAAGGCAGCAATATTATGGAGTAGCTCAGCTAAACTCCCTGACAACTATACTCTCTGTGAGACAATGTCCTCAAATGGTCTCATGGCTCTTTAAGCCAAGATTGGGAAGATTAATTAGTCTCCTTTCCCATCTGGATGCAGAAAGACCAAAGTAAAGATCATTCTACATTTGTGAGGTTGGCTTTAAATTTTAATTTTAAAGAAGCTTATTAAATGTTTTATAATGTTCTTGTTCATGCATAACAGGTTTAAATCTAGCCAAAGAAAATTCTAAGTTCAAAGTCATACCATGTGAAACTCTAAATTGAATACACAAACAGTTGGCCTTCTGAGGAGTTACTAGCTACTGATATAATTAGTTGGCACATTACAGGGGATTTGTAGCTTAATATTAGCTTGATATATGTTATTGCAGTTGTCTAAATGGCACAATGGAAGCTAAAGCTATAGACACTATGCCTAAATTCTGAAGTCTCACCTATTTCAGGAGGATAAAGAGAAGAGTGTTCACTTCGTATTAAAGTCTCTGGTACAAGTAGCAACTCTTACCACACAGATGGCTCAAGGCATAGAAGGAATAATAAATGATGCAGAATCAGGACAACAAGAAATGCTTTAATTGGACCAGGACCGCGATGGTTATCTGAGCACACCAAAGATGTCACTTAACAGCTCCATTTTAATCATAACTTTAATGGTGGCTAAGAACCTGGTTCTGGAGTTGGACAGACCAGCATTTCCAATTTTGATTGCACTACCTACTTACTCTCTAATTTTCTGTTTCCTCCTCTGTTGTATAGAAAAGATAGCTCCACCTCAAAAGTTTGATATACGCATTAAATGAGTTAATATACACAAAACAATCCTTTCTGTTAGAGCATGTCATTTCCCAGATCAAAATCCTGCAGTGGCTTCCCATGAGATTTAGAAATCCAACTGGTCTACCAGATCCTGGTCTAGCTACTAACTCAGCCACCATTTGATATAGTACTACTACTCCTGCCTCCACCACCACCACCACCTACCTAACTACCACTCTGACATTGTTTCTTCTCACGGTCTCCCTTCCTTACAGCACCTCATCCACTGGCCTCCTTTATACTCAAACATGCTAAGCCCTCTCCTACCTCAGGGCTTTTGCACTTGCTGTCGCTCTGCCTGGCACATTCTTTCCCTATGTTTTCATGGATCATTTGCCCATGAAAACCTAAGTGTTACCTCCTGAGAGACCTTTCCTGACCATTCCTTTTACTCCTTTGTCCTTCTTTATTTTTTTATTTGTAGCACTTATTACTACTTGGCATTATATTATATGTTTGTTTGAATGTGCTGATTACTATGGGTCTCCTTCATTAGAATGTTAGTTCCATGAGGATGTGGAGGAAGAAGGAACTTTCCTCTATTCTTTTAGGTTCTTTCTGCTGGTGTAGTCATTAAAGTGACACGAGACAGAGTAACAACAGAAAATAACCAAATTGAATACATGCATATGCATGGGAACCCCACATACATGAAAGAGAGACTCCAGGGACAGAAAGTTAAAATGAAATACATGTGGCATTCTGAACTAAGGGTGAAGTAAGGTGTCTTGGGGCTTCAAAGAATCATTGCAGGGCAGTAAGAAGAGCAAATGTTCAGTAATTGGAAGTTTTGCTGCTTTATAGATAGGTCATAAAAAGTTATTTCTGGTGATAACTCTTACTACAGACAAGGCCCCTTATTAAATTCTTTATACAAAGTTATTTCTGGTTATAACTCTTATTACAGACAAGGCCCCTTATTAAATTCTTTAAGGGAGAGGTGACACTTTCTCCTGAGACTGCAAGGTCTTGATTGCCTTCAGTTCAAATTAATTCCCATGCCAAGTGGCACATACGAGGAAGCCTGTTCTGAGCCTTCACAAGGACTGTGTCTCATTTACCACCTTTTTCTTAGTGCTTAGAAGAATGTCTGGCTTGTAGTACTTGCTTCATACATGTTTGTTTAAAACTTAAAAACAAATGAACATTACTCAGGACATGTCTTGACCCACAGGAGTTCTAAAAATCTTCACTGACTTCAAGTTCATCGTCATCAACTTCTTTCCCAGTATCCCCTGACCACTCCAATATCTCACATCGATGTATGTGGTACTTTACAGTTTTCAAATTCTTGTGTCATATGAGAGAGTACATAATAATACTTTAAAAGCAAAGCTGTGATGGTGTAAGTAGAGTTGGGATTGCTTTGACAGGTAATGAAACTGGGAAGTGCAAGGGGAGGATTCTTTTCCTACAAGTGACTTTTTTTCCCAGATGGCCCTGCCTTAAAATTCGTCTTTTCCCATCAACTAAGTAGGCTTTCCTCAGTGATACTTTCCAAAGAGTTGTCATATGATTTAGAACACACTCACCTCAGAGAGAGTGTAACGTAAATCAGATGCCCACAATTCACAAGGAGGAGGGTGATATAAACTATTAACAATCATAAATATGTGTGTGAGTTAAGTTAAAAGTCTAATAGACTTTAAGAAGTTCGCATTCTATAGCGAGGGCTTGGTCAAATTCATAAAATAGCTAGTGAAAGAATCCTTTAAAGATAGGTTCTGGGATAGGGCCTGCCCCAGATGAAAATTGTAGTTAGGAATCTGGTATCTACTGGGACAAGGGATGGAGTTAAGGGGGCACCAGCCCTTAGAAAACATTGCCTTAGCAAGAAACAACTCCGGACAAGTTACATGTTTCCACCTGTTTCTGCCATTCCACGATCTTCATTATTCTGTTATTTGAATTTCTGCCATTCTTTTAAAGTCAAGATCCTGACCACATATTTTACTTTCTTATTCGTTTAATATTTAATATCTATCAGATATATGCCTCTAATGCTCAGTGTTCAAGGAATATCCAATGCAGAACATTTATAACAGTGAAATAATATCAATGGCCTTAATAAATAATTATGATTTGTGCCTGGCCAGTGTGGCTCAGTGGTTGAGGGTCTAACTATGAACCAGGAGGTCACGGTTATTTGGTTATCTGATTCCCAGTCAGGGCACATGCCCAGGTTGCAGGCTTGATCCCCAGTGGTGGGGAGAGGGGGGCCGTGCAGAAGGCAGCTAATCAATGATGCTTTTTCATCATTGATGTTTCTATCTTTCTCTCCCTCTCCCTTCTTCTCTGAAATCGATAAAAATATATTTTTAATTAAATAAATAATCATAATTTGTTGTAGTTTTTTTCAAATACAGGCTTACTATTATAATTCAATGTAGGATTATTAGAAAGAATCTTCTACATTAACTCTGTGCTAGCTGTAATTATTCCTATTTCCAGACAAGTATTAATACAACCTTTCTAATTTTTTTCAATCTGACTGACAGTTATTAAATAAGCAGCCCTCAGGAAAAACCATGTCTTATAAACTGGCCATTTTAAATTCATTTAAAACACGACTCTTCGTGGGTGAGCAGTGCCCTGGATCTCTCTGGGCCAAACTCTGAGGCAGAGGATCCCATTTTATGACTCTCCAACTTTTGAAGTCCTCCTATGAGGTTAGTAATTTCTCCCACACACTCACTCTCCTATCTGTCTACCCACACTGTTCCTAGCAAGTCAGATCCCACGCAGAGCTGCTTGTCTATATAGTGCCCTTATATAAATTAGGAAAAGGCAGTTTCCTCCCTACAGGGGACCTGATTTGGTAGCCGCAATGGCCAGGGCACAGGCTTTGCCCATAGAACACAGGCAGAATTGGAGCCCCACTTAACCCTTGGCGGGAGGCCCTAGAGTACTGTGGCAGGAGCTGAAGTCTGTTCCTTCTGTGCTGCTCACAGGCTGCCCACATCTCTACTCTCATCCTGGGAGATGACTACCTGCTAAGTCATATGGAGTAGAAGAAGTCTTTATTGAGGAGCAGTCTAGCACAGTGGGGGCTGCACAGCAAAGTGTGGGAGAGTGAGCATCCTAAAGTCAGATGTCCTGGCCTTGAGTCCTGCCTCTACCAATTAATAACCTGAGACTAGGCAAGTTATGCAAGTTTTCTGTGCCCCAGTCGGGGTAAGAACATGTTTATTTTATTATTATTCTTTAAGCTAAATACACTAGTATATGTTTCACATAAGAGTGATAATTCACTGGGCAAAAGAAGCACGAAGGGTCCTCTAGACAGAGAGGACAAAGGCAGGGTCTATGTGATAGGTTCTGTAAGGCCTATATGAATGAATATATGTAAATGTTTAATATGTATGCAATACGCATTATTTATTAATATAGGTTAGACCAGAAACCCTAGGAAGGCTGTTCAAATAGTGCCTCCTCACGCAGTTATGAGCAACTGGATAAAAGTACAGTTCATGTAAGAATGCTTCACTTTCACGCCTTCTACCAACCCTTTCTGGAGTCAGAGACTGGCAGGCTGCATTAAAATCATTCAGCAAGCATTTGAACACTTTCTGTGCACAGAGGTAGACAAAAACATTTATAAAGACAACCCCACCCCCAAAGCATTCTCCCTAATTTCAAAAAGTCAATCAAAATAAGAAAAGGATATTAATTGTCAAACAAAGGTGACCGTATCAGGACACATGGCGTAGACCTTCTAGTTTACTAGAATGGACTCATGCTCTAGAGATAGATCATCTTTGAATCCAGGCTCACTTACTTATTGGCTGGGTGAGCTCAAGTTAGTTACTTAATTTCCATGAGATTTAGTAGGTAACATGAGGGAGAAAAAGTTTCAAGGCTTATTGTAAGGATTAAGATAATAACAGAACAAAAGGGGTCTGGCACAAAGGAGATAATTATTCAATGGTAGCTTTTGTCTTTATCAATATTTTCTATCATCATCATCATCATCTCAATTCCATTGTAAAAATTTGTGATGGCTCATAATATTCAGTAGGTTGAAGTTCAGATACATCAAACTCCAGGCCTTTGAGAATTCAGCCCCATCTATCTTCCTATCCACTCTTTTTTAAATATATATATATATATATATATATATATATATATATATATATATTACTGATTTTTTACAGAAAGGAAGGGAGAAGGATAGAGAGTCAGAAACATTAATGAGAGAGAAACATCGATCAGCTGCCTCCTGCACACCCCCTACTGGGGATATGCCTGCAACCAAGGTACATGCACTTGACCAGAATCGAACCTGGGACCCTTGAGTCCGCAGGCTGACTGTCTATCCACCAAGCCAAACCAGTTGCAGTGATGGCAAACCTATGACATGCGTGTCAGAGGTGACACGTGAAATCATTTTTTTGGTTGATTTTTCTTTGTTAAATGGCATTTAAATATATAAAATAAATATCAAAACTATAAGTCTTTGTTTTACTATGGTTGCAAATATCAAATAATTTCTATATGTGACACGGCACCAGAGTTAAGTTTGGGTTTTTCAAAATGCTGACACGCCGAGCTCAAAAGGTTCGCCATCACTGAAGGGCTTCCTATCCACTCTTTTCACCGTGAACCTTACAGTCCAAACACATGGAACCACTTGCAGCTTACAGAACCCGCTGTCACATAGAGCCTGCCTTTGTCCGCTCTGTCTAGAGGACCCTTCTGGCTTCTTTTGCCCAGTGAATTACCACTCTTATGTGAAACATATATATTTAGCTTAAAGAATAATAATGAAATAAACACGTTCTTACCCCCCAGGTTAAGAAACATAAACAGAAGGCCGCTGTACTCCACATTTTTTTTAAAATCAGTATCTGTGATTTGTATTTTTAAAGTATAAGAAATAAAATCCTTACGTTTATGGATCACCTTTGCCATGAAAAATCAAGGAACTTAATTGTGGCCTAAAAGCCAAAATGACTCCTTGTCACTGCAGGGATGCTACTAGAAATTAAAATATTCAAATACAATTTGATCGGTATAATATTATAGAGAAAAAATATTTAAATATTTTAAATGTAAGCAGTTTTTTTCTATGATGTTTTGCTTCTTTTGAAAACCTACAGCACGGTTCCTTTGTTTAAAATAAAGATGGTGGGTTATTATTACTATTACTATTATTACTATCATTGGGGGTGGGGGCATGTCTTTTTATGTTTCTCTTGACTGGTCAGAAGGAGCCACTAGGTGGCAGAGGATGCTTCTTGTGATTACAATGAGAAAGCCTTTTTAAAATTGTCGGTGTGAAACAGGTTTTGGAAAAACATAAAAAGCGTCACACTATAGACTTTATAGGTTAGCATATAGCACTAGTAACCCATTGCCCTGCAATCAGCAATTTTTGCCTGTTGGCTATATTGCAGTAACAACCACAGCAATAGTATCAAAACCACACTTACTGAGCTATGGCTGTGTACCAGACACCAGACTAAGGGGTGTCCGTCCACACCTTATGCTGTTTAATCCTCACAGCAGTCAGAGGAGGCAAACATTGTTCATCTCCTTTTTGCAGAAGAAAAAGCTGGATTTCGAAGAGAAGAAACAATGTGCATAGTAGCAGAGGCCAGATCCAAAGGAGGTCTGTCAGATTTCATAGCCTGAGGGATTAAGAACTTCACTCTAAAGATTCTCAGAACTGGGAGAATATTTAATTTTTTTGTAAGATTAACCACTCTGTGATATAATTAGGTTTAGACATGTATTGACTTTAGGTATTTTCAATATTGTAGATCTGTGTTAATATCTGAGCTTAATCCTTAAAGGCTTTATGAAATAAAGAGTTTGTTAAGGACTTTACATGCGTGTAGGCACAACCCCTTATCTCTTTTCATATTTAGTGGCCATTTGTACCCAATTTCTAATAATCATATTTAATCTATTCCCTCAAAATCTCCTTTCCATTATGCCTGTATGCCAGAAAAGGGCAATTTATTAATGAAAGCCAGTTTTTCCACAGTTTTTTGTAGATCCTTAAGCCAAAAATGTATAAGTTCCCTGCAAGTGTTATTGACAAGAACTATACTATAATCATCTCAATGTATATGTATATATATAGTATATATAGTATATATATATATATATGTGTATATATATATATATATAAAATGAAATGACAGTCATTTAAAAGTTAGTTTTGCAATGTAATGTGCTCATCTTCAGAAAACTACAGCCTATTCTAAAGCCTCAAGCTGACAGAAGGCATCCATTATAGCAAAGAAGAATTTTTCTTTATTTCCTAAGAAACATTTAATAAATACCTTAAAGATATAATGGGGACATTATGAAACTATGGAGACAGTATTGGTTAATGTTAAGCTTTGTGCCAATATGTGACTTTTATAAATCTGTATGGGGCAGCGATTATGTAGAAATTTCACAGGACTGCGTGACTTATAGGAAAGTTCACAGGGCTGGGCTTCCTTTAATTGGAAAAATTTTACTGTTTTTCCTCTTTGGAAAAAAAAAGTTGAGAGCCTACACAAATGTTATTTAAATAAACAAAGAGTGTCTTCAAATCTTCATATTCCTGGATACGAAGGTGGGACTGATGACTGAATGAAGGAAACTTAAATCTCATATGCTATTACTTGCTATGTTATGACGTTATCCTCAAATCAGAATGATGAGATCTTACACTGCATTCATATCATGCTTTACAGTTTAGAAGGAGCTTTCAAAAACATTAGCATTTTTAACTGTTAGAACCATTCTTTGAAATAGGGAAGGGAAAGAAGTGAGCATATCAGAATAGCCGTTGATAGTTTATTGGAGGTTGGTAGTTTGTTGGATGTTAAATGTCTTACTTATTTTATTATTATTTAAGCTAGAATTTAGTGGATTTTTTATTTTTTCATTATAAAGATCTACCAATTATAAAAGGTAATACCCTTTTATTTGGTTTCCTTTTAAGTATTCAAACTTTCATGTTTTATTGGCACTTTTAAAATGTACAATCATACTAGACATATAAGTTAGACCAATGTATATCATTAGGAACTTTTCAAAAAAATGAAAATAAATACGTAAAACTTTAAAGAATCCAATTTCTTAGGAATTTGGGAAAAAGAGTTGCTGCATACTGATTGTAAATTTTACTGGCAAGTAACTTTTTAATATTAGTTTTTAGCTAAAAAAATAAAAGTATATTGGAGATTAGCAGTTTAAAGTTATTTACTGTCACTTTATTGATTCACTGATTTTTCATATTGATTCACTGATTTTTACTGGCTCCTTTTCACTTTTTTTAATAAAGAAGTTATATTTACCTATAACAATTTTGAGAGGCTTCTTATGTCAACAGAAATTTCTTCCAGTTTTGCAATTTAAAATATTATGCATTTAGATTATAATTATCCTGTATAATATTACTTTAGCCTTCCTATTGCCTCTAGTTGTTGCTGAATATTCATTTCCACCCATTCACTGTTTAGGAAGAGATTATTGCCTGTATTTTTATGTTTTGCATGATTTGTATATGTATTATTATGCAATGAAATTACTAAAAGTCAGACATTTTACATATTTATCCCCTTCCCTGAATTTCTGTAACACCTTCTGTTTTCCTATTAAAAATAGCTATTCTTGACTTACCTAATAAACATCAAGAGCCATTGTTCCATTGCAAATAGTAGTATAGATTTAACAAAAAGAGGGCAGCATTGGCAAAGGCACTAGGGTAAAATTTTTATATTGTATAAAATTGCTTCCCCTTTGCTATTATACTAAAGTAAGTAAGGCTAGTTGCTATGACAATCAAATCTCAAAATGTCAATGGCTTAACACAATAGAAGTTTATTTTTTGCTCTCATGTAAAGTCTGATGCGGAGGAGGATCTGGGTTGGAGAATAGCCTCCAATGCGGTCAGTCATTCAGGGAACTTGTCCCCACTATCTGCTAGGACCTCAGACTTCTCTGCTGGATTGTTGGCATCCAACTGGCAAGTAGGAACTGAGGAGGTATGGAGGATCACATCAAAAGTTTGTATAATAGTCCTGGAAATGGTCAACATCCTTCTGTCCTTGTTCCATGGGCCATAACTCAGTCATGTGCAAGGGAGGCTGGCAAATGTTGTTTAGCTCTGTATCCAGGAGGTAAAGGAAAAGATTTTGTTGAACATGTAGCAGTTCTTGCCTAGCCCATAGTAGTAACCCAATGAAAGACTTCCTTTCAGTAACTCTTTCATGTCTTCCTTATGCAGAAGCAATTTAAATTCGGGACTGCAGGATTTGCAAAACTCACCCCTGCCCTGTTATCACACCTAATCTTTGAACCTGTAGAGGAGCAATTTTTAACCAGTATGCCTCAAGAATTTTTAAAACATGCAACATCTGACTATTTAGTCAGGGGCACTGACCTCTTTTCCCTTAGATTGTCAAATTTAAAAAATGACAACAGCCAACACAACAGCAATAGCTATCCAGTATGAATGAATCAAAATTATACCTATTTTTTTTGTTAGATCAGCAAAAAATATTTTTTCAGTGTGCCGTAGAATTTTAGTTTATGTGTGCTATGAGATGAAAAGGTTGAAAATCAACGCTGTAAATAGATTATCGTGAATTCTGTTACTGAGAGATCTCAAATGTTATATGGCTCTGCACAGCTTTAACGCAGACAGTAGGCTTTCGTGGATAGGCATGAAAGAGGGAAAATGGACATGCAGTGGCCAAGCAGAGGCTCAGATTGACATCACTTGGCTGATGGCACTGCTCATATGTCAGAATGAGAACTCTCCCGCCATCTCTTCAGCTCTCCTCTGAATCTCTTTGCCATTGCCTGTGGCATGACCCGGCCTCCACCTGTGGCAGCCAATGAATTCCTGGAAATGTGGCCACTGTTATTAGTAGAATGAAAAATGAAAACCTGAACAAGGAAAATAATGAGGTTCATTAAGCAAACATATTAATGAGTAGTTTAGTGAGATTTAAAATAGATGAAAATATTGTTTTTATCCTCATGCTATAAAGGACACTGGAGCCTAGCACAGAATTTGGTAATTGAGTTGTTTGGTTATTGAAAATTACGTTCAAGTGCATTGATCACCTTTTAAATCTTTGAAGCTGATTGAATATAAATTTGATTTGATGGTTTAAATTTGAATATGTCATAAAAAGGTTTTAACCCCTTTTACGGAGATTAAGAGAAACCTTTTCTGCTAACTTGTTTTACTGTTGTTGCCATGGAGACCACAGGAAGCACAATATTCATAAATTTATAACCCAAGTGAATTAGCCTCTAAGCAATGAATATTTTTATATATTTATTCACTTCAAAAATATTTGAAGTGATTTACATTTTTGTCAAAAATGAATGTGGATATTTTTACTTGCTTCAGTTTCATAAATAATGCAGCCCAGAATCATAGATTATAAACATAGATTTAATTTACTGAAATATTCATTTTATGAATCTAAAGTTATTAATTAGTTCACCACAAAATGGTATAGTAAAAAAAAGCAATTAATGGTATAAGTTGTTTTTTGTTCATTACAAATCATTAAAATGTGAAGTTATAATAAAAATATATATGTAATATCAAAGTTAATGTTAATATTCTATTCTAAATTATCTAATATTCCAATATTCTCTGTTCTAAATTTTAGAATTATTATTACTTCAAAATATATATATAAAATGAGAATCAATAAAAGTCATGACAAAGTCATATGTTGTTGTGAGTTTCGTTAGTGATGGTTATGACCTGCAATATTTACTTAACTCTCATAACAAACTTTTTGCTTGAATGATAACATATCCGCCCCCCCAAGTATTGTGGCTTTCTCATTTTCAATTATGACTTCCACAAAGGGCTCTGTAAGGATTCTGGAGAAAATATGAATTTAGCCCACATGACTATTACAATTCTATAAAATCATTCATTTTAGCTAGAAATGGCATTTTATGCTTACTCTCATGTAAGAGGAAAAGTAAGTTCACATTGCTGTTCTCCCTGAGGAATGTCAACAAGGTTCTGCATATTAGCTTGAGCTTGGACGCAGCCTTCTGCTGGGGTGCAAGGGAAAAGCAGCTGTCCTTGGGGTCTCCCTCTAACCAGCCTCCAACTATCCAGGCTAGAGAATCACCCACCTCTTCTTAAAACTACCCTCTCCATGAAAGATCTACAAAATAGTTTTTGCTGCAACTAATAATCAGAATGTAAACTGAAGTGAATTTGGGGCTACTGGGGGCAGTTTGAAGTCTGTACTTCCCTACCAGAGAGGCAAACAAGCTTTGGAGCCTGTGTGTCATCCCAACTCAGCCATTCACCAATCATATCACCTCAGACAAATTACTAAACCTCTCTCTTCCTCAGTTTCCTCTTAATGTAAAATGGGGACAATAATAGGACTTTTTTCATAAAAAGTGCTGTGAGGACTTGTATTTGTTTACAAAAGCCAATGGTTAAATTTTCAGAAATTTTCAAGTTGTTAAATAAATGTTATCCTACCTAATAAAGAGGGAATATGCTACTTGACCCTCACACCATTGCAAAGATGGTGGCACCCACAGCTAATAAGGAGGGAATATGCCAATTGACTGCCCCGCCCTCAGAGATGGCAGCACCCACAGCCACAAGATGGTGGTGCCTGCCTTTGGAGTCCCCCAGTTCCCTAAGCCCCCCTGCTGTCCAGGGCCAGCCCGAGGTGCAGGCAAACCTCAGATTGTGGCTGCCCAGCCTCCAAGGGTCATCCGAGGCTCAGGTAACCAGGGCCGGCCGAGGCTTATGCTGCCAGCAGTAGCAGCAGCAGAGGTGTGATGGGGGCATCGCCTTCCCCTGATCACCGGGTCTCCTCCCGCCCCTGATGGCTCCTAGATTGTGAGAGGGGGCAGGCTGGGGTGAGGAACACCCTCTCCAGTGCATGAATTTTCATGCACCGGGCCTCTAGTATTAAATAAAAGGTAGTAAATACTCAAAATTCATTACTTCCTAATTATTTTACTATTACTTATGTTTTTAGGTTATTTATATCTATTGTACCTGTATGGTGCAAATAGTATATAAAGGTGGGCTACTGTAAATTTCTGCCCGACTCCCATGTTCAGCGATATTGGTAGCTTGAAATTGGCCATGACTGGGGGTAATATTTACACATGGAAATTGGCAATCATTACAAATCTGACTTTTTTTCTTCCTCTTTTTTTTTTTTGAGAACTGATTTTCAAACATTTATAAGTAGCCAGATCATCACTGTTTATAGTGTGTTTAGGATTTGTTATCCTAAAAACTATGTTCAACACATGTTAATAAATACATATTACATATTAAAATGTAAATATGTTAAATATGTGCATGTATATATAAAAATAATAGTTAATTGGCACTTTAAATTCTCCAAATGTATTAGCCATTATTATTTCTGAGTTGTTTTATGCATCAGCATTCTTTCCTCCATTTCTTCTTCAGCTCTACTTTTTTTTCTTCTTCTCTATGAGGAGATATGACAATAATTGAAAATCATTCTTTTTCCCGATTCTTTCTGCCCACGCTCTATAGACTTGATTTTAAGCCCCGCCCCCACCAGGGCAGAGATTATGTGTATCCAATTTAGCACCAACCTATGAGCCTGCTGCTTAGCAGCCCTCAATAATCACTGCCCTGCAGATCCACCTGAGGACCGGCAGGGAGGGTGCTGCCGAGGCTTTGCAGGACGCACACAGAAGTCTTCCTTCTGCTCACTCTGGCTCTCTCATGACCCTTTTGGTTCTGGAGAGTCAAAGCTGCAATAGGAAGTGCTGCCTTTCAACACTGTTATCCTCCCTCTACTATCACCAAGATTCACTAGAAAGGCTTTAGAGCATGTCCTAAAGAGTATATTTGAGTAAATGAAAACAGCAGTGGCCTGTTCTGTGAAGACCTATGAAAATATAATGATTTACTAAGATTCTCGTGGGTCCCCAGTTTCAGATGCTCTTCCTCTTTGCCCTTTTTCCTCCACTGTACATGCCAAGTCAAGAGCTTTCCTATGTAGTGATGGCTGTCAAACTGGCTCTGGTTTTGAGAATCAGATATATTCATGCTGTTTGTCAATTTAATGACCTGCTTTGGTTCATTTTACAACTAGAAATCCCTCTGCCTCATGGCCTAATTTGGTTTTCATTAATTTAACATTTAATGAAGAACTTTGAGATTGAATTTTACCAGTTTTGGCTGTGTTCTATTTTAAATTATAGGTTACCCTTTTGCCCTAATTCAAACTAACAGTAACACCTGAATTTTGAGTTGCAGTTGAACATATACAAATATTGATTTGCTAAGGTATAGCTATCTAAAATTACTTTTAGTAAACTAAGTCATTTCTAGATTCTGAAATTTAGAGAGAACTATCCAAGGGATTTTTATGCACGACTTTTGCCACAAACCGCAGTGATCTTCCTAGAGCTCTTAATAGCTCAGGATCTGTAACTGGCCCTTTTATGCTACTAGGGCTAACTTATCCAAATACGTAAACTTGTATCTTCAAATTACTATAGACAAAACATAACATTCTAAGAAAATAACTTTCTTTTAATAAAAAGTCCCTTAACAGTTTTTTTAAAATCAACTAAGTACTTTATCTCAAGATTTTGCTGCCCAAATCATGTATTTTTTTTCCAAAAATCTTTTTTACTTTTAAATTACAGTTGATATACAATATTATATTAGTTTTAGGTATACAACAATAGTGGTTAGACATTTATACAACTCCCAATGTGATCATCCTGATAAGTCTAGGACCTACTTGACTGCCCAAATCATCTTAAATACACTATGGATTGGCATTAATATACCATCGGAGCAATTGGGTTGATTTTTAGGTTAAAGGTGGCCATCTGCAGGGGTGACTTAGTGGTCTAACGCGGCCCACTAATATTGTCCCAGCTGCGAAGCAGATGGTGCGGTGAGCAGAGGGTAGCTATAGGGGGCCTGCCCGATGGTTTCATCTGCCTACAGGCTATAATACGCTCTCTCCACTGGGGGCTCAAAAACATTCCCTTCCATCTCTGCCTCCCTAGCTCTCAACAGAGATCTGAAATGTGAACTATTTTTTTGTATAGCAGAAGATAATAGGATGACTTCCACACATCGTTGAAAAAAAAAAATTGATCCGAGTTTAGGGAGAGGCCTGGGTTAGGAGTCCCCTGAAGAATAAGTGTTGCAATGTTTTTGAATGGTGGGCCATCTGCTAGGCTATGGGAACCTGCTGGGTCCAGCTGGCTGCCTGACACATAAGGGTGTCACTGATTAATATATCATGTGAAATACGTTAACACCATAGTTGTAGGAGATGGTGCCCAGTGTAGTATGAAGCTAAAATTAAAAAGACAGATCTGGAACTTGTTCTACGTGATATGACCTACTATGAGATTTAAAGTGTATCATATTTGGGAGTTGGGTAAAGCTATAAAACTTGTTCCTTTTTCTTTTATACAATGAAGATCAATTATTTTTTCAAAATGTAAAATATCCTCTTCTATAAAATGTAAAGATCAGATTATCTCTTTAGTAAAAGATTCTCCCATCCTGATGCAGAATTTTGGATGGTATTACCAGGATTTAATATTCTATTTCATGAATGTAGTGTATGTCCCAAGTGCATTACATTGTCTTGACTTCCTTTGAATGACGTTTCTGTCTCACAAACGTTCTTATTCATATTTTTGAAGGGAGTAGGTGTAGCACCATTTGCAGCCATTATATAGCTTTTTGAAGTATGTTACGCATTATCTGAGTGATCTGTCTACTACTCTTACATCTTCCAGACAGGCTGGTAAATTTCTAGTAGCACTCTCCATCTTGAAATACAGTTGACAGAAACAGAAGGAACACTTTACAACTACTGGGGGAAATGTTACAACTGGATTATAATTTCCCTTTCCAAAGGAAAAATAGCATTTAGACATAGAAAATAGGTGGGAAATACACACTGAGCTTAGGCACCATTGGGTCTGTAATACATTGACAGTTCTTGGCAAGTCCCAGTGAAATTAGTAAATCTCTTCTCCATGAAGGAAGTCATATGAAAACAGACCACAGTTTTCTGTATTTTCCTTTGTTGGATCTCTCCAATGCTCATGGGCATTATACAGGTGAATTGTGATAATGTACTAATAGTTCTAGAAACCAGAAGCATCATTGATACTATTGGTTTGTGAACATTTAGCTCTAAACTAAAGTCATAGTCTGGGGCTTCCCTTCTCCTTCTAGCAAAGGGCACAGGAACTGGGGTGAGACTTCTGGAGTTCTGGCAAGTGGGGAGCGGTATTTTGCCTATCTATTCAAATGCTTTGTGGGCCCCAGTTTGGTCAGTCTGAGCCTCCAGACACAATTGGCCTGGTCTTTCAGGGAGCAGCAGTTGGGATGAAGAGAGAGGAGGGAAAAGAAGAGGGAGGTGAGCAGCTTGGGTCAAGCAGCTCCTATCTGTGGGCAGAGTCCACCCTGACTGGACAGGAGGAAAGGGGAGTCCTTGCAGTCAAGCCAGAGGGGAGGCACTACTTACACAAAGTTAAAGAATGAATGTTGGGACATGCAATTTCCTGTGGGAGTTAAAACCCAAACTCCCACACTGAAGACCTGCTCCTCTTCATACAGTGCTACAATCTACCAGCAAATCGCTGGGCTTCCCTTGTAGCATCAGCCTATGATGACAATCAACATTTGAGATAATTATCATTCATAAGAAGTAAAATACTATTTTAAGGATTTGTTAGCTTCTCCTTTGTTAGACAATGTGATTCCACAGAAATTCTGGTTCACCCTGATGAAATTCAAAGATGATTAAAATGAGATGAAATAAAAATAATTCTAAAAGAATTACGTTTAAGATGTTGCATGCATCTTACTAAAGAGAACAGAAATCAGAGCTGTGTTCAAAGGAGGTATTTTTCCCAAAAGCAGGGGGAGATACAAAAACAGGAACTTGAGCAGTGGCTCACAGCCAATTTTATATCATTTGGACTGAGAACAAATTGTGCCTCAACATGTATTGTTAGAAAAGAACATATCCTGCTCGAATGGGGGAGTGGGTAAAAGTGATTTATGAGGTGCTTTTGAAAAAACACGCTTCCTGGAAAACAAATGGGAGACAATCAATGAAACAGTTGTAAATGCTGACTATTAAAATTCAGGAACCCGACAATATAAATGGAAACATGAGCATACGATGAATAGGGGGGGCGTAACTTAAGGTCAATACTCATCTCAGGCTCTTTGTATTCAAATGACCATGCCTAAATAAGTTTCTACTCTTATTTCCTGACATATATAAATTGTAGCTGCCGGTGACCTAAATTTGAAGTTATTTTGTCTTTGATGTGTTCAATATATGTTTTTTAAAAACAATAAAATCTCAAAGTAAAATTACCCACTAAAATAGGGTCTGTTAGCCACCAAGAAACTTCAAGTTTTGACACATCGAGTCATTTATATTGATGTTTAAGGACATGGTATTTTTATTCATCTGGAAGCTGGATTATAAAATCGAGAAGGTGCTATCTAGCAGCACTAACTTCTGGGCTAACACAAAAGGTGTGTGTGATATTGCATCCGGTGCCGAACACAGAAAATGTAGAGGCCTCCCCTGTTTTCTGAGTTGGGGCCAGTGACACATTCCCTGGGCAGAGTGGACATGTGATCCTTCATCACTCCCCTCACCTTCTCTTGTCACAGCCTTCTCCCCTGCCACCACCAGCCCAGGTGCAGCACATTTTAACATTATATTAAAAGCAGCGAAGAAGGAGCTAGCACCAGCAGGGGATGGGGAACAGGCTGCTCTTCTCCACAGAACATTCCTACCCTAAACCTGCCTTTGGCATGGCCCTCCTAGAGCAGCAGGTGGCCTAGCCTTCCACCTCTCTGCTGTGTGTTACTGCTGGACTCCTGGAGGCATTCGCGCTAGGCAGAGGTGCATGTTGCTCCCGCCATGGCTTTAAGTGGTCTCAACATTTCCCCAGGCCCATTAAGAGAAGATTGCTGAGCTCATATACTACTGAAACTAGGAAACAGCTAGCTATCAGCTGACTAACAATATGCTTATCATGCCCCAAAGTACAGCATTTCTGGTTAAAAACACACACACACATACACACACACACACACACACACACACACACCAGCAAACTTGTTTAGCCAAGAAAAATGAATATTTCTTCCTCATTATGGAAAAAAAGTGCTAGACTTCAAATGTGATAAATGCATGAACTGACCCAATCCTTATTTTTTTATGAAATGATGAAGAAAATTTATACAGATTAAACTTAGTTTTCTATTGATACTTCTTTAGAATGTTCATAAATAAGTGAAGTTTGTTTTATATTTATAAATGCATTTTAATAAATTTTTATAAATGCATTTTTATGATAGCCTTCAAAAGTTCCTACTACAAATGGTACCATTTTCTATAGATATAATACGTGTAATAAAAGTAATATGTAATAGTTTATCTCTGTGCTTAAGTAGTAATATAAAATAACAACAGTGACAGAGAGCGATTAAATTAATCAAGAGAAATATACGTTCAATAATCATCCTTTAATGAGATACAATAGAAAATATTTACCTACCATTTTCAATCCAAGTATGTAAGGAGAAATGTAGACTTACTTAAAGGTTTAATTTTCAAAAACAAACATAAAGCAAACAAAAAGGGAATAAAACCAAATAAAGATTAAATAAGATTTTGTGCATATCAAAGTCAGGAATTCCACAGTCCCTGGTCACAGAAACCAAAAAATCAACCTTTCTACTACATTAACGTTTGAACCTATGTATTTTTTTACTGGAGTATATTAGGGATTACCCCACATAATATGTATTTATAGAGCCTCAAACAACAATTAATTGAAGGCAATTATCAACAGTATTAGTATACCTTAGAATTCAATGTCTTTGCAGGGAGAAGGGGATTTTTATAACAGTTTATTGTGCCATCAAATACCACTAAATTAGGGTACTTTATTAAGCTTACTAGTATATACATGAAAAAGCTGTAACATAGTTAATGCAAAGAAAGGCTCCTGGATTTTATGTTCAGCAGATTCTGTTGTATACTTTTATAAAACTTTTTCTTAAAATTTCATGTTATCAATGAAAAAAATATCTACACAGGATATGTGTTGACAGAGTCTATAGACATCTATCAGCCATTTGAAATTTAGTTTTGAAAAGCTTTATTAAGCTCACCCACACTATGCCTCACCAGCGATAATTAATGTGTGAGCTGATAAGTTCTACATTCACCCACTTGCCATTTTTACTGGGTCTTTCTTCTGATATAGCATGGTATTTTTTGTTAAGAGCAATGTTCCCTCTGGAAATAATACATGAAAAGCAATCAGAAATTATTAGCCACAGGGGAGTATTGGATCACGGATAGGAAACCCTAGTATAAAGCCTTCCCTGGAGACTAAACTCCCAGGAGACACAGCCACCTCTGCCATCTTTCTTTCTTTCCATCTCTTCCTACACATTCTGCTTTGCTTCCATCAGGAGAGTCCTGCTTTGCCTCCTCTGGTGTATGTTTGGGAGGAAAAGTCCAGCAAGTTTCAAGTTCAATGAGGAAACTTCCAAATAATTGTGAATATGAGTCTCATACATTGTCCTACAGCCATATTTTAGCAAAGCAATTCTATAAAGAAGCTGTAGAAAGAGAGATTCAATGATTATGAAAAAATTCAGGTTAGACTACAAAGAATGTCATTTGGGTTATTTCCCAACACATCATCCTATATAACAAAAGCCTAGGTGGCATCATGCCCTCACGCGACGCCCTCACACGATGTCATCACAAGATGGTCGTCACAAGATGGCTGCCACAAGATGGCCATGCGCACAGCAGAGGTGGCTGCTCTGCGCAGTGAGGCCTGGGGGTCCTGCAGCTCTGCGCGGCATGGAGGAGGCTGCGTGGAGGAGGCGGGTCCTGGCGGAGGAGGTGGGTCGTGGCAGGGGAGGGCAGTTGTGGGTGATCAGGCCGGTAGGGGAGGGCAGTTGTGGGTGATCAGGCCAGCAGGGGAGGGCAGTTGTGGGTGATCAGGCTGGCAGGGGAGGGCAGTTGTGGGTGATCAGGCTGGCAGGGGAGGGCAGTTGGGGTGATCAAGCCAGCAGGGGAGCAGTTAGGCATTAATCAGGCTGGCAGGCAGGCGAGTGGTTAGGAGACAGCGGTCCTGAATTGTGAGAGGAAGTACCCTAATGTAGTGGCATTCGATGGCACAATAAACTGGCAGTTGGACATCCCTTGAGGGGTCCCAGATTGGAAAGGGTGCATGCTGGGTTAAGGGCCAACCTCTGGCACAAATTTCATGCACTGGGCCTCTAGTATGGTATAAAATAAATGGATGAATAATGATGTGAAGATAACTAATAATTATACCATGTATTATCTCTAGTAGAAATCATGAAAGTCATGGATTTAAAATCCCCTGCAATATAAATATTCCTTCTTTCTACTCTGTGTTTTAACCTAAAGTTAACATTGTGGAGCTAAATTACTACTTGAATTATGACTGGTGGCATTTTTGAAAAGGAAATGCCAAGCTGTTTTAAGATTTCAAATGACAGAATAACCAAGGGAGAATCAGAACTCAAACTGAGGTTGAGAGAAATCTTTGTCACTAAGAGATTGACATTTTCATTCATCTCCTAATAATTTCAGTCAGAAATGTCTTCCATTATATACAGCCTTAGTCATGTCAGTCATCACTGCTCTGGGATTGAACAGTGAATTCCTCCTACTCTTTTCTGCACACACTCATCCATATATTACTAACTTTATTTTTGGAGTTCTTCCCATTACCCATAGTCAGCTCAATAAAAGAATTCAAGGTGAGCACTGTTCCCAAGGAACTATCTAGTTCTAATCCATTGCCTTCAGGTAAGTAAATAATGAAACCAGCTATCTCAATATTCACATCTTGATCTTCTACATACTAATAAACTTTATGCTGAGAGAACCATATTAAATTTGTTCAAGGATAGATCTAAAGTTTAAAATGGTCCTAACACAACATATCATCTAATCTAATAAAAGAGAAACATGGTAATTGGCATACGACCGCTACCCTTCCCATTGGCTAATCAGGGAGACATGCAAATTAACTGTCAGACAAGATGGCGGCTGGCAGCCAGGCAGCTTGAAACTAACATGAGGCTTGCTTGCTTCAGTGACGGAGGACTCCAACGTTCCCCGCATGCCGCTGCAGGCCTCTGAGCGGGCAGTTTAAAAAACATTGTAACGAATATAGAAGGTAAACAAAACCGCAGAAACCAGCTTTCAGGGAGCTGGGATCTCAGAGCTGGAGTCAGAGCTGGAGTTATACATTGTTTCGAAACGAAACAAACCAGATACCTACTTTCAGCAGCGAAGGCCTAAGAGCTGGAGCCTCAGAGCTAAAGCTGGCCAAGAATTAAAAAAGAAAAAGAAAAAAAGGAGCTGTTGGGAGCTTCCATCACCCGCCAGCCTGAAAACAGCCCTCAGCCCCTCACCCAGACTGGCCAGGCACCCCAGTGGGGACCCTCACCCTGAAGGGTGTGTGACCAGCTGCAAACAGCCATCATCCCCTCACCCAGGCTGGCCAGGCACCCCAGTGGGGACCCCCACCCTGATCCAGGACACCCTTCAGGGCAAACCAGCCAGCCCCACCCATGCACCAGGCCTCTACCCTATATAGTAAAAAGTAAAAGTACCCTATATATTGAGCTGACTATGGGTAATGGGAAGAACTCCAAAAATAAAGTTAGTAATATATGGATGAGTGTGTGCAGAAAAGAGTAGGAGGAATTCACTGTTCAATTCCAGCACCGGGATCAGCGTGACAGGGGGCAGCGCCCAAACCCTCTGATCGCCCTGTGGCTCTGTGTGTGACAGGGGATGGGGCCACAACCTCCCTATCCGCCCTGCTCTGTTAGTGACAGGGGAAAGCGCCCCAACCTCCTGATCAGCCCTGCTCTGTGCCTGATAGGGGGGAGCTCCCCAACCTCTGATTGCCCTGTGGCTCTGTGTGTGACAGGGTGTGGCGCCCCAACCCCCTGATCGGCCCTGCTCTGTGTGTGACAGGGTGCAGCACCCCGACCCCCCCGACCCCCACGGGCCCTGCTCTGTGTGTGACAGGGTAGAGCCATAACCTCCCCATTGGCCCTGCCCTGAGTGTGAGAGTGGCGGCGCCCCAACCCCCTGATCGGCCCTGCTCTGTGGGTGATAGAGGGTGGCGCCCCAACCCCCTGATCCACCCTGCTCTGTGTGTGACAGGGGACGGTGCCCCAACTCCCCTATCGGCCCTACTCTCTGAGTGACAGGGGGGAGCTCCTCAACCCCCTGATGGGCCCTGCTCTGTGCGTGACAGGGTGGTGCCGCAACCTCCCCATCGACCCTGCCTTGAGTGTGACAGGGGGCGGCGCCCCAACTCCCCAATCGGCCCTGCTCTGAGCCTGACCAGGGGCTGCACCTAGGGATTGGGCCTGCCCTCTGCCACCCGGGAGCAGGCCTAAGCCAGCAGGTCGTTATCTCCCGAGGGGTCCCAGACTGCGAGAGGGCACAGGCCAGGCTGAGGGACCCCCCTTCCCCCCGAGTGCACAAATTTTTGTGCACTGGGCCTCTAGTCTATATATATAAAAGCCTAAGCCAGTGGTTCTCAACCTTCTGGCCCTTTAATACAGTTCCTCATGTTGTGACCCAACCATAAAATTATTTTCGTTGCTACTTCATAACTGTAATGTTGCTACTGTTATGAACCGTAATGTAAATATCTGATATGCAGGATGGTCTTAGGCGACCCCTGTGAAAGGGTCGTTCGACCGCCAAAGGGGTTGCGACACACAGGTTGAGAACCGCTGGCCTAAGGAATTGTTTGACTGTTTGACCATTTGACCATTCGACCAGTAGCTTTGATGTGCACTGACCACCAGAGGGCAAACGCTCAATGAACAGGCATGGAGACATGGAACAGACTGATGAATCTCAGAGGGAAGGGGGGAAGGGGAAAGGTGGGAAGAGATTAACCAAAGATCTTATATGTATACTAGAAGCCTGGTACACAGATCTGTGCACCTGGTGGGGTCCCTCGGCCTGGCCTGCAGGGATCAGGCCAAACCAGCAGTCTGACATCCCCTGAGGGGTCTCAGATTGCAAGAGAGTGCAGGCCAGGTTGAGGGACCACACCAGTGCATGAATCCGTGCACTGGACCTCTAGTGTTCCAATATAATCAGCTTTGGGGATTTCTGTCTCATTCTTTCCTCAAGCTCAGCCATTTGGTATGTTTTTAGGTTCACAGATTTATTCACCATCTTGTCTAATCAAGACACTTTTGAGTATATCCTGTAATTCAACAGGAGATATTTAAACTAATGTTTCTCAAAGTATCTGTGATAAAGGATGAGTTTTAAAAAATGTTCTCACTGTCATAGACCAACAGTTTTGTAAAATACAATTGAATTACTAATAAACAATACTGGATATCAGCAAGATCAAATTGCTATAAAAGCTTCTAAGATCTTACTCTCGATTTCTGTACTTACTGTTGGGCAGGTCCTGGGCAATCAGCGGCTCCTCACTCTTTCCCCTGTGTTTTGGAAGGTGCACTTGCTTGCCTTCCCTGTTCCCAGAAGATGATCCAAGGATACAGCCTTGAGATAGAAATGTGGTATTGAGACTATCAGGAGAGGGTATGTGATTCAACCAGGTAGGGCCTCTACTACATAAACTCCCCCCCCCCCCCCCCCGCATTTTACTCTTTTTTTTCTTTTTTGTGCCTTTAAAAAAAATTTCCCCCACTGACTCTCTCCACCCAACTCCTCCCCTCCCCAGGCCTTCACCACACTATTGTCTGTCCATGGCTTATGCATATATGCATGTAAAGTCTTTGGTTAATCTCTTCCACTTCCTTCCCTCCTACACCTCTCTCTCCCCACTTCCCTCTAACATTTGTCAGTCTGTTGCATACTTCAACATCTTTGGATCTATTTTGTTCATTAGATTCCACATATAAGTGAGATCATATAATACTTGTCTTTCTCTGACTGGCTCATTTCACTTAGCATAATACTCTCCAGGTCCCTCCATGCTGTCTCAAAGGGTAAGAGAAACGTTTAAGATTTGGCAAGTAGGGGCAGGAATCTACTCATCTTTCCACCTCCCAAGAGGTTGAAGTAATTTCCATACTCTGCCCACTTTAACAAATTTCGTTGCTGTATCCTACATGGTCTGGAGTTTCTCCACACTCTCTTTTATCAAATAGGATAAAACTACTTTAAGAGTCTGACCAATTCAGAAGATAATGGAAGACTTTTTAATGGCTGTTCAGATATTAAATTTCTTCAAAATATCTATGTTTTTAATACTACTGTAAATAATGGCACTGTCATTGCTAGTTACTACTTGGCTATTGAGATCAGCTGTACTCAGTTATTTTTTCTTCAGTCTTTAGGCTTAACCAATACTTACAGTTGGGGAGTTTTTTTAAGTTTCCCCTAAATATATCATGGGATTATTTTCCCTTCTGAAGTCTACCCCTGGTTGAATCTGTCTTCCAGTTGGTCTGAATCAGCTTAATAATTGTTTCTGCCTCCTAGAGTCAGAAATAGCACAGTCTCAGGTTAGGTTCCTAGAAGCAGAGCCTGCAATAGGGGTTTGGGGCATGAGTTTTATTGAGGGAGTGCTTTTCAGGAAGAAAAATAAGGTGTGTGTGTGGGGGGGGGGGGTGGGGGCGGGGGAGAAACCTGTAAGAATGAGGCAGGATAGGGACGAGCAAAATACTGAAGAAGGTTGTAGTCTCATGTAGCCTGATCCATTGGGAGGTTGGGGCGGGGTGTCATATATGTGGTTAGTAGAGGGGTTGCTATGGGTAAAAATCACAATGCAGAGTTGTCCTGCCTGTAACAGTCTATTACTGTCTGTCCTCAGTAGGGGAATATATAACCTCCCAAGCATCTAGCCATGGGACTTGAAGAAGATGGAAGATATGTGCATACGTTTGGTATAGGTGATCTGGGTGTAGCAGCATCTACTACAGAACAAACCATGCAGTGCTCAAATCCATTGACCTCTCACACTAAGTTCACCCCATCTAGATATAACTAGTCCTGAATTCTAGTTTGTCACAATTCCCAGTGAAACTTACAAGAGAAAGGTTAGAGGAAGAAAGTAGATTTCTGCAGTGGTAGTTGGTCCCAAGGCTGTAACTGATGCTTATTAACACCCTCCTTTACCACCTACTCTTGATTTCCCTCATCCCTGGCTACTACTTCCATAGTCTAAGTAGCTTGCCTGGTGGGTGACTTAGATACACGTCACTGAAGAGTCTGAGCTCCACCTTACTCTGCCTTATCAGTCTGTGGTTGACACACTTGCCCATTTACAGTTAAAATTGGATATGGGAGGATCACAAGGTGCCTCAGTAGATCACCTGAATGCCAATTATGTTCCTCCCACCCCCATTTTGTATCAGGCTTACCTCCTCATAATGATCGGCATCAACTATGTCTGGCAGTGTGGGAACTCTTTTGTGTGCCTGCTAGTCTACCGGCACGAGGAGCCTTAAGTGACCAGCTGGCAGGCCCCTCTGTGAACAAGGACCTTCTAGACCCACAGGGACAAATGTTGTGAGAGTGGGAAGCACAAAGTCCCCAAGTAGGTCATTAGCAATAATGGGAAGCAGTGCTGTCTCCGACTTCTATCCCTTGATTCCCCAGCCCATGTGGCCAACAGTACCATAAAATGGCTTTGAAAGACAGCCCCCCACTCCTCACAGGGTGTCTTCTTCACACCTGGCATGTCAACTGTGCCTTCCAATGACCTTTTTCATAGCGCTATCAAGGAGGCAACTTCTGTATGATGAAGTATGTGGTAAGGCCAACCGATAGCATTTTCATGTATCTGTAAAATGGGGATAATAAAATCACTATCCTACAGGGTTTTATGCTGGAGAGTCTTGATTGTCTCCCCACATCTGTTCTCTCCTTTCTGGATACATGGCTGATCAACTAACGATTATGTTTCCAATCTCCCTTAACTAACTCGAAGCAACTATGTGACTAAGTGTTAACCACTGTACAATGCTGGATTTACTTGGCTAAAGGAAATTCTTTATCCTATATTTATATACTCTTTCATCCCTTTGCTCCCAGTTGTTTGAAAATGATGATTATGGGTGATGAATGGTGATGGTGAAGCTTAATGCTGAGGATGGCAGAGCCATCCTGCTAGCCTGGATTCATGGAGAGCTCTGTGGAGCAGAACAACCCATCTAACAGCAGTGCATTGTTGTAGGAGAAATCAATGTCTGTATTAGTCAAGGCTCGATTAAGCAATTGACCCATGGCAACACTCAAAGTGTCAGAATTAGGATTTAAACCCTAGTCTGTCTGGCAAGCATTCCAAAATGCAAGTGTCTTTGTTATTTAATTGAGTTTCATATTTATATAAAAAAATAGTGAGGCCCTAATCCAGCGGTTATCAACCTGTGGGTCGAGACCCCTGAAAACACATCCTGCATATCAGATATTTACATTACTATTCATAACAGTAGCAACATTACAACGATGAAGTAGCAACGAAAATAATTTTATGGTTGGGGGTCACCACAACATGAGGAACTGTATTAAAGGGTCGCGGCATTAGGAAGGTTGAGAACCACTGCGAGTCAGATTATCATCCCTGAGAATTTACATTTATTAGATTCCCTTGAAGGTCAGGAGGGACCCTTCCTACCATGGGTGGCATTTTCTCTGAAGCTGGGGCCCAGCGAGGTGATCATGAAAGGAGTCTAAGCCTCACTAAAAAGGCTGCCTGTGAGGTCCACCTGGGTAGGAAGAAATTGAGGGCAAAAGAAGCAAGGGGCTTTGAGGCCAGGGGCTGTCTGTCTGTCCCTTTAGGGATATAAAGAACAGGTGAGGCACAGTGAAAACCAGTAAAGATAGAGGGATAAGCAGTAGCAGTCACAGCAAGGAATTTCAGACCCTGCACAAAGACTATTTTAACCTTTATCTCCATGGTCTGTACATATTTACTTTTTCCTTCCAGGTTAGTAGGCTATGAGATCTCCATGTTACCTCCTTGGGGGAGGTAAAATCTTTTATGCTAACAGCTCTTATCATTTCACCATATTCCACTTGCAAAGGATTTAGTCATTTAATGGTTCATTTGCTCAGATTGACTATTTAATATCTGTACAGACAGCTTCTCCAGGCTTGACTGCATCTGCATCTAAGGTGACTTGATTGACAGCTCTGCTATATAACGGCAGTAGGGGGCCTCTAGGATTGCAAGGGAAGGGAAGGGGAACCAGGGTTTATTGAACGCCCACTATATATTCGACATTTTAAACATCTTCTTTTACTTCCACTAACGTATGACATTTTATCATCCCAGTTTTCAGAGATGAGAAACCTGAGGTTTAAAGAGGTTACATAACTTACCCAAGATTACAAATTTAGTAAGTGGAGGAACTGGTGTTCAAGCTCAGCCCC
Organism: Myotis nattereri; assembly: GCF_964212035.1. NCBI lineage: Eukaryota > Metazoa > Chordata > Mammalia > Chiroptera > Vespertilionidae > Myotis > Myotis nattereri. The sequence goes on from NC_138075.1 coordinate 41,930,852, forward strand.
CTCTGACTCAGAAGTCTGTGCCCTTGCCACTGTCTTTCCTCTGTGCCCACTCCCACGAGGATGCTCCCATTCAGACTGAACTGAATTTCCTCTTGAACGTGGGGGATAAAGGTCCTGACCTCCTGTAACTGGATAAAATGAAATAATGTGTACACCCAGCACAGTACCTGGCAGTAGCAGATGTTGAATGTGCTGAAAAACACATACACATTTTCTGTATGTAACCATGAAATGAACAGTTTTAATGCCATTTCATTTTGCATCGAAGCCAAGATCTAAGGAACTGAGTCGTCAGCTTGATCAGCCTCTGTGAGCTGTCAATGGACAGTTGGGCTAATTGCTCCTTTTTGGGAGTAAGTGAAGTTGATCATATTAAGACACACAAAAAATATTGTGGCAATGGACTTTTCTTGGTTGTCCCTGGAGGCAAACGAAAGCAAGTTAGTGGAAGTGACAGAAGGTAGACTCCAACAACATTTTAAAAGTCCAGCTGTCAGATGTCTTCTAAAGAAGTAAAGGTCACTGAGCATGTCCAGGCTGACTAGGGGCCCACCTGCCAAGGGTGGTATATGACAGCATCCTGAAATGGGCAAGACACTGAACTACAAAGTCCTGATCCAGTCCCTTGGCCAAGTTTCTATGGCATTTTTGTAGGTTGGGGAGAAGAGTTCTAGTTCCTTCCTGGGTAATTTCAGGACACCCCAACCTTGAAATTTATATGCATTATGCTTGATCAGAGACTGTTTTCTTTTGCAAAAGCCACTTTCCCATTTGTCATTCCCCACACCTTTGGAGGGAGGAGCCGTGTTGAGCATCTGCTCCCGGATCTCTGTCCTGTCCTCCAGCTACGAGAAGAACACCCCCGTTCCTGTGGGGGCGCAAGGCTTGGCTCTCCTTTTAGAAATTCCCTTCTGTGCTGTGCTAATCACACCCTCAGTACATTTTACATCTTATTTTTAGGAGCAAAGTATAAAGAGTCCTAGAACCGACAGCAGTTTCTGTGGCAACTTGCCTCGCCCCCTTGCTTGTCCAGCTGCGCAGAATGAAATTCTAAAAGGGGCCATTTTACATCACGTAAAGAAGATCCACAGTGAAGGGGCTTTTAAAGTGAAGGTTTCTTCTAAGTTAAGTGGAAACTAGCCGGGAATTAGGTTGGGGGAGATGAATAAAAGAAATAGAACCTTTACTTAGAACTAGAACTATTATAAAGTCCCAGGTGTTCACAGGCATGCCCTAGTTGCCCTGATTTTTTTTTCCTCAGGGCATGATTTTAGATGCAAAAATAGCATTTAGACCAATGAAAACTAGGTTTGAATATTTATATCAGAAGAGTTTGTTGATAAATTCCTCTTCCACCTCCTCCCCTCAAAGACTCTTCCTGCATAACTTTCCAAGCAAGACTAGATTATAAATTGGCTTTTCAAAATCACCTTGAATAGCTTTCTTAAGGCAACTCTCCCAGCTCCCAGCAGGCTGTCACCAAATTCTCTTTTCCTGACACAAACAGGCAGAGTCTCCGTGGGCAGGGCCTGGGCTTGTAAAAGCAGCACCCTCAGAGTGTGATTTGGGGGACACCAAAAGACCACTAGTCCAGCCTGGCAGGCATGGCTCAGTGGTTGAGCGTCAACCTATGAACCAGGAGTTCACAGTTCAATTTCTGGTCATGGGGGCTTGATCCCCATTGTGAGGCATGCAGGAAGCAGCCGATCAAATGATTCTCTCTCTACCTCTCCCTTCCTCTCTGAAATCAATCCTATATAATTAAAGGTTAATATGCAAATCAACTGAACGGGGGAACAACCAGTCACTATGATGCACACTGACCACCAGGGGGCAGACGCTCAATGCAGGAGCTGCCCCCTGGTGGTCAGTGCACTCCCACAGGGGGTGCTCCGCTCAGCCAGAAGCCCTGAGCCAGGCTCACCACTGGTGAGCTCAGCGGCCGTGGCGGGAGCCTCTCCTGCCTCAGCGGCAGCGCTAAGGATATCTGATTGCTGGCTTAGGCCCATGGGGCGCGGGCTCACAGACTGCGAGAGGGTGCAAGCCAGGCTGAGGGAACACCGCCCCCTCCCCCCGCCCCCAAGTGCACAAATTTCATGCACAGGGCCTCTAGTAAAAATATAAAATTTTTAAAAATACCACTAGTCTAGAAAAATCTCCTCCAAGGCCATGTCATGTTCCAGATTATCATACCCACTGCTTTGTGTTAAGTCATTTGCTTCCACAGGCTTCTGGGAGGAATGACATTTTATAATCAAATTTATATTACATATTTTGTTATCTTCTAAGAAAACATGAGGTGTCCCCAAATCAAAAATACATTTCTCATAAGGCCATTAGTAGAGAGGCCACAGAAAAGAATAAATAAATATATCCCAAACCTAAACTGCACTTACACATTAACTGAGCTCCAAGTTTCCTGAAGCCTGAAATTTTTATTATGATTCATTATATGATTATCACCTGTTAAGAGCAAAGTCACCAGTTTGTCAGGTGAAAGACATTTTTTCTGATATTAAATTCTTAAAAGTGACTCTGTATGTTGGAAACAGCAGAATGAAGTTTTTTTTCAACAGTAATTCAGGAAAAGATGCAAACCATTCTCCACATGGCAATTTATTATATTAACCTTTGGTGAAGTTTTAGGTTATAACCTCAAAATAAAACTCAGTGAAGCCACCAATGTAATGCTTTAAAACACTGGACAGGCACACTGCATTAACTCAATCTGCGTAAGCAGACTGGCTCCAGGAACAACTGGAGAAGGAGATCAAGGGAAAATGGCATAAAGAGCTAGATTTTGATAGGAACAATGGCAATGAAAGCCAATCTATGGAGTCGGCTGAGAGGTAGTGGGGGTGAGGCCAGCAATCAGGCATGGGAAACTGATCACATTAAAGGGAGAAGAGTAACTACAAAAATGGAAGGAGGATGGAAAGAGGAAGTGAGAGGGTCAAAGAAACTATACTTCCTTTACTTATAACTGGAATCAATATCATGGTTTCTTCTCTGTATTTCTCCAGTGGTAAGAGCTCCATAAGATTCTTAAGTATACAATTTTAATAAAAATTAAAATGTAAGGGAATGGTAGAATAGACAGTTTGCACTGATTAAGTGATACCCAAGCACTTGATCCCATTGAATTGAATTTGGCCTCTGTTTGGGTAGAACTTACTTTTACATCACTCCCACCTTTCCTATAGCCCCCCTGCTCTGGGACTATCTCACCCAAGGCTCTGTGGGTCACTGTAGAAATGAGAATGCCTTTCTCTCAGTTTCTTCTTTTTCAGCTGAAATGATTACTAACAACTACTTGGAATTTTAAACACAGAATTTCTTGGTAAATTCTACCCATACCAAATTCTTCCTGCTGTTGCCCCTCTGAAGTTCTCTTATTCTTTTTTTTTTTTAATATATTTTATTGATTTTTTACAGAGAGGAAGGATAGAGAGATAGAGAGTTAGAAACATCGATGAGAGAGAAACATCGATCAGCTGCCTCCTGCACATCTCCCACTGGGGATATGCCCGCAACCCAGGTACATGCCCTTGACCGGAATCGAACCCGGGACCCTCCAGTCCGCAGGCCGACGCTCCATCCACTGAGCCAAACCGGTTCCGGCAGTTCTCTTATTCTTTATCTGAATGCCCCAAATTTCCTAACAGTTTCCTCACAACTCCAAGCTTAACTCATCTTACCTGACGAATGTTAGCATATTTAGTGGAGGACTTTAGCCCACTCACATTTATTTTAACCACCTGTATATTTAGTCACATTCCTGGCTTTTGATTTTAATTTCTCTTTTTCACAATTTCCTATTTGCAGTTGGTTCTCCCAAATTTCTGACTTATACTGGAGGACCAGGTGTTCCTTTTCTTCCCCTCTACAGCAGGGACACTTTTTTCTGTTATGGGCCAGATAATAAATATTTTAGACTCTGTAGGCCACATGGTCTCTGTCACAACTCCTCAATACTGATGTTATAGTATGGAAGCAGCCAAAGACAATACAAAATGAATGACCATGGCTGTGTTTCAATAAAACTTTGTTTACAAAACAAGCAGCAGGCCAAATTTGACCTGTGGCCATAATTTACTAACCCTTGTTGTCGAGGATTAGAAGTTTCACATCCTTCATTTTTTTAAAAAAAATGTACTTATTGACTTGAGAGAGAGAGAGAGAGAGAATGAATCATTCATTCATTGGTTGATTCTTATATGTGTCCTGACCAGGATCAAACCTGAAACCTTGGCAACTCTCTAACCAACTGAGCTATCCAATCAGGGCACATCTTTCTTTTTTAACAAACATACCTTTCATTAATAGAATACACATTCAGCCCTAGTTGGTTTGGCTCAGTGGATAGAGTGTTGGCCTGTGGAGGGTCCAAAGTTCGATTCCAGTAAAGGGCATATGCCAGGATTGTGGGCTCTATCCCCAGTAGAGAGCATGCAGGAGGCAACCAATCAATGATCCTCATCATTGATGTTTCTATCTCTCTTCCCTTCTCCCTTCCTTTCTGAAATCAATAAAAAATATTTTTAAAAACTGTTAAAAAATAGAATACACATTCTATTTCTATGACAGATAATCTGAACAGTAGGACTTAAACAAAATAATAATTTTTCTGATTATGTATAAGCAGTCATCAGCTGCTTTGACTACACCATGGTATCAGGACCCAGAATTCCATCTAATTGTTCCCATCACTTAGGTGTCACCTGTACCTACCTCCTCAACCACATTTCAGCCTCTGAAGGGCATGCACCTTCTCTTTAAGGACACAGCCTGGAAGATGCACATATCACTTTCCCAAGTCCCTTTTATCAGAAGTTTGTCATAGGTTACACCTGGGTTATAAGGTAGCCTGAGATATGTAGACAAACTGGGAGGCCATGTACCCAACTTCAAATCTTATGACTAAGAAGATGGGGAGGATGGTCATTGGCAATCTCCGAGACAACTAAAACTTTGATTTTCTGGTTTGCTTCAAAGATTAATTAGAGGCTATAACCCCTCATCCAATCAAAATAAAACCTTTCACACATATGTATTTCACACATTTAAAATTCAGTTATGTTTTTACTGTTGTCATCTCCCTAGATTCGTGTTCTTCTAACTCCCATAGAGTTTCTGGTGGACTCCATACTCTTATTTAATAGATGTGACTGTTTTACCAATGATCATTTTCTAAGATCTGACCTCCAAACTTTCAAGACAATTAGTCTATATTTTTCCTCCCCCCCCCCTTTTTTTCCATAGAGAAAGAACAAGCAGCACCTGGGGAAAGACCTGGGTTTCATTACTGTATTCTACGCAAGAGTTTTCTGTGTAGGGTTGGACAACATGAAATGAGGTATCTGTCATGTGGTCTGACATTGAGTGAAGGAACAACCCTCCACAGATAACATGACAGTGAATTAATTCCCTGCTGTTATAACTGTTCTGAGAACCTCAGTCATCAGCCACCTTCATAAATAATTTTCCATTCGTATATATGGGTATCTGACAGTGTGTTTGCATTCACATAAGGAAGAAAAGCCAAAATTATTTGGCTTGCAATCAACAACTGCCTCTATTTTTGTTTTGCAGTGCTCTCATTCAGTGCATTTTAATATGTTTTTAACAATGCATGAATTTGAGTCAGAGGAACTGGAGGAAAAGCTGGGATGACACACATGTATTACAGGATATAAAGGGATGAGACGTCATCTATTGTTTGCCATGCCAACAACCCTTAAATTAGTGCCCTTTCTCCTTCAGAACTGAATTGTTCTCATTACAGCGGCTGGGCACAAGTAGGTTGGCATAATTTGGTGTTTTCTGTTAGCAAGTTTTAAATCTGAAGTCATGCTTGAGTTAATCTCCAAGTTCTATCTCACCCAGATTTTATCAGGTTTAGTTAGAGTTCCGGTTTTGGAAGGCTTCTTCCATACATGTCATTAAATGTTTATAGCTCATTGTGTGGAGATAGATCTTGACAGGAGCAAAGATAGACAGGAAATGCAATATTGTTTTCTTTAAAGGCTAGACTATCTCTTTTTCTGAATACTATCCTCCTGCTCTTTGGCCAATGATGTTAACCCAACAGTGAAACAAACTAACATTTAAAAGCATTGAAGTATATGAATTTTTTAATAAGTGAAAAAGCAATTTGGACGCCCTCATTTAAGTCTTATGGTGTAGTCCCTATATCAGAGACAAATAAGTATATTTAAGTTACCTGCAGTTTTGCTGGATCTGGAGTCTGAATGTTAAGTTGCCGAAACTGAAAAACTGCCATCTGGGACTCCATAACTCATTTCTTCATGTTAAAATGGAAATTGAAATCTATTCTATGGACAAACCCTTGTTAGGTTTTGCATTGCAGATAGATGTAAAGCATATAACTCCATATTAATTTTGGGAGATCCCTGAACCACTGAAATAACACAAATATAGATGCCTCAGACCAAGATATTTTCATTCCGTTTAGAAATAGGAATTGGATATGTCTTTAGCAAGACTGTGTCTTTGCAGGAAAATGTCTTTTTTCTAAATATGTGTTTGAACTGTACTGAATGCGTCCTAAAAGGGTAGTTATTAAAGACCGCATAACCTAGACTTTGGTTAATATGTTGCCCATTAATTACTGTGATTGCCTTGCAGTAGAAGGTGTGAGGTATCAGACCACATTGAGTTTTCCACCTGTCAGTCAGACTGGATTGAAAAAAAGAGAGGCAGGCTTTGGATTGAGGGAAGGCGATCTCTCTCTCTCTCTCTCTCTCTCTCTCCCCCCCCCCCCTCTCTCCCCCTCTCTCCCTCTCTCTGAAAGGCTGTGAGAGGTGGAAACGAAGCTCTTGGGAGAAAGAACACGGGATGTGCCATTTGTGGGCACAAGCAGGTGCGTGCACGTTAGTGACAGATCAGGAGAAATGGCCTGTGTGGGACTTCTGTGAAGGGCCGTGGTCCATGGGTTCTACTTGACTGATTCAGCCCAGAATTTCCCAAACGTATTCAAATAAGGAACCCCGATGCTCAATAACACTTTTTAAGATGCCATAGAATACTTTTTGGAAGAATATGCTAGAAAAAAATGGTATTAGCCACACTTCCTCTTAGCATGAATTGGAATCACCCAGATGGCTCGTTGGAACACAAATTGCTGGCCCATTCCCAACGTTTCAGTAGGTCTGGGGTGGCCCTGGAAGATCTGCATTTATAACAAGTTCCGGGTTGCATGCTGGTGCAGGAATCACACTTATAAAATGAATCACAAATTAAAATAATCTGTTTTTTTCTTTCTCTTTCAGGAGTAACACAAATCAGAGCAAGTAGTTATTAAAATAACAGCCAGATATGAAAAGCTCACAGCTAACATCATACTTGATGGTGAAAAACTGAAAGCTTTTCCTCTAAGATCAGGAACAAGGCAAGGATGCCCATTCTTGACATTTCTATTCAATACAGTACTGGAAGTCCTAGCCAGAGCAATTAGGTAAGAAAAAGAAAAGACATCCAAATCAGAAAGGAAGCAAATGTGTCCCTGTTTACAGATGACATGAATATATATATATATATATATATATATATATATATCCTAAAGACTTCACAGGAAAACTGTTATAGCTAATAAAACAATTCAGTAAACTTACAGGATACAAAATCAATATGCAAAATACAATTGTGTTTCTATATAATAACAACAAAAATCTGAAAAGGAAATTAAGAAAAAATCTCATTTACAATAGTACCAAAAAAAACCCAAAACATTTATAAATAAATTTAGCCAAAGAGATGAAAGACATGTATACTGAAACTATAGAATATTGATGAAAGAAATGAAAGGCACAAATGCTGAGACAGCCTATATTCATGAATTGGAATGTCCATGCTATTCAAAGCAAGTTACAGATTCATTGCAATTCCTATCAAAACCCCATTGGCATTTTTTACAGAAATAGAAAAAAACAATTCTACATCTCATATGGAACCACAAAAAGCCATAAATAGCCAAATAAGCCTTGAGAAAGAACAAAGCCAAAGCCATCACACTTGCTGACTTCAAAATATAAATTCAAACTGACCATAATAACAAAACAAAAAACATACTCGCATGAAGACAGACATATAGATCAATAGAACAGAATAGGAATAAATCTAAACATATATGGTCAACTGAACTTCAACAAGGGAGCCAAGAACACACAATGGGGAAAGGATAATCTTCAAAAAATCATGCTGAGAAAACTGGATATCCACCTCCAAAATAACGAAATAGGGCTCAACTCAAATGGGATAAAGATTTAAAGTAAGATCTGAAACTGTAAAGCTCCTAGAGGAAAACGGGGGGGGGGGGGGTTCATGACATCAGCCTGTGCAACCATGGGTATGACCCCAAAAGCACAGCAACAAGACCAAAAATAAACAAGTGGGATTCCATCAAATTGAAAATCTTCTGCCCAGCCAATAAAACAATCAACAGAGTGAAAAGACAATGTGTGGAGTGGGAGAAAATATTTATAAACCATATACTAGTATCTGATGAAGGGTTCATCTCCAAAATATATAAAGAACTAGTGGCCCGGTGCATGAAATTCATGCATGAGGGTGGAGGGGAGTGTCCCTCAGCCTGGCCTGCACCCTCTCCAATCTGGGACCCCTCAGGGGATGTCCGATTGCCGGTTTAGGCCCCCAAGGATCAGGCCTAAACTGGCAGTTGGACATCCCTCTTGCAATCTGGGACTGCTGGCTCCTAACCACTCACCTGCCTGCCTGCCTGATTGCCCCTAACCACTTTGCCTGCTGGCCTGCTTGCCCCCAACTTCCCCCCCCCCCGCCAGCCTGATCACCCCCATGTGCCCCCCCGCCAGCCTGCTCGCACCCAACTGCCACCCCCCGCCGACCTGATCGCCCCCAACTGACCCCCACTGATGGCCTGCTTGCCCCCAACTGCCCCCCCTTCCGGCTGATCACCCCCAATGGCCCCCCTCACCGGCCTGATCACCCACAACTGCCGTCTCATCCTGGCCTGATCACCCACAACTTCCCTCCTCTCTTGGCCCCTAACCGCCTCTACCACGGCCCAACCACCATGGCTTTGTCCAGAAGAACGTCTGGAAGGTCTCCTGAAAAGTCTCCCAGTCTAATTAGCATATTACCCTTTTATTAGTATAGATAGAGGCCTGGTGCATGGGTGCAGGCCAGCTGGTTTGCCCTGAAGGGTGTCCCAGATCAGGGTGGGGGTTCCCTTGGGGGGCAGTGTGGCCTGTAGTGGTTTTGAGGCTGGCCATGTCCCCATGGGGTGAGGGTCCCAGCTGGGAGGATATGGCCAGCCTGGGTGAGGAGCTGAGGGCTGTTTGCAGGCCCCTCCCTTGGTGGCTGGCTGGGCAACCCAAGCCTCCCACGTGCTCAGGCTGGCTCTGTGGCTGCAGCCCACAGGCCTCTCCTTCAGCGGCCGGCCAGGGCAGGCAGGAAGCTTGGGTCGCCCCCGGTGAGGGAGGAAGCCAGGCTTGTTGCCAGGGGCGACCCAAGCCTTCCGCTCGCTGGGGCCTGCTTCATGGCCGCTGCCCACAGGCCCCTCCTTTGGCAGCCATCCCACCTGCTCTGGCTGGCTCCGTGGCCGCCGCAATCTTTGTCTGGCTAATTTGCATATTCCCTCCTGATTGGCTATGAGGAGTTGTGGAGGTACGGTCAATTTACATACTTGTCTAGTATTCGTGTAGATTCCTATAACTTGATAGCAGAAAAACCAAAAAAAAACCCCTAAATAAAAACAAAAAAACAACACCGGAATACCCCCATTTAAAAAATGGGTGAAGGACTTGAATAGACATTTTTCCAAAGAAAACATATAAACGGCCAACAGGTATATGAAAAAATGCTTAATATCATTAGTCATCAGGAAAATGCAACAGTGAGATATCACCTCATATCTGTTAGGGTGGTTATCAAAATAACAAAAGACAACAATGTGGAAAAATTTAAACCCTTATACACTATTGGTGGGAATACAAAATGGTGTAGCCACTATGGAAAACAGTATGAAGACTTCTCAAAAAATTAAAAATAAAGTTACCATATAATCCAGCAATCCTACTTCTGGGAATTTATCCAAAAGAATTGAATGAAATCAGAATCTTGAACATATATTAGCACTTTCATGCTCTTTGTAGTACTATTCACAATAGCTGAGATATGGAAACAACCTAAGTGTCCATCAACAGATGAAAGACTAAAGAAAATGTGATATATACATACAAATGGAATGTTATGCTACCTTAAAAAATAAGAGAATTCTGCAATTTGTGACAATGTGGAGGAACCTTGAGGACATTATGCTAAGTGACATAAGCCAATCACAGATGAAATACTGAATGACTCTACTTACAATAAGTGTCTAAAATAGAATCAAAGAGTAGAATGGTGGTTGCCAGGGACTGGAGAGAAGGAGAAACAGGGAGTTGCTAAACAATATAGCCATTGAAATCACACCATGAGTAGGGCATGAATAGAGTTTGTTCTACCCTGGAAACTCCAAGCACACTGATGAAAATCCCATAGACAAAGCTTTAATATACTCATCCTCAAGTATGCAAGGTAATTTAAAAAAATTATCAAGCATCCTATATAATAAAGCCTAATATGCAAATACTTGACTGGGAGTTCAACTGGGAGTTTGACCAAGGGGCCAGCAGCCACTAGGGAACCTACCTGTGCATAAATTTTGTGCATTGGGCCTCTAGTCTATCTACACTAATAAAAGAGAAAAATGGTAATTGGCATACGGCGCTACCCTTTTCATTGGCTAATCAGGGCTATATGCAAATTAACTGCCAACTAAGATAGCAGTTAACTGCCAACAAAGATGGCGGCTAATTTGCATATGTAGGCACAATGCAGGGAGGCGAAAGGGAAAGCAGGAAGAAGCCCCCTGCCACTGACAGTGATCGGAAACCCAGGGGGGAGCTAAGAGCTGGGGGGCAGGGCAAAGGCGGCCCTGGGGCCGCCTTTGCCCTGCCCCCCAGCCATGATCGGAGAATCAGGCTCCTTTGCCGCCCTGGCCAGTGATAGCAGGAAGTAGGGGTGGAGCCAGCGATGGGAGCTGGGCACGGTCGAAACTGGCAGTCCCGAGAGTTAGGGGTCCCTTGCCTGGGCCTAAAGCGGAGCCCACGATCGCAGGGCCACTGCAGCTGTGGGTCCCTGCTGCCCGAGCCAGAAGACTCAGCCAGAGGCGTCAGGTCTGGGCAGGGGCGGAGCCTGCAACCGCGGGGAGCTGGGGGTCTCCTGCCCAGGTCTAATGCTTCGGCCAGAGGCGTTAGGCCTGGGCAGGGGCAGAGTGGGAGATCGCGGCGCTGCTGCCGCTGCGGGTCCCCGCTGCCCGGGCCGGACACCTCGGCCAGAGGCGTTAGGCCTGGGCAGGGGCAGAGCCTGCAACTGAGGAGAGCTGGGGATCCCCTTTCCAGGCCTGACACCTCTGCCGGAGGCCTCAGGCCTGGTCAAGGGGCCAATCCGGTGATTGGTGATCGGAGGGTGATGAGGGTCAACTCCTCTGGCAGAGGCATCAGGCCTGGGCGGGGGGCTGGGGGTCCCCTGCCCAGGCCTGATTCTTGGGCCAGAGGCATCAGGCCTGGGTGGGGGGCGGAGCCAGGGATTGGAGGGATATGATGGTCCCCTTGCCCAGGCCTGAAGCCTGGGTCAGAGGCGTCAGGCTTGGGTGGGGGGTGGAGCAAGCGATCAGAGGGAGATGGGGGTCCCCTGCCCAGGCATGATTCCTGGGCCAGAGGCCTCAGGCCTGGGCGGGGGTCAGAGCCAGTGATTGGGGGGAGATGGGGGTCCCCTGTCCAAGCCTGACACCTCTGGCGGAGGCGTCAGGCCTGGGCAAGGGGCCGATCAGGCGATCGGAGGGTGATGGGGGTCTACGCCTCTGGCCGAGGCATCAGGCCTGGGCAAGGGGCAGAGCCAGCAATCGGAGGGGTCTGGGGGTCCCCTGCCCAGGCCTGACGCCTGGGCCAGAGGCATCAGGCCTGGGCTGGGGGCAGAACCAGTGATGGGGGGAAATGAGGGTCCCCTGCCCAGGCCTGACGCCTCTGTCAGAGGCGTCAGGCCTGGGCAAGGGGCCGATCCTGCGATTGGAGGGTGATGGGGGTCAACGCCTGAGGGCTCCCAGTATGTGAGAGGGGGCAGGCTGGGCTGAGGGACACTCCCCCCCACACACACCCAGTGCACGAATTTCGTGCACCGGGCCCCTAGTATATATATAAAAGCCTAAGTAACCATTATGACCGGATGACTGGCCAGTAACTATGACGTGCACTGACCACCAGGGGGCAGATGCTCAATGCACGAGCTGCCCCCGGGTGGTCATTGAGCTCCCACAGCCAACCTCCTGTGGCCAGCCAACCTCCCGCAGTGCCTCCCCTCACCCTGACCGGCCAGCCCCGATTGGCCCCGATTGGCAGCCATGCCAAGGGACCCCACCTGTGCGCAAATTCCTGTTTATTATATTATCCATGCGTCCTGGCTATTTTAACCATTTTACAACTTAAGTGTCTTTTTTTTGTTTTTTGTTTTTAAAATGTTTTTTAAAATTAATTTTTGGAGAGGGAGAGAAAGAAACATTGATGTGAAAGCTAAATATCCACTGGCCGCCTCCTGCATGCCCCCTACTGGAGATTGAGCCTGAAACCCAGGCATGTGCCCTAACCAGGAATTGAACTATCAACCTTTTGATGCATGGGACACTGCTCAACCAACTGAGTCACACTAGCTAGGGCAACTTAAGTGTGTTTTTGTTTCAAGTATAAGAAAATTGAAAATAGTTTTACTAATTAATATTAGCTATAGTAAATTCTCTGCAATCTTGCCACCTTTAGAGCCACGTGGCCATGCTGGTTTATGTTATCATGGCAGTTCGACATCTAGTCAATTAAATCTGAAGAAACCCAGTCAGTCATTAGGCGATTTGGAATGTAAAACAATAAACAACCGGTTTTGTTGATTGCTTTGGCTGAATTGATTAAATGCCTCAGAGAAATAGAGGAAACACTTCAGTATGACAGCTTTACATTTCTGCTTTCCAGTAATTACAGTCTCTGTTGAGCCAAGACTTCCAACGGGAAAACAGAAAATTTCTGAATTGGTGTCTCATTTGCAATATATTATTATCTTCATTATATTTACCTGAAACAGAGAATTAGCAAAACCAAAACCAAAGTAGAGCAGAAGAGATGAGCTGCCTGTCCCCAGCCAGAGTTCATCTACAGAAGTTAAATATGCACACAGTAACTATTTCTGTCTCCATGAGGCAATTATTAGCCCACAAATTCAAATGTGCTTCACTCCAAGTTGCTTCAGGGTGGCATTGCCTCTTGGCACATCTGCCTGCTGTGATGAACTTTAAGAAAATGTCAAGGTCACTCATTCTGTGTTTCAAAGTCTTAGGGAACCTTTCATCTATCCATCTTCTTATAATATGCATCTTAATGACTGTGGCAGTCCTGAACTTGTACTGCTCAGATATCAACTGTGATGAGCAGAATCTAAGGTGCTGGTAGCTGCCTCTCAGAATGTACCACTGCATTTGCACCAAGGTCACAATTCCCATAGGTTGCTCCCAGCCAATGACTGAGCATGATGCAGGTACAAATGTGGTCCTATTCCTGTGCAGCACGAGACTCTTTCAATGGGTAACTTGACGTGAGGACTCCCCATTGCCTTGGCTGAACCTCTTGGAACTGCACTGCAGTCTGAGACCATTACTGCCCAACCTTCCTTCCCTCTGCTTCCAAGGGATCAGACCTTTGTTTCCCTCTGAGGACTCTTTCTGCCCGCTCCCCCTTTATCCTTCACAGCTGTTACCCTCTCTTGCACATCTAACCCCATCTTGGCATCTGCTTCTTGGAGGACCCAAACTCATAATGATTATTATTTTTATACTACCTCACACAGCAAAATCAAGGTAATCTGTGGTTTATGAATGAATTTTAAATAATGGGGAAAAATAATGCTGGACCTAGAGTAAAAAAACAAACACCTGAAAGTTTTCTTGTCAGGGTCACAAATTAACTATAATCTGGCTTCTCCTGATAGATACCCTCTATTATTCAAAGACTGATGTAGAGATATTGAAAACCATATTTTATATAAAATATATAGGTTTTTATTAACTAATACACTTTAGATCATTTTATTTCTGCTTGGAAGTTTTTCCTATTGGAAAATCATTATGAAAAGTATAGAACATTATTTAAAAAAAAAAAACCACCTAGTTCTAGCATCCAAAGATACTATGATAACCACAGTTGCCATTTTAGTATGTTTTGTCTGTATTTTTAAATATATTTTTATTGACTTCAGAGGGGAAGGGAGAGGGAAAGAGAAAGAGAAAGATCAATGATGAGAGAGAATCATTGATTGGCTGCCTCCTGCATGTCCCCTATAGTGATCAAGCCCGCAACCCATGCATCTGCCCTTAGCCAACACTCTATCCACTGAGCCAAACCATCTAGGGCTAGTCTGATGTGTATATATATATATATATATATATATATATATATATATACACACACACACACACATACATACATACATACACACACACACACACACACAGGTGAAATACTATAGACATAAATTTAGTATCCTGCTTTCCCCCCACGGTATTAATTTTTATAGAACACTTTTAATGGCTACACAATATTTTATTGTGCATTATCCTATCATTCCATTATCCTCTTATTTACTTAACTATTCCCTTATTCTTGGAATTCAGGTAATTTCTAGTTTTCTAATTATAGGCTATTAAAGAGAGTCTATAATGAATATCTTGTTCATAAAACTTTAGTCTGCATTTTGGGACTTTCTTCCCTTTATATAGATCCCTAGAAGTCCATCCTGGCTTCCTGATAAGCCTGCAGCTTGAGAGAATCAACAGGCTTACTCCCCATATGCACATAGCATGTTAGAAGGATACAGGCCTGGCCGTAAGAAGACTCACTATCCCACTAACTAGCCAGCTGTCCTACATAAACAAGTCTCTTTACCTCAGAGTCCACAAGTATAAAATCAAGGAGCTGATTTAGATTATCCCTACCATTCCACTCATGCTTAATATTCCTAAACTCTTATTTAGTGGACCTTGCTCCTATCTAGCCCTATGCCTTTAGGGCTGTACAGACACAAAGGAATACCACTGGTAATGGATCCTGGGACATTATAATATTACTATCGTTATAGCACAGAGAACAATCAATATTATATATAAATATGGTTGGTCCTGTGATTCTCCTCTAACTCATATAACTTGTCTGTGTGTTTTTAAATTACTTTTGGTTTCTAAGTATTAAGAAGTACATCATAGCTATGTGACCCTGCTCACTGAGGCTTCTAATATTAACCCAAAGCAAAATATTGTTAGGTATTAAAATATCACATTTAAAATGTTTTATTTGTGTTTCCTGAATTTAGATCTGGCTCAATCTTCATATAAGGAATGTTTTAAGTGTTTTCCTGTGCATGACCTTGTGCTAGGGACTGGTTCACAAAGATGTTATGTTTGATGCTGCAGAAAATCTCATTGAAAAACCACAACGCTGAGGACAAAGGAGCATCTAAACAACCCGTCTGAATCTCAGTGCCTGGCAGGGGGGAGGGTCTCTCGCCCGGAGGTTAGGGAAGGAGGGCTGTGAGGAATTCTGGGTTTGGGGAGGCTGGAACTGGTACAATATTGTGCTCCTCAGAGAGAAGATACGTGAATGAAGGAAATGGGATTAGGAAGCTTTTCATATGAAGTGGCAAGGCTTAGGATCTGCCAGAAAGAAAACATTTAAAGATCTGGATCTAAATCGGGAAAGATTTTTTTTCCTGATAAAGGTGGAAACAGAACCATTTAATGTTTTACAGATTAAAAATAAGCCAGAGGCAGAATAAACAGGAATGATAATAACTTAAGAAAGGCAAGTCTTAGCATATGGCAGTGAGTCCAATGGGAGTCAGTGTGGAGACCAGCAGCTGAACCAAGTTACTCACTTGGTAGGAGTTTGTGGTGTGGGGGGATTAAAATTTGCCGCGAATGGAGGAAATGGCCAGGGATACTGAGGAGGTGGTAGCCTCTGAAAACTCTGGCCACAAATTGTTGGGATTCCTGCCAGGAAGTTCTTGAAGGAGAAAAAGTGGACATGAGGCCAGACATCTAGAAGAACCTGTCACAGTTTAAGCCACAAGCTCAGGAACATGAATGTGTTTGAGTCTCGAGAGTGGGAATGGCTCCAGAGGACCATGCCCCAGAGTCTAGTGAGTCTGCCTATGGATGAGCCATCCCCTCTGAGAACCTTGTACCTACTTTAGTCGCTCTCCTTCAGCCCTTCACCTAATGGGTCTGCCCCCACCCCCAATTCCACCCCCACCAGTTCTCTCCTCAAGCTTTGGAGTCCCTCCTCCCCTTCTGGCATCCAATGCTAGCATCTCATGACTCCTCCATTCCCTCTTCATCCAGCTGTACCTCCCCCTGGGTCACTTCACCTGCCCTTCATCTTGATCCAGCCTACTTTTCCTCACCAGATGCTACAGTGAGGCCTCCATCAGATATTCACACGAAAGCCTTGGCTACCATGGCCACCACGATTTGGGCATCTGCCCTCTATGGGAATGAGACTGAATTGAAGAGATCATGAAGTGAGACCAAGCAATTTCCAGTAATTCCATTTCCAAAGCCATAACGGGAGTCAGTGCAGCCGATGATAGTGACTCGATTGAGATGCTGCTCACAGCCATTCCTGTTATCAAACAGTCTCGAGCTGTCAATGATGAGTGTTGCTGTGTCCTCATCTCCTCTTTTACCAGCTGTCTTCATGGCTCTGAAGCCAAGTGCTACAATATGGCTTGCCAGCAGAAGCTTTTCAAAAAACCGACATCTGTCCCAGGAGAGGTCACCTAGATGGTCCCCTGGCCAGGAGAGCAGCAGGATGAACTGGGACCTGCTTCATAATGAAGTTCAGCAGGATAACTATTTCCAAGAAAGGACCAAGAGCATGACAGACACCAGAATAGAGGAGCCCTACTGAGGAAGGAGTCTGGTTGGAAGCAAATGTTTTTTAATGGACTTGCATCACCTCACCTTCATCAGGACTAAAGGACAGAGTCTGTTCCTCCCCTTCCCCTTCTTCCAGATCCAGAACCCCCTTTAGACACCCAGGGAATACCCTCCTGCATCCCTGCCAATCTCACACATCCTATTTGCCAGTGGAAAGAACCTATCAGACAGGAAGTAAGGAAAAGAAAGGGCTGATTAGGTTAAAACTGAAAATACATCTTTTTAATGAGCAAGACTAACATATCATGACCAACAACATTTTATCACAATTGGGCAATAAAGCTATTTGGAAAGTAGCAAGTACTATAAAGTAATTGGGGAAGAAAGTGTTCATCATGGGAAGAGTTTCTGAAATGGAAGGGAAAGCTTTGTTTTTTGACTTGACCTGGGTAGTAGTTACATTTATAAAAACTCATGAGTATAAAAATAAGTGTTTATAAACACAAATTTTCTATGTCATTATTGTATTTTCCAATAAAAATTATTTTAAAAGAGAGAATGATACTAAAAGACACAATCACTAACTATAATATGTGGACCTTATTTGATCCTGATTTGAACAAACCAGTTACAAAATATTTGTGAATTCGAAAAATTAGAACATTGGCTAGATCTTTGATGACATTTAGAAATTATTGGTTAATTTTAGATGTGACAATGCTACTGTGTGTTTTATAAAAGAATCCTTAATATTTAAAGATACGGACTGAAATATTTTTAGATAGTGTTTGAGATTACTTTAAAATACCCCAGGTAGGGTAGGAATGGCAGCTAGGAGTATAACTGAAACAAACTGATAATTGGTGAGACTAGTTGCACAGAACATGGGCGTTCGTTATACTATACTTTTGTGCATGTTTGAACATTTGCGTAGTAGCAAATTTCTTTTAGTGACATGACTGAGATGAATTGTCCATAAGCAAAAGAAAGATGGGCCCATAAGTTCTGTATGTGGATTGTTCAAGCAGCTTCCTTTCTCAGTCAGCTCTCTGAAGTTTCTGCCTGCATGGGACAACTGTCCAAGTAAACCAAAACTTTAGGGCCAAGTGTCCAGCTAAAATACCAAGTCCCTGAATACCAAGTATCCCCAGGCTCCTTTCCGATCAGACTGGGAAAACAAAACTCCTCTCAGGAGCGCTAGAGACCAGGAAGCGCAGGCTAACCTGCAGGCCATGTACTGTCCAGGGGCTGGCGCCCAGGTTGGCACACCTGATAGGACAGAACTGCCCATTCCATTCTGCAGGGTTTCGGGTCCAGACTTAAACGCTGTCTCTGAACTGCCCCCCACACTTGAACAGCTGTTCAGGCTCAAGTTAGTGCCCAAGTAAAACATAATCATACCGGCTGTTTTTTAAGGCCTCGCTGCCTCAATGTTGTCATGCTGGCATCAGCACCAAATGCCAAATTGAGAAGAAAATGTTTCCATGACTGTGCTGCTGATTTTAAAAATAACATATCTGATGAGCCAGCTGTGATTAGACAAAAAAACACATTAATAATCATTTCTGCAGTTTATTTTATCCTAAATAGTACTCAAACTTATTCTATCTTTTCAAAACTGTAATATAGATATCCTGTTTGATAGGTTCTATCTTAAACAAGACACCTAGGAGATCACTGTTTTTATCAAAAGGTAGGAGAAATCATTTACCTTAGTCAAATGGGAAGACCTAAAATCTATTATTATTTTGACAGAATCACATACATTTGATAAGCCAGTGTTGTCAGTTCATGGAGATACAGTAATTTGTCTCCCTGGAACTTGAAAATAAGGGAAATCACGATTGACTTGAGCACTAAACCATGCAATGAATATCTAGTGACCAGACTGAGAATGCAAATCTGCTTAGAGACCAAGCAGCTGTCAGGTCAGCAAGACTGAACTATGAAAGAATGAATATATTATGATACCGAAAGAATGTGTACATTGCCCGGCCAGTGTTGCTCAGTGGTTAAGCATTGGCCTATGAACCAGAAGGTCACGGTTTGATTCCCTGTTAGGGCACATGCCTGGGTTGTGGGCTCATTCCCCAGTAGAGGGCATGCAGGAGGCAGCTGATCAATGATTCTCTTGCATCATTGATGTTTCGATTTCTCTCTTCCTCTCCCTCTCTCTCTGAAATAAATAAAAAAAACACGCATCTTTTAAAAAAAGAATGAGCTGAAACCGGTTTGGCTCAGTGGATAGAGCGTCGGCCTGCAGACTGAAAGGTCCCAGGTTCGATTCCGGTCAAGGGCATGTACCTGGGTTGCAGGCACATTCCCGGTGGGAGATGTGCAGGAGGCGGCTGATCGATGTTTCTCGCTCATTGATGTTTCTGACTCTCTATCTCTCTCCCTTCCTCTCTGTAAAAAAATCAATAAAATATATTTTTTAAAAAATAAAAAAAGAATGTGTTCATCAAAAGTGTGTAGGAGGGGATGATGTTGGCCCATCATAGAAATATAGGAAAATGAGTTTCACTAAGGCAAGTGTCGGCTGTGTATGTCTATTACAAACCGGAGTGTTGGACATCTGACCTGGGTCACAGATTGCTTTGTATGGCTCCTACAGGCTTTAATTTTAATATTCAAATATTAAACATTTTCTTAAAATATTTTATGTAAGGTTCTTCATTTATTAATTTTCTTGAAAATCCCCACATTCTCACATGGCAGCAATCAGCTAGAACTGTGTGAGAGCTGTCCCTTACAAACAGCTGCCCAGCTGTCCACAGCACCCACCAGGCACCTTCACTCAGCTCTCTTACTTGGTTGGCCCCTGGAGGCATCTGTGTTGGCCACCCCCAGATTAATACCTGCAGCTAAACAGTTGGTCTCACTTCCTGTGTTCTGAGTCCATGATCATCACACCTTCTTCCGGTGCTAACTTGACTTTTGTTGTTAGTCATCTATAGAGAGGGAGTGAGCTGGTCATGTTACTGTGAGGACTCCTACCCATGTGGCCGTTTTATGTTTCATGCACAGTATGAAACTGGCATTTTATTTTGCACATCAGTCTCCAGTAAGTCAGCCCTGGAGAGATGGATCCACTCTTGGTGTAACAATAAAACTGAGGGTCCGCCTTCAAGGCTGAAGGTCAAAACCCTGTTGTTTGCCAAACTCACAGTGGCATGCTCCCTGGTACAGTGACTTAGGACTGAACTACCCAGTGTCACCACATGGGATCCTCCACAAAGAGAACATTTTCTAATTTTCATTTTATATTTGGAAGTACTTACTGTTTTAATTTTACCTTATAAAACACATTGTTTTAAATTATACTTTTGTAGTAGGGTGTGATGTGTGTGGGGTGTGTGTGTGTGTGTGTGTGTGTGTGCAAAATCCAAAGACAGGAGATTAGGTTGGTGGAAGAGCATACAAAATGAAAGTTTTGGTTAAAAAATAAAATGATCTTGGCCTTCCTGGTGCTACTTCTTGCAGAGTGCTGAGTGTATGCTTGCAGTTGCTTTAATCTTTCTATTAGTATCACGGTTCATGGCTGTTTATTAATTGTGAAAGAATTGCTTTTTCTAATTCTCAAACCTCATCTTCTCTACTTTGTTAATGTCATTGCCTCCACAGTCACCCACTAGCCTCCTTATTTTGTAATTTAGAAAATGTCCACCACCTACATATTGCACCTCAATTGTGTCATCTGCCAAAAAGCATGATGATTGGGAAAGAAAATCTTAAAAACACTTCCTACACATTCACATATTGCTTTACACCACGGGCACTTGGGAGTCCCACTGTGCCTGGGAGAACTTTAGAATGATTCATACAGGAAGCAACTTGGGAAAGATGAACTCTCAAGTTTTCTCTTCAGCATGGGTGTTATAATGCTGACTCACGTAGACACTGAAATATTTAAGATCCCCCAACTCTTTCTCCATTTCAGCCATAAACATAGACATATCATTCATTCATTCATTCAAAAAAATGGTTTTGCAGATGATCAGAGGTACACCTGAAGCCCATTGAAAGCAGTTTTCCTAAACTTAGTATTAATGATCATAATAATAATGGTGATAAAATAAAACAGACAAGCTTTTTGCTTTTGCAACCACATATCTGACTTCAATTGTTTTGCTTTCTGCACCACAGATAGAACTGTTAAGCAGCTTCAAAGAATTTCCAGAAAGTGCCATGTAGATCTATACTTATGAGTTGCGTTTTCCTCCTGTAAAGAGGAATCCTTAGGGAATATTTCTCAATACTGCTTCCAAATAATTTTAAAAACACACTAGACCAGTGGTTCTCAACCTTCTGGCCCTTGAAATACAGTTCCTCATATTGTGACCCAACCATAAAATTATTTTCGTTGCTACTTCATAACTGTAATCTTGCTGTTATGAATCGTAATGTAAATATCTGATATGCAGGATGGTCTTAGGTGACCCTTGTGAAAGGGTCGTTCGACCGCCAAAGGGGTCGCAACCCACAGGTTGAGAACCGCTGCACTAGACTGTCAGAAACTCATTTTCTGTTTCTGTCCCCACCTATATTGTTCCTGTATCAGCATCATTTATAGTTTAAGCATCTTAAAATGATAATGTCTTTGAAATCACATATGCATTTGGTTAATAAATCAGGTGCACATGAACGGATCTTAACTGAGCCCCTAATAGATGTGCTTCACTGAAAACTTATTCCTTCTCTTGTAAACTCTGTCAGCAACAAGCCAAGGAACTTAAGCTTGACAAATAGTGTTTTGGAAGCTATGTGAGATTATGTGTTGTTAAAACTGTTAACTTTTAAAAAACAACTGTACTATTTTATAGTGACAAAATAATGATTCTGTGAATGTCATATGGGAACCCTGCAATTTATTTAAAAACTTTCTTAGCAATCTACAGGTAAGCTTAGAGGTCTGACAGCCAGTGAGGATATTTGATGGCCTCACAGGGTCGGTTTAATATGGTATCCTATATAATAAAAGCCTAATATGCAAATAGACCAAACGGTGGAACAACCGGTGGAACAACCAGTCGCTATGATGCACACTGACCACCAGGGGGCAGACACTCAATGCAGGAGCTGCCCCCAGCCCCCAGGCCCCAGGCCAGCCAAGGCAGATGCCAGGGGGACCCCCTGATTGTCCTGTCAGTCGCCCCACAGATGGGCCCTGATTGCTAGCCAGGCCTAGGGATCCTACCTGTGCCTGTGCACAAATTTCATGCACCAAGCCTCTAGTTTTATTATAAAGGTCTAGTGCATGAAATCTGTGCACAGGTAGGGTCCCTAGCAGCTGCCAGCTGCTGGCCAGGGCCTTCCTTCATTCCACGCTGCCCCCTGGTAGTCAGCACACGTCATAGTGAGCAATCAAACTCTTGGTTGGTCAAACTCCCAAGGGGGCACTTTGCATATTAGGCTTGTCCCAAGTAGCACACAATCCCTAAGCAACCACAGAATGACTGGCTGGAAGGTAGCATCCTTACTTACCTGTACTATTCAAAGCCATTACCAAGCTGCTCTACACTTGAAGGAAGAAGGCAACTGACTCCCCTGCCTGGATGTACTTTGCAAAGCAAGGACTGCAGTGAGTCTATTCAGTTTCAGAACCTCGGGCTTTAAAACTAGGCTCTAAGGATCTTCATGACCTTGGCCAGTTTCCATAACCTGACTCTACATTTTTATCCATAAAATTAATACATTTAATCTATAAGAATAGAATAGAAATACCTATCCACAAGAATATAAGACCATTGTAAGGGTCCAGTGAGATGGCATGCTTAGCAGTGTGCCCGGGGGATAGTAAGCACTCAGTGAGTAAGAGGATTTTATGTTATCCTCCCCACACACCATCTGCGGCTGCTGGAAGCAAAGTAACAGAGCTGCTCCTGCTTGGCTTTGTCTTGCCTCCCAGATGTGGTCGCCACAGCTGAACAGCAGCAGCTTCTGGTTTCTTTCTAGAGGAAGGAAGTTATATGTTAGCAGCATAATGCGTGCAAGTCCTCTTACTGATGTTGGTGAGATGCCAAGAAAGAAAGACAGTTTTCCTGAGGAGCGTTGGCTGAGGGGATACAAATATGTACCCACTTCTGTGTGGCAGTGCATGCCCGCGGCCCCAGGATAATTTAGAATGCCACTTGGCCACAGAGGAAACACAGGGGAAAACCATTTTTCTCATTAGGAATGGGATTTCACTCCCCCCACCCCTAAGGGTATTTTCTAACTCAAGTCCTTGCTTAAATATCTTAAATATCATCTTTTTCAATGAGGTGTCCTCTGACGACTGTGTTAGAGGTACAATCCACATCCCCATTTTGATTCTCCCTCCTTAATGTTGTTTTCTTCCTTTGCTCCACTAATCTCATGGAAACTATTGTTTTCAAATATATTACAACTACGGCTTATCATCTGTCTCTGCCAGCTAGAATGGAATCTTTTGGGAGACAGGAGTCTTGTTTTGTGCCTGGAACAATTGATCACTTACTGAATGAACAAAGAAATAAATAGATTTGTTCGTATTTGCTTGTATATACACAGAGAAACTCTGGCACGCTTATGGAAAAAATAAGAACAGTTGTTACTTGGACAGGGAAAGTGGGAGGAAAAGGTGATCTTTATGAATTGGGGACAGGGGTAGGAGGGAGATTTCAGTTTTTTATTTGTCTAAAAATACATGAATAATTTTATACCTATCAAGCATCACTGTTTCTAAACTTACTTGCCATTTCTGACTTCCTCCTCTTGATTTTCCCTAAGGAGACCGCTCTCCTTTCTCTTTACCTGCATACCCCAATTTCTCTGTCAAGCCTCACAACAGCAAGTTTTCTTCCTGTTATAGATACCTATGTATCTGTACACACCTTTTCTGTGTAATGGATGTTGAGCTCCAAATTCAAACACAGAATGTAACCAAAAGTCTTTACTGGAGAGCAAAGGCTCACTGAACAAAAGCAGCAAAAGAAAAGTTGAATCCAAAGAAGGCCAACCAGGAAGAGCAGTGGTGACTTTAGAGGGTTTGATAAACTGATGGTCCATGATGGCAACTGCTCCGCCTGCATCAGCACCCACTCCAGGGATCACGTGATGGAAGGTCCATCGTGTAGCAGGAGAAGGGGCCTCTGGGCTGGGAACAGGTGCTCTGGGATTCTCCCTGCTGAGCGTTTCCCTGAAGCCAGGATACGTGCTTTTGGGCCGCACCCTCCACCATCCTGATCAAAGGACTCATGAGTGTTAAAGTATCTGAAGTAAACTCCTCAGAGTGACTGAGAGAACACAGGCAAGCAGATTGCAACCTGGTGTGAAGAAAACAGCAGGGGCCCATGAGCTGGGATGTGTTTAACATTATAAATTCATTTACACAGTCACCAGCGGAAGCAACATGATCCAAAGTCAAGACAAAGCCAAGAGTCTTGCCTTCCAATCTCCTGCATGTTGGAACGTAAGTCAAATTTAAAAGCATAGATGCTTTATTCTTCCCTTCCAGCTTCTTTTTCACCTCCCTCGCATGTTTGCCAGCCAGTTTTAGGCAAGTGAATTATTATTCTATCCACATTCCTCTAGGAAGGAAAGAATAAACTCAATCAATCTTCATTTCTCTCCTCTTACAAAGAAGGTGAAACAGTGATAACATCAGTCTTTTAACTCACTGGATTTTGCTTGTAAGGATTTCATGAATATTCATTAATACACTTTGATAAGCAATGCAAAAATATGAGGCACAGCAAAATGATAAAGGCCATAAATTACAAATTCCTAAAACCTTATTATGCAGAAAACCAATTTCTTGTTACTCCATTAACAGCTGATCATCCCTAGACCCAGAGCCTTTTCTGTACTCCTATGAAAGAAATTATTTTAAGTATAAGGATTTACCCCTAATTTTCCACAAAATCACTTACCTTTAAAAACAAAATAGTAAGGGAACAGGAATCCAGCATTGAAAATTGTCAGTCACGTACTACAATGACCTGTAAATGTCTTATAGTAAAACAGTCTAAAATGAATCTTAAAATCGACTTGTTAGGTGTATTGTATTTCATCCACTAACTTAGAAAATCATATTACTCTCATTGGAAATTGAAGCCAACATTTCCTAAATTGTTGCTAGGTATTTCTTGGTGTTGGCTGTTGCTTCTATCCTGAAACATTATAATGACACCACCCCATTGAAACCCTGTCCCCAAACAAGACTGTCATATGACACCAGAGCAGCAAGTAATTGCACATCTTTCAATTCTTTGCTTTCCCTACTTACTCACCACCATGACTGTAGTTAGTTTTCCACTGTAGGAGTCACACAAAGAAAAAGAAGCAGATCCCATCACCCCATCACGCCTCCAGGTGACATAAGCACCCAACCCCAAGGGAGCACCCCACATCCTCTGAAAAGCACCTACAGGTAGAGGCTTCAGACCCCAAATAACAACTCTGCTCTGAGCAGCAAAGAGGAGACACAATTCTGCTTATGATATTCAGAATCCGTTCATTATGGGTGTCAGACTCCGACACTGGGCTTCCCTAGAGCACGAACCCGAAATCACGCTTCAGCAGTCAAGCGCTGGAGGAAGAGCCCAGACAGCGCCACCAGCTCCAGCAGTTGCCATGGCAGCAGCAACAGGACTAGGAAAGGTTTCCAGAAGCAGGTCTGTGACTAGGGTGTACAATACAGTCACATGCCGTCTGTGTTTAACACACGCCAAATGAAGACAGACACTGTCTGTTTCCCGACTCCCTCCGTCAGTTTGCACTGAGATTATTCGGTGACATTCTGGAGAGGCAAGTGTGATGCATTCTCTGACCTGGCTCTTCAGGTTAGTCTGCAACAAAGAAGGCCCGGCCTTCCTTCCCAGCCTGGGCAGCAAATGCAGCACTAGACAATCACTGATGTAAGTTTAGCCTGGCTGGCTGGCTAGAATTTCCGGTTATACTGTAACATTTGCCAGTGTCTAACTGCAGAGTGATTGATCTAATACCAAAACTCATTCAATCACTGTAGTATTCATTGTAAATATTAAGGGCTAATACATGGATTAGGAGAATGTTCTTTGAATCTGAATTCATTTCAGAAAAAGCAACAAGAAGATATTTTTCCCCTTTATTTCTCTCTAAGTAATGTGCAGAGGAAAACCAGGCTCTGATTGTAGAGATCAAGTCTTTCCCGGGACAAGAGGCCAGATCCTTAGATGTGGGTTCATTCTCTAGATAAATTTTACCCTTTTCCTACCCAAGGGGGACCAAGTTACTATTTTTTTATTGTGGCAAAATAGACATAACTAAAAATGTACCATTTCAACCATTTTTCAGTGTATAATTCAATGGTATGATGGCATTAAATACATTCACAATGTTGTGTAACCATCACCACTATCTATTTCCAGAACTTTTTCATCATCCCAAACAGAAACTCTAACCATTAAACCATAAGTCCCCATTACTCCTCCCCTCCACCCGTGGAAACCACTATTCTACTTTCTGTCTCAATAGATATGGCTATTCTTGGCACCTTATGTATAAGTAGAATCATATAATGTATGTCCTTTTATGTCTGGCATCTTTCACTTAGTATGTTTTCAAGGTTCATTCGTGTATCGAAATTTCCTTTTTAAGGCTGAATAATATATAATAATTATCATTATATTATAATTACATACAATATAAATACATTGTGTGTATTTTTATTTATCCATTCCTCTGTTAATGGACATTTGGGTTGTTTCTACCTTCTGGCTATTCTGAACAGTGCTGTTATGAACACTGATGTCAAGTATCTAAGTCCCTACTTTCAATTCTTTGGGGTATGTACCCAGAAGTGGAATTACTGGATCATGTTCATAAACATACTCTATATTTAACTTTTTGAGGACCCACCACACTGTTCCCTAGAGCAGCTGCACCATTTTACATTCCCATAAAGTCCCCCCTTTTAATACTTTGAAAAGATAGAACCTGTATCACTTTCCCAAATTCATGGTGCTGGGGGAAGGCTGTCAATAGAACCAACCCTATGAGTCAGTTTTGATACATTTTCCTGATGTCACACTGAAATCCTGATAACTTAAAACCAATAAACGTGCTGAATGCCTACTATGAGCTAGAGACAGGTAACAGAGATACAAAGAGGGCACAACTCAGGAAGCTAGACATTTCAATGAAAAAATGTAGTGAGATGAATCCACTAATAGAAGGATATGCAAGGCAATAAAAAAAAACACAGAAAAAGCTTTGCAGAAGGGATGACTGAATAATGAATAATGAATTCATTTGGAATAATGAATTCTTTGCAAGGGGGGAGGAAGGAAAATAGCCTACATAGGAAATCAGTTCAAAGAAGTTCCAAGAGAAGAATAAGGCAATGTTTACTTGCTTCTATAAAGCCAGTAGGAGAGCAGGAGCAAAAGTTAACAATAAGCAGTCCACCTAATGTAATGTAACATAATCATGGGTGTGACATCTCATCACCCTGCCATATTCTGTTGGTCACAAGTCTCACTCACCCTCTAAGGGAGAGGGTTATACAGGGCATGGACACCAGAAAACAGGGGCCATTGCAGAACACTGTAGGGGCTGTCTACCACCTAGGTACACACATTCAGTACTGTCATATCCCGGAAATATCCATCAAGAGGTTCCTCCCCAACGTCAGAGTACTGACTTCCCATGTCACAGTTGGCATGCTGGCGACGTGGTTTTGCCCATAGGTACTGCCTATAAGTATTGAAGAATGCAAGATTTATTAGTTTTCAATTTGTGTGTTTTATGAAAGCTCCACATCATTATGGAAACGTTCCAAATAGTACTGATAAGTAAAAGCACAAAGGACAGATTCCCTATCTCCTTTCCCATTCACAAACCCCCAGAACCGCTGCTCAGAAGTAGTTTTTGGAAATAGTTTGTGGATAGTGCAAGCTACCAAGACTAACACTGTTTCAGGAAAACAAAAGCACCATCTGTCAAAGATACAATAGCAGTTGTCCTGGGCAAGGTCAGCTATTGAGTGTCCTGAGGTACCCACAGTGAAGATCAAAGGGTAAGAGATTCATTAAGGAGGCAAGAGGGGAGGCAGGACAGCTGCAGAGGCAGTCTCCATTCTGCCATGTGGGGCTGGGCCTTAGAGACAGAAAGTTCAGTGGTAAGTTAGGGAGAGGTTAAAACCAAAAGATTAACTATAAAATAAGAGATATGAAAAATAAAAGGAGTGAAATAAAAAAATTACATAGAAATAAAACCAAGAGATTATTGGGAGTGAAGAAGAAAAATATTAACATGAAAAGAGTATAAAGTATTAAAGTAAACAGAGGTCAAAAGTTAAAAGAAACATTTAAAATTAAAGTCAAAACAAAGAATTATAAAAGTTAGGATTTTTTTTAATGGGTGAAGAGATGAACTGACAGTTTACAAGAAACACAGATGGTCTATATATATGGAAAACATTATAGCTTAGTCTCCCTTTTAATCAAAAAATCTATATATATAAAAGCCTAATATGCAAACTGTTCCCTCTGGAGTTCAACCAATCAGGAGTTCGATTGCTTGCTATGATGTGTGCTGACCACCAGGGAGCAGCGCAGAACAAAGGAAGGCTGCTGCTAGAGAACCTACTCATCCACGAATTTTGTGCACTGGGCCTCTAGTTAATAACAAAAATCACAAGATACTCTTTCTAGCATAGATTACAAAAGGTTTAAAAGTTTGATAACATGAGGAAAACAGTCTCATACACTGCTAGTAGGAATATGCATTTCTGTGGCCTGTTTAGATGGCAATTTGACAATATAATAATTTATAAAGCTGCTTGAATTAATTCCATTTTTAATAATGTATCATAAGTATATTTACTTGGTTTATATGTATAAATATACCATTTACCTTTATAAACAAGATAGATTGATATGGAGATTCATAGATCATCACTGATTGAGATAGAGAAATGATATAAAAACCTACATATCTATCAATTGGGAACTGGTAACATAAATGATTATATCTCCATTAAATATGGCTTATTCCCACTAAATAGCTTTCTCCCACCTGAAATGAGCTTCCCTTCATTCTCCTCTACTGGAAGACTTCTCAGGTTATTCCATATCTTAATGATGATTTAGATTTATAACCCACCATATCAACTTTCACCCACTTTAACTTCAGGGTAGCTGAAGCCCCAATCAGTGGCTTTCTTGGTCATTGCATTAATGGTCCCAATCAGTGTCCTCTGTATGCGTGCTCTCTGCCTTGTAACTCTGTAGTTCTGGCCCAATTTGAATCTGGGCTTGGCCTATATATGACCTGTTTAGACCAATAGGAAAATAGCAAACTTGACATATAAACACAGAGGCTTGAAAGGGAGTTGCTGCTGGACTCCTCTTGTTACAACAACAACAAACCAACATGACTAGGCTAACCTGTTGAAGATGAGATCTGGGTGTGAAGTCCAGTCATCCCCGCTGAAGCCATCATAGACCAGCAAACTGCCAGCTAATTGTCAAGCCCCAGCTAAAATTAAAGCGTCAGCCAAACCAAGTGAAGATCAGCAAACCACCAATCAACTCGTAGATTCATGAGAAATTATACATACGTGGTGGTTGTTTTAAACTACTATATTTTGGAGTTGTTTGTTATAGAGGAATAGCTAACTGATATATCTGCCAATTTGCCTTTTCCAAAAATATGTATATATTCCCAAGCTACTTGGGTGTATTAATAGCACTCACCATCTTTTTTTTTTAATATATTTTATTGATTTTTTACAGAGAACAAGGGAGAGGGACAGAGAGTTAGAAACATGAGAGAGATCGATCAGCTGCCTCCTGCACATCCCCCACTGGGGATGTGCCCGCAACCAAGGTACATGTTCTTGACCCGAACCGAACCCGGGACCCCCCAGTCCGCAGGCCAACGCTCTATCCACTGAGCAGCACTCACCATCTTTAAAAAAATTTTTAAATGCAATCTATCCATTAAGTTCAGGATACTCTATCATCCTTATGGTGGTTTAATGAACATATATATACATATTTTTTTTAGAATTTAGTTGTTTCTTTTATCCTTCTTAAATCAATCTCCATTAATTTTTTCTGAAACCAAGCTACATTATCTTCAATGATGTGGCAATTAAAAAGGATGGTGATTATGAGCAAAGGAGAGAAAAGTCTTTGGAGAGGATTTCCTGAAGTCACCACTTTGGAGGTTTCTTTTTTCTCTTATCCTATTTCAGTTTCATCAGTGGCTCAGGGCCTCAGTTAACACAGGACTGATTTCAAATACAGGAGAAAGCTGTGTATGCCCAATCAATCACCCACGGTAAGGAAAAAAAAAAAATCAGGAGCCTTTCAGATCGAGATGAATTTGATCTTGAAAAAACATAAAGCATTTATTACAATGATATATAACACACATCGATTTAACATGCTATCCTTACTTTTATACTTTTAAAAGCCTATGAAAGGTATTACAAAAAAAGATGTAAATATTAACATTTTAAATCCTTAACTTTTAAACCTGCCAGCTTTTCTGTCTGTTCGGCTTTCTCTAGAATCTGTCTTTTCCTTGCATCCTACTTTTTTTAAAATAGTCTTCAATTTTCCGACACAAAGGAGGATTGATTAGGACCCCCATTACTGCTTCAGGTGCCCATTCTGGGAAGATGCAGTGCTTCTTCAAAAATCCTTTCCAAACAAGCTCTCAAGTCGATTACTCTCCCTTTTTGTAATGCAAAACAAATTGTACCATTAGTCATTTAGCACAACAAAAAAATGGCTTTGTGAAAACCACAGAGCCATTTGGTTTGAAAAACTAAAGGATAAATCACATTTACCTAATGGATGGAACTTGAACATTTCTCCATATGTTATTCCTAAAATTGATATGGCAGAAGTTGCCAAGAGGGAGCGATAAACAGTGTCTCTAAAGAAAGAAAAATGGTTCTTGAGTCCTCATTAAACATATTCTTGTTTTAAAGTGTGATTCTGTTTCCACCAAGAAACTGAAATTTTCACTTAGACCTTTGTCTACAATTAAACAGCTTTAAGAAAGCTGTTTTCAAAACAACTATCCCCAAAGCCAACTTATGGAAAAGCAACATTCCCAAGTTACATTTTATGATTCTTAGGTTACCAATGAATGGCTGTACGCCCTTTTTGTACCCAACAAAGCAACAAAAAAAATGCCCACCTCTTCATCATTTGTTTTCTCAGATAGTAGACCTTGGCACTGAGCGTCATTGGTTAAACAGGAAAGTGGAATCCTCCAGAGCAAGTTCAAACTGCTTTCTCCAAGTGCGGCCTGGGTCTCCTAAGGTCATTGCCCATATTCAAAGTGGACCCTCATTTCTCCTGTACAGCAATGGAGAGCCCTCTAAGAAGCTGAAAAGTCTATTCATTTTATACAATATCTTTTGCTATTTGGCAATGGTTTCCCCAAAAATTAATTTAAAAAGCTATAATGGCAGCCAAAAATAACTCTTATTTAATGCAAGATGCCACTACTAAATAAATAAACATATATGCATATATTGCCTCACTAGTCTCTTTTGTTTTAATTTTAAAGTAGTTTATTCTTACCTGTCTGGACAGATCATGGAAAGAGTATTGTTTCTTTCATAATAAAATCAGTGTCGTGCTGTGTGTTTTTTGGAAAATGTCCCCTCCTAGGTCCACTAAAGAGAGATGTGATTCAAAGAGAGGGCAATATAAACTAATTTAGAAGTAACCATAAGCCAAGTGCTTTACATATGTTATTTTATTTAGTCTTCATAGCCACAATATAACAAGTATTTTATCTGTTTTGTAGTTAAGGAAATTAAGACTCTTTAATAGATGAGATAACTTTCCCTAGACCACATATGGACTCAGAGTTTGATCCCACATGGATCTGACTCCAAAAGCCAGAGATCTACGCATTTATTATTACCCAGTTAGATTTTAATAAAACCCATTGGAATGACATTTATAAGAAGCCATCAGGATTAGTCTAATTTAATTTCTGGATCTAGAATTATTTTCTTCTCTTTTTTTGTGTTAATCTTCACCTGAGGATATTTTTACATTGATTTTTAGAGAGAGTGGGGCTGGGGCGGGGCGGGGCAGGGGGAGAGAGAAACATTGATATGAGAGAGACACATTGATTGATTACTTCCTGCACAAGACCTGCGTAGGGCCAGGGATGGAGCCTGCAACTGAGGTAAATGCCCTTGACCAGAATTGAACCCGAGACCCTTTGGTCCATGGGCCAATGTTCTATCTACTGAGCCAAACCGGCTAGAGCTTCTCCTCTTGTTTTATTAAATCTATGACTCGCTTATATTTGACCCTTCTTAGTCATCCAAAACGTAAGCAATACAATTAAACTATAGTACCCTATTACAAAAACGAAACATCTGTGACTTACAGGCAAGAGAGGCAAGCTCTTTGCAAGCATCATGGTTTAAATTCCTGGCTCTGTCATCCAACAGGTTTATCGTTCAAATCCTCAGGGGGTCATCTGAGGACTAAACAGGGTCATATACGTAAGCATCTGATAGGTGTACAATAAGTAGTAACCTAATTTGTCAAAAGCTGAGCTTATTCCCGCCCCCATTAGACAGGCCTTGGAAGAGGAGAAAGGTAATAAAAAATGAAGGTAGGGGATGAGAAAAATGGTGAAGGGCTTTGGTCATGTACCAAAAGCAGCTGGGCACCCAGAGACCAAACCTTCCACTTTACAAAGTCAAGGGCTGTGGCTTTTAATTAAATCTGCGACTTGGTAACGCTTTCTACTCCTGTTAAAGAAACTTCAATTCCCACTTGAGAGGGAAACAATCAAGCCTGGCAGATAACAAGCAGCTCTGTGGTGACAACAATGCTCAGGCATCAAGCCTGTTGACAGAACAAGCTGACAAGTTCATGCCCTCTCTGTACGATGGCGAATTCCCAAACGTGTTTTGCCACCTTCAAGTGTGGACAGATGTATGTGGAAGAAAATGACTTTACTGTAAATTAGATTTTTTATGTGTTGCTCAGCAGCCCCTGCAGCTTTGACAGGTGCAAGAGAGGCGGTGGAGGCAGGTTTGCAAAGCTAGCCACGATGCCTCCCCCAGCTGGGCGAGGTGGATGATCAGCAGGACGTGCCATTTCAGTTCTGCCCGCATGTGTGCCATCAGGATGTGAGTGACAAGTGCTTCTTGGAAGAAGGCCTCCTAGCAAAACTCACTCCAGCTCCATCTCTCATCTGAATACTTTCTGAATCCTGTATCTGTAATAAATTACCTTCACATTGGCCTCTGAGGTGGGCACGATATCATCCCCATTTCACAAGTGGGGAAACAGATACACAGAGCAGTTAGGTAACTTGGCCATGGTCATACTTGTAAGTGGCTGGGCCATGTTTTGAGCCTAAGGAGGAGGATTCTGGAGACCACATTACATAAAGAACCTTGTCTTTGAGAGGCTAGCAATGCCAGGATTTAATCCTGGCTCACCATCACCGCACAGCAAAGGCTACATTCACGGAGTGCTTACAGTAGTCCCAGCCCTGGGCAAAGCATCATCAATATATTTCTCGTTTAATACAACACCTGCAGGAAGTGAATACTATTGTTATCTTTACAAATGAGTTAACTCAGGCTTGGAGTGGGTAGAAACTTGCCCAAGTTTACAAAACTAATAAGACTGGAGACAAAATTGAAAAAGCAATCTATCTGACTCCAGAGCTCATGGTCTTAACTACTATAGTGTCCTGCATCTGATCCTGTCTTGAATATTTGACCTCTGTAAGCTTTGGTCTCCTCATCTGTGAAATGGGAATAATATTGATAACTAACAAAAGACCTATGGGAGGGTGAGACAAAGAAAGGTATTTGAAGATGATCCACAAACTATAATGTACTAAATAACCTTAGTTATCATTTCTTTCTGATTTGTTCTAGATTTGCTCCTTAGCTCTTTCAAATACTTATAAAAACATTCCTCAACTAAAAGCAAGTTTCTCAAGGGTACAACAATGACTTGTATGCTTTTAATTTCATCTCTTACAGAATCTGGCTATATAGTTAGGTACATAGTTAGGGACTGGTAAATGTTTCTTAAATAAACATAGACATGTGGGACAGCAATACCAGAGGTTTTGTCTGGGGAGGAAGCTTGGTTAAGCCATTTTGCAAAGGCTATTCAGGCTTTTAGTCAATAGTCCTATATATAATGATCATTAAATACAAATACAAGCCAAAACCGGTTTGGCTCAGTGGATAGAGCGTCAGCTTGCGGACTGAAAGGTCCCAGGTTCGATTCCGGTCAAGGGCATGTACCTGGGTTGCAGGCACATCCCCAGTAGGAGATGTGCAGGAGGCAGCTGATCGATGTTCCTCTCTCATCGATGTTTCTAACTCTCTATCTCTCTCCCTTCCTCCCTGTAAAAAATCAATAAAATGTATATTTTTTAAAAAAATACAAATACATCTTTTACTTTAAAGCAATACATAAACTAAGTAAATCAACCTCAAATCAATGCCAGAAAAGACTAAAGACTTCACAGCTCTTCCAAAAAATCATGTGTCTAGAACAAACGGGAAATATGTGATTAGTGTATCAGGACTAGTGGCAATAACTCCCCCTTCACTTGAATTTTCTAACTGTAATCTCTACTTTACAAAGATAAACTCTCTAAATAGTGTTAATAAAGGTAGTTTGATCAGTGTGTGACCATGATGTTATCAATGCACACTTTCTAAAAGGCATGCTGTATGAAGGCTTGGGGTGGGTGGCAGGGACAGGCTAGAAGAGGTCTATGGGGAGATATGGGGGACATATGTAATACTTTCAACAATAAAGATTTTTTAAAATAAAATAAACAAATAAAAGATATGCTGTAATTCATACTCTTCTCCAAGCAAATTAATTCAGTCCTTCCAAAGCTGGAGATTTTGACGTTTATCGACTTAGCACATTTAGAGAGTAGAGGGGAGAAAAGAGAAGAAAGGGGGCAAATCACTTGCCTCTATCTCCCCACCAAGTGGTTTTGTGCTGGAGAACCCCAGACAATCCCTGCGGCATGGCCATGTCTTTAGTCTTGAACGAGGTAATGGCGAATGAGCCTTTTCCCTTCCAACATGACAAGTTCCCTATAGGGCAGGGTCCTTGCATTTGCTGCTCTCTCTGTCCCCAGATTTCCCCATAGCTGCTTCTTTTCCATCTTTCAGGGGTTTTTTTGCATCCCTGGCAACTAGCCCCACCCCACTCAGTCCCACCCAGTAACCCTATTTAAGCATCTCCACAACATTTGTCTGGGCCTGAAATTATCTTGTGTTTCTTGTCTATCTCCCTTAACTTGAGCTCCTTGAGGTCTGGGGACTCTGCTACATCCTCAAATGCCTGGCACAGAGCAGGTACTTCTACCTCCCCCGCATCCCATCTCCAAGTCAGAAAGGCTGTATCAAGGGCACATGTAAGAAGTGGTGCTCCCTGGTCTTTGGTGGTACCCTGCAGTCTCATGGTGAATGGAGTATCTCAGCTCTGCCTCTGGCAGTCTCAGCTCAAATCTTAATCCACACACTTGGTATATTGTTGCCAGGAGTCTACATCATGACTGCCAGGGTTCAAATTGCTGCTCTGGCTCTTCCTAGCTGGGTGATCTTGGGCTAGTTATTTAACTCCTCTAGGCCTGTTTCTTTAGTCTTACAATGGGGATATGTAGCACCTATCCTGCAGAGTTGTGAAGATTCACTGACATAATGCAAGTACCAGGTTGAGCCCAGTGCCTGGCACAAGGTATGATCTCAATAAATTGTAGTTCTGCATTTATTAATGGTGCAAGAAAATGTGCACATGTGCCACTAGTCCCTCTCCCGTGGTAGACCTCACTAATTGATGATACCATTCTTCCTTTAAAACAAATGGCCTCACAACCTTCACAACACCATCCTCACCTAGACAGTCACTACCAATAAATCATTTGGAATCGGGCAAACTAAAATCTATTAGCTCTTCCTAATTCAGGAAGCTCTCAACAAGCTGTCAAGCAGGACTATTAACATTGAGCTTGGTGTCCAAGAGTAAATTGGTAGTTAATTTTGCCTCTGGATAAGTGGCAAATTCAGCAGTAGATATCCATGGACAAACTCACTAGCATGGGAGAAGAGCAGGTGATGGGAGAAGATGCTTTTGATAGATGAGAGTAGAGGGGAAGGCCCTACATCCTCCCCTTAGATTTGGCTCCCAAGAGATTATAAAGATCAAGACTATTAGAAGACAGGTGGTGAGCAGTGCTCTGATTTACTCTCCTTAGATGGAACAGCTCTGATGGAAAATGGGAGTTCACCAGGAAAAATCATCCCTCATGATTCATTTGAATTATTATTAAACATTCCAAACACCTCCTAACAATTTCTGGATTCTAGTTAATATCATCATGGGTCTAAAAATTTAATGATATTTTTAAATGGCAAAGAATGTAGCAGATTATTACTATTTGGTAAAGGGAGGGGACTGTTTTAGAAGTGCTAACAGGATTAGTTATGGAGCTTTCCCAAGAGCTCAGGAGCCTGCCAGATTGGATGATACAAGGAAACTTTCAGAACAAAAATGTAAAGTTAAATGAAGTAATTGAGGTGGGGCTTAGTCAATATTATTGATATCCTTATAAGAGGTAATTGGAACGGAGATAGGCACAGGGGAAGCACCAGGTGAAGGCAACGGCAGAAGATGGTCATGTACAAACCAAGCAGAGAGGCCTCAGGAGGAACCAACTCTACTGACATTGATCTTTGACTTCTTGCCTCCAGAACTATGAGGAAATAAGTTGCTCTTAAGCCACCCAGTCTGTGGTATTTTGTTATGGCAACCCAAGCAGACTAATACAAACAGCTTTGGAATAAGTCAAATTTATGTTAGAATCTCAACTCTTCCATTCAGTAACTGTGAAGCTTCTGGCTGTTAACTCTCTAAGCTTTTTTTTTTTTCTCAACAGTAAACAGAGATGACATAATACTCTCAATTACCATACATTTTCATCAGAAGCTACAGGTGTGATCTTGGTCTCCAAAATGCAGACAAGAATTGTAGAAAAATATAAGCAAAGTCCATCTTGCAAGAAAAGAGACAGAGAAGAGTCAGCACCAACAAATGAAATAAATTTTAAACTTATAGAACTATGATTGATTATGGTTAAATAGTTTATTAAACCATTAATACTAATAAGGAAGCAGCTTGTTTCTAATTAATTTTCTGAGAGAGCCTCTTAAATGTAATTTCTCAAATAAATGTCTTCACTTGGGGAACAGATATCTAATAATTATGGTTTCAGGTTAGGCACATTAAGATTTAAGTTAACACTCTGAATTTTGACATTTAAATTATTTTTAGTATAACTGGTTTCTCTAGCAATCAAAATTCCAACTGATACCTTTTCTCCTACCTCACAATTTTACACAATGGGTATGAAACATCACAAACCTGTTTACCCACAGGCATCTACATAGTCCATATAAATATGTTATGTTGCCTTGCATCCCAACAGGAAGCAAGAACAGAGCTACTTTGAACCTCTGGGTTTTGGGATTTTAGAAGTGAGCACATTATTGCTACTTTTCTAAGTTGGTTGAAGAGCTCATCTGAGGATTTCCGATGAGTTCTTCAACCAGTTTAGAAAAGCAGCAATAGAAAAGGAAGAAAAGCTTGAACACAGGAAGTAATACAGAAACATCTGGAACAGAATACAGAGGAACCAAAAGTATTTCAAGAAAATCAGAGGCACCCTGGCTTCACTCTAGAATCATTCCCAAATAAGATTCAAAACAAGTGCCTTGGAGCGGTGCAAGAAGAACATCAGTAGCCATTGGAAGCTCAAGAGAACAGTAAACACTGTCTTTTCAAAGACCATAAGTTAGCAAGGAAGAGTGAGCAAGAGTGGAAAGGAGAGAAGCAATGGCTGGTACCATTGATACGACTCTTCAATGTGACATTATAACAATGTTTGAAAACAACTTTGATTAAAACTCAGTTTTTGAATTAATGACATAAAAGATTAAGATGCATATGGCAAAATGATTGCTTTTAGACACCAAGACACCAATCTTAATGTTGTATTTTGACTGCTCTAAAATGATTAAACAATTTTCACTAGATTTCTTAATAGATATATGTTCATTTTAATGACATAATTATAGGAAATTTTATAATACTGGGTTCCTAAAAACTGAATAAATTCCCAGATGTTATTCATTTTATAAATAATTATCTGCTATATATTATAGGCCTTTTTTTAGCAATGAAATTCCAAAAGAGATAGCCCCTGCTTGTTTAAAAAGGAAGGTTATATAAAGGTGTATCAAAAAAATAGTTCCTGTTGAGTTTTTAGCTTTTTTTTTTTAATATATTTTATTGATTTTTTACAGAGAGGAAGGGAGAGAGATAGAGAGTTAGAAACATCGATCAGCTGCCTCCTGCACATCTCCTACTGGGGACATGCCCGCAACCCAGGTACATGCCCTTGACCGGAATCGAACCTGGGACCACTCAGTCCACAGACCGACGCTCTATCCACTGAGCCAAACCGGTTTCGGCGAGTTTTTAGCTTTTAAAACAAATATTTGTCTGCCTTCAAAAATATTTAGAACCTCTAACAAATAATAGTTGGTTTCTTTGAGTGTCAGGTTACATAAGATTTTCTATTGATTACATATTCAAAATTTATATTGAAATTAGTTTAAAGAAAATATTATCTATGGTTTGAAATATGTTAAATGGGAGACAAAATAACTAACAGTAAGTATTAATTACGTATATGTTTGTATAGGAACTTATGCAGCATTTCTTTACATGCATACGTGATAACAATGGATGTTTAAATCTTAATTATAGTAAGTTCCTTATTTAAATCTGTAAAATATTTTTCTTCCATTATTCTCAGGTTGTTATTATGTACAAATCATGTGTATCAGCTCTATGTATTCTAAAATTTTGGACTCTTGAAGTGTAACATGATTCAGGCACTATTCTGATACCATCTAAAGTAAAAAATTAAAAATGTGTATGTAATATAGAGAGAAAGAAAAAAAAGTGAGCACATTAGCATTCAATTAATATTTTAAGCGTTTTCCCATGTTTGGTTTCCCATATTGGTAAAGCTGAGGTTGAATCAGCCAGGCACATAACTCCAAAATATAAAACTGGATGTAGCCTTGCTTCTGAGTCTTGTCCCTCATGTGCACAGACAGTCTGCCCTGGTCATTCCTTCCCAGCAAGAGAGACTTGTCCCCTCTTTGAGTCTCCATCCCAATCTGGCACAGGTTGTCCCCATTCACTAATCTTGAGTCTGTAATGTTACCCATCCTGCAGCTGCACGTTCTAGTCTTTCCCCCTTGCCAGCTCCTCTCCTCCAAAGCCCGCCACACCTCCCCTTCTCAATTATTTACGTCTTATCTACGTTCCTGTGCAATACAGCTGATCCCATTGTGCACAGGTTCAAGAAAGCCTGAGCAGAGAGGCTCAGGGGAGGACAGAACTGGTCCCATTCTCGTATCAGGCTTCTGGGAGTTCCTGGGGCATGGATGGCTGTTAAAAATGTACCATTAGCCTCATAATCCAACACCTCCCCAAATCTAGAATTGACCCACAATGAATAACTATTAAAACCTTTGGAGAAGGAACCTAACAAGAGAAAAATAGACAAAGGTTTGATTTTCTAGGCTTCTTTTTTAATTGGTTTCCGTTTCAAGAAGAATGTAAGCAAGACAACTTGCTTTGAATTGCAGTAAGGTTCTTTATTGTGAACGGTTATTTACACGAGCCCTGCAGAAAACTACTTCCCAACATCTTATCAGAACAGAAATTTCCACAAAGGTAGGTTCACTTAGCTCCTGTTAGCCTGACAGCTCTTCCAGCAGCAGAGAGAAGAGATGCCTGACTTGTGGTTATTGTAAATGGTATAAATTTCCAGCTTGCCCCATGTCCTGACTGAGCATGCTCCCTCAGCTGGAAAAATCCTTCAAAAACTCACAGCCTTTTGCCCTAAGCGGCCTTCAGCATGAAGAGTTGCAACGCTGAGGAAAAATGGACAGAGTACCAACAGCACCTGCCAGAATGGAGATTTCAAATGTAAGTGATTAAAATGTGACTGAATAATTTGATTTTGGTCTTTTGATTGCAAGGAAACAAGGCACACTTAAGCTAACTGAGAAAAGTTAAATTTATTGTAAGGATACCAATACGTTCCTGGGCTTACAAGTAGATAAATCTAAGTAACGCCAGGTCTAAGGGGAACTGTAACAAGCCATTAAGAAGTGATGCAGCTACTGTGGCCCTTTCAAGGGCCATGCTCAGGACCAATCTCTCCCATTTATCTCTCTTCCCTACTGTATTGGTGAGGTTATAGTATGCTATGTTACTGTAACACAAAACCCTCAGAATTCTGGCTTAACGCAGCGAAAGTTGACTTCTCCTTGGTTGTTCGCTAGGCAGTGAACCAGCTCTGATAGCTGTTTTCCACGTGGAGATTTAGGGACCCGGGCATCTTTGATCTTATGGTTTAATAAAATCTCAACACATTTTTCCATAACGTTGTACAGGAGGTTTTTACTATCTCAGTCTGGAAGTAACACATATCACTTCTACACACATTTCTTTGACCAGAACTGGTAGCAAAGTCTAGCTTAAAAACAAAAGGTTGGGATGCATAGTGTCCCATATGCCCAGGAAAGAAAAGAAACCTAGATACTGGTAAGCACTCGTGAGCATCGGTAACATCTACCACACCAGACATGCTCCTTGAAACTTTAGCTTCCACATAAGTATATGGGCTAATTGGCTTCTGGTACACTTCACCCCCAACTAACATAATCTGTCTTTCAGGTTTCCAATTTCCATTCCTTTCCTCAGTGTCTTCTAACTTAACAAAAGTGGTAACCACAAAACTTAAAAGAAAGTATGGTGTGCATGAGTCATAAACATTAGAGAAGAGCCCCCAGCCATGTCTACTAAACACCTAAAGGAAAAAAAATCTGCAAGCAAGTTTATTTTTCTAGCAAACCATTTTCCTCTTAAAGGCAGGAAAAAATATTTGCAGACTTACAAAATGTAGAGAAATTCCCCAGGAAGACAGCTCCAGAGAACATTATAAGGAACAATGGCATTGGAGCTGTATTGGGAAGCTGAAGGAGAAAGTAGCTATGATTTCTAATAGGGACAGAGGAAGTGATATAAAGTCAGATTAACACTGTCATGTATTAAGGAGAATTCCAAAACACAAAATCAGAAATGTGATATTCTGACACCCTTTCTCCTTGTTCATACATACAAATTCAAGTGAATATATTTATACCGAGGGATGTGTGGATTGTTTTGGTTGCTTTTTAACAAAAGAGAATCATAATATACACATTAGCCTGCAACTTTCTTTTTTTCATTTGACAGGATATTAGGCTAAATCATATAGATCAGTATTTGTACATCTAGGTATTTTTAAAAATATGTGTGTGTGTGTGTGTGTGTGTGTGTAAAACACATAGTACTCATAAACTTAGTTTACATAAGTGGGATATCCCATATGCTGGAAAAGTGGAATTGGTGCTTTTTAAAAATATATATTTTATTGATTTCAGATAGGAAGAGAGAGAGAGATAGAAATATCAATGATGAGAGAGAATATTGATTGGCTGCCTCCTGCACGCCCCACACTGGGTAACGAGCTGGCAACCCATGCATGTGCCCTGATGGGGAATCCAACCATGACCTCCTGATTCATAGGTTGATATTCAACCACTGAACCACAGCGGCCGGCTGGTGGCTGGGCGATTGGTGCATTTTTAATGACTTCCACACTCCCCTCCATCTCCACCTATAATCCATCTCTTCAAAGCCCCAGGTAACCATGGTTTGCAAGTTGGTGTGCATGCTAAATAAGTTTCTCTGTGTTCGTATAATCATATGCATATTTATGTAGAGGTGCTTTGAGCAGGGTCATTTTTAACCTACCAAAAACAAAATCATCTTGTATACAATCCTGTGTATCTTCCTTTTCTAAAGCAGTAACACCTGATGGAAATCCCTCTAAATCAGATGCTAACCAACTCATTCTTCTGTAATGGCTTAATCATATCCCATGGTACACATGCAATATAATTTATTCAACCATACACTGTCTATGAACATTTTGGGGGTTTTTTTCTCCTTTGGAGACAATATGAACCTCTTTCTATAAGTA
Organism: Myotis nattereri; assembly: GCF_964212035.1. NCBI lineage: Eukaryota > Metazoa > Chordata > Mammalia > Chiroptera > Vespertilionidae > Myotis > Myotis nattereri. Next base: position 41,973,021 of record NC_138075.1, read on the forward strand.
TTCTTTTACATATGAATGCTTTTTTAGCATATAGCTTCCTAGTAAAGGAATTGGTAAGCTGAAGTTCTTAATTTTATTAAATATTTATTGTTAAGTTTAATAGACATTTCCATACAGCTTACTTAGAATCTTTACTTACAATTAATTGACCATAGATATGTAAGTCTACTTCTAGACTGTATTCTATTTCATTGATATATATATGTCTATCCTTAAGCCACTCACAAAACACGTTAATTGCTATAGCTTTATACTAAGTATTAAAATCAGTATAAATTTTTCAAGTAGGATCTTTTTCAAAATACTTTTGGCTGTTCTAGCTTCTTTGCATTTTCAAGTAGATTTTTAGAATCTGCTTGTCAATTTCTACACTGCCCCTCCCACCAACCAAAAAAAAATGCCTTCTGAAAATTTTGATTGGAATTGCTTTGAATCTATAAATCAATATGGGGGAAATGTCCATCTTAACCATTGAGCCTGCCAATCTATGAACATGGCACATCTCACCATTTATTAAACCTGCCTTCATTTTCTCTGCAATGTTTTGTAATTGTCAGTGTTTAGATCTTAAACATATTTTAATTCAATTTCATGTTCATTGATGCTATTGTGAATGGTACAGTGTTAATATCAATTGCTAAATTGTGCATTGCTTGTAGAAGGAGATAACATTGATTTTTGTATATTTCACAAGTTTTCTTCACTCTGGCTGAAGGGAATATGAATGATTCCTGGCTCTATGTGTATAGGACTGTAATTCCTGAGAGAAAGCAAACAAAGAGGTGAGTCCTGCCTTCAGTCAGGCTTTCTACCTGACAGCAATTTCCAGACTGTGACATGGGAAAGAGGAACCAAGCAAAGCCCACCAATCTGCCTGACTTGAGGAGACAGATATGGATTTAGAGAAGGTCAAGGACGCTAGAATTTGCAGAGAGGAAAGAACTAGACAATGTTTCAGGTGTCTTAGGGATTTGCTTAGGTCTTTAACTGAACACAATGCGTGCATGTGTGGGATGAACCTCTCACAGGTTGGGCAATAACTTCTGAGGAAAGAGCAATACTGGAATTGTAATATAAATAATTCTTCTTCTCCATCTTCAGAATGTTCTTTTTTCCCTCAGAGTTCAAAAATTGTATCTGTAGATGCCTAGGTCTTTTTTCATCCAAGTCATCTGTAATTCTAAAATCCTTTCAATCTGTAATCTCATCTCTCTCTTGGATTCAGGAAAATTATTGTTTCAATTGTGATTTTTCTTCCATCTGTACCTTTTTCTCCTTCTGGGATTCCTATTACCCATAAGTTGGGGCTCCTGGATTTATCCTCCAACTCTCTTACCCTGATACAAGACTCATTAAACCTCCATCTTCCCAGATTCTCCTGTCTACCTTTTCCAAAAGTATTAATAATATGTTACTTATAGTTGGAAATACTACAAAATTTGAATAAGGCCATCAACCAGTAGTACGAAATAAGCAAAACACTCTTAGTTTACTATGATAATTGCATAATTTAAAAAACAAAGGAATACCAACAATAAATAAATATGGAAATTATTAAAGGATGGCACAAATATAGCAAGTATAAAATTAAATGTTGATGGGCTAAATAACCCCATTAAAAGAAGTTTCCTCTGAATCTCTTTTGGAATAGAACACCATCCCCATCAATTTCCAAATAATGCAAAATTGTACAAAACACATCCAGCAATATCATTAATCACAAAGTAAATACAGCACTTTTTAACTTTGTGTCAGAGAATCTTAAAATGCCAGAGTCTAAAATCAGCTCCTTTCATTGATTTTTCTCCCCCTACAACTAAAGATTGGTAACTCCAGGAGAGAATGAGGGGAGATGCTTTCTTCTCTGAGTGTCATTCTTTAGAATTAAAGAGACTGTTGTGTTAATAATTAAGCATTGTAGTCAAAAGCAAAAAGGAAACCACCTAAAATTTTCATTGGTAAACTTTTGTCCTTTTAAAAATGAGGAAAGCTGCTAGGACATTTTAAATTTATTCAACTCATTGCTAAAGAACCTCATGTGGGTGAATAGAAAACAATCAGGCACTTTACACAAACAGGTACATCTACACTCACCCCAGGAGTGATGAAATAACAATCCTTGTGCTTCAGAGCATGGCTGATCACCAGCTGGAAGAGAGAATATTTTCTCTATAGTATTTCTATAATATCATCAATTATACTCAGACTAGAGGCCTGGTGCATGAAATTCATGCATGGGTATGGTCCCTAGGCCTGGCCTGTGATCAGGGCCATCTTCCCCAGCTTCCCGCAGCTGGCCAGGTCCCCCACTGCCACCCACCCCGGTTCCCCATTCACCACTGGGTGATTGGTGCCTGGCGGTGGGGGGACGGGAATGAGAGGTCGGCTGTTCCTGCCCACTCACCGGCCCTGCCTCTGCCGAGGGTGGCCATCAGGCGATCGGAGCCTGCCGGCCGGGGAAAGAAACCAAGAGGTGGTCAGTGCGCCTCATAGTTACTGGTCCAGTGGTCATTCTGGTTGTTCTGCCATTAGGGTCAATTTGCATTATTACCCTTTCATTATATAGGATGCTTATTTCCCTTTAGACTCATTGGGGGACTTTAAAGTCCATTATGGCCAAATAGTGCAACAGGAAGGTAAAATCTTGAAAGATTTACAAAAATTTTTAAATAAATTAATTCAAGAAAAATAATAAACCCTCAGGGAAGGTAAGCAGAATCGCATAGAAGTGAACAAAGATCATTTTGGGGTATTTTATCACACCCAGAGCATGGCATAGAGTAGAACTCAGAATTTGTTGAATGAATGGCTGAATGAACAAATGGAAGAACAAACTTACATGTGCCTGGGTTCAAATCCCAGTCTCACTGATATTGACATTGAGTACTTTGCTTATCCTCAGTTTACTCATCTTAAAAATGGGGATAAGTGTGCCCCCCTCTTCTTGTTATTACAGGATTGAAGTAGGTAATGTGTGTAAGTGAATAAATCCAGTGCCTAGTGCAGAGCGAACAATCAACAGGTAACAGTCATTTAAGAGCTTTCCTGGAATTGACTTAGCTAATTCTTGACCAAATAGATCTCACAACTAAATCATCTCAATGTATTTCATAATAGACCTAATATATTTATATTGCCTTTATTATAAAACTGTATTCTATTGAGTCTTTGTGAAACCCATAGCATATTACAATACAGACATTCCCTACAACTATCCTTTATTTTGAACTAAGCATACATTTTCTGCTAATAAGCAGACCTCTTAGATGGTGCCTCATTTGGGCTGAGATAACAAAATACCATAGACTGAGGAGCTTATAAGCAACATAATTTTCTTTCTCCCAGTTCTGGAAGCTGGAAAATACAAAATCAAGGTGCTGGCATTTTTGGTATCTGGTGAGGGCCCGCTTCCTCATATGGCGGAAGGAAGCAAGGGAGCTTTCTTGTGCCACTTTTATAATAACACTAATCCCATTCTCGAAGGCTCTGCCCTCCTGACCTAATCACCTCCCAAAGGCCCCCACCTCCTAATACCATCATCTTGGGAGTTAGGATTTCAAGATATGAGTTTTGGGGAGACATAAACATTTGATCTATAGCAGATGGTATCTACTGCGGTAAGTAAAGTTCAAACTCATAAAAAGAGTAACAGCTGCTCACCTTGAAATGTCCAAAGCCCGGGCTCAAGGCTATTACGACTTTTGGCCAAATGCATACAAAAGTCATGGAAAGGATTGTAAATTATGAGTCGTACTAACACCTCTAACAGTTTCTTAATAATTACCTTCTTGTTTTTAGCAATTCTCTTGGGACCCCTAAAATAGATGTATCCTATAGATACAGATGTTCCAAATCCACATGAAGAAATTCTATGTAAACAGAATAGATAAGCTTTTGGATGCTCTGAAAGTCAGGTTAAAAATAAATCATATAGCATTTGTGGTCAGTGTAACTTTTTGTTGTTTATTTGTTTTGTTTTGTTTTTGTTAATTCTCACCTGAGTGTATTTTTTCTATTGTTTTTTCAGAGAGAGTGGAAAGAAGGGAGGGGAGAGAGAAAATTTGAATGTGAAAGAGACACAAAGACCTGTTGCCTCCCGCCCCCCACAGGGTCAGGAGGGAACCGGCAACCTAGGTATGTGCCTTTGACCAGGAATCAAACCTTCCACCCTTTGGTGTGCAGACCGAGGTTCTAACCACTCAGCACAATGGCCAGGGCAGTGTAACTTTAAATAACGATAAGAACATTTTCCCCAAATAGTGATCAAGTGTTGTTTTCATTGACAAAAGTGTGGAAAGATAACCTAGTTTATTGGACTATTTCTCCAAGGGCAGGGTTATAAAAAGTTCTTTTTTTTTTTCCTGGGCAGTTAAGTGTCTTTTAATGTAACTGCATATAATCAAATTATCTCTTTTTTGGAAGATAGAAAATTGGAACATTTCTTAGAACTTAGGAAGAGTTTTTGTTACTTCATGAATCATTCACAAAAGGCAGCCATGTCACTATGTCATTTTACTCAAATATTTTTCTTTCTTTTTTAAAAAAATATATTTTTATTAATTTCAGAGAGGAAGGGAGAGGGAGAGATAGAAACATCAATGATGAGAATCGCTGATCAGCTGCCTCCTGCATGCCCCCTACTGGGGATCGAGCCTGCAACCTGGGCATGTGCCCTTGACCGGAATTGAACCCTGGATGCTTCAGCTGCAGGCCGAAGCTCTATCCACTGAGCAAACCAGCCAGGGCTTTTTTTTTTTTTCTCTTTGTTTTCTATCATAAATTCACCAGTTCTGCAGGCAAGGGGCAGGACCAGATATCTCCAGCAATGTTTGGGGAGAGGACGAAGGGTGCTTAATATATGAGGACTAATACTAGAACCCTCTTCATCTTCTTCCCCCGCATCATCATCACTTAAGGAAACAGAAAGAACTCACCGTTCTGAAGCTGTGGTAAGGCCACGTGACATTGAATAATGTTGATTGGAGCCAAATATTGAGACTCCACAGCGACACAGTGATTTATTTATCCGGAACTGCTGAACTATGGGAGCGCAGGAACAGGCAACCCATTCCTGCCTCGACTGAACCAAAGGTCCTTCCGGCTCAGTGCAGAGAGCGCGGGGAGAACACAGATTTGGGAGGCAGGGAACGTGAACAGGGGACAACAGAGGCTCGTTTCGCACCACACCTTAAGCAGCCTCTGTGCCCAGCCCGAATTTAAAGCGGGAGATGAAGGGGCATAGATGTGAATTCATACAACGAGCCTTTACATCAGTCACCTAGTTTAACTCTAGGAAGTCGATATGATTAGGCACCAGGGACCGAGGGTGAGCCTGGAAGAGACTCTCGCCCTGGCTCCCGCCAGGCGCCGTCAGACTCCCGGGATGCGGGCGCGCCCGGGGCAGGCTTCGGCGGGTTCACGAGGGGGACAAAAGCCCGGCTGCCATACAGAAACCCGGGCCTCGGCGAGGGCCTGCCGAGGCTGCCAGCAGCGGAAGAAGAAGGGGGCGTCTGCTCAAAGCCAAACACAGACTGTTGGCGAGAAGCGCCAGCCCCCTCCGCCAGCCTCCTCGCTGAGGGGAGGGGTTTCTCACGCCCCCAGCTGGGTGACTGCACCGGAGTCGGAAGAAAGCGGGGCGAGGGATGAGTCATAGCGCCTAATTCCTCCTTCCGAGTCCCCTCGCCAGCCCACGCCAGCCCCCTCCCGAGATCACGCAGCGGGGAGCGCAGACTTCCCCCGTCCTCAGATCCTCCACCAAATCCACTCTGGCCTGCGGAGGAGGGGGAGGGACGGGGCGTTTGGCCAATAATAGCTTCGCTTTCTTGCCTGCCGCCCAATAGACCGCTGTTTACAGGCAGGGGCGGGACTAGGAGGGCAGAAGTGGGCGGTCCCGGGCTGGCCGGGCGCCGCGGTGCAGCAGCGCACAGGGAGCGCGTCTCACAGGTAGTCCGCGCCTCGGCGACGCGGGACGCGCTGCCGCCGCTGGCCAAGGTGCTGGACACTACCGATCTGTCGGCCACCTCGCCAGCTCAGTTGCCCGTTGCAGCCGCGGCTGCCTCGCTCCCACCTGGGTCCCCATGGAAGAGATGGAAGAAGAGTTAAAATGCCCCGTGTGCGGGTCCTTCTATCGGGAGCCCATCATCCTGCCCTGCTCCCACAATTTATGTCAGGCGTGCGCTCGCAACATCCTGGTGCAAACCCCGGAGTCTGAGTCCCCCCAGAGCCGTCGGGCCTCGGGCTCCGGGGTCTCCGACTATGACTACCTGGACCTGGACAAGATGAGCCTGTACAGCGAAGCGGACAGCGGCTATGGCTCCTATGGGGGTTTTGCCAGCGCCCCCACTACTCCGTGCCAGAAGTCCCCCAACGGAGTCCGCGTGTTCCCCCCGGCTATGCCGCCACCGGCCACCCACCTGTCACCGGCCTTGGCCCCGGTGCCCCGCAACTCCTGTATCACCTGCCCCCAGTGCCACCGCAGTCTCATCCTGGATGACCGGGGTCTCCGTGGCTTCCCCAAGAACCGCGTCCTGGAAGGGGTAATTGACCGCTACCAGCAGAGCAAAGCCGCGGCCCTCAAGTGCCAGCTCTGCGAGAAGGCGCCCAAGGAGGCCACCGTCATGTGCGAACAGTGCGATGTCTTCTACTGCGATCCGTGCCGCCTTCGCTGCCATCCGCCCCGGGGCCCCTTAGCCAAGCACCGCCTGGTGCCTCCGGCCCAGGGCCGCGTGAGCCGGCGGCTGAGCCCGCGCAAGGTCTCCACCTGCACAGACCACGAGCTGGAGAACCACAGCATGTACTGCGTGCAGTGCAAGATGCCCGTGTGCTATCAGTGCTTGGAGGAAGGCAAACACTCCAGCCACGAAGTCAAGGCTCTGGGGGCCATGTGGAAACTGCACAAGGTGAGTCCTAAGAAACCCACCCCTATCTCCCCGCGCCTCCGATCCCTCGGTTTCAGACAGTCCTCCTCTTTTGCGCACAGTGCATCCCAGCGGGGGCGCAATGCAGGTGCCTACAGCATTTGCTTCCCCCGTCTGGTGCATTGCAGGAAGCGCAGGCGGATCTTAAACCGAGCACACTGGAGTTGACTATCCCCAGAGAGTTGTTGCGGGGATGCCTTAGAGCGGGTCTTCCCCGGGCGTTGCGGGTGATCCAGGCGCAGGGCGCCCCCTCTCCGCAGCAGACGTGCCGCTTGCGGTTGAGGCCAGCGTGCGGGAAAGCGCTGCGTGACTGGGCAGAGCAGCACCAGTGCCCAGTGCCGCCAGGGCCGCTCCAGGGCAAAGCAGGCTGCTGGGCTCTGGCCATGGTCCTTGGGGAGTAGGTGGGGGCGGTTGGGTGGTGAGGACCTCGGGGGGCTGGAGCTGTTAGATCGGCAGGCGCCACAGTCTCCGTGGGGGCGAGAGAAAGTCACGGGCAGAATACTGATGAGTCCGCGCGTGCCCAGACGCCACGAACCTGCTGGAGGGGCTGCCGTGGGGGCCCGTGCTTTGCGCTCGGGAGGCAGAGGAGTGAGGAGTGGGGTGGGGAAATCCTAAATCCTATGGTCGCCTTGGCACCTGGGCCTGCAGGCTTAGTTTCCGACCCTCCCCAGGGGACCTGTGCCTAGAGTAGCTGGACCTGAGGTTAGGTGCGGTCAAGGCCTGAAGGCTGGGCAAGCGTCTCTCCCAGGGTCACCCCGTCCTGCCAACCTCCCACCCACCCGTTTGTCCAAGATTCAATCCCTTTCCTCTGTGAAAACTTTGAGACACCTGTTACCGGATTTATCTTTCTGGTCTTTTTTGATGGCGTTTCCGCCAAGACCTACATGACTTGTTCCCCTTTGACCTGCCTCATCGATGTCATTTCCTCCTCCTCATTCCCTCTGCTCCAGCCACAACGTCCCTCCTGCTGTCCCTCAACCAGCACCAGGCACCTTCTGGCCCCAGAGCCTTTGCAGCGGATGCTCCCTCAGCCTAAGGTGCTCTTCCCCAACGTGCTATCCCCATATCTGAGTGGCTCACGCTCGTGCCTCCTTCAGATCTTTGCTCAGATGTCACCTTTGTTGGCAGATCTTCCTGACCACAATTGCTGCCACCATCTCAGACATCCTTTAGTTTCCTTCCTACTTTATTTTTCTCAGTAGAAGTTATCACTATCTGGCATGCTGTATGTTTTAATTATGTTCTTTTTGTATGTCTGCTGCTTCCCTTCTCTCCCTCCATCCCCATACACTAGAGAATAAGCTTCAAGAGGAAAGAGATCTGCCCTGGCCAGTCTGGCTCAGTGGATTGAGTATTGGCCTGCGGAATGAAGGGTCCGGGTTTCCTTTCAGGTCAAGGGCACATCCCCAGGTTGTGGACTCAATCCCCAGTGAGGGGTGTGCAGGAGGCAGCCGGTCAATGATTCTCTCTCATTGATGTTTCTATCTCTCTCTCTCCCTCTCCCTTCCTCTCTGAAATCAATAAAAATAATTTTTTTACAAAGAGGAAAGAGATCTTTATAATGCTATGTCCACAGGGCTTGGAAGGAAGGGAACCATTCTTGAGATGTACATAAATGTGACTTCTACTTTTTAAGTAACCCATTCAGTGGGGGTGTGAAGGGTAGGGCAGGGGTTCCAGATTGTTGTAGGGAGGATTTCTTCACATCATTTCATTGCAAGCCCAGGGATAAGGCCGGGCCTAAAGATGGTGTTCAGTCGTCTCAGCTATGCCCCCACTTGCCAGGAGCCGGTCCATCCTTGCTGTTTCAAAGGACCTGGCATATATGGCATACTGTTCTTAAAATGTTTGCTCACCTTCTTGGCACTATGTGTTTTAACCAAGGTCTCCTCTCTGAGAAAGGTTGTTTCCCCAGGTAGGGATTTTCCCCTGAAGTTAGGGAGGGAATAAAACCTCTTAACTAAGTGCCAGGTGGGAAATTAATCACTTTAACTACGAACGATCATGCTTAAGCTACATAATCTTTACTCCCTGGAATGGAGATAAGAAACGCCCTAACCTTTGAAATAGAGATTGATAGGATTGGAATCAACTGGTATAAATACAGATGTAAGAAGACAGAACGAGAGAGACAGAAATTGGCACAGAACCTACACAGAACGTTCTCTAGAGACAGAAGAACTTCGCTGGAGAGAACATGGCAAAAGATCCTGGACAGAAACTGGCCTCAGAACCTAGAGACAGAACCTACCGAGAGAACATGGCAAAAGATCCTGGACTGAACCTGACTACAGAAATTGGCAAGAGAACCTGACTAGAACCTGGTGACTGAACCTGGCTGGAGAACCTGGACAGAACCTGGCTGGAGAACCTAGCGAGGGAACATGGCTACAGAACCTGGCTGGAGAACCTGGAGAACCTGGCTGGAGAACCTAGCAAGAGACCATGGACACAGAACCTGGCTGGAGATCCTAAACAGAACTTCGCTGGAGATCCAGACCAGAACTTTGCTGGAGATCCTGGCTAGGCTGCTGATCAACTGAACGCTGTCTCCGTGTCCTTCCTTCTTCGCCGACTCCGTCCACACCTTTGGGGACCCCTGGACCTGCTGGGGCAGGACCCCGGCACCCACTCAGGACTTCCTAGCATTCCTTAGGACTGGCCTTTGAGATATATTTTATTTACAGAATGAAAAAACCCCCCACACACACCACTTTCAGCAATCAGGGAGGGTTTCTCAACTCAATATTAATTTCACGTGATCCACATTTACAGTCATTTGTGGTCTCACATATAACCTATTAAACCATATTAGTCTTGCTGGAGATCTAATTCAGCACAAATTTGAGCTCCACTAGGCACATGCCATTATTTTGAAAATGCTTCAATTTAAATGTTTTTAAATGACAATTTTGAGTGTTTTTAAAAATTTAGTTCACAGCCAATTTTCATTTAATTGTGTGCATTCACTCTTCAACTGCTATGTTGAATTGCCTTTCTATCCTTGGAACTAAGAAATTAATCACCTTATCTGGAAAGAAGAACTTTGAGCCACACACTAATTAGGATGGTCAAACAAGAGCATTATTTTTCTGTGAACAAGAGCCTAAAGTACTTTATCCATTAAGACTAAAAAAACCCTTTAAACCTGTCTAGCCCCATGCAGATTTGAAATGTTAAACCATTTGTTTTACCAGTAATGGGAAGCTGTGAGTAGACTCTGTGATATGGTCTGGGTTGAAATTTAGATGCCTGCTAAAAAAGAATAATGTTAAAGCCCTTGAGATTTAAATAGGCTAAGAAGGGAATGTTGGTTTGCTTTTTTTAAGGATAATTTCTTCTCTAATCTTATGCAGATTTTTGCCAAAATAGCAAATAGGTATAAATTTTTTCAGTCAATATCAGGATTATTAAACTTCCAAGAAAAAATAAGGGAGAAGGATGACAGATATTAACATTCACTTACCATCTGTTGATGAACAACAAACATTACTCCCCCATATTATCTGTTTAATAGGGTAGTTAATGTGTTAACGCTTGATCTTTCTCATATTGTTAATGATACCTCTATCCTCACAAAAAGCTCATGGGCTGGAATTTTTATGCTCTTTAAGACATAAAAGAGCAAAGATTTACACTAACTCACTCTCCCAAAGTTGGACAATTAGTTCTCTACACAGGTGATTACTAGACCCGAAAGTTTTCATTAACAGTCTACCATGTTAATTAGCCATTTCTAATGATAAAGAAAATCTTATCTATAATAATAAAAGCGTAATATGCTAATTAGACTGAACAGCTGAACAACCTCCCGGACAAAGCCAGGGCTGCGAGGGCCGAGCCCCTTTCACGAATTTTGTGCATCAGGCCTCTAGTGAATAAATATTTCCCTTGGACACTAAGTCATTATCTTACTCAAGAAAAAATGACTGAAGTTATTTTTAAATAATTATAAAAACTAGCTAAAATATATCTGTTGTCAATTGACCAAATTAAAATACTTTTCAGATATATATGACCTTCAAAATTCATGAAAAATTGCAATGCAAGAAGAGGCATTAAAAGATAAATATCTGCTATTAGTTTTTATTTAGTATCAGCACTTGCTATGTTCCTTTATCCAATTTAGGTTGGTAAAAGAATTGCTACACACACAAAACAAATCATTTTGTAGATACTTTCAAATAGATCATTGTAATCATTATTATTACTTTGTAATTTTTAGCAATTCACATTCCTAAATCTAACATTATTCTTGATTCCTGATGTGTTTTATCAATTATTGAATCAGTGATATATTTGTGGCCAGCTTTGTGTTTATGCTGTTGAGCAAGGATTTACTTTTTCTTTGCATCCCAAACACTAACTATTCATTCATCCTCAAATGTTATTTCTATCTTCTTTTTTGTTGTTGTTGATGATGATTTGCAATTTACAACATTTTAAAATAAACTGTCAGTTGTTATGCTTTGTTTTTCAAAGTGTTCTGGGGGAAAAAATATGTGCTTTGCAGTATGGTGACATCTCGTCAAATATTTCTGTAGGAAAATGTGTTATTTAATGTAACTAAAGTGATATTCAGTTAACTATATATCAACAGTAAACACAATATAATCTAAGACATTACCGTGGTAAATGTAACAGGTAGCATATGTTCATGTTTTTTAATTTTTAAAAAGTTTACTTCTAGTCCAATCAGAACATTCTGTGTGCAATGTAAACATTCTTAGGGGCATTAAGGAGAATGTTACAGATAAACAAAATTTTCCTCTTTGTACTGAGACATAATGGAAAGAACTAGATGACAGGAGATCTAGGTTCCAGATCTGATGTTACCACTTACTTGCTGGTAACGTAAAGCAAGTCTCATAACCTCTGTGCTTCCTACCCACAAGGATGCAAAGGAGCTAAAACTATACTGTGGAGGTATTTTGGAAAAAAAAAAAGTAAATGTTTACAACTTACTAACTTCAGTTTGACCCAGGAGAAGGTTTTTTAATAAAACAGAAGTTATTGTCTCACTAGTCAACAACTACTACATAAAAATCTCACCCCCCAGCTTGGAGTACTTTGCTTGCTCCTTCCAGAACACAGAGTGTAGTACAAAGGCTACTCTGGATGGTGGCCTAAAAGAGGGAACTACATCATTACAGGTCCAGAGAGAAAGCTCAGGGAATAAGAATGCTACCCAAAGGTTTATTTGTATATTAAACGAAGGTATCTTGTTTTTCAATAACAAAGCTAAAAATGATAACTGATATGACTCAGGTTTTTTTCAGATTCTCCAGTGAAGATACTATTATTATGTTGAGGTATTATAAATTGTTCTTCCTGTATATGCCAGGAAAAGATGCTATTAATTGGAATTCAGGGTCAAATCACAGTTTGCAAGAGGTAAGAGAAAATGATCACAGCCATCTGTTATTAAGTAATAAGATAATGCACAGACAAAATTTACCTTTACCATGACTACAATAAATTGCACTTCTCTCACCTAAACACTTGTCAAAGTGTGTATATGCATATAACTGAACCTTGGCACAGAGGATAAGATTCATTACAAGATAAATGTTTAAGAATGAAGTAGTTCTACATAATATCATTTTTGTCCGTTTTATGAGGGATTGTTGGTTATAACTCCACTTAGTGATCTCAGAGGAATTCATGGGAAATGAAACAAAATCAACTCACAGAGAGAATGGAACTAGAAAGCTGGAAACTAAGTTCACTCTCCATACTCATCAGTTTGGACTAAGTTATGCTGCAGTCACAATTTCCAAATCTCAGTGAATTACAACAGCAGCATGTAATTTCTTACTCATGTCAATGCCCACTGAGACTCAGCTGTGGCCCTCCTCCTCATCCTCCTTATTCTTGGACTTAGGCTGAAAGAGCCTATTTGAGATATGCCAAACTTATGGCAGAGGAAAGAGAGCAAAGCAGAACCCCTCAATGGCACTTACAGATCCTACTCAGATGTGACATGTCACTCCCCTTACAGTCCATCGGCTCAAACAAGTCATGTGGCCCAACCTGATGTTTGTGTTGCAGGAAATACACTCTTCTAACAGAGAGAGGCACAAGAGAAGAGTTCTGTAGAGGTGGGCAGAGAATATTTTGAACAAATAATATTCTCATTCTCTCTCTCTCTCCCTCTCTCTCTCTCTCTCTCTCTCTCTCTCTCTCTCTCTCTCTCTCTCCCTCTCTCTCTCTCTCCCTTCTTAGCCTGCATGAGGCCCTACATGACTCCTCTAGCCCTGATTCAGCACAACATTTCAGTTCAAGTCTGCACTAACTAGTGTCTCTTAATTCACATTTTCAAGTTTAGAGAAAGAATCCAATTGGCTTAACTTGAGTCGGGTGTTTACTGATGCCGTCTGGGTCCTGGCTCCGCCCCTTTGGTTAGGTGGGTGCAGAAGACTAGGGAGAGGCAAGTGAGACGTTCACCTCAGGTACAAGACTTAAGAGGGCACCAAAACTATAGGTTTGGTTTTTTTTCTTAGGCAGAAATGACAAAAGAATAAGTAGAGGACTTTTTTGGTGTTTTTTGTTTGTTTGTATTTTGTTTTTTTGGCATTTTAAGTATCTTTATCTCTGCAGACCTAAAACATTTATACGTTTATCTGCGAAAACATAGAAAGATGTTTAAACCTGTAAGCAGGTATCTGCTTTATACTCACTTTCAGTTTTTCTCTTGTACCTTTTGCAAAGGTGGTTGAAAGAAAATACATGTATTCCTGTTCAAGAATACATGCCTGACCCGCCTCTTACCATAATATGTAAAGCAATCTATGAACTGGAAAAGCCTATTGTTTAAGAATGAACTTAAGCACTGCCAGATAACATCGTTTCTCATAAGCCTTGCATGTTTTGTACTATTAGTTCTGATCAAAGAAGGAACTGTTTCTTAAAGAATTAGCATGGGAAGTAGAATGCTCAACATTGTTGTGTGGTGTGGGAATAGTTACCTCTGTCATTAGCCAGTTAATTCTCATCTGCTGCTGATTTATGCGCGTGAGCTGATTTTCCAGCCAGAGAGCATCACCTCAGCTTTTTTTTTAGATTTTTGTTTATCCTCTTTTTACCCTTACTTTGCTTGCAGCTTGCATTTTTGGAAGCAACTATTTGACACCAAATACTTACCACTCTCTCCCATGTTCCAGTACCAGCCTGTGGGAGGGCCATACTCCTCTGACCTGTGGTGTCATCAGTCTAAACCAGTGGTTGGCAAACTGCGGCTCGCAAGCCACAAGCGGCTCTTTGGCCCCTTGAGTGTGGCTCTTCCACAAAAAACCACGTGCGGGCGCACATGTACAGTGCAATTGAAACTTCATGGCCCATGCGCAGAAGTCAGTATTTTGTGGAAGAGCCACACTCAAGGGGCCAAAGAGCCGCATGTGGCTCGTGAGCCGCAGTTTGCCGACCACTGGTCTAAACCATTACTTAGTCTATGAACAAGGCAGGTTGCTGAGAGAAACAAATGTGAATATCAGAAGTTAAACAGTTTCTACCCAATAAGGCTTTTTTATTTTGTAGGGAGCAAATACTTGGCAAGTTAAATATACACAGGTTCAATTGTATTACAACTCATCAAAAGCCAAAGGAAAATGACTCTATAACATAATGTACCATTTTTGATCATCAGTACTTCAGTTTCTTTCCATCAGTACAAATAACCAACAAGTGATTTTACTATAGATGTGTGTAGTCCACTGCGTAGTAGTTTTTGCATAGAGATATTCATGCCTTCACCCAGATACACCAATTTATAAAATTGATGAAAGGGTGTAGCGTATCCTATGCCAACCCCACCCCCCGAATGTTATCCCAAGAGCATTAGTAACAAAATCAAGTGTAAAATTGGACTTCCATCCAATCTAATAAATCTTACATGGCACAGAGAAATCTGTGGTGCTTTTAACAAGCAGTTATATTGATTTTATTGACCATCAGTCATCTGGCCAAGACTTAGAAAAGAAATATGATAAACACCTTTCAGCACACAATCAATGCAGTATGAGGAAGCTTGATGTTTACATTCAACTTGTGCTTTATGCTTATCTTCTCCCATGACGGAAGCGACTCTGACATTGGTGGAATTTAAAACATTATTCAGGATTAAATACAATTTTCCCTACTTTCCCCTTTGAGGATCAAGAAATGTAGTATATAGAGACTTATATAAGCACTGATTTCCAAGCTGGCTTCAACCAGCACAATAAGGATATGGAATGTAACTACCATTTCCTTACAGTTCAAAAGTGGCACCTTTACTCCCGGACTGGGATATGGATTTCTGATTCCTCTGGTCACCGCATATAATAATTTTGTGGGAAAACATATTACTAAAACTTTTGGTATTAATTGGCAAATCAGCACATAAATATTTTACATGAATTTTTAAAACCACAAAGCAAAGATAATTTTAATGCTTCTAACATTGAGAACGTCCTTGATTCTTGTTTTCCAAAAGGCTGTACAATCTTACATTTGTGCCAGCAATGTATGAGGGTTCCAGTTTCTCCATATCCTCCCCAATACTTGCTATTGTCTGTCTTTTTGACTAGAGTCACCCTAATGGTTGTGAAGGGGTGTCACATTGTGGCTTTGATTTGCAGTGACTAGTGATATGGAGCATCTTTTTCATGTGTTTGTTGGCTTTTTTATATATTTTTTAGAGAAATGTCTGTTCAAATCCTTTGTCCATTTAAATTGGGTTACTTCTCTTTTATTGTTGAGTTGTAAGCGTTCTTTTTATATTCTGGGAACTTATTCATTTATAACATTTAAGGAACAGAGATGTGAGCTTCTTATCCCTTAGAGATACTTACAGGAAATAAAAAACAGACATAGAGCTGAGCATGAGGGAAAACTTGTCAAGACTGGCCCACCAGCACCTACTGCTAATTCCTTGCCCACAAACCTTTATTAGCCAGTTCTGGGGCAGAACTTGCATAAGCCCTACCAGGATTGGCTCCTGACAGATAGAAAACATGGAAAAGTCCAAAAGCAGGAGGGGGAAATAACTTAGTTATCCAAGTTGTGGATATGGTGGGAAGCTTCCTCCTTACCTCTAGTTCCACTTCTCCTGACTGTGATAATGAAGTACAATATTATCAAATCCCAGCAGAACTATGATTTCTATTACTACCAATGTGGTATCCAAAAAAGTCACTATAGGGTGTCAAGGTGGTGGTTTCTCTGCTACATTTAAGAGTTATGAATGGATAGAAGGGACATTGGATCTTTGAGATCATTTGCCCAACCCCCTCCAAAGTCAACAATAAATCCCAGAACACTTCAGTACATCACCAAAGACACAGAGTACATATTATCAAAAAACTTTGATTTCAGTACCTATTTTCAGTTGCGTGTGTGTGTGTGTGTGTGTGTGTGTGTGTGTGTGTGTTCAATGAAGCTCAATTGAAACACTAATTCTCTCTTTTGGAGGCTCTCCTATGCCCCCAGACAACGATAATCACAGGTTTTCTTCTAGAGTCCTGACCACAACTATCAAAGTTTATCTTACCCTTGTTATTGTATCTTTAAGGGCATAGTATATATGTCTATACTATTGAGTTAATAACTTCCTCGTT
Organism: Myotis nattereri; assembly: GCF_964212035.1. NCBI lineage: Eukaryota > Metazoa > Chordata > Mammalia > Chiroptera > Vespertilionidae > Myotis > Myotis nattereri. The sequence goes on from NC_138075.1 coordinate 41,989,534, forward strand.
ATAAGTAAGGTCTTACTTTTTCAACATTGGCTTTTAATAGATAGTGCCTTTGCTCAAAGGATCCCTCTAATGGTAGGAGTTTCAGCACGAGGGTGGAAAAGGAGAAATCTGTACAGATGAGGTTTTGCTTTGTCCCTTACACGGGGGAACTGCTACAATGCAGCACAGCTCTCCCCTTGCATTGGCTGACTGACTGGCTCCTGCTCAAGCCAAAAGCACAAAGGATGAAGCAAAAGAGAGCCTCCCGCTGCTCCTCTCCCCTCCTGGGGCACTACTGGCCAGCTTTGTTGGCTCCTTACTGACCACTGGCACTCCCTTCTTCTCTTCTGGCCTGTGGTCTCCTGTGAATCCTCTGTGTGTGCGCCCAGATTTGGTTCCAATGTATGAGCCTTCTTTCCTGATCATCTCCATGCCTTGTGCTCACCACTGTGTGTCTGGTCTTCTCATCCAGCTCCAGAACTTTGGCCTGCAACTTCTGGGGAGTGTCACTGCCCAGCCCCCCTGGCTTGAGCACCTTCTGCCTCCAGCCTAACCTGGCTTTCTCAGCCCTGACTTCCCTCCCAGGGAAGGTCCCAGTGCTGACAGCTCCTCCACTCACACCTTGTGGCCAGCAACTTCAGGGTGGGCACTGATCCCAACAGTAGATTAGTGTGATGTACTTGGCTGGTCACCTGTAATGTTAAAATAAGATGATAACATACACATCTGGGTTGTATAAAAAGGCACTCACGTAACCCTTCTTTTGAAACATGTCATAAAATGATTTAACTAAATACAAACACAGAATCCATTGACAAAAAGCCACCACTGAAATTAAATATGATGGATATATAACAGAACTTGGAAGCTCTGCTTACGTTGAGAGCAGGAAGTACAGAATAATTTATAAATTTAATCTACAAAACAGGGAAGGAATGATTTAATAGGCAGAAGATTATTACCCAATTTGGAGGCTAGCCAAAGACTGGTCAATTACTCTCTTCTGAGTGGAGCCAAATAGTTCAATTATATTATAGTTTTAGTCCCTCAAGCTTCTATTTACTTTTATGAGGACAAACTCATCAATTCACCATTTGTATTATCAATTTGCATGTTGTTACAGCTTTTGGGTTATGGTTAATTATTAAGTTTTCTAAAATTTTATGTACAAAAAGTTATTATTGTGGAGACTGTTGATTGGAAGGGAGCATGAGGAGGGCTTCCAGGGGCTGATAATACTCTGTTTCTTGACTTAGTGCTAATTACACAGGTGTGATCAGCTTGTGAAAATTCATTGCGCTGTACATTCATAATGTCTACACTAATAATTTCTGAAATGTCATTTTTTGCAGCTGCAGCTTTCAATAATTTTAGAAATTATTTTAGAAAACTTACAATCTGGCAGATCCTCCTGTCTGACATAAAGCAGCAGAGAGAAACAAGCTGTCGGGTGCTGGAGCTGGCTTGTCTTTGCTCTCACGTCAGGTCGCCTGAAGTCAGCCATGGCAAGTGCTAAAAATCAGAGCTTTCCGTATTTCCCAGCACACCACTGAAAAACAGCAGTAACAACAACAAAAACCCCACACATCATTTCTTCTGCATAAATGATAATCACTCGAAATGGAAGGAATTTGGCTTCAACATTAACAATACATTACTCCTCTTAGAAGTTCAGCACCGAACTGGGCTCTCGCCCTGAAATAAAGAACTCCAGGCCAGGTGCCCAGCTCAAGTCAAGCTTCAGAATCCCCAGGGTGAGGGGTGAGGAGGCAGGAGCATACTTACCCACAGTTTTCACCTTTTATCTCTCTCAAGCAAATGTCATCTTTCATTGTAGAAAGTAAATGTCAAAAACAGCTTTTTCATTCCTTCTTGATCCCCCTCTGCCCCACCCTTTTCTTTCTCTGCCAGTAAAAGACAAGGAGTGTCATCTATAGACAAGGTCATTACCGATCCACCAGTGGGTTGTTCCACTGTGGGGGTTGGAAGCAGAGCTCAAAGCTGGGCAGCCTGTGCTCTTCTCTCCCCCTCTTAGCTGCCTCCTGAGCTGTCAGCCTCCCTCCTACATGGCTCTGGAGCCCCTGAGGCACCTCCAAGATCGGGGTCAAATGAGGGGAATGAAAGATGCTGCAGCTACCTGGTCCGCCTTCCTTTGATCACGAACTGTGGAAGCTCCAACTGAGAAACTTGAATCAGGAGGAAAATTAAAGTGTCTCTTACAAAGGCACAAGCAGCAGGTAGCAGACAGTTTTATCCAAGAAACTCTTGTCAGGAACTGGTCCAGAGAAACATCAATAAATCTAGGTCCCAATTAAACCTGCCACCGACAGGGACCTTAGTTCTCATCTAATTCTACATCCTTATTCTACACACGAGAAGGTGGAGGTCCTGAGGAGTCAAGGAGGTTGTCCAAGAGGTAGACACATTCACAACAGGGGCCTCTAACTCCGCATCTCCTTCCTTCTCTATTATACTTGGCCACCAGTATTCTAAATTCCTTGATGGACGCCCCCCCCCCCACCTCCACCCCACTCCATGTTAACGTTTCTGAAATTGGGAAGTACCTTACAATACTTTTAAAAAATTATTTTCCTTGTGTGTTTTTTCTAGGAAAAAAAATTAGAAACATGTTATTAACTTGTTGGCATCCTGGAATCTGGGCAATGTGGATTTACAACAGATTTTTGTGGGGAGCCGATATAGGGTTAAGCCTCGGACTGACCTGTTGGCAAAGTCACAAACAAGTCCCAGCTTAGAGGGCACAGTCCTCTTAAGCATAATTAGGCTTGACCTTGTGATGCTCCCTAGATCTTACCTGGGAAGCTAATGGGCTGAGGGAAGTGCAACAAGAACAAAAACAAGTGAAACTCACAAGAACAGTGTAACTATGTTTACCTCTGACTATAAAATAAAGGCTCAGTTTGCCTCGGGATCTTCCTCTGTGGCCTCAGCCAGGCCAGGCACAGGAAGATCCACGGAGACTGAAGAGAGCTAGAGAGTTCTGAACACTGTCTCCATGTAAAACATTCTTCGCCGACTCCATCCACACCCTTGGGAACCCCTGGACCGCTGGGGCTGGACCCTGGCAGATTTTTACATTTGGAAATGCCTACCAGTTTTTTTATATATTGAAAATGTCTCTAGTACATGTAGAATACAATTGGTTTATGCAAAGTTTTCAGGAACACATGCCCACGTGGGGCTGCATTTTGGAAACATTTCTTAGCAGCTTGTTGCCTGTCACTTTTTCTCCCCCCATTTTTGCTGCCCTCCTTTAAGTCGTGGCCTGAATTCCTTGCAAAGACCCAGAGGCGAGTGAGAGTCAGAAAGCCTTGGATCAGGCTCTGATGAGAAACAAATGGCACCACAGATGGCTGAGCTGTCCGAACTCTCAAGACTGTGCGGGGAGGGGTCTGATCCAGCTGAATTTCTCATTTCTCTTGGCCAACTTCTAACTCACCCAATGTGGAAGTTAATTTTATGTGTCAACCTGACTGAGTGCCCAGATATTTAACTAAATGTTACTCCTGGATGTGTCTGAGAGGGTGCTTCTAGATGAGATTGGTATTGGAATTGGTAGACTGAGTAAAGCAGATTGCCCTCTCGGGGTGGGCAGGGGTCATCCTAAACAGAAGGCCTAAACAGAACACAAAGGTGGAGAAGATAGAATTTGTTCTCTATGCCTGCCTGCGTGAGCTGGGACATTGGTCTCCTCCTGCCCTCAGACTTGGAATTACACCATTGGCTCTCCTGGTGCCTGCTTGGGTCTCCAGGTTGCAGATGGCAGATCATGGGACTTCTCAGACCCCAAGTGCATGAGCCAATTCCTTACAACAAACCACATATAATAAATCAAGTCCTCATCACCAGCCCCATTTAACAGGTAACACTAGCACACATGAATCATGCACTTATTCTGGCCTGGCTCTGTTCCAAGGGCTTTGTGTCCACCATTCCTTTCATCCTCACAACAATCCTTGGAGGTTGGTCTGATTATTATGTCCATTTTACAGATGAGAAAACCACGGCACAGAGAGGTCAAGGGATTCACCCAAGTTCACACAGCTAAATGATGAAAATGTCAGGGGTCAAATCCAGGCATCTGCCTCAAGGTTCATGTCCTGAACCCTTCCACTGTGATGCCTGAATTACAGTAGACCCAGGAAGAGAACCCAGCTTTTCTGACCCTATACCAGTAAGCTGCACAAGACCATGCAGGCAATCCCCACCAATGCTTCATCAAGAAAAGGCCTCTTCCACTGGGCTCTAGTCCTTTGGTCCTCACTCTCACTTCAGTACTTGCTATAAAACGGCTTCACCAGAGACTAGTTTTTGCATTTCTGCCATGTTCATTTTATTTCCTGTTTCTTCTATTTTATTGTCTGTTCCCTGAATCCCTGCTATGCATCTCAGATTCTCCTAGCTTATATATGTGTCAAAACGCTGTCAAGTTTGCTCTCAGCCAACAAAGCATTGATATGGCAACATCACAATGGCATACATGATCAGCTGCTTTTAGGAGCAGGAAGGAAGGAGTCTCATTTCCTGTAGATGTCATGGTTACCTCGTTGGGTATTTTAAAGTTTGAGGTAAGGTGATCATGAGCTATCAGACTTAAGTCCTGGCCCTCAGCCTTAGCTTTGACGTGGACAATGTGCTCCTAACTCATTTCTAATGATCCCCACTGTTAAGTCGAAGAAAGAGTTCATGGTGGACAAGACACTGATATGAAGTCACATCTCATATCACAGTTTACACAGCAAATCTTGTCCCAGAAACAGTTGTTCCACGACTTTGGTTTTAATATGTTACAAGAGCCAGTTCTTCTCAGAGGCACTTGGGAATTAAAGTAGTCACACACCATTATCCGTGTAACCGTTATTTAGTCCTCTTTTAGGGCATATAACAGTGCTTTGTTTATGTGATCAAACTGGAATCCCTTACTGTGTGGATTTCCCCAGTTGAGCAGCTGGATAAAACCAAAGCTTAGTACCAGCTAAACAGCCAGTGGCTTCATGCTACACCATTCATATCCTGAGTCTGAATTAACAGTAAGGGCCTCCCCTAGCCCACACTGGGCCTTGAGGTAGTTACAATGAGTTGGAGCTTTGAATACAGATCATATAAATGCCTGGGAAGATTAAAGAACACTATGACAGGAAGGAATGCAGTGGGTTTAATATACCAATGATAAATATGATTTAATTCTTAAAGAAAATTAGATGATGTAAAAAAATACTAAATGAAATTAATTTTCAAGTCTAATATTTTTGCAAATTTTATACCAATCCCTCCAGACACACTAGTTTTAAATGTCTCTAAAAACACGGGGTTATTTTTTATGACTTGTGTAATAACCAGCAGCATCCTGCCTTCTAACAGGTAATCAATCTTGCCTGGTTTTGCACTTCGCATGAATGCAGTCATGCAGTGTGCACTCTTACGCATGGCTTCTTTTGCTCACTTTTATGTTTGTTGGACTCATTCATGTTACCGCATGTACTTTAGATCATTCTCATTACTTGATAGTATTCCATTTTAGGAACATTCCACAACTGATCCATTTTACCATGGGAGGGATTTGGGCAGTTTCCAGATTTTGGCTATTGTGAGCAATGCAACTATAAACATAGTACTTGTCCTTTGGAGCAAGTTCTGTTGGGTGTATCCCCAAGGAAGGGAATTCCTGGGTGGCCAGATATGCATAAGCTCAGCATTAGTAGATGCTGCCAAACAGTGTCACTGAGTCATGGTATCATAGTACATTCCCACCAGCAGTACTCATTCTCACCAGTGCTTGCTAGTATATGTTTTCGGTTTTCATTTTAGCTATTCTAGTGTGTAGAATACCAGCTACTCTAATGGTATCATAGTGGTGTAATAGCCAATGGTATTAAGTAAGCATCCTATATAATAAAAGCCTAATATGCTAAGAATCCAGTAGTCCGGTTGGCCATTCAACCAATCAAAGCACAATATGCTAATGATATGCTAAGGCTACTCAACCGCTCGCTATGATGTGCACTGACCACCAAGGGGCAGATGCTCCAACCAGTAGGATTGTCTGGCTGATTGGAACTGAGCGAGATGGGTCAGACATGCCCTGGAGCCCTCCCTCAGTCCCTCCCCGGCTGGCCAACGTCCCATGTCCCTCTCCAACCCCAACTGTGCACCAGTGGGGTCCCTCGGCCTGACCTGCTCCCTCTTGCAATCCAGGCTGAGGGACCCCCCCCCCCAAGTGCACACATTTCATGCACTGGGCCTCTAGTGTTTTCATAAGTTGGTCATAAGTGGTCATTTGCCCACTTTTCCATTGCGTTGTTTGATTTTTTCTTACTCACTTGTCTTTTAAATTTATTTTTTATGCACAAATACTAAAAACAAACAAACAAAATTAATTCTGAAATAAGCTGCTTTTTTTCTTGTGGGCCAGAGGTACTAATTAGAACAGACTTGTCCCCCCGCTTTCTCTTTTATTTTTTCTCAATGCAGTTCTTCTGCTATGCTGTGCATTGCTCTCCATCAAGTGTTGATCATATTTTGTGGATATTTCATAGCTTCACTTTGAAATATAAAACAATTTAGAGAAAATGGTTTTATAAGAGCAAATAGTGCAAAGGCAAATACATTTTCAAAAGAGAACAACTCTTCTTAAAATGAAAGTAAAAAAGAGCTATTCAATTCTTTCTAAATGAAAGTAAGAAAAAGTAGTCTGCAAGAAAAAAAAATGACTTGAAACCTCAATAACCTCAAAAGGTAATTCTGCTTTCACATGAAATATGAATTTCAAAAAGTTTCCAGAGGTAAGGCTTCTTTTCCTTCCCATTATTTCAGTAGAAAGACCTTCTTTCTTATCTGCCAGTCTTTTATTTAAACCTTGTTCACTAAATATTGAATTCCTCCTATATATTGTGTGAGCTGTTTAATTTTTAAAAATCCTCATTTAGATATGGGAGTGCAACCTGTTAATCCATACTGATTCTAAGGCCAGAAAATACAGCAATAACTTAAAGAATGATTTATTATTTCAGAGGTTAATGGTGGGTCAAATATACCAAACAGGCCTTTCATAGATGCCTAATGGCTCTACTCTTCTTCAGTATTTTTTCTCATGTAATAAAATAAGATAATGTATGAAGACTGCTATTTCAGGAGCAAGAGTTAAGTCTCCTCAAGAAGAAAGAAATTTCCTGAAACATTCCAGACAGAATCGGGGCATTCCCAGGACCTCCTGAAGGTCCAGGCCCTGTGTTTTCCCCAAAGCCCGGGGTTGGCCCTGTCCTGCCGTGTGTGCCTTTTAGCTGCCGACAGCATGGGCAGCCCAGAGCAGAACTGGGAAGAAGGGGAAGTTCCCCCTCCGTGCACTCTGCTCCCCTTCTCTCTGTGCTGTCCCTTCATGGTGCTCCCTCACGTTACTGAGGCCAGGATTGGCAGATGGACAGCATGGAAGCCATCACCGTCAGTCATGGCACTTTCCCCCCAGTGAGCCCAGATGCAATCCAAATGCAGCTCAGAATTCTGAACATGTCACCTTGAGAAACTAATACCAACTTCAGATTTGGCATTTAAGATGGTGTTTACTTGCCATCATTTTCTTAAGTGATATGATTCTTATTCTATATTTCCCATTAGCCCCAAAGTGTAAAGTATTACTTTCCCCAAGATTAGGAACATTATCTTCTATGGCAGTCCCTATTGTCTGAATCTCTGACTCATTGTTTTCTATCATGGTTCTGGCCACTTTCCAGCTCCAGACACATAGGATTGTTCGAGAAATGCCTTCAGAGACCAGATAACACAAACAAGGTAGCAAGGTTTGCAAATTTAATATTTTGTCTATAGAATAGGAATAATAGCAATAGTTTTCACCTTTAGACAGAAATATACTGTCCATTTTTCAGATAACATGCAACCCTTGGTCTATCTTTGATTTGTCCAGTTTTGATAAAGGCATATAGCTGATTCTCATTATTCAAGGTAGTTATGTTCTATAAACTACAAATACTGGATTAACAAATACTGAACCATTGATCATAGGGGAAATACAGAGTTAGGTTCCTGCAATCCTCTGGTCACAACATTTTATCAACTGATCAATATGTAACCTTTTTTTATGTGTGTTTCTGTTTATAGATACCTTATTTTATATATGTTGTCATTTCATTATCATCAAACTTACCACCAACAGCACTTTAACTTATGCCTAAATGAAGTTTATCTAATGCATGATGAATTCATTGTCATAAAGCTATTCATACTGGTAATATTTATTTATTATCTTTTTCTCTTTTTCCTTCAGATTGAATAATTGCTATTAATGTCTTTTCAGAACCTGTTATTCTGCATATTTCAGTATAATATTAAGCCCATAAATTATATTTATTACAGATATTTTACTTTTCCGTTCTAGTATCTCCATTTGGTTCATTTTTTAATAGCTTTCATTTCTTTGTTTAGATTCGCCATCTGTTTATATAATGACTATATTTTCATTTAAGGCATCGAACATATTTATAATAGTTGTTTTTGAAATCTCTCTCTGCTAATTCCAACATCTGGATTGTCTCAGGTTTTGTTTCTACTGACAGATTTTTATTCCTTTTTTCTTTTCAACAATGAATCTCATTTCTTATTTCTCCACATGTCTCATAATGTTTTATTATGTACTGGACATTGTACATAATATGTTTTTTAAATTATGCTTTCTGTTATTTCTCTAAAGACTGTTTTTCCTGGTACACATATAAATTACTGGGTGATCACTCTCATCTTGTAGAAGCTTAATGTGTTTACCAACTACTCCACAGTACAGGACTCAGACAGATTCCTTTTAGATCCTCTTCATTACTCAAATATCTCTGCTCATTTATTTCACTTGTATAGCCGTTACTAGGTTTCCCTAGACTCCCCAGAGTTTCTCCCATATATCTACAGTTAGCCAAGCATTTCGGGGGGCGGGGGATTTAAATGCAGATTTTAGGGATCTGCTATCGGTAGCACTCTCCTTTATAATATCACCCTTTCAATTTCCAGCCACTCTGTTACAGATGAACTCTGTCTTCCCTAACCACAGGCCAGTAAGACTTCAGCTTATTCTAGTTGCCCTTGCCCCAAAGAAAAATCCCTGTAACACAGGTCTACATGTAATCCCTTCCAGTTTATGTCTCCTTTTTTGTTCCTTAATGCCTTTACTTATTAAATATATATTTTGCCCAAGGTTTCTAATTGATACTAGTATGAGGGTTATTTCAATAAAATCTACTCCACCACTAGCAAAACTAGCACTTTAATTATTCTTTTCAATGTGATATCTGACATAAATTCAAAAATTGTGAAACTTATGAAGAGTCCAGAAAATATGACCCATGGTCAAGGCCAGAAGCAGTCAATATAGCAGGAACTGATATTCTAAAGAAGCTACACTGAAAGCTAGATGTCCAAAGCCATAGTAGAGGAATATTAAATTACCTAGTAGGACTGTATTTTTTTCCTATTCTCTTCAAAATGCCCCCAATTCTGTTCCTCCAATTTGAATATTGATGAACAATTAAAAGTAAATGTTGAAAAAAAGACTACCCATCATTGTATTTTTAGTAGATCACATGTAGGATTTCCTATTATTAATGAAGTCACCTGGTTGAATGCTATGCTCGGCTTCCAAGATTGCTGTTTCTGCAGAAATTAATTTATAAGTCTTGTGGTAACCATGGTAACCTGAGGCAAAGTTGTGGAAGTGGTGTTTAGTGGAAATGAAAAATCTCTGCCCTTCCTCTGCGCTGTGATTTTCTGAGAAAAGAGTTGATTTCCCAAGAACTGTTATGAGGAGGATTGGGGCAGGAGGCGGGGAGGGGGGGCTTGCAGGGGAGGAGGATTGCTGATATTGCGTTGGTCCTAGGCCTGGCTGACTAAGCCTCCATGTTATCAGCTCTTCCTTTATAAACATATCTGACCTGCCCTGGGAGAACCTCGAGAACTGGGTACTCAGCCCAAGGGCTCTAAAATCTTGTTTCCTACTACAGCCGCTGAAGAAAAATGCAAACCATCACATGAGAATTCTTACTTCTGTGTGAAGAAGAATCAGCAATATTTTTCTCATTTTTCAAACATCTCATAACAAATCCTATCCAGAATTTTCATGGCATTTGTCATTCTGATTTTGTGATAGAAACACCTTGCATGCAGCTGAATTGAAGGGGCTGAAACAAATTTATTTCACATAAAAGTCTGAGCTGAACATATTTGTTCTGTTGAAGCAGTCCCAGGAATCTAAACATCTTCGGTCTTGTTGCCATCATCCTCCTGGCCCAGGATGGCTCCCCACCACACCTGCATTCTTACCACCACAATGGGAAAGGGAAAGGGAGGGCATGTCCTGGAGGACACACATATGACTTCACCTCACATCCCAATGGCCAGAAATTAGTTCTAGGTTCACACCCAGCTGCAAGAGAAGCTAAGAAATGTAGTCTTTATTCTAGTGGAGAGAATTCAAATTCACTTGCAGCTGAATCAATAGCCTAACATACATATGTGATCTCATTTGGTCTTCCTAACCAATGATGTTGATAGAGCAGGCAAAGCAGGAATAACTCCCCATTCTGTGGATGAGAAGCACATAGCTACTGAGTAGCTCAAGGGCCCTCACATAAGAAGTGGTTATGTCTGGACTAGATTCTAGTTTCAGCTCTGGGTTCCAGTGCATGATTGTGCTGTGCTATAATACGAGGACCCCTCCACCCTACTGTGGGGGGTTGAAATGTGTTCGTCCGGGCCCCTAGATAACCACGGGACTTTTCTTCATTTTCTCTTGCTTTTCAGTCTCTTCGCTGATAAGCTATCAGCTGTCACCTCCAGCTGCAATCTGTTGATAAAAGTGTTACTTTCAATGAGTTGTAGACTTAGAAACTAAATAAATAATCAAGGTTGTTAGAATTTAATTTAAAATTAGAATAAATTGGCTTGAAATCAGGCCCCAAAGTTCTCTTCTCTGAGTAAATTATATTTAATTCGTCTTTAAATTGATGTATCAACATCTTTCTTACTTGAATTTGAGAGAGATGGTTTAGTCTTATACAGATGTTTTAATCTCAAAAGAATCTTTTTGATTTGTGGATTTAAAAGCTTGGCCTATTTTTTATCAATAGACTATTCTATTAAAATAAAAGTAAATTCAGATGAAAAGACCACAATTTTAATTTTATAACAAAAATAAAAACATGATTTTTATACCTTCTGAAAAATTGCTAATATACAATGCTATTCTGCCCATGTATGTCATATTTTTATGGACAGTTGACAAGCAGATTTTAAAAATGAAAAAATCTAAGAAAAAATTTCAAATATGATAAAGCAATGTATTAAATTTAATGTATTTTATTTTAGCAGGTAGAATATGACTATAAAATATAGGGAACTCAAATTTTAATAATATTAATTATGATGATTTCCAGAAAACAAATTTCTTGATCTATAGGAGAAAATAATAAGACTTCCATTATAACTTTCTTGAATACAACTTCAGGGATATCTGTAAGTTTAGAAGACAGAAACATTTTAATTCTGTCAAAAGAGCAGCACTCCTAATAATAATCAGGCTAATAGCAGTGATAGAGCAATTCATTAGCTCAGTCATTTGCTGTCAAGGCTACCCAAGTAATTTGCTTCCCTTTAAAGTGTGAGCAGCAATTCCTATCAAAGGACCAATAGAGTTTTAGGGTGATAAAATAAAAATCAGGAGACTTAGAGCAAGAAGATATAATGTTTGAGGTCCTATGCTGTCTATGCAAAGAGATTTCTCAATAAATACTTCAAAAAGTAAAAGGCTCCAGAATGATTCTGTTAATGAATGGGAGATGCGTTTGTTTATCTGATGGGCAGAAGCTAAGCTAAGCCAGATGAATATTAACAGGTACAAGATATAGCCTTAAATGTCTATTTCACCGTAATAAATATTTCTTCTTGAACCCAGAAACTGAAAACACTGAGCTTTGATATGAAGGAGCTAGGGGAAAGGCTTGGGCAAATTGCATTATGCATGACAAGACAGCAATGATAGCAGAAACAAAGAAATAAAAACTGCTTGCCAGAAAAATCAAGAACTTGGACCAGCTACAATTGAGATTCTGGAATTGTGACACTGGAAGGAAAGATAATGGCCTAAGAATAACAAAATAATAATTTCCTTTGATGGTTTGCTAAGCTCTTGATCCAAACGAACTGCCTGGGTCACTTATTTTATATTCAGAGTACTGTACCTCTTGATGAATAGTTTGTTGCGCACATGTGAGACGACATTTCAAACTGCCTGAAAAAATGCTCGACTCATTTGTTTAATGTCAAGGTTTTACATGTGAGATTATGAGTTCTGGGATCTAGAGTGTAGCATATCTGGCATTAGGGATTATTTCATTTATTTTGTTTTGTTGTTAGAAATTCAGCTTTGGATTTAGGTAATACAGTTGCAAACTCTGCATTTGTGTAGAATTTATGTATTTATGTGCTGGATCGAGGGCTAACACAGATAATTTTATTTTTTAAATTTTTTAAAGAAAATAAATATTATTTTTTTCATTGCATTGCATGATAAAAACTCACTAACTGTAAACTAATTTCTGGTCTAGTTAGAGAGGTTTTAATACTTCTGAAATACTCCTGTTTTTTAGCTGGACCAAGGATGATGAATGCATAGGCATAATTTTTGTCCCATTGTAAAGGTTGGCTTTTCCACATCTATAATAAATAGAAGTGGATGAAACATCAGAGACATAAGTGGAGTGTTGAGCAGTGAGGTTAGTTCTGAATTTATATGTCCTAATGAAGTTTGTTTCCTATGGCAGAAGAGTGTATAACTAATCATTTCATGATTGTCTAAAATTGTTTATTTATGAGTAATAGTTGAATAATTTTCATGAATTTTTATACCTAGTAAAATATACATATTATAATTTCAAATCTGTACAAGTTATATTGCATTTATGGATTCTAAGATGTATATAACATGAGCTTCCTATCCCTGCCATAACAAGTTCTACAAACGTAATGGCTTGAACCAACACAAATTTATGTATTATCTTTACAATTCTGTAGATTAGAAGTCGTGATCAAGTCTCTCTAGGCTAAAATAAAGGTGTCACCAGGGCAGCATTCCTTTCTGGAAGCTCTAGGTGAGAATTCACGTTCTTGTCTTTTCTGGAGGCCGCCCACATTTCTTGACTGATAGCCCCTTTCTCCATCTTCAAAGCCTTGCTTTTCTCTGACCATTCTTCTGTAATCATATCCCCCTCTGACTTCTGCCTCTATCTTCCACTTTAAGGACCTTGTGATTACATTGTGATTATAACCCAGGATAATCCCCCAATCTACTGATTAACAACCTTAATTCTCTTTTGCCATATAACCTAACAGATTTATAGGTTCCAGGGATTGGAATGTGGTCGTGTTTGGGGACCATTATTCTGCCTACCACACACATTTTTTTCACATCTTATGATCTTTGCCATCAGGACATGTCTTACAGTCAATGTGATATGAAAACATTGTTTTATAGTTTAATTGGCAATGCTTTTCTTCCTTATTGGAACATAAAGTAATGGTCCTTTTTACAATTGATAGCATTGGGACTTAATGAAATAACATCATAACTTCAAAGTAATAAGCCAAGTGAGTATAAGATCCAATCTTTTTTCTTCTATGAGTCATAAATCATACTTTCAAAATGATGTCAGAATGGTTTCTAGAGAAAGATTAGTTAATTCTGTGATATTCTCTGGACTTAATAATTAAATTTTAAGATAATGAATTTTTAAAATTCAGGTTGACCATCTATCTTTGGAGATGGCAGCTGATTAAACTGACAACTGTCTTTATTAAAGATTTTAAGACAGCAGACCCTTGTAGACTCATCCTTGCCCATAAATTTTTTCCTTTGTAGTCTTTATCTTGGATAACACTTTGTAACCATTCCCATCCACAACAATGCCTGTTTTGATCAATTTTACAGTTGAGCCTGGGTCTCTGAGACTCTCCCAAAGCGTAAGCCATGCACTTCACACTGAGTGCTGAATGACCTTTTCTGCATTTGAATTGAGGCGTTCCCTACTGTCAGTATGTGCTGTGCATCAACCAGAGACACCCCTCTATAAAGACTCAGCTCTTTAAAGAAAGTGCTAGAAGAAGCACAGGGTTTCCCTGAGGACCATGGAAGGAAGTGGACAATTGAAACTTGACTCCTCTTGGGGCTCTCTGATAAATGTTGTGAGAGTACCCAAAATAAAGCTCATCTTATTATCATTAATAAAACATTTCATAAATATGAAATATAAGTGTTTTGCACAAGTCATTTTTCAAGATTCTTTTTTATTCTGAGTTTTGTTTTGTTTTGAAACTAAAGATGGTAAAATGACAACTTATCTCCATCAATGTCAGGAGTGAAGTATGGGGCTTATACATACAGGGTACCAATAAAGTGATGTGACCTGCTATACCCTAACTTCAACAACTAGAGATTTATAGGCAATGATGTCTGCTCCTGGAGTCTAAAAAAGGGCTGAAGAAGAATCTGCTTAAGTAATAAAGTCTGAGTACCTAGTGGCAACAGCTAATCTCAATGTTATAGAATCTTGGCAACCTCTGTGCCTACATTAAGCCTCCTACTTTGAAATCGAGGGTTCATACCATTGAAGCGTGATGGATGGTATGTCAGATCGACTGTGCTGCTTTAGGCAATCAAAATTGTTGTCTTCTTTCCACTTAAAATTAAATCCATACGGATTAAATACAAATTAAGTGTTCCTAATAGCAATGGTTGATAGCCAGAAATAAATAGTGCTAAGGGATAAGGCTGTTAATGATCAAATTTAATTCCCAGGAGAAGAGGGATTCCAGCAGACACAATGGGGGTAAAAAGATGTTGAAGAGTCATTATTAACCAACAAATAATTCCTAATCTTGTTGGTGAACCTGTCTCTTGTGTAATTTTTAAAGGGGTTCATTAAGTGGTAGGGAGTTGGTAGTTTGCTTTACAACATTTATAGGACTTTTTTCCACCATTGGAAAATGTGTGTTGAGAGAATTAATTTAATGACAAGCCAGATAAGGACATTAATAAAACTTAGTAGTTGGATCATTATGCCTGTCATATAAAAGACCTTAAGTATGGTTTGCTAGACTGTTGTATCTTTTTCTTCGGGGGACCACATTTCACCTCACTAACAATCCAAGTTTAGGATCATTTAGCTATTTGCGTTATACTCCTCTGATAATTACACCCACACTAGCAAGTTACATGAATGCATCTCTCCCAAGGTATTTTGTATAAAAATTTCCTTCTCTCAATCTCAGTGCAGCATAGGTTTTCCAGATAAGGTCTGCTTGCCTTCATCCCACCCACTCCAAATTTCTCTTCAACCGTTCCTTCACAGTGATTGTTTGGCTAACAGAATTACAGCTCCTCTGAATGGCCTTGGATAGGCCAAGGAGGGATGAAATGAGAATAAGTGAGAGGAAGGAAGAAAGCAACAGGACTGGGGGGAGAGAAAGAGAGCTAGAGAGAGACATTAAAGAGAGAGCAAGGGTGGAAGATAGAAGGAAAAAAAATAGATAAAAATTTTAGGGACAAAGAGGGTTTCCTGTGGTTATCTAGTTATGATAATATTTTTTTGTAACTGGTAAATCACAGCATATCAATTTCTTGTTAAAACTCTCCAGTGAGTTGCCACCACACTTGGAATTAAATCCAAGATCCTTACTATGACCTACAAAACTTTACATGTTCTAGATCTTAAACACCACTTAGAGACTAAAAACAATTCATTGTTGCACGGTGTCTGTGGGTCAGGAATCAGGAGTGGCTTGGCTTGGTGGTTCGTGAGGTTTCAGTCAGATGTTAGCTGGTGTCAAAGTCATCGGAAAGCTCAGGGAGGAAAACTTGGTTGTGGAATCCATTTCCAAGGAGCCTCACTCAATCAGCTGGCAGGTTGGTGTTGGCCATCTGCAGGAAACCCCCGTTCCTCTGTATGGCAATTTTCCCAAGTGGTCTGGGCTTCCTCACAACGTGGCAGCTGCCTTCCAATTGTGAGCACCCTTGGGGGAAAAAAGAGGGAAGGAGGAAGGGATGGCAGGAAAAAAAGGGGGAGGGAAGGAGATAAGAGGGAGGGAAAGCAGAAGACAGAGACAGAGATTTGAAGCCAAACAGAAACTTTATTGTTTTTACTACCTCTCCTTGGAAGGCACATACAGTCACTTCTAACATACTCCACTGGTTGGGACAATCCCAAGCTTCTCCCCAGATTCAAGGAGAGGGAACATAGAGCCCTTTTCTTGTTGGGTCACATTGTTAGAAGTACATGTAGGAAGAGAAGTATTGATATGGTCAATTTGGAAGAATATAATCTTCTGAGGTTGCATGATTATAATGACTTTTATGTAACTGGTCAATCAGATCATATCATTCTGTCCAATACCTTCCCATCAAATCCAAAATTCCTTACCTACAAAGCCTACCTGACTTGGTCCTTCACTCGGAACCTCTTTTTTACCACTCTTGACCCACCCCGTCCCTCTTCAGACACACTCATCTTTTTGCTACTTCTCACACATACCTATCTCATTCCCTCTGCCTGGATTGGTTTTCTCCCAGATATTCACATAGTTTTGCTTCCTTGCTTCATTCGGGCCCCTGTTCAAAAGGTTCCCACTGAGAAAGGCCTTCCCTGAGACCCCACACTAGGGTGCCCATGCACACATTCACTTTCTCTCTTTCCCTCTCCCCTCACCCCATTCTATTTTTGTCCAACGTAACTCTCACTGTCTGACATTATAGTGAGATATATATCTCAGATATATATATATCAGTATGTCATATATATATATAGTCTTACATTATATATCTATATGTCTATATCTATCTTTCTTCTTTTGCATCCCATCAGAACTGTGAGCTGTATGAGGGCAGGAATTCATTTTGTTCACCATCCTATCGCCAATGCATGGAACAGTGTCTACCCCAGAGTGGGTATTCCGTGTGTGAGTGTGTGTGTGCACGTGTGTGTTGGATGAGAGAATAAAAAAAAACCCACACACACACACACACATGAATGGTAACTCTTTGTGAAGGTCATTTCCAAGTTGCTCTGACCAGTGGTGGCAACACTGTAATGAATATGTCTGAGAAGAAGACATTCTAATGGGCAAAAGTCCACAGCATGTGCATATTCTTGGTGCTAAGAAGCATTCACATGACTGCATTCACAATGAGACCCAGTGTAATCTCTTCAGTCCTGAAGAAAGAATAAAAGACCATAATGGTGCCTACACTGAACTATGTTAATGTAAATAATAAGACTGAATTGTAATGACTTCTCATTTGTGCATTCAAAATCTATCCCAGACATTTGCTTTTGAATTTTCTAATTGTTCTTGCCCAAATCAATTATCTCTGAGGTTTTTGAAACAGCCTAGCACTATTTTAATAATGATATATCAAAGGATTAAAAACTTCAAGATAGATAGACTCTAATGGATTTTAAAGGCATAGCACTAGGTACAAGGTAAATTATACTGCTAATGAGATGATAGTTCAGACCTTTTCTGAAAGCCAGCAGAATAAACCCAAGCATAATGCCTATGCCTGGTAATTTAAGAAAGTTAGGAACAGCTTGATTAGTGATGGCTGTGTTTACTACTGGAAACAGAGAGAGCATCAAGAAATCTCTGGACCACATCTTCTTACTGCCCTCCTGCAGCCACACTGAGCAGCTCACCATTCCAACCAGGGCAGGCCATCTTACACCTCCATGTCTATGCTAGCTATAGATAAATTCTTCTACCCTCTTCCCAGTTTCCCCAGTGGTAACATTTTGCACAAACTATAGTACAATATCACAATATTACATGACATTGATACAGTCCACTGATTTTATTCAGATTTCCTAATTTTACTTTTACTTTTCTCAACATTACCAAAAATTTCCTTAGCTAAAGACAAAGTCTTTCATTCGACAACTAGAAATAAATGATTTAAAAGGGAAATCTTTGGTTTAGATAAAAATTTAATGCGGATGAATTTCAATGAAAGGATGATGGATGGGGTATTTGGCAGATCATTCTTCAGTGACTGGTATCAGATCATCCCTAAGCTTTGAGAGAAGGAAGGAGAGGTGGCATAGGGAGAGGCGGGCAGGCTGAGGGGCCAAGACAGTGAACAACATAGATGAACACTTTACCATATTTGACCATAATTGTCTTCTGCAGGGTGGGGGCAGTGGCAGGCAGTGTACTGAGAATTGCTGTTGAATACTTGCAGCGGCCTTTAAAAACCAGCTCCCTTAGCATAATGCATCACGAGGTGGGGTGGGAGGGAATTGATTAGCTATCAGGTTTGCACTTGGCAGAGGGTCCTCATCACATCTTGACTATTTGCATCCTTCTTCAGAGCTGCACACTCATTCCCTCCTCTGATCTCTGCTGAGGACACAACCTCACTCCAGCAGCATTTTCTGCTCCAGCAGTGAGTCCCACTGCTCAGAAGGAAACATGGCTCAATGGATTCAGGACTGGAGTTCATGGAATTCGCTTTAAGTATCTACCACTACATTGACTGCATTCTTTTTCTTACAAATTCCAATTAACCATTATGATCAGTATAGTAAATGTTGTTGGCAAAATATGTTTGTACTAGTAAAGCATTATTTGAAACAACATCATGTTCGGCTTTTAAATGAAAATGAAAAACCTGAAAATGTTTCCATACAATTTTTAATTATTAAAAAAGGGTAGATTACTAAGAAGGGGAAATGATGGCAAAGAGGTACAACAGCAGCACCTATTTTAACAGAGAAATAGATAATAAGAAATTAAATCCATACCATATCGGATGCCTTAACAACAGCTCTGGGAATCTCATCTTTTCAAGGAACGAATAATGGTTTCTGGAAATAAGGAGAAAGACACTTGGAGGTGAACACTTGTCATTTGCTATGAGATGCACTAAAATCTATTCCCTCCACCTCAGATTAAAACATCATTGAAATTCACAGGAGGTCCAGCCTGTGCTGCCCACACTTGGCGGGTGCAGAACAGAGCAAGTGCAGCAGCTCAAAACAGGCATTTCCTGCACGTTGCTGTCTGGGTGATGTTAGCGGCAGATTCACCAGTCACCTCGCATAACCTACCCTTGCTCCTGCAAGCTTGTAACAGGCTTTTCTTTGGAAATGATTGCACAGTTATTAAGTTGTTTACAAAATCAACCCACTCCCATGGTGAGATTTATTTCTGCAGGAGTCAAATCTTACATTCTAACTAGCAGAGCAAAGACCTGTTGTCATGGCAACTGTTCCCATTTCACTGGGCTGGCACTGCAATTCACTTGCATGAAGATGGGGCTTGACAAAGATGCAGAGGGAAAGGGTAAAAGGAAATCAGACATGGCTTAAATCCATTTCTCTGAGCAATATTGATGATCACTGTTAATTTTACTTTGGATGGAAATTGACCTATAAATGCTGGACCCTATTAAAACCTTTCCATACTGGATGTGGAGGGGGGATTCCTAAATGTGTTTCAGAAGCCATTGAAGATATCCCAAGGGGTTTCCAAGGGGTTTCTGTTTTGCCAATAAAGAGGATCATTTATTAGAATAATAAGATTGTGTTTGGTTTGTTCTCAGAGTAATTAAAACCATGATAGTGAGAGGGAGAGTTATGTTAAGGATAATTTAATTGCACTGTATTCAGGCTTTATAAATTAAATGTTAGGACTGTCAGAGACAGAATATGTGGGTTTATTATCAACTAGAGGCCCGGTGCACAAAATTCACGCACTTGGAGGGATGTGTCCCTAAGCCCAGCCTGTGCCCCACAGTCCGGGAGCCCTTGGGGGATGTCCGACTGATGGCTTAGGGAGCGGGCCTAAGCCAGCAGTCGGACACCCTTAGCGCTGCTGTGGAGGCGGGAGAGGCTCCCACCACCGTGAGCCCAGCTTCTGGCTGAGTGGCACTCCCCCTGTGGGAGCTCACTGATCACCCGGGGACAGCTCCTGAGCATCTGCCCCCTGGTGGTCAATGTGCATCATAGCAACTGGTCATTCCACCGTTCAGTCGATTTGCATATTAGCCTTTTATTATATAGGATATGATAGGAGCACATGCTTCTCACACTCATAGTCAAAGGAACCCAGCACATCTGCCCACAAGTTCTTCCTACAAACTTACGGCATCATGAGTTGACCAGGAAGAGCACATACATATTATAAACCTTATGGTAGAGCACGTACATATTACAAGCCTTATGGTATTTGTGCCTTCCTAAAGGGTGGGGCATTTTTGAGGGTGGGCAGAGGTACTGGCGAAGTGGGGGTGTGTCATCTAATTTCTTACTATTTGTCTCCAATCATTCCTGCTCCCTCTGAGGAATCGCCACTTTTCAAATTAGGTATACATTTCCTCTTGAAGGACCGTCAGCCAGACACGTCTTTATATTTAAAATTATGTTATTGTGAGAGGGCACAGAGCCGAGTTGGCAGTTGCCATGTGACTAGATTTCAGGTGGTGCTGGGTGTCTGCAACAGAAGAGAAATGACAGCAGGACCAAGGGAAGGGCATGAGAGAAACAGCCTTTGAGTGGAGGGCTCTCAATATTGAGCATATGAGGCTTGAGGGTTTTGTGAGTATTTATTTAAATTCAATTGGAAAAAATAAAACCATCTGAAAATAAAACTTTTTTCCTACACAGTATGGAATTCTCAGTAAATAGAAATTAAATTATATAAGGAGTATTTATTCTTAGGGAAAAAGTCTATTTTTTTAAAAGCATAAATTATCTATAGCAGAATATACAAACCTTATGTTTACAGCTCAATAAACTTTTACATATATATGTCTGTATATGTATATATAGATATGTAATTACCACCCAGACCAAGATAAAGAACCTCTCTACCTTACAGAATTTCCTCACAACACTTTCCAATGTCTCCACCTCCTAAAGTCACCATTTTTCTGACTTCTATCATCATAGGTTACTTCTGCCTGTTCTTGAACTTTACATAAATATGTACTTTTTTGTTGTGGCTTCTTTTGCTTAGCATAATATTTTTTAAATCACTTGTTTTGCTTATATCATTAGCTTGTGCTTTCTTACTACTAAGCAGTATTCCATTGTATGAATAGAAATGATGTATTTACCCCTGTTATTATTGGTAGATATTTGGGCTGTTTCCAACTTGGGGCTATTATAAATGAAGCTGCTATGAACATTTTATCAAGTCTTTTGTGGACACATGCTGTCATGTAGGGTAGGAGTATATTTAACTTTATTAGAAAGCTCCAGTTTTCCCAAGTGGGAAATGGTTGTACCATTTTAACTCCCAGCAGCAATGTGTGATTCTCCCCATTCTCACCAGCACTCAGTGTTGTCAGTCTAGTAGGTGTGTAGCGTCTCTCCTTGTGTGTCCTTTATTTATAAAGAAGTTATGCTGATGTCTGCATCAATGCTGTAATGGAGTCCAGAAGTCAGAATTAAAATTCAGATGTTATGATTAACATTTGCCAGCCCTCGAAAAATGTAGCTTTTTAAAGATAAATACAAGTTCAAGCAAGCTGAAATTTCGGGGTAGCCATATGCTGATGATCAGAACAGATTTAAGTTGAAAAGGAATACTTCGTTATTCAAAACACACATCAGTTCAGGCTTCTTAAATGAACAATCGCCACTTGCTCTGAAGAGACCAAAAATCTATTTCTGTTCCTACTTTTAAGAAGTCAGTGAAATTCAATAGTTGACTCCAGCCTGATGGGGAAGCTTCACTTTTGATGGTTAGCTACAGGACTGATGAGCCAGCTCATTCTCACAGAATTCTAGTTTATCAGGAGCTCAGGTGCCTCAAATACTTCACAAGTGTATGAAAAGAGCTGAAGAGCCAATTCTTGGTCCTTCACTCCACCTTGAAATGTGTCCACAGATTGTGATGAGTCAGATTCTTTTTATTCTTTGTGGTCATATTGCTTTCCATCTAAAGCCTCTGTACTCCAAAGGGAAAGCAAAAGATGCATATTCTAAACAAATTTATAAAATGTCAAGTGAAGCAATTTGGCCATTACCAAAGGCAGTAAGCATCCAGCTCAACTGACTGCCTTCTCGGGTGCATTAGGTTTCTCTTACCCAAAATGTTGTGACTTAAAACAGCACAGATTTTTTTTAATCTTATAGTTCTGTAGGTCATGAGTCCAACACACAGAACTGAGTCCCTTCTGGATGTTCTAGGGGGAATTCCTTTCCTGGACTTTTCCATCTAAAGGCTGCTTCCATTCATCGGCTTGTGGCCAACTTCAGAACCAGCAATGTGACCGCTCGCTGGTCCTTCTCCTGAAGTCACATCTCTCTCTCATTGACATAGCCCAGAGGCCCTCTGCTTTTAAGAACGTGTGTGAGTAGAATGGTCTCAGCTAGATAACCCAGGATAATCTTCCCATCCCAACATCCATAACCTTAGTCACACCTGCAAAGTCCCTGTGGCTGTAAGACAACATATTCACAGGTGCAAGGATTAGGGTGTGGACATTAGTGGGGGCCATTATTTTGCCTACTCTATCAAGAAACAAAATCAATACCCAGTCACTCCAATTGTGGTGGCGTGGCTGAGCCCTGTTCCAGTGATGCTGCTGAGGCACAGGTGCTCCATTGAAGTGAATAGGGATTAATGCAACTTACTGATGTAAGGCCACAAGTATGGCTTCTATCCCTCCCAAGGTATCTCAGAGACTGAGGAATGGATGATAATGCCATCAATTGTAATTGTCTCCCAGTAAAGTTTAAAGGCATCTTGTGTTGTCAATTCCAGATACAGGGTTGCTTAGCTATGATCTATTCTTTGAAGTTATGAAAACATCTACACTAATATAAGAGAAAGATACAAATTGACCATACCTTTGTGACACCCACCAGCCAATCAGGAGTGTGTATGCAAATTAACCCAACAAAGATGGTGGGTTAATTTGCATATGCAGGCACTGAGCGGCCGGGGGTGGGGCAGGATGCTTGTGTCATCACCATGGCCACGATGCAGGCATTCCACACCGCCCCAGCTGCTCCGGGCCTCTGGGCAGCGTGGGAAGGTGGAAAGGTGGGTCCGGCCCAAGCGAAGGCAGTGCCAGCAGCCAGGGGAAGGAAGGCCCATTCTTGCACAAATCTTCACACATCAGGCCTCTAGTATTACATAAAGAGAGAGAAGCCACAAATGGGGACCAGGGGGCGGGGGGGGGGCGGGGGCAGGGGGGAGACAGCTGTAATGGTGTTGACAATTTTTAAAGAGAAAAAAAAAGAGAGAAGGGGAAGCCATTGTATCTTGCAATGAAACTCATAACTTAATACTGGAAGAAAGTACACTCTGAAATTATTGAATGTTCAGAACATAAGAACAGTCTGCAAGAGCCATCCTAGATGTAAGCACTTAAGGGCAGAAAAGCCACCTCTTGCTTTTACGATCTGGCCACCATTGTGATTTAGCTTTGAAAATATAGGACAGGTGGGAAGGATTCTATTCTGGGTTTAGGAGGCGCAGGATAGGGAGAAGGGGAAAAACTGTTCCTGTTTTTTAGTTTCATCTAAGAACAGTATTCCTAGTGGGAACAGTGTTGTAAAGAGCATTTGGGTTTCCTAGTCTAAACATCATGTTTTAAAAAGCAATATATTTTTGTAAACTATTCCTTCTCAATATCTAGATAATTCATAAATCCAGTTTTAATATCTAGTTGATCCAGGGGTTACTTAGAATGTTAATTCTTAATTTACAAGAGATACTAAACATTAAGTAAAGCATTTTGGGGAATGTGGTAGAGCAGGAGGATCAAAGTTATTAGTTAATTTTGACTTAGTGATGAATAAATGTAGGTTTACATGTGATGGAAGATGAGATGGTAGCAGCTTGCAACATGAAAAAGCATAGCAAAACATCCAAATTAGTTGTGAGTGGGATTAAGATATTAAAAGAAATGTAATAAAGCCACTGAAATTTAAATTAAGGGAAAATGGGTTATAACTAATAGTTATACTGTAAACAATATTGATGGAAAAACCAACTATGTCAATTAATACAATAAATGTAAATAGCCCAAATTTCCCTATGATAAAGGAAATAAACATCAGATTGAATTTAAAACAAATGTAGTTTTAAAATAAAAGGTAAGCAAAGTTATTATACTAGAGAGATAGAAAGAGCAAGGAGGGTATATATAATAGCATCAAGTGAAAAGGAGTTTAAGACCAAAACAACTAAGTGAAACAGAAGGGTCTGAGTTGATGTTAAAGGTATGATGAATGCACAAAGAAGATGTAACAAACAACAAAGCCACAGATTACATAAAGCAAAAACTCAATGCAAAGGAGAACATGATCAAAGCACAATCCTTGTGAAAAATCTGATCACCTGTTTATTTTAGAATACAATACTGTAAGTCAAGGAGACAAATAATGAGCAAGAATACAAGATTTCTGATTAACCCAGTTAACAAGTTCAGTTATGTTTATAAATGTATTATGAAGGTTTATATTATGAATATTATCTTATACATCTATCCTCCACTCCTATAAGAAAATATATTCTTCTCTTACATCCATTGAATATTTACCAGAAGCTACCATACCTGTGTATCTGTCCACAAAATAATGATTATACTATAAATTCTAAAGAGTAATCCATGACTTTTCACTTCCTCTTCAACAGACTACCTAAAATTTTCAGATCATTTTTTAGTTTGGGGTCCCCAAGGCTTTCTTGGTGAGCAAACACATGATGAGGCCAGCCTTGTTCACTGATAGTCATCAGCAGTGCAAAGACACTAATTTAACAAACACTGTGTGCTAGCACCTCTTCCAACTGCTTTACAAATAATACCAATGAGAACTTAAACCTTAACTACAAAGAAAAGATCAGTAAGAAGCTTTAAAAAGCACAACCACTCTGGTAATTTTTAAATGCAAATTTAATAAATGAGATTCTATTCTTTACCTATCAGGTAACAAAAAAATTCTATATAATAAAGAGCTAATATGCAAATGGTCATTATGTCCTCGTGCCCTCGCGCCCTTGTGGCCTCACACCCTCGTGCCCTTGCACCCTCATGCTGGGCTCCCTGCCCGGTGGGGTTTAAGAGAGGACCAGGGGCCGCGCCCCCCTGCCCAGTAAGGCTTGACAGGGGACCTGAGGCCACGCCCCCTGCCTGGCGGGGCTTGATGGGGGGCCAGAGGCTGTGCCCCCTGCCCTGTGGGGCTTGATGGGTGTGAGACCGGCTGGGTCTGGGTCTCCCATGATTTCAAAAAGCGGGCGGGTGGGCGGGGACTTGACTCTGGGTCCCGCAGCGCACCCCAGACTCTGAGAGGAGGGAGATTTTCATATACATTTTACTAATTTTCTTTCATCTCTGACATTTCTATTATAGAGAAAGGGCAAATAGCAATATTAAAATATTTCCTCTAATTAATTCCCTTTTAATGTGTATGAATTTCATGCACCAGGCCACTAGTATAAATTATAACTGGATTAAGATATATAGGCAAGTATTACTCTCATCACTCACCACAGCAGGAGTGTAAATTGAACTCCCACTCAGAGGGACATTTTGATAACATGATTTTTAAAAACCTCTAAATTTTGAAAGTTTGTTGATCAAGCAATTTCATTTCTGGAAATAGGAATAATCAAAAAATGTGTTTAAATATTTACTATGTGAATTTCATTTCAGCTCTTTGCAACAAGATGGAAACAAACTAAATGTCCTAAAATAGGAGATTGGTTAAATAAATCATGAGGCGCCCACACAGTCATTACCTTACAGATTAGCAGTTAATAGAATAGATTCTGGCCACAAAATCTCTGGATTTGAATCCTTGTTCTGCTTTTTAACTGCTTATGCCTTTGGACCAAATAACCTCCCTTGCCTTAATTCTATCACTATTAAAAAAATTGAGTAATAATAGAACTCACCTTTGCTGAGTTGTTTTAAAGATAAGTTAATATGTGTAAAACATTGCCAGCCGTGCCTACCACTTAGCAAATTTTATCAGTGTCATATAGCTATTAAAAAGGTTATTGTCATATATTTATTCAGATGCAAAAATATTTATAGAATATTAAGTGAAAAGGGGGGATTTTAAGCGAGCAATGGGCATATGACATGATCTCAGTTTTGTTGATTTGCATTATTTAGAGACATGCATATCTGCCTATAAATGTAGACAAGATTTCACAGGATAAATATAAAAAGTTCATCATCGAGGCTGTGTGACTCTGGAGATATTGATAGTTTTATTTTTTTTTCTTCTAAGTCCTTTGATTTTCTGACTTTTCTGAAATGAGCATGTCCTGCTTTTGAAATAAGGGGTAAAAAGTTATTTCTTAAAACAAATAAAAAGTCTTTCTCCTACCAGCTGTTTTGTTCTCCCTGGAAATTTGAAGGGAATGAATAAGAAGTCATTTTTGCTTTAGCATTTAACACTTGAGTCTCCAAAAGAGCACAGGAAAAACATTTACATATGAAAAATAGCCCAGTGATTTTCCACTTTATCACCTACATTTCGAAGAGCATGTTTTTGCCTCATCATGTGTTTGTTTACCAAGAAAGCCTTGGGGACCCCTAACTAACACAGACCGTGGGTCAGAATACCCGTGGAAAGGCGTGCTCTGACGGAGCCTTGGGCGGGGTGGCGTTGACCTTGCAGCCTGTCTGCCTCCCGCTTTATTAAAGTTTCATGCCTTCAATCACAGTTCCTGCAT
Organism: Myotis nattereri; assembly: GCF_964212035.1. Taxonomy (NCBI): domain Eukaryota; kingdom Metazoa; phylum Chordata; class Mammalia; order Chiroptera; family Vespertilionidae; genus Myotis; species Myotis nattereri. Next base: position 42,016,276 of record NC_138075.1, read on the forward strand.
GAATTCTTTTACAGCTGCCAGCACGCTAAGCAAAAGCCATAGAGACACGGCAAATCCATTTTCTCCTCAGAAACGGTGGACATTGGGTGAGGCCACAGTTTTATTTGCTGTGCTGTTCATAAACAGCCCTTACTTATAGAACTGAGAATCTCTACCTGGGGCACTTAAGTAAATACTATAGAGAACTGGGCACTTACAGATCTCAAATCTGTTTTTCTTCTTCCCACGGTTGCCTGGTGGTATCAGACCAAGCAGAACGCCAGGGCTCCTGGAAGAACGCGGTGGACCATGAGGCGTGGACATGAAGGCAGCCAGAGGGGGTCGTGGAGGAAACAGCTTTCTAGAAAGGGACGCAGAGCCTGCTGGTTGGGGCCCTACAATTCTCCAGAGAAAAGGCAGCATTTGCACAAAGGAGATCTAGCCTGTAGTCCATCTGCAGGATGTGAAATCCAATATTTACCCAAAGCCTTAGCCCAAGGAAGGCATATTTTTGATCCTTGGCTGTAAATACATAGTAACTGCCTAACAACACACAGACCGTGGGTCAGAATATCCATGGAAAGGCATGCTCTCTGACGGAGCCTTGGGCAGGGTGGCGTTGACCTTGCAGCCTGTATGCCTCCCGCTTTATTAAAGTTTCATGCCTTCAATCATGAATTCTTTTACAGCTGCCAGTACGCTGAGCAAAAGCCATAGAGACACGGCAAATCCATTTTCTCCTGAGAAACTGTGAACATTGGGTGAGGCCACAGTTTTACAAGGTCTTTGCCATGCCGTGAGGCGAAAAGTGGCTCCTGGGTCTCCTTGCTGAAAAACCTTGCGTGGTGACCCGCATTCCCAGGTTAAGAATTTCCTGTCTCAGGCAGAGAAACATCTTCCATTTGATGGATTTAAAGCTGTTCAAAGTATCTCTAGAATTCAAACTGTGGCCCGAATTGGCCATGTCCTGCTAGGGAAGCAGATGCTTGGCATTTTCCTCTGAGGGTAGAGAGCTACATTCTGTTGGTTGTTAGAATATTCTAGTCTTCCGCTTCATTAGAGAGCCGATGGGAGAGGGCTTTCACATGGGCATGACCGAGCTCAAAATAGTGGTCATTTCAGGGCAGGGATGGTTCCTTGAGGGAAGAGATTGTGTTGACTTTCTTTATCATTGTTTTCCTAGCATGAAGCACTGTGCCTGGCCCATGGTGAAACCCTATGAAGAGGGATTAATTAATAAATTGTGAAGGGAAGAATTATCCTTGTTATCTGTATTAGTCAGTATTATGGCATAACAACTGCCAAAATCTCAGTGGCTTTTAAGACAAAGGTTTGTTTCTTGTTCATGGGAGTTTCCTAGGCAGTAGTCAAAGTTCTGTTCTGCTTGCCTTCCTTCTGAGGCCCACAGCTGCTGTGTGGGGCATGCCCAGTGCTGTGTGGGCCTGGCTCCCACCAGCTCACAGCTCAAGAGTTGATGGTGCGCATCTCTTCCCAACTCCATGTTCAGTGATATCGTTGGGGTAGCCTAAAATCGCCTTTGCATTTACACCGTGGAAATGGGCAAACACTTTAAATCAGAATTTGTTTTTGTTTTTTGAGAACCAGTTTCTCAACACACTACCAGATTCATGTGACAAAGAAGAAGAGCAAAGGAGCTGGCAGGAAATCACGAAGCCTCTTCAGACCAAAGCAAATCACATGGCCACGGATGACAACGGGGCAGGGACACCATTTACGGGAGGCCCTGCAAGTCATGTGGCAAAAATGGGGAGGGAACAATCTACCCCACTGTCTGAATGACCAAACCCCAAAGTGGGGCAGGTGGAATGACAGAGTCTTTTAATGATATAGATGTATATTTTAACATACTTTTTATTATAAAAATACTACTTATTAAATAAACGCTTATAATATGCCACGTGTTGTATAGAAAAACTTTCTATCCAAGATTTCATATAATCCTCACCACATCCTATGATGTAGGTACTGTTATTAACCCATATTGCAGATGAGGAAACTAAGCCGAGAAAGTAGTGTTGTAGGTTGGATTCCCTGGACACAGACTCAGAGTTGCGTAGGAATGTTTAGCTGCTGAGCGTTCCCAGTAGATCCACCTGTGAGGAAGTGAGACCTGAGAGGTAGAGGGAGAAGCAGTGGCCTCAGCCAGTCCTGCAGGGAGTCCTGGGGCTGAGATGGCCTGTCAGTTTGTTCTCAAATGGAGTCAAGGGGGTCCCAGAAGCCAATCATGGGCCACCCCAGAAGGAAGCGCCTTGAGCAATGCAGTTGCCTGTTGGCAGGAGCAGCTTCTAGTGGAATCTATCAACAGTGATACCCCAGCAGCTGGAATAAAGGAGGTATCGGCCTTTAAAGGGGGATCTGGGCAGAGCACCACAGTATCCACTACAATTAGGTGCTATGTCCATGATCACATCGCTAGCAAAAGGCTAGAGTTTAAATTAAGTCCATCTGACCTTAGATCTGTCCTCTTAATCCCAGTGCTAATTTGGCCCCATTGTCCTATCTATTTCAATTGCTACAATCCGATGAAATAATGGCATTTCTGGTACACGTTTATGGTTTAAAGAGTGACTGGAACAGAATGTTTGGGTTTAATGTGTTACTAAACAGGCAGTAAATGGCATTTGTCATAAGCTTTGGGTGTGAATGTTTGTGTGCATGTGCTCACAGGTCTAGCACTGAGATGAGAAAGGGGTAGGAAAGCGGATGTAACTGTTAGATTAAAAGTCCATAGCGTCTTCCTTCTTTCTGTCTTCCACACAACTTATAGGGTCAGGTTCACGATAAAAGGGGTGAGATTTGTTTCATGTGTGGGATGTGCCAGCTCAGGCAGGGGAACGCGGACCTGCGGGGGACATGCTTCCCCACTTACCCTTAAAGTTAGCCTGGGCCTTTGAAGGGCCAGCTCTTCGGGGTTGTCCCAGCTCTCCTTCGGTCAGAGCTGGGGGTGGCCACTGTCAAAGGTAACAAAGCCGACACCAGGTAAAGTGGTAAGGACAGATTTTAAACAGTAATATACTATCACAACAGGGAAAAGAGTCCAGCCTGAACTGATCTCAACTTTAATTTGTACAGACGTGACTGGGCATTTTAAGGGGAGAGTGAAAGAGGAGGGAGAGGGTGATGGGAACTCAGTAACTGAGTCAGATAAGGGGAAAATTACAGAAAGTGGGAAGGAGGGATTGGCTCATGTGATGCCCACCTGGGTTTGCTAACTAGTGTTTATTGGGGTTAGGCTTCTACTCTCCCACAGAGCCTGGGAGCCGGGGGGACTGTCTTTAGGTGATGCCTGGAACAAACAGTACTTTTTTCTGGCAGCCTGTCTCAGACAGATGCTCTAAGGGGGGATAGTGTGGTCCTAGGGATGTGGCCCTGAGCAGTCAGAAACTGTGTTAGCGTTTTGTTCAAGTCTTTCTAGGCAAAAATTGAGGCCTAGTTGACAAGCACAGCTCCGAGAAGCTTGGCTAGAGTTTAGCCACAGAGAGAATCTGTGTCACAGCCAGTGAGAAATAAGCAGTTAGCGGACCAAATCCCTACCCATCAGACCCCTCTGGTACCAGTCTTATCCAAAGCCAGGAGTCTACTCTACTGATGGGAGATTTCATACACGCGCAATCACATACTCTCTTACATCCTTACACACTGTACACTCATACTCACACACATACACACATACAATCACATACAGTTTCACACACTCTTACACACATAGAGCCTCACCCACACTCAGATGTTCTCACATACACACACATACACACACACACACACACACACACACACACACACGTCCCTGGGCTTTGTGTATCAGTTCCCAGGCTCAGCTACTGGGCTTGCAGGTTGCAGCCTGTTCACAGCCCTAGCCCTGCTGCTGGGCTGAAAGACAGGGTGGCACTTCCCGGCAGACCAGCCTCTCAGGCTGCCTCCCCATGTAACTGCAGTGAGCTGGGACTGGGGTAGATCCGGGAGCTTCCACCACCAGGGAATCCAGAGGAGAGACCCCCCACTCGGGGGGCAGGGGGGGGCGCAGGCAGGAAGAAGAGGAGCGTTAGCTAGAAGGAAAGCAGGCCCTTGGGTGGCTCTGTTTGAAGGTTCCTCGGCTTAAGGCTTCACTGGGTGAATTCTCATGTGTTTACCTCATTCCATGTTCAGCCTGGTTTCTGCCAAGGTCTCAGGTCAGTAGGTGAGAAAGCCAGGACTGGACCCCGGTCCAAAGCTGCTTGCCCTCTCCCATGAGACCCCTCTCTTTGACAGGGATCCTTTTCAAATTCACCAAAAAACTTTAGGGAAAAAAAAACATTGAACATTTCACAGGTTAATTAGCCATGCTATGGTTTCCATACTGTCTGATTGTTAAGCATGACAAACCCCCTTATCAGCTCATCATCTTTGGTTTTACAAGCTCTTACCATGGGCTGTTCTGGTTCCTTCCCGCATGGGTGAAGGAAGAGTTCTCTGCTTTGGGAGGGTGGGGCAAAGAGCATGACTTTGGAGTCAGACGAGGGTTTGTGTTCCGGTTCTTCCACATGTGAGTGGTCAAACATGAGCCCAGCTGTATCCCTCTGAACCTCTGCCAATGGCAGGGTGGTGACTGGGATTACATTGGGCTCGTAGTAAAGGCACCTGTCAGAGTTCCTGGCTTAAAGTAAATGGCCAATATATTATAACTATTAGAATTTCTTGCTTTTACTTTTAATTATATAATGTCAGTACGTAGTGAGACTCAAACGTCAGTATTTCAAGAAAAATTGTTATTCCCCCGGGTCAGGGGGGCGGGGGGCGACTTCCTTCAGATCACATTGCCTGGATTGTCGCTTTGCTCCTGCGTTTTGTGTTGGCCTCGGGCCCTGGGAAGGAGGTGGATGGGGCTGCAGTCCTGAGCAGCATGCACTGTGACAGAGCCTCCCTGGGGAGGCAGCAAGGGTGCTGTAACTTCAGACCCCAGGCAGCCAGGAAGCTTCCTTTGCCCCAATTTGTCTCCATCCAATAGTCGTAGTAAATTGGGGGTGGGGGTGGGAGGTTAACACATGAATAATGTCCATGGCAGGGAAAGGAAGGAAGACCCTGTCTTCTGTGTGTGCTTGCTTAGCAGCTGGGCTGGGCGAGGCTGGGTGGATGCACAGGCAAGTAAGGAGTTAGTCAGGATGCATGGAATTTCCTTACCCACTAGCTGAGCCTAAATCATAACAGGCTTTGAGATACCCTCCCTGTGCACTCCCAGGCTGAGCCCCCGCTCCTGTAACGTTCTGTCCTTTGGGAGGCCAGGGGAGCCAGTCCGGGCAGAGACTGGACAGGAAATCAGGAGAGGAGGGAAGGGGGAGGCAGAGTTCTTTGTTTCTCTCCTCAGGCTCCAGACAACTTGCATCCTTTGGGGAGATCTTGGCTATTCAGAGCATGCTCTGAGCGCTTGACTGGAAATTTGTCAGTGCTTCTTTGGCTACATCATTTTTCCACTCTCGTTCACTTTCTGATCATGACACTTTTTCAGTAAATTTGAAAACAACTATCCAAGCAATCAGAATGTCATTGCCAAGGCATTATAAACAGCTCCTAATGGTGCGCACCCGTAACGAAAACACACATTAAATATTTGCATCTCGAGTGTGCCGGTATAAATTTACAAGGCTACTCTGTGGTCCTGAATACAGAACGTCTCCGTTAGCACAGAGCAGGAATTTAATTGCTTCTGGGAAACAAAATCCATCAATAATAAAGTTCTTCTATATCAGATGGAATTTATAAATGTGATCAAAAGACTATCCTGTAAGAAGAACACACACTTAAATCCTTACAATGAGAAGAGCGTTTTCCAGTGATAAACAGTTTCCGGTGTTTTTCATTGTCTCCTGCTCAATTTCTGCAAGTTAGCAAAGCTTCAGAGGGAGGTTTCTAGATCTTTATCTTATAATGCAGTTTTTTCTCAAATTCCAGAACACTCATTTGCCAGGTAGAGGGGATCCTTAGGACTTAAGGTAGACACTAAGAGAAGAAATCTACAAATAGATTTGGCAGTTCATTTATTGCTTTGCCAGATAAAATCCTGAGAGTGGAGGAGGCCAGCATTCTTTGTCAACTACAGAATAATTTTACAGCAGCACTTGGTCAACAATTCTTTAGGGGGAGGGGGAGGTTTGACCTACTTTATACAAACAATTAATTGCAAAGCTGGAATACAAGAAATTAGGTAGCTCCGGTTCTCTGTAACTGAATGAATTTGGTTTCTGTACTCCAACCTCCAAATGTTACTGAGGTGAAGGTTACAATCAAAAGGGGGAGGAAACTGGGGTGGCACAGCCAGCTTTTGCTCATTCAGAAAAAGAAGGGCTATGAGTTAGTTCCAAAGAACAGTGAAAAATGCCTCCTTTGGAATATGTCACTCATCTTATTGCTTGCTCTTCTGAATGAGATCCTCTTTTCCCTTCATCTTTGCCCCAAATTACAGTGCATTTGGGACCTAATAAAGTAATAAAGAATTGAGTGCCCTTTCAGCAAGTTGAAAGGGTTAAAGAGAATAAAACGGGGCAGAGAAAGACTTTTGTGCTTAGCAGGTATCTTGCAGAAAGCTTGCAGCCTTGAGCACAGCATAGCTCAGATAACCAGAAGACACCTGGCATGGAAGGAACCAAGACACACCAGACCCTTATGTCAGCAGAGCGGCTCACAGCCAGCAAGGATTAATAAAAACCTATCTCTCCCTGCTCTCTTCACTGATGCCTTCCTCAGTCTCAGCCCACCTGTGCCCAGGTGGTCGGAATAAAATCTTTTTTGATACATTATGGCCTCGTGTCATAGGTGCGCAAGCCCGACCCACTCCGGACCTTTCACAAGTGTAGTCTCATTTTATGCTTTTTCTTATTCTGTTATGTTGTTGGTCTGGCCTCCCAGAGTCTGAGTACATAAATCAAAGCACAAGTGATAAAGTACATTCTTCTACAGGAATCTCTCCTTCAAATGTCCCCAGTCAGTTAGCAGGCATTTGTGAGCAGGAAGGAAGAAGGTAAAAAAGAGTTGATAACAGTCAATGTTTATTAAGCATGCACCATGCACCAGCGTGGCCTTAGGGATCGTATATCAAGCAATGCCCACAACCTCCAAGAGTAACAGTATTCTTCTCATTTTATGGATAAGGTAAAACTATGGGTAAAAGTTCGAACAGCCAGTAACTGGCAGCATTTATTAATGCAGAATAGTTCCCTTAACCACTACCCTTCACTAGCAGGAACTTTCACATTACTGAATACACTAAACCCTCACAATAATCCAACTGCAAAGTATCATTATTACTATTATTCCCATTTTTCCCATGGGAATAATTCAGCCACAAGTTCGCTTTCTCAGGGTCACCCTTAGTAAGGGACAGAGCCAGAATTTAGACCCTTCCAAAGGCTGTCTTTGTTCTTTCTCCTACTCTACATTGCTTCCACCAGGCACTTGGCATGCCTATTCTCAAAGAGGTGTAGTGCCCAACTTTGTATTTAATAAGGCAAATACAAGTGCAAAACATACACGGGACCTAGAAATACAATTTTAAGATCCTGTCTCTTTCCTGAGAGGAAAAAGTGGATGGGGCATTGTGTTGGCAAGGAGGAGAGTGGGCTTTCGTTTTCAAAGAAGGCATGTGGGAAAGGGCGTTTGTCTCTGTAGTTTACAGGAGGGATGGAAGGACATGCCCAGGCTGCCAGGTGATGGAATTTTGAATCAGGTGCAGTGGTGATGGTTGCAAGTGATGGGAAACTCCAGTGCAGGGACTTAACCTGGAGTTAGTTTAACAAGAAGCCTAGTGGTAGGAGACCTCAAGCGTTGGTTCAGCTGTTCACAGATGCCATTGGAGCTTAGGCCTTTCTCTTCCTACCCCTCCTCCCTTATCAGGTTGGCCCTCTCCTCTTGAGAATCACACGAAATTTGCCATAAAGTCAGGAACAAAAGGAAAGAAGAGTGCATCTGCGACACTGGGACCATGTTTGCAGAAATGGAGAGGCTTCCTCAGACTCTACCTGCCCCAGATGACTCCCACTTAGGTCTCATCCATCAGGGGTGTGTCCCATGGCCACCTCAGCAGACAGGAGGCTGGGAAAGCAAGTGCTTCCCTGGACATGTGCCCCCAGCAGAACTGCTTCCCTATATGGATGGGGTGGGGTGGGATATCCCAGCAGGCCGTGGTTTAGGAGGCTAGTGTGGAGGGGAGTTAGGCAACAGGGCTGTACTTGGGAGAAGGAGGATGTTAACGAGGAAGAATGGCCTTGTGCCTTTGTAGTTATCTTTCCATTTAAATGGCCTCAGAGCATCACACTGGGATGCTTCCTTTCTTCCCTCATCCTGTTCTTGACTCTCTTCACTCTGTCTGCCCTGACCCCACAGCAACAGGCCTTTGGGCTAAATAATGTTGATAATTATCAGATCATCTGACCCTGCTTTTTTTTTAATTCTTGCAAATAATAGGCATTGAATAAATTATTGCTGAATTAATACTTAATGAGATGAGGAAATTCCAGGCAAATATCAGTGGGCCAGGGCCTTTGACTATGTGGCCAGAAGGTCTCACTTCTTCAGAAGAGAAGCTACTTGGAGCCAATGGAAGGCATCTGGAGGCCCCTGATATCAGAATCCACATGTACCAATGTCGGCTAAGTGGCCTGACTCAGACAAGAGCAATCTGAGGGGGCCGAGGACTCTTGGGCCTCGGGTCAACACTGCCCTGTTTGATCTTGTTGCTGCGTCATGTGGTTATAGCTCCATGTCTTCCTTCTTGTCTTGCAGAGCCAGCTGTCCCAGGCGCTGAACGGGCTGTCGGACAGGGCCAAAGAAGCCAAGGAGTTCCTGGTGCAGCTCCGCAACATGGTCCAGCAGATCCAGGTACCTGAGGCAGCAGCACCTGAGACAGGCAGCAAACCCCATAGGACAAGATGGAACTATGTGATGAGGGAGATTGTTTCTTCTCTGCTATTTCTATGTGTTGTGGGGGAAATCCTATTTCTTTTCTTCTGCTCTGTCTCTTCCATTACATACAAACACACATACAGACCAGCTTCTGACATGTTCCTTCTTGAGGTGTTACGTTTGCCAGTAGCCAGAAAGAACCTGGTTTTCCAAGGAGTTCCCGTCTTCCACACAGAGGTCCTAATTCTCCACTGCTGAGGATTTAAAAAGAGGTCTACTTCTTTGTGAAGGCAGAGTCATTGTTGTTGAGTTTTTTAAACTCTGTAGGTTCCCAAAGCACCTTGCAATGATTATATCTTATCTAATGGTAACAAACCAATCACACTTACTCTTTTTTTCCTTCCTTCCTTCTTCCCTTCCTTTTCTTCCTCTTTCCTTCTTTTCTACCCCAGAGTGATGCTTCTCCTCTACTTAGATACTTAAATATTTTTCAACCACGATCTCCTGGTGACTCTAATTTCAGATTGCTTTATCTGGACACAATGACCAACAGATCAGCCAGCATCTGGAAGCTGGTGAATTCTTCCCCAGAGCTAAAGGAGAGAAGCCATAAATTGCATGACATGCTAAAATAATGACTTTCTGCACTGTTTACCAGAGAAGTAACCTGAGCTCTTCCCTCCATTAAATTGTCTTTCTGAACTAATAATTAACCCTGTCAAGGCGGAAATGGTTTTTTTTAATGTAAGTCAGCCTTCTTTCTAAATGATGTCACACTGATTTCTTTGCCTGTTTTTGGCATATATGCCCATGTTAAAATTTCTAATTCCTTAACAACCTAACAGTTGTACACGTCCTTCTATTTCTTAAGCAATAGAGCCTCTTCTTTGCTTTTTCTGGCATAAAATATGCAGCCCCAGGCTCGCCTCTGAACCCCACCTCTTCCTCAGACAAAGCTTTCCCTCTGGTCCAAATCAGAGCCTATGAGGAGAAAGCTCCCCTCTCCCTCCGAATATTGCCCTGCATGGGACAGAGAACGCTCTTACCTGATGTTTTCTGGGGCTTCTCTGAGAACTCAAAGCAAATGCCACGCAAACCAAAACTTAACATTGCTTATAATTTAGTGAAAAAGTCGCTTAAAATGAATGTGTAATGAATTTAAAAATATAGATCCAGCATTCAATTTAAGCACCATGGGGAAGCTATCATTCATTTGGAATGTGGTCACCTTCCCCCAAAAGCTGTTGGTTCATGTCTGACTTTAACAACTTACCCACTTATGTTCACTTGGCTTTCCTTAATGAAAGGAGCACTTTTATCCATGATTATTCTTACAAACTTCCGGTGTCATCTGACTATAGTTTAATATTGAAGACCATTGCCATTCTCTTTCTTATGTCTTTCCCTGAATTCAGTGACTCTTTCATCTCTTGTGCCTTAACAGTACCCACCCCCTCAGGCAACCAGCCTTTCTGAATGTCACCTTCCACCAAACACAGCTGAACATACGCCAGCCTTCAAAAGGATTCATGTGCAACTCTGCAAACAAAGCTTGATTTGTTTATTTAATACAATTCAGACTTTGGAGATGATTCCCTTTTGCTAAAAATAAGTTGATCAAGTGATATTCTTCCTTTTTGATCTAAATTTAGAGCAAAACACAACCAATATAGAATGAAATGTATACAGTTACTTTTGAGATGGCAAACGTGCACTGTGGATGGAGCTCTCCTTCCTTCCCTTCAGTGGGGATCTCCACCCCACAGTGGACGGGCGAGCTCTGTTTCTCCGGCGGCTTCTGGCTGAGAGGTGTGGTCTCTCACACAGGAGAACAGTGTGGAGTTTGAGGCCTGCCTGGTGGCCCAGTGTGATGCCCTCATCGACGCCCTCAACAGGAGGAAAGCCCAGCTGCTTGCACGCGTCAACAAGGAGCATGAGCACAAGCTGAAGGTGAGTGCTGGGCCATGGGGGGACCAGAAAGTCACGGAGCTGGGCTCCGAGGGCTGTGACAACAAGCTAGATGGGGAAGCAGGATGCCCACAGCCTTGGGTGGTCAGTGGCCTGGCTGGCAAGGGGTGGGCATAGCCCTTTATTCACCACTCGTTTCTTCATTTCACTCATCAATATTAGTGAAGTGACTCCTCTGGGTCAGAAATTGCTTTGGGTACAGGTATAATAAAATAAATAAATATCCCTGCCCTCATGGGGCTTATATTTACCAGGAAGGATAAATAATAAGCAAGATAAGTAAGGAAGATCCAGTATATTAGTGAAAAGTGCTAAGAAAACAGTAAGGAAACAGGGCTGGGGAATACTGGGGATGGTGGTTGAAATTTTAGGCAGCGTGATCAGAGTGGCCATGCAGAGACATAAAGTGCGTTTGAATCGGGAAATGGAGTCAGTACTTCCCAGAAAGCAAACAAGACTTGTCTTAACTTTGAAGTGAATCATGCATTTGGACAGCTGTGCACACTTGTCATCACAAGGTAGAATCAATCAGTTACAAGTCTGGGTCCCTATTGTCAGAAGGACTGTCCTGGAGCAGGTGATACCCCTTCACGGCCCCATTGGAGCAGGACAGCAGCAGCTGAGAGCAGGCTGGGTAGATGGGAAGAGCCCAGCTGAGGGGAGCTCAGAAGTAGGAAGTCACCACAGGTCCACATACATGGCCAGCAAGCCTGTGGGTGGCAACCAGCGGATGGTGGGTGTGCAGTGTGCAGTGTTAGCCTGGAGTTGGGGAGGGGGGAGAAATGAGGTGTGACCATAAATAAGCTCTCTGTTGGGGTTGGGAGGTCGGCATCAGGGAGCTTCCATAGTGGGCAGCAGTGACTGGGCACAACCGCGGGGGAGCTGAGAGCTGGTGACCATTGCAGTTAGTATCAGGTATCCATGCAAGTTTGGGACAAGCTCTAGTCCCTAGAAGATAAGAGAACTGCCCTACGTCTAAAAGACGGATCCAATAGGAGACCCAAGGAAAAGTTTGAAAATGAAGAAATAAGAGAACACAACTGACAAGATTTTAGGCTACAGCTTGGTGGCAGGGAAGCTTCAAGCCAGGCCAGTACCCAGTTCGTGGTTATGAGAAACAAGGCAGGAAACCAGGTGCTAACAGGGGCATGGAGGCCTGGGCAAGCCTGCAGCAAGACTGCCATGCTGAGCCCGGAACAGCAGTCACCAGTCCTTCCTATGTGCCCCACCCCCACACCAGGACCTAGAGCTCAAACTCTCAGGGAGCCGGGCAGCACCATAAAGAGCACCATTTCCCCTGGAAGATGCCCGCTTCTCCCAGAGGTGAAGAAAACCCCCACTCCAGCCGCCTCCTCTAAGGCACCCTCCTCCAATGCCTACCTGTTGCTCCTCAAAACACATGAAGAGCCACATACCTGCTTCTTCCTTCCCCAAAGCCAGGGCCATCGTGGGGCTGGAATATAACCCTTTCTCCCCTGCCTCTGTGACTTGCCCAGCTGTCACTGAAGGGGCCTGTGGAATGGAGGCGGACAGAAGGCTGAGCTGTGACCAAGGGGCCCAGCCCAGAAAAGCCTGACGAGAGCTATGCCCATGATGAAGGCGGCCAGTGAGACCTCCTTTGGTGCTGGCTCAGAACCATGTCTTTGAGCGTTCCTGGTGAGACGGCGAAAGCACAATTTGATCAAGGAGAGGCACGGCAGAGTCCTTGATAGAGAAAACTGCACATCCTGAAGTTGAATCTGAGCCAGGAGTGCGGAAAGAAGTGTCCTAGGCTGGGGATTATAACACTCCTTCCAGAGAGACCAATACTGGTTCCTGGTGCTGAGTCTAACTGGAAGACCCTCCCAGGTTCATCTTACAACCAACTCGCCCTGCCTGGTGGAGCCTGTGCCCTAGAGCTGAAGGTAATCAGGAGGCCCTGGGCTTGCAAAGGAGGCACCTGTGTGGTGCTTAATTCGCAAAGTGTGGAGTAATGGCTAGTTTTACCCACATAGCTATCTCTAGCTCATTAGTTCCCAGACTCCAATCTCCTAAAGTCTGGGATCAAGTTATTTGCGTTTGAATTCCCTGAAGGACCACTGGGCTATGTCTCATGGCAACATACTTGCAGTGATTCCTAATATGTGGGGAAGAAAGTGGGAGCAGTATTAAAACTACTGTTTTTTACCCAAAAAAATTCCCTGAAAGTTTTATCAGGTGGAGATCAATCTTATCGATTTAGCTGCAACAACCTGGGAAATATTTCTACTCCATAAACATTTTCCTCCAAGATAGTCCCATTAGGTATGAGTGAAACATTCTTCAAGAGTCGCCATTTTTTTTAAAACTGAATTAAAATCCAGACATGCTCTGAAATGTGATTCTATAGTTGCCCAGGGAGCAACACAAGAATGAGCATTCTTGGCAACCAAGCCCTGGCTTTCCGAATAGCAATCGCTCACACTTGGGGACACCTGCTCTGAGGCAGCACTGTGCAAACCGTATTGCAGGGATCAACTCCTCAATTCCTCCCAACACCTCCACAAGGTCATTCTTACTCTTATCCCCATTCTAGAGGTGAGAAGCAATGGCACCATGATATTAGGAACTGGTCCAAGGATCCAGGATTCCAGCGCTGGTAACCTGGCTTCGGAGCCCAGAATCTGTACTCCACTGGCTCGTAAAAGCACAATGCACAGAGAAGGCCTGTCCCCACCCCCACCATCTCATCAGTCCGCCAGCACCTAATGCACACCTGCTAGGAGCTGAGTGCTGGGGGCGGGGGAGCAGGGGAGGAGAGAGGAGGTGGCTCAGGATGAGACGTGCTCTTCCAAAGCTTACATTTCAGGGGATGAGATAAATCACACCCACAGAGGACTTCAACACAGGTAGAGAGTGAGCTTTCAGAGGGGAGGTGGCCAGAGCATGGAAGTTAGGAGGAGGGTACAATTACTTGCAGCTGAAAGGGTCACAGAGGGAATCACGGGAGAGCTGGCCCTGGCGTTGCCCAAACTTTGGGAGGTGTGTGCTCGTGGCAGCTTACGTTCTCACCTGTGGGATTCGGCAGAGCGTGGAGGGAGGCAGACGGTGGTTAGCACACTGCACCCCGGCCTTGCTCCATCCGGGTAGTCATGAGGAGTGATCCACGTGTTCTGATTCTGTCGCTGCTCTGCCATTATTAACCGATCGCCACTCTAGCCCTTCATTTTAGCAGCTTCAGAAAGCCAGAACTCTGGTTGCTATAGCAGAACTCAAGATACCTTTTGAATCAATCACATAGAGTGATCTAAAATAAAAACACAGTTGTCTTTAGGAAATGAGCCGTACAGCTGGGGTTTTCCCTAAATAATGGGCCAACGGTTTTAGTATCTCGCCATAACATTGTAATGTTTTCTCAATGGAAATGTCTTTTCTAAAATATTGTAGACACTTTCCTGGCATTATAAAACTGAACACAGCGAACAGTTTGTGATAAATTATATGGATGGTGACTATCGTGGCAACTTCAAGTTTCCTATTTGGGACGATGTTAAGGGCAGGAATCTGGGTGGAAGAGGAAATCAGCGATTAAGAAAGCATCGCTTATTTATATCAAAAGGTGGCAGAGGGGCATGAAGCTCCCCAGGCCGCTCCTTAGTGCTGCCTCTGCAGATGGTACTGTATGAAAACGCGGGACAGGCTGTGCTGTGGACGCAGATGGAGACCACACAGGAGCAGTTTTAACGCATCACTGGGGCTCTGCCCCACAGGGCGCACTAAAGCTCTTGGGGGCTGCTGAGCAGAGGGGCCTGCCCTCATTTCACTCTGCCCAGGGCGGAGTTCCCTGCCCCAGATCCCAAAGGGCTATGGAAACCGGAGACAGGTGGCTGGGTGTCCCCCGCGGCAGCAAAGCTGTTCTGTCTTCTGTCTGGAGTGATTTGTTTCTCTGCTGTTTCAGCTGATTGTATCTGTCACTGCTTCTAAAAACAGCCAGCAGTGCCGACACCGTGACTGCCGACGCCAGCCTCCCTGTCTCCCTCGCTGCTGTTCTCCTCCTGCCTTTTCCCTTTCTTGTCACTTCTGTTGCTACTCAGATTTGTGAGAAAGGACTGGCCTTTTAGGGACATCACTTGCCAAGCACAGTTCTTTCTGTCTTTGTTGGCTAACCCATCCCTCACAGTCTGGCAGGGATCATCTTATGGTCTTCCGCTTCCTTTGGCCGAGTTCTCTGGGAAAGCTTTTTGCTGACAAAGAGGAGAGTTGTGTGTGTGTGTGTGTGTGTGTGTGTTCTGGCAACTTTCTCTTCCTGAGCAATCCAAAAGGCTGGGGGTGCTGGAAAGCGAGCGTGTATAAAGACAGCCTTTACAGTCTGCTCAGGCCCTCTCTGAGAGCGCTGATGGCTTGAGCACATTGAGCAGTTCTGCTTCAGAGGCAAGACGGAGCTGAGTGGTGAAGAGCCCAGTCAGTCTCTGTGTCAGAGAGAATGGGGTTTGAGGACACCCTTTGTCATTTACTGGGTCTCTAACTGTGGGCAAGTGTTAAGTCTCCATTTCTTTTACCTGTAAAATAAGGCTGAAGTAGTCATCACTTCATCTGACATTGAAAAACGCTGAACACAGTACCCAAAAAATATTTGCTGTTATTATTGATGTTATTAAGGAGAGAGAATGACTGAAAATCTGGTTTCCCTCAGCACACTGAAGAAGGGCTCCTAAGGCTTACTCTTCATAAACCATCTATATATATATAAAAGCCTAAGCGACGGTTACAACCGGTTGACTGAATGACCAGTTGACCAGTCGCTATGACACATACTGATCACCAGGGGGCAGACACTCAACGCAGGAGCTGCCCCCTGGTGGGCAGTGTGCTCCCACAGCCAACCTCCTGCAGCCTGCCCCGATCAGCCACAATCACCGGACAGGCCAAAAAACCCCACTGATGCATGAGTTCGTGCACCGGGCCTCTAGTAGTTTATAGTGTAGAATTAGCCTATGCATCGGTGTCACTGTCTCTGAACCTCAGACATTCTTTAGTGGCCTGAGTTTATAATTGATCATCCTATAAAATAGTTCACAAAGTTGGGTGAACTATTTTTAAAAACTTTTTTTCAAAAAGGCTTTGAGACATATGCAGATGTGGCCATATTTTAGGAAAACTATTTGAAATGTAAATCACAGTTGATACTATTTTGTGATTTGAAAAAAGCACTGGGAGCCAAATATCTATTTTCAGGATGTGGTGAACTAAAGCAAATGTCTGAAAGCTACTGGAGAGAAGAAAAGCTTTTGAGCTTTCAAGAAATATTACCAGGTCATATTTGGAACTCCTGGGCAATATCCTCCTGACAAACAGATAGACTGGATCCCAGGTTCCTGTCCTGTCTGCATGTTTGTTAACATCCTTCCCAGGTCCCCTCGCTGAGCAAGGCCCTGAGTATTTTCCTCTCTGTGAGATCCTCACAGGGAATTTGTCACAAGTTACAGTAAATTGTCTCATTAATGAGATCTATGCTTTTCTCAGGAACTTTACAAATGCTATTTTTCATTTGCTAAACCCAAATAAATATCAGATAATTATTGTTATTTATGTAATGTTCGGAATTTCAAATAATTATCTTAAGTATATTCTATCTCCAATATTTTTTAATGAATTCATATGTTGAATAGTGTGTGATAGGTGTCTTAATTATCTTTCAACACCAAGATCCTCTGGAAAAAGAAAGTTATAGTTATTCAAAAATATTCTGGGAAAGTGTAATCTTTCATTTCCACATGTGGTTGGTAAAACATACCAACAAAATTACTCAGTGAGAATGTCGAGGGATATTGACAAAGCTAACTGTTTTATGTAGCTTTTCATATTTATAGAGGGTCTCCATATCCCAATTGTAATTATCTATAGAATGCTTGATTTTGAATCTTACTGTACTGTTGGATTTTGTGAGAATCATTATTATTATTGTCATCATTATCTTTGTTATTATTTACTATGTATTGCCTGTTATGGTCCCATTATGTTTGTTAAAAACTACTTATATGGCCATATCACTGAGTACAAATTTACACTAGGGATATTATTGGCTTGTCAAACTGCTTACTTCAGCTATTTTACCATTGATTCATAATAGGAGAGAGAGAGAGAGAGAGAGAGAGAGAGAGAGAGAGAGAGAGAGAGAGAGAGAGGTTGGGGAGGGAGGGAAGGAAGAAAGAAGAAAGAGAGGAAGAAAGAAGGAAGGGAAGAGGAATATCTGCTCAAGTTCACAAAGAATTTTAAAATAATTATATAGCATTTGACTGGCTACAGCTATTACTAGAAAGAAAAGGCAACAAATTTAAGCCAATAATCAGCTCAACCCCAATAATCAGCTCAACCCCAATAAAACTACTACTGGCTAAGAGTTCAGTTTATCTATTAGAATGAAGACATTTGGGAAAATTAGGCACACTGTAAACAACTTCAAACCTTCAGCTGCTCTCATCAGAACTCGTTAGGAGCCCAACTCTAATAATTACGCCACAATTATTATTGATTGCAAGCCTGTTATTATGGGCAGTTCCTTTCAGTTTCATTTGGCGAATTCTGTGGTCCTCTGCTCCCACCATGTAGGAGCAAAAGTCACAGAAGGTCTGTACGGTGGCATGTGACAAAATAAAGATGTTCTTTCTCAAAAAAAAAAAAAGTTTCAGTGAATGTAATGATAATATGGGAGATAACATTCAACTCTAGGAAAATAACAGGAGAATTCTTTATTGTATTCAATTAATCTAATGGCCAAGGTGCCTCACCTGTAACTCACAAATGAGTCAGTTCCAAGCATTAATTGGTTATGTTGCTTTAAGACAGTGGTTCTCAACCTTGGCTGCACATTAGAGTCACCTGGGAATCTTTTTAAAATCCTGATTTCTGGGCCTCATCCTCCGGAAATTCTGTTTCTTTGTTACTAATGTTGTGGCCTCACCCTATAACAAAGAAACAGAATTTCCGGAGGATGAGGCCCAGAAATCATGATTTTAAAAAGATTCCCAGGTGATTCTAATGTGCAGCCAAGGTTGAGAACCACTGCTTTAAGACATGATGGTACACATAGAAACTCCCCCATTGACCAAAATGACCTGTGAAGAATAAATTCAAGCATGCATCTTTAAAGTACTTGTACCTCAAATAGAAAAAAAGAAATGGATTACCTCATAATTAGGGGAATTGGTTTTAAACTGTGATGGGATAGTATACATTATATTTTAAAAGAAATTCTTGAACCAGGAGAAATAGAATGTTAATATTTACTTAGACTAAAAATTCATTAGTGGTATCTCTCCAGATGCTATGATGAGCAGGCTATGAGAAAAAGTATTTATTAAAAAGAAAAAGTAAAGAGAAGTGAGATGATTTGATTTTTCCCCATCTCCCTTTCAATTGTTTTGGAAAGTATATGTAATAATCTTCAAAGGAAAATAAATTTATAATAAATGGAAAGAGGGAACAAGGAAAAGACATCAAATAATTATTTAAACTCCTTTAGTTATTATCTGTGAAATCTGGGCTGCTGGATGTTTCTGAGGCTTTTGCAAAGTAGCATGAATATCCGCATGTGAGTGATTGCGATTCCCAGGGAAATCTTGTTCAACTCTGTGCTTCAGAAACCATCTCAGGGTTTGGGTCACTGAGCAACGGACACACAGGATGAACAGGGGCTGTCCTGCGTTTGACACTGGGCAGAGACAACTTCCCAGAGGCAGAAACTGCCTTTCTAGGTTAAAGCTGACTCTAGGACAGCCTTTAAAACTGCTTTTCAAAAATGAGCTGATTCTAAGCCGGTTATTCTTAAAACTTAATTCTGCAGCCATCTCTCTCTGGCTTGCTGGTCATTAGCTCATTGTTTTCCAACAAGTCCCACCTCCACCCCCCACTCCACTACCCACCTGAAGAGTCAGATTGAGAAAGGAGCTGGGTTCAGATGGTGATGTCTGCTGTTTAGAAGGGACACGCAGCGGTGGGAGAAGGTGGGCTACTGTGTTCCAGCGCGGGAGCTGCAGCCGAACCTCAAGTGGCTCAGGTCCTTCACAAACTCTCCGTGACCCCCGACTTCCAGCAGCTCAGGGTCTCCGCTTCCCAAGAGGAGAGTAAGGGGACCTGTGGAAGATGTCCTTGGAGGTACCAAGGTAGCCAGGCTCTCATGATTTCAATCTGCAAGACTTTCTGGTGGGTCCTGTTGTTACAAGTTTCTGTAAGAGCCATTATCCAAGCTGTCCTCTGGGGTCGTTGTCCACAGCAGACATTGCCATAAAACAGTCTCACAAATTCAGTTTTGCTCCATGATGTGCTTGGATTCTGGTTTGAAGAAGCTTTCCAGAGTCCCGGTTTGCTTCTTTTCTACTCTCTGCCATTTTTGGACCATTCTGTTCTGTCATCGATCCTAGGTGGTTCGAGATCAGATCTCTCACTGCACAGTGAAGTTGCGCCAGACCACGGGTCTCATGGAGTACTGCCTGGAGGTGATAAAGGAAAATGATCCTAGTGGCTTTTTGCAGGTAAGTATCAATTAGTTTCTGCTTCAGATGCTCAGTGCCCCATGCGTTTGACTCTACCAAGGCCAGATTCCGACCAGTCCTAAGTATGAAAGGTTTCTATCTTCTTGACACCTCCGACTGTCAATATGTCCACGATTTCCCCCCCCAAAAGAGTGAAGTTTTTCAATTCCTTGGATGTCTCGTGATTTCTTCAGTATTAGTTGTTTTAGTGAGATGCTATGATGTCAGTTGAATTTTATTTAACTTTCAATCCCAATGATTAAGGGACCTTTCATTAAGGAATATGTAGATCACTTGCAAGTCACTTCCTGCCGAACTGGCCAAGAATGATAGAGACTAAATATAAGAAATGAAAGCACTCTCTGCCAAAGAATAGGGTGGTGCATGAAGAGGATGATGTCTTAAAGTGTAACAAATCCCATTCTACAGATTATCATAGGCAGCCTCTCTAAAGTACTTGTAAAACTCATTTCCAAGTATGACAGGATACCCACACCTCAGGTGAGAATCAGGGTTGTTGGTTCTAGTAGGAGTCATTAGTCACCAACATAGCATTATTTAATGTTGCTGGCTTTAAGCTGATCAGTCCTAAACAGCATGATCATCCATCCAGGTTTGTCTATTAGACCAATTAACAGCTGCTGATTTTTATATCACCCCCTCTGACTCACAGAAGTATCCAGATTTGCCTGCTAAATCATTGGGTCACCCTCACCCTTACCGGCTCCTCACCACCTGCACAGAGTCAGGAAGGTGTGAGTCCCAAGGAAGGTTGCTGGTGACACTCAGGCAGAGTTGAGGGCAGTGTCCTGTGGCCACTGTGGTGGTGTATTTCTTAGGCTGTGGTCTTTGATGTGACTAGATTTCTGACGCCCTCATAAGGAGAGTGCACCTGACTGAGGACCAGTGGGGGAAAGGCACGCTCACTCCCAGGATGACCACAGACTTCGACTTGAGTCTGGACAACAGCCCTCTGCTGCAGTCCATTCACCAGCTCGACTTCGTGCAGATGAAAGGTGGGTGCCTGGGTCCCCCCAGTCATAGAACCAGCCGAGTGGAGACAGGTGCTTAAAGCAGAGTCAAGGCAAACAAAATGCAGCTGCCAGGTTTATAAATCACCTGAGAGGTGGGAAGGTAAACACACACGCCTGTGGTTAACGTTACAAAACCCGGAATGGCTCCTGTCTTACCGTGTAATGGACACGTACCTGGTAGCTGTGTAACCTACCTCTCAGAACAAACTCAGGGCTTGTCAGTTTGAGAATCTTAGGGATTTCAGAGGCTCAGCATCAGAGAACAGTGGGGGGTGGGTGGGGAGATAAAGAGAGAGAAAGAGAGAGAGAGAGAGAGAGAGAGAGAGAGAGAATCACAGTACAGTACATAAATGTTATCTTAATGCAAAAAGTAAAAAAGTAACCCAGGTCCTGGCCAGCTTGGCTCAGTGGATAGAGCGTCAGTCTGCTGACTGAAGGGTCCCAGGTTCGATTCCAGCCAAGGGCACATACCTGGGTTGTGGGCTCGATCCCCAGTGGGGGGTGTGCAGGAGGCAGCCCATCGGTGATTCTCTCTCATCATTGGTGTTTTTATCTCTCCTTCTCCCTTCCTCTCTAAAATCAATAAAGAAATACAAAATATATTTTTTAAAAGTAACCCAGAAATATTGACAAAAATCAAGAGAGTTCAGAATTGCAATGACTGCTTCCACATGGGTAGATAGTGAGCAAATGATTGGACATGGATTAGTGGGAAATTGAAGATCAACGGCTTGCCAGTACTGGTCAGAAAAATTGGGCCTGGATGGAAAAAGAAAATAAAAATTTGAAATAAATGTTAACGTTTTTATTTATGTGATTAAAGGCTATGGCAAGATCTCTGAGATTTGGGGGGTGGCTGAGGGAAAGGAAAAATACTTAAAATTATCTTAAGGAAATTAACTCTTTCAAATCAAAATTAAAACTCAAACCAATCATGCAATGATATTTTAATGGCAGCGTAAGTAATATCCATTTGAAAAATATTTCTGAGAGGATTTTTTTTACTTTTTATATGGAAATAATTATATATTTACAGGGAGTTGCAATAGTAAGGAGAGGCCCAGTACCTTTAATCCAGTTTCTATCAATGGTTACATCTTGCATAACTAGCAAATAATGTCAAAACCAGGAAATCGACATTGGCACATTGTGTGTGTCTAGTCCTCTGCCATTTTGTCAGGTGGGTAGCCATCCGTGCAATCGAGGTGCGGAACTATTGCATCACCACAGAGAACTCCCTCGGGCTACCCTTTTAGTCAGCCACACCCCTCCCTCCACATCCCCAACCCCGGGCAGTCCTGGGTCTGTTCTCTGCATGATTAGTCACTTTCTGATGTTTCCGTAAGAAATTGATTTTCTCTTTGCTTCTCCCAACGTAAGCATCCACATAATAAATGACTTAAAGGACACGTACTTTAAAATTTTTGTTTCCTAGGAAAAATCTACATGCTTCCTTTAGCAGACAGACAGACCATGTAACTCTGCAAGGTGTGGGGCCACGTGCTGATGGCCCCGTCACGCAGCGAAGTGTAGCTTCTGAATGGATCTTCACCCTCTTTTATTTCCAGTTTTCTCATTCTGTTGTTCACCATGTATTGCTATGGGACAATGCCCTCGTTCACATTGAAGTCGAGTATAGATTGCAAACAAAAATGCTCTGCCGCAGTGACAAGAATGCTTAGCATTTGTAGACTGCTCACCAAATCACTCTTCTAAGTGCTTTCCATGGATTAAGTCATTTTGTCCTCACCGCGCCACGAGGCAGCTGAGGAAACTGAGGCACAGGAAGACTGTGTTACTTGCCTAGACTCATACAGCTAGTGAGTGCCAGGCCCCGGATTCAAAGCCAGGGAGCCTGACTCCGGAATCCACACCTGCTACTTCCCGTTTGTACTGTAAAGCTAGTGCCTTACTAAGCGGCTTCTTCCAGGAACCACTAGATTCCTCTCTGAAAATTAGAAATTTAGTTTTTTGTTGCAGCAACTCTTTCTTGCTGTTTAAATATTCTTCTTTTCCCTGGCTGATGTGGCTTCGTTGGTTGAGCATTGTCCCATGCACTGAGAGGTCACCAGTTGGATTCCTGGTCAGGACACATGTCTGGATTGCCGGCTAGATCTCCAGTGGGGGTGTGCAGGAGACAGATGTTTCCCTCTCTCTTCTTCTCTCTCTAAAATTAAATAAAAACATATTTCAAAATAAATAAATATGCCCTAGCCGGTTTGGGTCAGTGGATAGAGAGTCGGCCTGCGGACTGAAGGGTCCCCCGTTCAATTCCAGACAAGGGCACATGCCCAGGTTGCAGGCTTCATCCCCAGTAGGGGGCATGTAGGGGGCAGCCAATCAATAATCCTCTCTCTCATCATTGATGTTTCTCTCTCCCTCTCCCTCTCTGAAATCAATAAAAATATATTTTAAATAAATAAATAAATAAAAAATAATTTTTTTCTTTAACACCGATGCAGTAGCCTGTGAAATACAGCCACCTGAGTAGTGGTTAGAGCCCCTCCATCAGCGTCTCTCTGTACCCAATTCTTTCAAGGAGGTAAAATCGTTCAAAGGTTATGTCACAAGCAGCTCAAAGGAGAAAATATGTCACAAAAGAACAATGTAAGGGCTTTTGGTGGGAGAGGAAAAAATTGAGCCAACCCAGTTAGCCCTGCTGATGGGGCAGCAGAGGAGGGACAGGTGGAGGATAAGAGCCTCCAGACGCTGAAGAGCTTCCAGCAGCTGGCAGAGCCTCTCCTCCCCCGTTCACCATCACTGAGTCTCGTCCTTCTGCCCACCGTGGCGACCAGGCCACACGGTAGGATGGTAGCCATTGCGTTGGAGTGAACAGGCCCTTCATCTGGTCTGGGAGCTTCAGGTTTATGGGCTAGGCCTCACAGACCTCACTCCTAAAGCATCGTCACTCGGCTGTTCAGGCTGCAGCAGAGAGAAGCGTGGACCCAGCTGTGTGGACAGCCCATTATTCTGTGCATCCAGCAGAGAGGGCCGAGCGCTCTAAAGGCCCAAATGCACAACACACCGCAGAAGTTCACCCGGGACACAAAAGTATGCAGAACAGTCATGTATGAAGGTGATATAATAGACCATTGCAGAGGAGGCTGGGTTATTCCCTTTTCCTTTTCTTTTTAACACTTCATCTTAATGTGATTTACTTCTGATTGGTGTCCCTCTGCAGAGTTCATGTATATGCTTTGTTTTGTGCTCCTTAAAGTTTAATTCAGTGAGAGCCATTCCTCTTTAGAATCTGAATCATTTCTATCTGTCAGATGCTTGCGACGGAAGGAAAAAGCCAAAGCTCAGGATGCCCTGGAACTTGGCTGGCTGTTGCGAAGACGGCACTGGCCTCTTTGATGTCTGTTAACTTCTACACATCTGTATCGGTGTAGCGTTAGACTTTATTTTTTAGTATATTTGCGGTCATCTAATAAACTGCACTTTCATACCTTATCAGTAAAAAAATATCTCAAGAAACTGCACCCCCGCCATAACCCGTTTGGTTTAGTGGATAGAGCGTCGGCCTGCGGACTGAAGGGTCCCAGGTTCAATTCCGGTCAAGGGCATGTACCTTGGTTGCGGGCACATCCCCAGCAGGGGGTGTGCAGGAAGCAGCTGGTCTATGTTTCTCTCTCATCGATGTTTCTAACTCTCTATTCCTCTCCCTTCCTCTCTGTAAAAAATCAATAAAATATATTTAAAAGAAAAAGAAATTGCATGTATAAATGACCAAAATTTAAGCAGCATTTTAAGGAACCTGACCATTGTGAAACTAACAATATGTGTAAGTCAGTGTTTTTAATGGTTCCAATTGTCTTCTGTGGATTATAGTAGAAAGTTAAAATATTTTCCAAATTACTGAAAATATACATTTAAAGTTATGACTCAAACTGACAGCTAAAATTTCTACTTACTTTTTTCTTTTCTTTTTTTTCTTACTTCTTTTTTTTTTTTTCCTTACTTCTTGAATCAAAATTGTAACACCCCTTTGGTTTTGGTATTTCATCTCAGATGCCTTTTTTTTTCTTGATATGAAAGAAGATAGTTCTGTTGTTGGTTTTTACATGTTTCCATTTAGGCCAGTTACTATTTGGCAAGAATGCACTGCTTAAAATTATTCTATTATTAACTAAGGATTTAACTAATCTGATCTTTCTGATTTCACATCACCCCCAAGCAATTGAGATCTAAGTGGAGATTGCTGGTAGCTGCTTTGTTCAAACATCCCAAAATTTTAATGACATGTTCTCTGGTTGCATTTTGATTAGAAAATTATCTTATCCTCCTTCTATACTATTGAGGGTGGTGTTTGGTCTCTCAGACTTTTCTTTTATAAAAAACAATAGATTAAGCTTTGTTTTCTGTTTTTATTAGTTTTTGTGTGTGGTTAGTTTTTGGGGGGTATTTGGGAGGATTGTTTGTTTGTTTGTTTAGTTTTTCCTTAATTCTAAGTTGGTATTGTCAGCTTTTCCCAGGTCATGGAAAGGAAATTTTAAGATTCTTTTCCTAAAAGGGCTCTGCTGCTTGGCTCAGAATAGATTTCAGATACCTACACCCTCCCAGAAAAATATTACCCCACAATTGTCTAAGTATACAAAGTGCCCCAAGATTCACTAGTCTGGGTGGTGAAGTGAAACACCAGTGTGTTCATTCTGAACCAGATGAAACCGTCACTTACCACTCCACCTAGCCTTTTAGCACATATACCACAGCTGTTAACCCCCTAACTCCTCTACTCACCTAAGACACATTTAACTCTATTAACTGGCATTGAATGGAAGAGCTCTATGTACCAAGGTCATGGGCAAAGACAGTGTGACCTTAACAGACTCCCCTATAAATCATGGAGAAAGTGCGCCCAGAGGTTTGGCAGCGGTGGAGACAAGCCCACACAATACTTGCATGTAATCTGTTCATGCATGTAATCTGTTCATGGTTTGGGGGCTTAAAAGGCATGTCCTCAAAACATGTGTTCATGTTTAACCTTAGCACTGTAGTAGCGATGGCTTGCCAGAAACAGCTTCCTCTAAAGCAGCGGTTCTCAACCTGTGGGTCGCGGCCCCTTTGGCGGCCGAACGACCCTTTCACAGGGGTCGCCTAAGACCATCCTGCATATCAGATATTTACATGACGATTCATAACAATAGCAACATGACAGTTATGAAGTAGCAACGAGAATAATTTTATGGTTGGGTCACAACATGAGGAACTGTATTTCAAGGGCCAGAAGGTTGAGAACCACTGCTAAAGTCTAAACTTTCCCTTAGATGCCATTTGTATTGCTCAGCCACCATAAACGAATGAGTTCACAAAGGAGCCTTCAGACAAGGTGACTCAGCAAAATTGCCTTCCCAACTACCATGGGTTGCGCGGTGAAACATTTCATTAATCCATGCCATCAGTTCCCGGAAGGCTTTATCGTTCCCATATAGGGACCAAAAAGAAACTTCCCCTTGGAATTGGGGGTGGGGGCTTCCCTCTAGTGCACTATTACTGAACAGCCAACCAGAGAGGCAGTAGAATGCAGCGGAAGCTTGGCTCTAAATCCCAGCCCTGCCACTTACCAGCCATGAAACCCTTCTGTTTCAGTTTCCTCCTCCACAAAACTGAGACAATAACAGCACCAGTTACTGTGGGGTTGTTGTGAAAATTCAGTGAGTAAATACACGTAAAACTTCACCCCACCATCACGCATTCAGTAAGTGCTCAAGGCCACCACCTATCATTATTTCTTCATGTCCACAGTGGGAGGCCCACTTCCCTTCGAGTGTCCTCCTACTCCTGCTCCCTTTCACAGAGGAATTCCGAGTGGCTGTGACCGTTCACTATCTGAAGGGTTAGGGGGAAATATTAAATGAATATGAAAAATCTGAGATATAATTTGAACGAAATGGACTTAAAAAGTTAAAACACTTGAAAACTTTGGTATAAGAAGACACTGTTGTAAAATTTAATTTTGAGCCATAGCTCTACCAGGCCCCTTCAGGGAAGTCAGTAAGAACAGCTGCCCCTTTCTCTCTAAGGGGTGAGACTTTTAGCCTGAAGCTGGGTTTTATGGGCTCAAAGAATGCTAAGTTCTAGAATTCTATCAGATAGGAGAAATTAGTTCTTTAGAAAAAAAACCCACAATGATGTCTAGGAATGATCACAAAAGTGTCAAGATCAAGATAGCTATGGTAGCTTCAGTAACAAGAGTTTCAATAAAATAAAACCTTTTTTCTTGTAGCTCAGCCCAGGAACTGTGATGCTATCCATTTTCAAACCACAAAAGGTAAAATAATTTGGGAATACTTTGGATTCTTGTAGACCATTTATTTTATACCCAATAAAGTAAAACGGGGTAACATAACACCCACTATCAAATGTTTTTCTAAAATGTCAGCCGAATGTTGTCACATTTGCCTTTTATATGCAACCTCACTTTGGGGTAATTAATGAAAAAGAAAAAATAATTCTGAGCACAATGAGAAATAGATTTAGACTATGCAAATCGTAGTAGTCTCTCTCTCTCTCTCTCTCTCTCTCTCTCTCTCTCTCTCTCTCTGCCCCTTTTTTGTTTGCTTATTTGTTTAAACCTGGGACAATGTTAAGATCTGAAGACTAGTGAGTGGTTAGATTTTTTTCTACCCTTTTGGTCTTTTAAAATGTACCCACTGAGGACTTATACTAGTAAGTGAGGTTCACATGTTTTAATTATACATGACACTATGTATTTCAATTAACATTTTAATTATACCTATGTCCATATAGGGAAATTTGAGTTTCTTATCAGTCATAGCAAACATTTGTACATTCAGGTGAAACCATCTTATTGGTTTCTTATTGTGATCTTATTCTTTGATTTTAAAATTGATGACATGTAGACTTTTCTGAAACATGAACAAAGGTAAAATGAGACTGATAGGGGAGCTAATGAAATAGAGTTCTAGAAATTGCTGATTTATGGAAGTTCTAACCAATATGGCCAGTTAAGAGCAACTATCCCCAAGGAGAATCATTCCTTGTCTTTAGAAGCCCTTTGAAGAATGGTTAGCTTGAACTTGTCTTATTTTACTCCACAGTTAATATACTAAAGTGTATTTCTTTTATATGGAAAATATTTAAATGACAAAGTAAGTTCCTAACATGTATAATAACCTAAAGTTAACCCTCTAATTACAACGCATAGGTGATACCTGTTTGTGTTTATATGGTCATTAGAATCGTTAGAGGGAGTTATGTCTTCTCTCTCTTCCTTCCTCCATCCAGTCCTGTAGTCTTTCTATTGAACGAGGCAATGAATGTATCTCCTTTCTCCATGTCCAGATGTTCTGGGATTTCTAGGGCTACAGATGCCAATGCTCTCTGATAAGATCCATCTGAACTCTATGCCATTGACACTTGAAACAGAATGTCCCTTCCTAAGCTGATCACCTCCAATTAACACAGCGGTTCTCAACCTGTGGGTCACCACCCTTTGGGGGTCGAATGACCCTTTCACATCGGAAAACACATATATAATTACATATTGTTTTTGTGATTGATCACTATGCTTTAATTATGTTCAATTTGTAACAATGAAATTGGGGGTCACCACAACATGAGGAACTGTATTAAAGGGTCGTAGCATTAGGAAGGTTGAGAACCACTGAATTAATGGGTCATAATTTTAATTTAATTATATTTGCTCTAGTAACTCAGGCATGGTTTTCTCGTAACGTATCACAGTCTTTTCTTAAGTATAAGATAACTGACCTGCTTCACCTTCACATCTCTCATGGTATATATAGTCACTGCTTTTGTTTCATAGGTTACCCAGCATAGAACCTGTTTCCTATATTGCTATTAAATTAACCATCCTCTGGGTTGGGGTGACTGGCAAGGGGAGCAGATTTAATTCAATGCATGACATTCAGAGTCCAGTTTGGGTACAGCATACCTCTTCCACAATTAGCTTTTGTTCATCTAAATGTCCCTGGATGTGAGCCAAACTGCCATCTCCTATTTTATTTTATTTATTTTTTGAAATATATTTTATTGATTTTTTACAGAGAGGAAGGGAGAGGGATAGAGAGTTAGAAACATCGATGAGAGAGAAACATCGATCAGCTGCCTCGTGCACACTCCCTACTGGGGATGTGCCCTCAATCAAGGTACATGCTCTTGACTGGAATCAAACCTGGGACCTTTCAGTCCGCAGGCTGACACTCTATCCACTGAGCCAAACCGGTCAGGGCTCATCTCCTATTTTAAAGTGCTACAAAAATAAATTCATATTTTGGTGCTGAAAAATAATTGTTAAGCAACTGGTAAAAACATTGTCCCCAGATACATATATCGAGTTTATATAGGAACTTGGATGATTCATGATTCGTTACCTAACATTTCTATGTCTGTATGTCTGAAGTCAGTTTTAAGTAACACAGAAGACTCAGCACAAAATGGAGACAGGGCTGTGTTGTGACAAGTAACACTGTGACAGACACTCCCAAGGTCACGAGGACACCCTGACCCTCCCTGATAGGCCCTGTTGCTCCCATCCTGCTCTCTAGGCTCCCATGTGACGGTTCTATCCCTGCAGAAAGAACTGACTTGAGCTAGTGCTGTCTTCAAGGTATAGCTACCTTGAAAGAATGATGAAAGTTCCTCAGACGTTTCAAAACTGAGAAATCACTGTTTGTGTCAACTGATACCAAATTTTCAAAAATATACTGTTTTAGCTACTTATATGCACAAGGCCTTGAATAGAGTCACTGGTTTAAAAGAAATGACAGGCCCTTAGAAATATAGTGGTTTCAGAGATCTTCCTCAGGAATAGGCAATTTCAAGTTTATAAACTTGGGATGTAGGGCTCAGAATAAATGTTATGATAGATTTATCAGCCATGGTATAGGTTAAAAAGGCTTTTATGGGCTGGACTGGAAATGGATCCCCCTTGCAAACCATTTCCCTTAGAGGTGGTGTCTTTGATGCTCAAGGGAGTGAGAACAGAGCACTCATCTCCCCTTGAGTTAGGGGAGGAAGTGCCACCTGGACTTGGCAGAGGGCAGCACAGTGGCTCTGGAAGCAGCCCCACTCCTGGAGGCAGGGAGGGAATCCGGGTCAGGTCCCCTCTGCGACCCCCCCCCCCCCTTCTCGGGGCCAGATACTTTGTCTAGTCACTTGTTTATCAGAGGAATGTTTATCATTCCAAGATACTGAAATGTTTGCGGTTCAACAGAAGCCAGGGTTACACTAATTTCTGTTTAGCTTCCTCTCCAGTCCCAGCAACCCCCATCCTACAGCTGGAGGAGTGCTGCACCCACAACAACAGCGCCACGCTGTCCTGGAAGCAGCCGCCTCTGTCCACGGTGCCCGCCGAAGGATACATTCTGGAGCTGGATGATGGCAATGGTGGTCAGTTCCGGGTAAGCAGAGAGCCTATTCCTGGCTAACCAGAACCAGTGACTTCCTCAGTGCCCCGCCGTGCAGTCTCAGGCCCACGCTCCCTCCTCTCCTGGGGACATGCTATCTGGCAGGGTCTGCCTGCCCTCAGCTGAGGCCTGCTTTCTCCTTGTATCATATCAGAGATGAACGAAGGAGTCTCTGAATAGAAATGGCCCTGCCTTTCTTCTCCTCCTCCTCCTCCTCCTCCTCCTCTTCCGCCTCCTCCTCCTCCTTCTTCTTTTCTATTATTTTCAGAGAGGAAGGAAGAGGGAGGGAGAGGGAGAGAGAGAGAAAGATCAGTAATGAGAGAGAATCATTGATTGGCTGCCTCTTGCACACCCCTGACTGGGGATCGAGCCTGCAACCCAGGCATGTGCCCTGACCGGGAATCAAACCATGACCTCCTGATTCATAGGTCGATGCTCAACCACTGAGCCACGTCAGCCAGGCATGGTCCTGCCCTTCTTAAGAGAAAGTTCATGCAGTGCTGTGAGCTCTGGAATCTGAATGCCTGCATTCAAGTCCAAACTCCACCGCCGAGCTGGTGGCTGCCCATTCCTTGCCTCTTTGAGCCTTCATGTCCTCAGTTGTACAATGGGGATGATAATAATAACATTCGTAAGAGTCATTTAGATCATCCATATGAAACCCTTAGCATGCTGCCATCCCAGACTCCGTCTCCTTAGTGTCCCACCAGAGAGTCGACGTTTTAAGGCTGTGCTTTGAACGTGAATTATTTTTACTCATTACATCAGCATAATGTTGCAAAGTGTGCAGCTAAAGAGGGAGGCAGATGCCTAACCTTTGCTAAACATGCATAATGCTAGGATTTATTTTCAGCCTTTGAAATGTCATTCTTTCTCCATTCCCTGTTTCCTCCCCCTTCATTCTGTACTGTGATGAAAACCTATACTCCTATGGCTTTGAGTGGATAGTCCTTGCAACAGTTCCTGAAGTCATGATTGGAGTTATAAACCCAGCATGGAGACCACCCTCATGTTTTCAGATCTGTTGTTTACAAATCACACTGATGGATAAAGAGCTCATAGGTATAATACACTGTGTAAATGATATGCTAACAATAACAAGTATAATGCTATCTCTGACACCCAACTTTAATTTTTTAAGCCCTCGCTGCTAATAACTCCCATTCATTAAGGTGCCATGCTAAATACAAGGCACCATGCTAGTCAGTTTGCCTATATGACCTCATATAATCCTTACACTAACCGCATAAGCTGGGTATTACTATAACCATTTTCCAGGTGAGGAAACTGAGGCTAAAAGAGGTCAATTAAATGGCCCAATAGCTCACAGGAGTCAAAGCCAGATCTGATGCCCAAACACTTTTCCCCTAACCACTGGGCAACACTACCCCCTAACGCCTCCCAAGGGTTCCCGTTAAATGGTGGCCTGTTATTTGTCGACCCTCAGGAAGTGTATGTCGGAAAGGAGACCATGTGCACCGTGGATGGTCTTCACTTCAACAGCACGTACAACGCTCGCGTCAAGGCCTTCAACAAAACAGGAGTCAGCCAGTACAGCAAGACCCTGGTCCTCCAGACGTCCGAGGGTAAGGCCCTTCAGCAGTATCCCTCAGAGCGAGAGCTGCGAGGCGTCTAAGCCGGAGGCAGCCCCGCCAGGGCCGCACTCCGCAGTGTGGCCATGACTCGCTCTGCGCCCTGGCACAGGCCGCTGGTCCTCTCCGGCGCTGGGGAGCCCGTGGTGTGTGGATGTGTCAAACCAAAGAGTCCACGGCGGCGGTTCAAATGGCTCGGGCCGTCGGCTCCCTTTGGTAACGCTCTAAATAAGCTGCAGGTGAAGAAGCTGAAACACGGAGGCCTGAAGGTCCCCCCGCATGTGAGACCAATGTGTCTAGGCGCTAGGGCAGGCTCCCCTTCCCCACCACCCACATCATTGCCAGTGTTGCCCAGATGCTTCTCAATCGCCTGTTAGTGCTTGCTTGCTCCCGAGGGTGGGCCGAGGTTCTTTCCAGCTGTGGATGTGTCTGACCCACCGTGGTGCCGATGGGTGGGGTGCTGGAGCTGTTCAGAGAGGGCCAGCCCGCCACTCTTGCGCACCCAGCATGGACTGCTTCCATTTCACACCCAAGCCCAGGCCGGCAGCACCAGGACTGAGGCTTCCTGTGGGCACCAGACAGGACGAGACCAGCAACTCCGCATTACCTTGCGATTTCGTCTTTGCCAGTCCCTCTAGGCGTGGTCAGAATGCCTAGGGACGCTGTATGAAGTCAGTCTCTAGATATTTTGGTCTGTAAATATTTTTGGTCATCGAAGGCAAGCCATCCAGCTCAGATGGCCAGGTATAACCTCTGAGGCTTTTAAAAATTTTCATTTTAAACGCAATTGCAACCCATGAACTCCAGCCTATGAAGAGGTATCTGTGGTTGGTGCCAGATCATACCTTCTGGGTATGATTTTAATCATAGAAGACCCCACACTACTGGCATTCTCCATAACGTCCCTCTGCAGAACTAATTATGTTGATTTGGGTCAAATTCAAGATGTTAGCTCCATGGTCGGCAAACTGCGGCTCGCGAGCCACATGCGGCTCTTTGGCCCCTTGAGTGTGGCTCTTCCTAAGCCTTAGGAGTACCCTAATTAAGTTAATAACAAAGCACCTACCTATATAGTTTAAGTTTAAAAAATTTGGCTCTCACAAGAAATTTCAATCGTTGTACTGTTGATATTTGGTTCTGTTGACTAATGAGTTTGCCGACCACTGTCAGTTAGCTAAAAGACCTATGGTGGTGGGTTCCTCCCCGCCCCCTCCCCCCCCCCCCCCCACACACACACACACACACTTTCCACAAACCTCAGCCTGTGCCAATCGCCCCTGAAATGGTTCACATGGTTAAAAACAAGCACAACTTCAAATCCCACAGCACGGTTGATAGGCCCCTGGCCATGAAAACCATGTGTGGGGCACAGTCGTTAGTGTAATAGCATCGAGGGATGCTATTCAAAGAGAAGGATTTCTTCAAGGGCAAAATGTCCACGTGGTCTATTTCCATTTGGATTACAGGGGATGTGGTAGCTAGGGTCTCCCTGGGATGACCATCTTAGCATCTTCTCTCTGGGATGCCCTATCAGCTTGAGAGCAGCTGCCTCTTTCCCCACAGTCCGATGGTAACTGCTATTGCCCTCCCAGAGTTCCTCCGAGATGCCATGCCGAAGGCCCTGCAGGGCGATGGCCTCATTTCCATGTGGACAGGATGTGTGACTAAAGGGTGAGGTGCATGCCGTCAGAGCAGGGAGACCATTCGCTACTAATGTCACTAATCCATGTCATCAGACTTACTGGGACGCTACTTCTACTCCTAATACATCGTGGAAATCATACTTTTCTGCTAAAACCAGTTATCAGCTTAGCAGCTTGAGCACTCACGTCTCTCTTTTCATCCTGCAGGAGGATGTAGTTTGTAGCTTTCACTTAATGTCCATAAGATGCAGTGTCTAATAAATTACAAAGTTGGAACTGCGACCTTGGTACCACAGTCACAGAACTGGGGGTCGTTTTCTAAAAGAAACTAATGGAACAAGGCCTCTTCCAACAAAGAAACTGTTCTGTAGAAATAATTTCCTCCATGAATTTTATATATTGTATACAAATATAAGGTATGTATCTAACTACAAAGACAACCTTATCATCGTGTAGAAACCAGTATCCTCTGTTACTGCACAGAAGTGATTTTCTCATGATGAAATAAAGTTCACACACATATGCCTTCTCCATAACTTTGGTTTGTTCTATTTGTTTCTCCCTCATTCTAACTCATTCAAACAGTGAGACAAGATTTAGAAAACAAGGAAAAATATAATGAATAGCTTATTTTTAAAAAAAAAGATTTAATTAATCTGTAACAATACAGAAAGCCTATAGAATTAAAAAAAATTATATCGTCTTTGTTTTTTAGAAATCAGTGAGGAAATGCCATTAATGGAGTGTTGATATATTAACTGAGCTTATGCTTTATTAATATTATTTCCTATAATTTCTGGAAAGGTTTGCTTCAGATATATTTTTTCTTTGCTGCTACTGGAGGTAAAGGGGTGGTTGGTTTTCGCTTTCTACTATAATACAATCTTTTGCATTCTTCTTAGCAAGAGTTAAAACCCCTTTCCAAAGTTCAAAGCAAAGACGTCTGTATCACAGAATACAATTCATAGGTGATTGCAAGTCAAACTTGAATTTACATGAATTTCGTCTGAGGTTTAAAGCACTTTTCACTTACACTCTTCTGAACAATCACAAAAATTTCTGCTGATCTAAAGGTAACATTAGGGAAGATCAGATGCCCACATTGTTATGAACTCTCGTCATTTTTTTCAAAATCAAATGTGTTTGTGTATTGATCTATTTGTTGGACAGTGTTTGATAACTACCCTCTGAGTAAGCAGGCTGTGGGTATAGAGTGTGAAGCAGACCTCCCCCTGCTGTCTAGGAAGAGAGACAGGCCTTAAAGAAATAGACGCACCAACAGTTGCATATTTGCAAGTTATGATAAACAGTGTGAGAGAGGGGAAAGGGAAGACGTAATTTGTATAGGGAATTGGTCAGGACAGCAACGAAAAATAATTTAATTCGATGAAAATGATAAAGAATGTGTTATTAAAAGAGCAGAGGAAAGGCAAATGTATGTTTGGTTAGTTCCTTACAAGCAAAGTTCTTGGGGATGTACCTAAAACAGTCATACAAATAAGGTCTGTTGTATTCTAAACCAAATTACCCTGACTTAAGAAGAAATAGAACTGTAAGCAATTAAGAATGTGAACATTGTGTAACAAGATCTTCTTAATACGTAGAGTTCTGGACTCAGTCTGGGAGACTACTCTTAAAAAAAGAAACCACCGAAGAACAAGAAAAAGAAAAGGAAATATTCTGTGTATTTTTCCCTATCTCCCCTCTGCCTATCTAAATAGACTATACTTTTTTCTTTTTCTTAAATCTGAAGAGAAAATGAAATAGACCAAAGGCAATATTCCTGGGGCCACATACTTTATGGAGACTGTTAACTGGCTGAAGGAGGAGGTCTCCCTGACAGCCTCAGATCTCAGAGCCAGGGAATTGCTCTCCGCAGCCTTCTCAGCAGAGGTGGCGCTGTGCTCACCACGCCTCCAGGGGATTAGGACAGGAAGGGTTGCACCCGCTATGTAATAAATACTCTTTAACACAAATCTTTGTGTGAAAAGGTTATTTTCCTTGGACAACTTCCTAGAAGTGGCATTATGGACCAAGCATTTTTAAGGCCCTTGATCTGTGTTTCCAAATTGCCTTTTAAATAGATTTTACACCAGAAATGTATGAACCATTTCATTTTACACTAATTCTACTACTTAGAGTTTCATTTTGACCTACCAGCAGCCTCTCCTAAAAGTACAAATGTTTCTAAAAGAAGGGATTTTTGGAAGGTTTTACAAGGGGATTATATTTTTTTGTTATTTTTGTATCTGATTAGGTCTTTTATTTGAATTTTTCAATTTTATTTTTCCATTACAGTTTGCATTCAATATTATTTTGTATTAGATTCAGGTGTACAGCATAGTGGTTAGACAATCATATCCTTTGCAAAGTGAGAACCCCAATATTTCTAGTACCCACCTGGCACCTTAGAGTTATTACAATTTTATTGGCTGTATTCCCTATGCTGTACTTTTGTAACTACCAATTTGTACTTCTTAATTCCTTCACATTTTTCTCCTAGTTCCCCCAATCCTCCTCCCCTCTAGTAACCATCAGTCTGTTTTCTGTATCTATGAGTCTGTTTCTATTTTTTTGTTTATTTTGTTTTTTAAATTCAACATATAAGTGAAATCATATGGTATTTGGTCTTTCTCTGTCTGACTTATTTCAGCTAGCATTAAAAGAGGGGTTTTTAAATGTATATTTTAATGACTGTTTTACATCTAAGAGTTACTTGAAATACATCACAACACATTGCAGGGAAAATGAACATGATCTAAAGGGAAGAGAAGACTTCCCAGAGAAGAGAGAGGGATAGAGAAATCCTAAGGGAATAACTGTATGCAAGCCCAAAACTTCAAAATCTGCATTAAGGTGACTGTGAAAAGGACATCATTCATTCATTACTGAGCACCTCAATGTTGTCTGGCACTGGGCTGGGCCCCAGAACCACAGAGATGCATAAGGCATAGTCCCTGCTTCAGTACGTATGGGTTTTAGTCCTCCTCCTTCCTGAACTGCATGGCACCTGACTCAGAGCATCTAAAAACTATGGCACCACCTGACCTCTCTAAAGCTATCTACCCTACAGTCAGGACAGTCATCTTACAACCAAGAAGTGAGCCATAGTGATCTCTGATTGGGAGGAAAAAGAAGTTCAGGCATAGAAGCGCCTGTGTTATCCTCACAGCAGAGCCCTTGGCCTCACTCACTTCTCACTTACTTTTGGTTTACGCACAGTTCACTGGCCTCCCTGACCCATTCATGAAGAGCACCCGAAGCATCACATTAGAAGAGAGAAGAAGGATTTGGTATAGAAGTGAGTTGAGGCTATTGGTAGCACTGAGCAGGAAAGATAGCTAGAAAAACTGAACAGACAAAAAAAAAATATCAAAAGAACATGCTATGACCTATGTTCTGGGTAAGAAGTTATGTAATGCATTTTAGAAATATTTTCATCTAACACCTTTAAAAGTTAGTATATTATCTGGAATCTTTGGTAATGAAGTATTAGATATACCTCAGAAGGCTTTGTGGAATCCTATATAATAAAAGGCTAATATGCAAACCGACCAAACGGCGGAACAACTGGTCACTATGATGTGCACTACCCACTGGGGGTAGATGCTCAATGCAGGAGCTGCCCCCTAGTGGTCAGTGCGCTCCCACAGGGAGAGTGCCGCTCAGCCAGAAGCTGGGTTCATGGCTGGTGAGTGCAGCAGCAGTGGCAGGAGCCTCTCTTGCCTCTGCAGCAGCACTAAGGATGTCCAACTGCCAGCTTAGGCCCACTCCCGTGGGGCCTAGGCCATCAGTTGGACATCCCCTGAGGGCTCTGGGACTGTGAGAGGGCACAGGCTGGGCTGAGGGAACCCCCGCCCCCGAGTGCATGAATTTTGTGTACTGGGCCTCTAGTCATAATATAAAATAAGCCCCCCCCCCAAAAAAAAACAAAAAACAAACAAAAAAAACACCTCTGATCATTTTGTGTCACACTTCTAAGACCCTCTTCATTGTCCATTAAAATATCCCATGAAAAATGACAGCTACATAGACTTTAGACTCTACCTCTGTACCCATTGGGATGTGGACATTCTGGGGCATGCCATTGTTCTACCTACCACACACTCTATCATTATCATTAATGCACCACTCTATGTATGGGAAGGTGCAGCCTCTGAAAGGTTATGTAACTTGTCAGACCCGGCCTTTCAGCTTCCGATGTGCAGCCCAGTGTAGTCTGAACAGTCTATCTGCTCTCCACTACAGGGAAGGAAAGAGGAGAAAGCAATCCTAAGTTTGACACTAGATCAGTGCTACTTGCTCTCAGCTAAAGGGAAGGCAGGAGAGGAAGCAACCCTAAGTGTGTCTGCTAGGTGTTCAAACATCTTGTCAAAACAAAGCAGCATTGTGTAGCTGCCTCACATGTCTATCCAGAAACCCCAGGCAGAAAGAGGAGTCATGTGAGAGTGTTTTTGAAAAGAGCAACATTCCTACTTTTAAAAAGAAGGTGTGAGGTGGTCATTTCCAGCATAATATCTGAGCTCCTCCTCCGGGCCTGTCTCTGTGCTTCCTCTAGACCCCCAACCCCATCCCAGTGAGCGTTCTCCTAGACAGGTCCTCCAACCCATTAGGTACCAGCGGCTGCTGCTCTTGGTTGGCAGAGACAGTTGGCTGCCTGGGAAAGAAAAGGAATGTTGGGGCCACATTTTGAGACTATGGATAAGGCTGCAAATTCCAGCACCTCAGCAAAGAGGTGCTCAGAGCCCCGAGAAAGTAAGCATTTTCTTAGTTGAATGTCCATGGGAGCCATCTCCCCAACACCTTCTAGGATTGCTTTATCTAATGACTGACAATAAAGGGGTTGGGGTCTTCAAATTACATCTTAGAAACTGCTTTCTAAAAGAGGACAGAGAAGGCATTACTCATAAAGATCAAAATGCCTTTTGTTCCGTTAGACTCAGCATCACACTACCCCTTCTACTATGAGAGCTCCTCCCACACATCAAAGGAAATAACCCAGAGAATAGTCAGTGGCATAGATGGAATGTAGCCCCAGAATAGCCCCCAATGCATCTGTCCTAAATCTCTTTATAGGTATTTTGTGGTGATTTGGGGCCAGCGTAAGTGTTGCACTCTCAGACCCTGATGTCCTGAGATCCCTCCGCCAGAGAAGTTGCAACCTGTAAGGTGGGGGGATGGGAAACCTCATCTAATCTCAGAAACAGCCATAGAGAGTGCCTAAGCCCGCCCAGCCTCTCTGGCCAAAATTCCAAAGAGAGGAGTGATATGTTTGCCTTTCAATCCGTTCACAGAATTACTCTATTTAGAGAAGGAAGATTAATCCTCAGTAAGTACGGAGTTTGGAGACCGATATTAAGTCATCTACACAAACCTCGGTCACCAGTGAGACCACTGGTGTGTGCCCCATGTAGCATAAATTTACCTTTTATATATTTCCAACAACAACAATGGCATTGCCACCTCCAAAATTTTATGCACCAGGAATTGATCCTGCCTGGGTCCCTCTCCTGTCCTGTCATAGTTAAAGGCTTGGATGTGTCCTTTAATCTCTCAGGATTTCAGTTTGTTGTTGTTCTGGGGTCTTTTCGGGTTTTTGTTTGTTTGTTGTTTTTGTCTATAGATTGACAGCAGATGACCTATAGTAAGTACCCTCTGGTTTTTTTTTCCCCTGGCTTCTCTCTTCAAAATTACTCCTGAAAGCTGTTAACTACTTCAGGAAATGCTATGAACAGGTGTAGACAGCTCCCACTTCCTCAGAGGGTCTTCCTGGGTCTTAGAGATCTGCCTGTGCTACTGAAATTTCAACACTAATAGGAGACAGCTGACTAGGGATCACATCAGGAAAAGTATGGTTCACTGTAGGTACTTTTCCTATGCCTCTGTTTTGCTTTTCCTAAAGCCTCTCCCAACGTAATTTCGTTAGGAGAACGTGCATTTTCAGAGCAAAATCCTCATGGCAGGTAAATCATTCCTGAACAAATTTGGGCGGATTTTATCACGTCCAAGGTGAAAGGCATGATGACAGGTCTCAGAGCCAAGAAAGGAGAGACACTCAGTTCCTTTTAATTCTGAGAACATGCACCGTATCCCAGGGAACTTCCTGAGGGTTTCCATTGGGCCAAATTGGAGTCAGACCCTATTTTTTGTTCTGAGGAATGTGCTTTGCAATTGACACTCTGGGGAGCAGGTTAGTCCTTTGGAACCTCTTTTATCTGTGTGAAACAGGGATTTTTGGTTCTTCTGATGATAGTTCCTTAGAAATAATGCCATGGTATTGTCAATTGGAGTGGAGGAGTTGGGGACAAAGTATGCAGCCATCCCAGTGGTAGTCAGAGGCTGTTGCATTTGTTCTTATAAAAGGTTTCAAAACAGATTTGTTTCTCACTTCTCAACTGCAATTAATGCCACACTTATGAAAATTTAAAATACCACCTTCCACTGGAAATTATATGCCAGTGGACATCACTGTGACTCTGGATGCTTATTAGGCCATTGAAGGAAACTCGACCTCCTTCATTCATTTCTTTCTCTCTTTGAAAATCTTCCCAACAAATGCAAATTCTTTTCCAGCTGGCTTATCATTGAACTGAAACTCACCTTTAATGCTGCTCGCACTGTCCTTAGTGACATTTCTTGCTTTACTGTGCTCTGAAATGCAGCTGTCTCACTAGACCAGTGCCCAAGGGCTGCTGAAGTTACCAAGCTGTTCACTAGCAGACAGGGAGACCACCAGGAATCCACCAGGGCACAGAGGCAGCTGGAGTAGCACACGCTATCAGAAGGATCCCCTGTCAGTTTGCCTTTCCTCTTTGAATTTCAAAAAGGACACCTCCAATACTGTATTTACACTTCCACAATATTCTATGATGTCCATAGAAATCTTTAGTGCTTTGTATATGTTGGAATCAGTCAAGAAGCTCTACTCCCAGAAGAGTGAAAAATTAATCAATACTATGAAACACAGACTTTCTCTAAATTATTCTTTTTCTATGGTCAGCTTTCCTGGCGGTTCATGTTTCCTGGCTGCTTAGTTCTAATACAATACTTGGCACATGGTGGTTGTTCAATAAATGTTAGCTAATAAATAAAAGAAATATACAGTTAGCCAAACAGAAGTACCACTCAGATATTCTTTTTTCACCTCAAACCCAAAAGTCAGTAGGCAATAAATGAGGTCCACCAGCCAAACTTGCTTTGATAATTCTTGATCCCACAACCCCAGGTGAGAAGGGAAAGCAGTCCAGACAAGGGCAAGAGGAAAATGATGGTCCATGTCAGAGTTGATGGAAAGTGTCTTGACCTATTCCAATTATGAACACAATCCCCATCCCAGTGTCACAGATATGCCTAGAGTGGTCACACCAATATGCAGCTGCCACACTGTTTTCCATTGCTCTTTACTCTTTTTACTTAGCAGACAGGATCACTGCATGGGATGAAACATGACAGGAACATAAAGCCTTTGAAGGATGTACTTGTCTTTCTCTAGTGGTCTACATGCTAAAAACCAATGATCATCATCCTGGACATTAGCTATGAACTGAAACATGGCTTTGCATCATGTGTTCTGGGGGGAAAAAAGATAATCTCATCCTGTTTGTCTCTTGACTAATAGAATACTAATGGCTGAGAAGCCTTCTCCAGGTCTCAATATTTGTGCTTTGAAGAGGGTGGGGGGGAGTGAGATGTACATACTTTCTGCATCCCATGCTACAACACAAAATACATACATGTCTAGCTGTGTGTATGCACAATGTGAGTTATGTGATTCAACCAAACAAGGGAGTGACATACAGTTCCCAATTTTTCTTATTGTCTTTGGTTCATGTCTTTAAATATGTCCAGAAGGGCATGACAAGATTAAAGCTTTGAAAACCTTACCATAGAAGGAAGATCAGAAATAGATTCTACTTATCCCAGAAAAAGGAAAGAACTAAAGGGGATTGGTGACTGCCTGCAAATACTTGAAGACCTAGTGATCTGTTCTGTGTGATCCCAGGTAGTAATGCTACAAATGATGACTGGAGCTCCCTAAGAGGCATTTCCAAACCTATATAAGCAATAACTATACACCAATGAGCTGCCTTGAGATGATGAGTTTCTCAATGCAGGGGATTTCAAGAGGGAGTTTGATGATTGCTCCTCAGATGTTACCACCATGTGTCTTCCCTCTAAGACTCCTGCAACCAAGATAATATCAAGTGGCATAGATGGTCCGTAGGCAGCAGACCAAACATTTGCACTAAGTGCTCATGGGAATGGGCATAAAGACACTCATGCGGAATGTGTTCTCTCTCTTGCAATTCATTTGAGATGCTCCTTAGAGAACATGGGGTAAGAGCCCAGCTGGTAGGGTGTGGGTGGCCATAGGTGGGAAAAACTCAAAGACAGAAATGGACGGTTGGATAATGTGGTTATTAAATAATCCTTCCTGAATAGAGGGCATACTTCAAGAATAAGAGGAGTCAAGGAAAACTGGGTCATCAATAAACAATGGATCCTCATAAAAAGATAGAAAAACAATACTATTTTAGTGTTGAGCTATTAATCCCATGAATAATGATAGCTACCCTCACTCCTCACCCCATGGAGTGGTATCCTCACCAACTTTAAGTTTTTTTTTCCTGGTGCTGAGAATAGAAAAGGTAAGTACAATCCATGATGTGCTCATATATGCTCCCAAGGTCTGGATTCAGTACATATCTTTTCACTGATTTTCAGATGAGTATTTGGGGTTTTGATATACTCTGAAATTAATTTTACTATATATGCCCTTTCTCTTAATTTTTAAAGCAACAACTATTTTCAATATAATAAATTGATTGTTACCAGAGATTTTTTTTCAATAAAAGATCTTTTATTGACAAGAATATACTGTAAATGCCTTTTCTCCCTAAAAGAAGTCCACATCAGTTTGTGGTGCTGTATTGTTGTTTTTCAAATTTTCCCATTAAACTAAAAGACTAATTTCCCCTTGAGATAATTATAACAGGAACTAATTCTTATTTACTATTTCTGAAGAAAGACATGATCCTATATGTCAAATCATCCAAACCATATAAAGTTTAGGTGGAGGAAAATTTAAATATATTCTCGTTGGGACCATGATGTCTTAGGTCCATAAACAGCAATTCCTTTTCTCTGAGATCTGGTTTATACTTTTCTTTAAAAAAAAAAAAAATCCCCTCAAGAATAAGTCTAAAGCCTAAAAAGCTAACTTTCTTATTCTAAGTTCAGAAATGAAAATGAGGCGACTCTTGACAGTATTAAAATGAAAACCCACCAAGGCCCCTGTTCTGAGCCCTTCAAGGAAGATCATATTCCACAAACATGCACTCAGTTTTTTGCTTGAACATAATAGCATTTTCACAGGATAAAGGGTGTGTTCAAACCAGGCTCAACCCAGAAAAATATCCTCAAGAACACCCTCTGGCCATTGAAGTAAAATTACTTTTTCAATGGGAAGAAAGTTCCTTGTTGGTTTTGGACATTGACTCTTACAATCATGTCATGTGTAGTTGCTAAATTATGACTATCAAACTATGTTCTAAGAAGGCCCCATTTGGTAAAACATCAATCTCTGCCCAGACCACCCGACTGCAAAGAACCAGTTATTGATTGACAAAAGAGAAAGGAGTGAATTTAGTAATTTAGAGAAACTACCTCACAAGCCCTTCTAAAGCCAGATCAAGTAATTGGTGAGTCCTTTCTCTGGTGTAATAGTGATCTTCACAGCAGATCTGACTATCTGAACATAAAGACCTTTTTTTGCCACCAGTTCACCTCACCATTGCCCACAGTTTGTTTATTATTAGAGAACCAGAGATGTTCAAGGGGCATCCCTAGGGTCTGATCATAACTCAGAAACAGAGGTAAGACTCCTTCTGCAATGGTCAGCCCTATTTTCCTCGCCTATCCAAAGAGCAAGTCTCGAGTGTGCTGGTATAGAAAAATCATCCATTTTGAAATGGAAAAAAATATATATGGAGAGAAGAGGGAAAATGTGGAACAGCAGAGAGTTGGTAAAAATCATCACCTCCTAAGTAGAAACCCCTTAAGAGGTAGCAACTTCAGAACTAGCTGAAGAGGGTGAAATATTAATCTTTTCTTCACTCCTGGGTAAAATTTACCTCTAAAGTTTCTAATTACAACTCTAAAATATTTCATTAAAAGGGAACTTTCTCTTCCATGAAAAATTGGGGGAAGTGAAAACAACTGTATGTGACGTCCTCCGTCTGGTCTTGGGTTCTGACCTGCCTAGAATTCCCTCCCAGCCCAAGCCATTCTGGGTTAGGAAATGCCTGTGACAACGGCGGGCTGGAGGAGGCTTGGTACAGATGCATTGGTGAGGCCGGTCTTGGGGAACTGTGCACGGGCAGGGGGCAGATTTCTGATCTCCAGTTTGCATTGATCTTACGTTTAGACACAGATTCAGAAGAACAGACACTCCCTTTTCCAGTGCCTTCGGAAAGATTGCCGCTCCGTAGAATGAGTCCTTTCTCCTCCACCCTAAATCTACAGCCCAGCTTTCCCGGGAGATCCTACTTTGATTTCCGATCCTCACCCCACCAGCTGAGCTTGCATTCCTCCTTACAGTCTCTCAATGCACCGGGTGAGCTGAGCCCCTCCGACCTTTCCTCTTGATTGATCTCTGTGCCTTGAAGGCATCTCTGAAACAGCTGTTTTGTATTTGCCATTCATGTGCGTGGAGCCGGCCATGAGCGAGTCTCGATGTTTGTGGCCTGCTTTGATATGAGGGGCACT
Organism: Myotis nattereri; assembly: GCF_964212035.1. NCBI lineage: Eukaryota > Metazoa > Chordata > Mammalia > Chiroptera > Vespertilionidae > Myotis > Myotis nattereri. The sequence continues at coordinate 42,060,032 of NC_138075.1, forward strand.
TGGCCCATGGAGCTTTGTGGTGGTCTTGTTTGTGTGGTGTGAGGATGCTCCCCCCCCCCCGCCCCCCATCGAGTTGTGGTCAATGTACAATGGCATTGGAAAGCGATGAGTGAAGTTGTTCTTTTTTGCACAAGCTGGTACCACCATGGACAGCCTGCTCTGGCATCATACGCAGTGGCATAGCACGGCACAGGAGCTGGCTGAGGGGAGGCCTTAGAGGTTTGCAACCCTGCTGTATCCAGGAAACCAGCTCTGTCTGGGGCACTGGATCAGTGCATCCTGCCTGGAGTGGTCTGATTAAACATAGACTCAAGAGATCTTTATTGAAAAAAATAAGACAAAGCAACACCAACAGCAGAATGCATCATACAAATAAGCAAACCAGAGGGTAGAAAGTAAAAACATTTTCTGCAAAAGCCTGTGCTCACTGGTAGAACAGTTGGGCTTAAGGCTGGGTTTTGGGTTGTTGTTTTTTTCCAAGCAAAGGGCAGGGACCACCACTAGCTGAATGAGAAGCCCTTAACTAGCTTAAGGCCCAAAGATCTGAGTCATTGAAAAGTCTGGCCTCCCCAGAGGTTTCCCATAGCCAAGCAGGTTGTGATAGGGCTCTAGGCTGACTGCAGGAAAGCTAGACCTGTGCTACCATGCAGTGAACTGTCTAGCAAGTAGAAACTTTAAACATCTACGATGCAGACCTATTTGATCTCTTCAGGACTATATTGTAATCATGGAGACACGTGATGCACATTTCACATTTCCAAAGGTTTCTTTTGTTTCTTATTTTATTCTTTTTGCTCATCCCACATCCTGGAATGAAGAAGACCACAGCATGACAGTGCAAAAAGGATGCAGGGACTTCAAGCTCTCTTTAAAATGACATTTTTCTTTGTGCTTTTACGTTTCTTATTGTTTTTCTGTGCACTACTGGCTTTCAGACATGCTTTGTTATGGAATTCTTTTCACTTGTGTCTAATGTACTGGAATATTGTAATAGTCTCTGTAATGTATATTGTCTCAAGAATAAAATGAAATGTGGGTTTTGGGGTAACTGATGGCTGTTTGCACTGTTCTAGTTGTATCGTTGAATCTTGAATGTTTGACAGTGTGTTTAAAGTAGTGTAAAAAGATTTCACAAAACTTGTTTTGAAAAAGACTTGCACAAAGGCATGATTCATTTAAACGTGTTAAAAGCCCTGTTGGGATTCTACAAATTTGCTTCCAAAGCTGGATATGAAATTCGGTTTTAAAACTCCATGTGTTCTCAGGAGAAAATTATTCTTTTGTGTGCAAATTCATTCCAGAGTAACCAAAAACAAGTAAGTTCAAAATCTTTAAATTTTGCTTTTAACTTAATTATTAGTCCTTTCTAAGTTCCCTTCTTAATTCTTCTGAAATTCTTTTAATTCAGTGTATCATCCTTCAATTGTTTTACAAGTTAATATATTAGGGTCTTATACATTGAAACAAATTAAATTATCCTCTCTCGGGGATACCCTAGTGCTCATCTAAGCAGTCCCTGGCACCACTTGAAATTATAGTTCTCACATCTTTGAACATGTTAATACAAGACTGCTTCCTCCACCCAATGCAACTTCTCATGGGGCAGGTAGGGGTACCAAATCTTAAGGAAAGGTGGTAGTTGGAAAAGTTCCAGAGGTGATTCTAAACTATCTCTGAGATCACTCATACCCCCACCATCCACCAATCCCCCACCTCTTCCTTAAATGGGAAGGAGGTAGTAAAACAACCTGAGAAGATGAAGACATTTTTATTATATTTCATTCACGTCATTATTAATAATTATCAGATGTATTTATTAGCATATAGATTACATTTCCCATTTGATTACATGCGTATCATTTAACTTGGGGCCAGTCACAACAAAGGCCTAACCCGAGTTAGAAGTGCATGGAATAGTGATATAGAATGGAGTTTTCTCAAGATCCAGCATTTTCTCCCATTTCAATGGGATGAACTTTTCTCATTTCTAAACAGTAATCCTTCTTAATGTGGAAACGATTGAATTTGAAGAAGGAGAAAATTTAAGCTGTACAAATTAGAGGAATATTTATTAAATGGGAAAAAAAAGAGGTACTTCTTGTTTCAAAAAAGCAGAAAAGCAATCTTGACTCAGCAAGTAAACTAACATAAAAGGGCTTTGGTTTTTCATGAATCAAGCCTCTGGTGACTTTATTCAGCAGGTGCTTTTTAAGTGTAAGCAAATAATTATTATCAACGTGGTTGTTGTTTCATAGCTTTGATGTGTAGTATCTCTTTATAGGATGCAATTTTGAGCCACAATCTGCACCTTACTCTCAATTAGGCAAGTATACCTATTGTAATTGTTATCTATTACCTGTGTGATTGGTATGCTCAATTTCCTTCACAAAATAAATGGCAATAGCTTCTTTTATGTCAATAAAATTGTCTAATTGTCATTCAAATACCATTATAATAGCTTCTCAAATATTTAGAAATATGGAAAAGATACCTGTATTTTAATTTTATACCTCAAAGATTACTTTTTCTGACCAGTTTTCTTACATATACATCCATGCAAAGCACTCTTTATGAGCGCTAAGTGTGGGTAAAGATAGTCAGACCAACTGTTGTGGTGTTCCTAGAGTTTAAAACTGAGCCCATTTTTGGTATTAGCCTATCAAAAGAGCTATGTTTTCTTATCAATGTCAATTTTGCTTCCTATTTCTCTCTCCCATGCCTTTCACTTGGAATGACAACAGTTGACATTAAAAAGCTGTTGGCAGGTATGAAATAAACTTATTCTGTTACAAATAGCAAAGACCACAGTGCCTGTGAGGTGGCTCACAGGTTCCATAAGTCAGCAGTGACTTCCCTCTAGAGTGTGTGATCAGCAGGCGGCATTTAGAACTCGGGGCGCAGCAATGTGGACAAAGACGTCATTCTATCTGCACCTCGTGTCCCAAATTCCTCCTACAAACTGCATGTTTAAGTTATGAAGGATGCAGCCTGTCTTGTGTCCACATCACAAGCACTCAGGAAAATCTGTTCATGTCTCTGAGAGCTTCGCAGCTTTTCTGAGCTTTCACTAGCACTGAGGACATTTTAAAAATGACTAGATTTATGGAGTTCTGCGAAGGAATGTTTCCTGGTTTCACAGTGTGTTTATCCCTCCTCCATCCAGGGCTCTAGATCCTAGCCTCCCTGCCTCAGGGCCACACAGGCATCTTAGCGCATCCCTCTCACTTTATGTCTCTGGTGTACTGTCTGCCAGTCACTGGGTGAAGGGACTTGCACCTTCCAAAATCGATGCCACTCCACTCCCGGATCACCTGGTTGGGAGTGCAGTCTGAGCCAGGTAACCCCTGCTAAATCGGTCGGGTGTCCTTCCATCGGCTTCCGGGCGCAGAGAGTCCCAGCCCCCAGGATGTGGCCCCTGTCAGCTCACTCACAGCCCCTTCTGGCCCCGGACGCCTCCCTCCTGCATGGCAGCATGAACATGGGACACGGCGCCCCTCAGCCGCCCAGGAGCCTGGTATGGTGTTGGGCTCACCGTGTCCATCTCGCTAACCCCACTCCTTTCTCTTGTTCCCAGTGGCCTGGTTTGCTTTTGACCCCGGCTCAGCACACTCGGACATCATCTTCTCCAACGACAACCTGACTGTGACCTGCAGCAGCTACGATGACCGGGTGGTACTGGGGAAGACCGGCTTCTCCAAGGGTGTCCACTACTGGGAGATAACTGTGGACCGCTACGACAACCACCCCGACCCTGCCTTTGGCGTGGCTCGCATCGACGTGATGAAGGATGTGATGTTAGGAAAGGACGACAAAGCTTGGGCAATGTATGTGGACAATAACCGGAGCTGGTTCATGCACAACAACTCGCACACCAACAGGTACCCTGCAGCCCCCAAACCAAGCCTTCTTCACGTTGGCTTCTGGTCAAGAATGAGAGCCCAACTTCAAAGGCCTATTAAATAGACAACATTAAGGAGGTCGAGGTCGGGCAGTAGCGCAGGAGTTCTACTAGTCTTAACTGAGAACATCCTGGTGGGTATTGTGTTTGCTTGTTTGCTCACAGAATGGCAGAGACATAGCTCTTTCCTAGGCCCTTCGTTGTAATATTCCACCCTTGGGGGGAAGCTGAGAATCCCCATGCGCACCCATGACAAGACCACATTCCAGGATTCTAAAATCTAGTCCCACTTCACAGAAAAGCCATTTGAACAAGTTATTTAGTTTTTCTAAACCTCAATTTTTAAATCCACCAAATTAGGATATTAGTATTTTTCTATGCAGGAATGTTCCCAAGGTTAAATGGAATGTGCAAAAATGCCTACATCAGAGGCATCTGAAAATAGAAGCTATTGTTTCTCTTCTTATGATTATTGCCAATACCACTGCTCAGAAGAGAGGCCAGTTAATAAACTAAATCTTGTGGATGCCAATTTGGATAGCTTTGTACTTGAAGATGCCTCTTATAATTGGACAGACTCTGAGCACCCAGTTTGGTGGGAAAGGAGAACATAGTAATTCCTTGGGTTTTCCTCTACCACCAAAATGTAAGCCCACACTGTAACAGTTTTAACCCCCACTGTAACCATTTTCCTAGACTTCCTCTTCATTTGGTTTGTGTCTTCTTCCTCAAATGTATTTTTTTATGAATTTCCTAGATAAGTATCTAGGTCCTTTTTATTCACAATGATTTCCCCAGGATACATTCTCACTGGTATTTCTGGAAAAAAAAAAAAAAAAAAAAAAAAAAAACAATCGGTCTGATCAAAAGGAAAGTGAGTGAGGCAGTGGCAGGACAGTGGCCTCCACTGTTTCAGCCTTTCTACATGCTCATCGCGGCCCCTTCTCTAGCCAGGGTCTCCCAGGGCCTCCACGCCTGTTCCCTTGGATGTTTCCTTACACCTCATGCTGGTGTGTATTATTCACCGCCTCTCCAGGTGAGCACGCGTGCCATCTCAGCCTGCTGTCCAACCCTTTCAGATGCAGCTGAGTGGTTTTCTTCAGGGATCTACATTTTGGGGGAACCCTCTGTCACTGGATCTCTGAATCCACCACCCACGGGCCATGCTTACCTTTCCCTTTTAGCTTCTTTATTTTGAAGTGAAGGGGTGAATAATGACCACTGTCACACTATGCAGAGAAACACATTCTTAAAGCTGAACACGCCTGCTTGCATGCCAATTCATGTCACTTGTGCTGTCACTGTTGAGGGTGTGAATACAAGACACAATTTATCAACCTGTCTTTTAACAGCCATGTGTAGTCCGTGTTCTGCATGCCAGAGGGAAAGACCAGCACTCTTACATTTCTGTGCTCTGCCGAGAGGAGGGTGAAATGAAATACTGCTAGACCTCAGCGAGGGGGAGTGGCCAAGCTGCTCATCCATGCTGAATGGTGTTTGCGAAACCATCCACTGAAGCATAAGACCCAATTCACTGTGCAATGACGTTTGAGTTCAGGTTCTTTAAATTCACTCCGTCTCCTACAGGCGAGAGCCCCCTTCTCCGATGTCACTTTCTAGAGAGCCTCCAACTTCTCAATGCGGACTCAGCATGCCAAAAATGACCATCTTTCTGGAATGAGTTTTTTCTATTTAACAGGGAGCCTAAGGCCCCAAATCCAATTTTTCATGCGTATGTTTAAGTTTGGCTTACATTCTTCTCTATTTTGATTTTTAAATTAAGTGGCTCTCGATTAAATGATGTTGAAGCCACACCTCTGTGCAGAGTGTCGGGCACAGCTGTGGGCAGAACGCAGAGGGCCCAAGGGCTACTCTCTTTCTTAGTCTTCGATGCTTCGCGTCTCGGTGGTGGTGACCCTGTGCGAATGGGGTCACTCCCAGCAACAGCAGGGCGGCGCTGTCGAACCCATCCGTACTCCGCACAGCCACACTTCCCCCAAGGGCGTGAAAATTGGTTTGGGGGAGTAAGCACAAAACCCTCCCCTTTTAATATATAAAGCACAGATATGCGTGCACACATAAATTAATACACAGTGTGTCTGTGATATTCACATTTCGTGTAAAGAGGAGCGATTAAAGAGGAGGGGCCTGTTTTAAAAGGCTCCTGGGAGGGAGGAGACGCTACTTGTAAGCAAGTCCAGGAACACTTAACCATACAAATGGGGAGCCCCCAGCATGATGACAGGCCAGGGAAACCCAAATGCTTTTTGTTGTTGTTGTTTTCACAGAACTGAGGGAGGGATCGCCAAGGGGGCCACCATCGGGGTCCTCCTCGACTTAAACAGGAAAACCTTGACATTTTTTGTCAACGACGAACAGCAAGGGCCCATCGCCTTCGAGAACATGGAGGGCCTCTTCTTCCCGGCAGTGAGCCTGAACAGGAACGTGCAGGTCAGCACCGCGCCGTGAATGCAGACGTGGCTTCTGCTCGCTCTGCTTCTGGGCTGCCCGTGGGCGGGCAAGTCCACCCCCGAGAGGGGGAAGCTGACCCCGTCAGGTCCAGGCCCAGACAGGCAGGGAAGGAGGAGGGAGAGGGGTCGACATTGACAGCTGACATGCTCCCGGGCCAACCTAAGCCCCTTCGTTCTACTTGGACACAGTCTAGTTAACAGCAAGTGGGAAACTGGAATTCTATTCGTGGTTTGCTAGTGATTGTCCCTCTGAGCCCTGGTTTCATCTTTAGTAGAAATGAAACTCCTGGGCCAGCTGGCACGAAAACAAGTGCCTCGCGCAGTTCCATGAGTGCCCGAGAGAGGGTGTAGGACGGGACTACTAGCACCATTATCAGCAATTTTGAGCACCTTCTCTGCACTCTTACTTGATTTATGGGGATGGAAAACAGTCCCTGCCCAAAAGTAGTTATTTCCGATTTCTTGTGAATAGAAAAACAACAGATCCTTCTCATTCGTTCATTCAGCAAATATCTGTTGAGTGTCTTTACTATGTGAGGCACTATTATAAGTATTGTTCATCAGCAAAAACAAAACAGACAAAAATCTTGCCCTCATAGAGCTCACATTCTAGTTGTAGGAGACAAACAAGTAAGCACAGTTACCATGTCCATTATCGAGTGTGTGCGAAGGCAGTAAGTGAGAGGGAGCAAAGACCGAGGGAGGGGAAGGGGATCGAGAGTGCTGGGGTTGGAGGGTGTTGCAGTCTTAACCAGGGCGGTCAGTGAGGGCAGGCCTTGATGCAGTCACAGGTGAGCTGAGCCCTGAAGGGGGTGAGGGAGGGAGCTGTGTGGGGCTTTCCAGGCAGAGGGAACAGTCAGAGCAAAGCTTCTAAGGCCTGAGGGGCCTCGCCCAGGCAAGAAAAGGCCACGGGGGTTGGGGCAGTGGGAGAAATGATCAGGAAGGGGTGGGCCGGGCCAGCCACCGCTAGGACTTGGGCTTTCATTTCCCTCTTGAGCTGGAACTCTCATTGTCAGCGTGAATCTCACTCAGCAAGTGGCTACCTTAAGATAGGGCTTGAGAATCAAAACACTGCAGATAATTTTTGCTCCACTCAGAACCACAGTCTTGGGAGCTACTTAAAAGAATCCATTGTTGTCTTCAGGATGTACAGTAGAAGTGATGCCCGCCCAGTGACCTCTGCCCTCCTCTCTTCCTGCAACTAGTTGAGTTTTTCTGGGAGGCTGAAATCTAATCTATCAAGCTCAGCCTCTACATTGGTAAAAAGGAAACCATAAAATACCCAGAAGTGAGCCTTGGAAAACCTCATTCAAAGTTTTCCACAGTTTTAACTGCTCTGAGTATCTTTAGATCAAAGACTCTTGGGTTGGGGAGGACGAGGCCAAGAACGGGAGCTGGCAGTACTGTGCGGAGTGACTCTAGCCTTGGCCATGGCGGTATGAGGCTGGACAGAAATCAGTGAAACAGCATTAAGCGCCCATATTTCTTCACACCTGACAATCATCTATGCAATCCCCAAAGGAAAGGCTTATCCTCATTGGAATAACTAGTGGGCAGGTAATAAAGGAAGGGTTGCCTGCTTATCTGTTCTCTAACCATGGACTTGGCAATGATCACTACCATGTGGCCAACAGGCTTTGCTACCTGCAGATCAATGCCTGGGTCTTTAGTCATAAGGAACACAATCTCTCCAGAATCTTAGCATGAGGACCATAGTATCGAGTGTCTCCAGGATGACCACCATGATGACCAGGTTCCTAGCACAGGCTGAATTCTACTACAATTCTCTTTAACGTGTTCTAGGGTACGGGTTAAAGAAGAGCGAGCAGATCCCTTTTGAATTAGGAACACACCCACTGTGCCCGGGGAAGGAGGGTGCAGGGGGCGGGGGCGGGGCAGAGTCCTGCCTGTGCCCCCAGGGCTCACAGTCTCTTCCCCCAGGTCACACTCCACACCGGGCTCCCAGTCCCCGACTTCTACTCCAGCAGAGCGTCAATAGCCTAAGGATGGGCCGCGGAAGTGCCAGCTGCCTGCTCTTCCCTCCACCTGAGAAGCAACTGCAAGGAGCTCAGCCAGAGCGTGGTGGGATGCCAGAGAGCTGGAAGGAGAGGGAGAAGGAGGAGAGCAAAGCTGGTCCTCTATGCTCGTTACACCCCACAGCTCCGCCCCTTCCCTCCCAACCTCTCTCTTGCTGTAATGCCTGCGTGCGCTCCCATGTTCAGCAATTCCAACCAGCGAAGGACCCAGACAGCCCACGTGTCGCTTCGTTTCCTCTCTCAGATTTTGCTTTTAGTTAACTTCATTTTTATGTAGGTGAGTTACATTGTGTTTCCCTGCTGGTCGTGTTATCAGTGACATATGGAACTGGCCCTGCCAAGAGGAAATTCCCCTGATAACTTGTTTTCTTAAGCTTTCTGTCAGAGGCTGTAGGGAGAGTTAGGGAAGAAGGAGCTGAATTTGGAGCCTGCAGTTTACCTCCTAGAATGTCCTTGCCCTGCTACCCCCCGTGCAGTGTTCGCTCTGCATAGCTGATCTTTGGGGGGTGGACAGAGTGAAGGTAGCCTTGAAAAGTTTCCTTATCCATTGAAGCACAAAAGGATCAGCTACACAGCTACATCGTGGGTAGGGCTGTTAGGATAGCTGGGTCATTAGGACAGGCCAGAACCCTGGTCATTGAATGAAAACGGAAAGTCTCCAGACATAAGCAGACCAGGGCACTTAACAATTTGGTTCATTTCTTTAATACACGTTTTTGATTGAGAGCCTACGATGGACCAGGCACTATTCTAGACACAGGAGACTGGTGAGTACACAGGTGTGGTCTCTGTCCTCCTAGGAGAACAACCCAAAATAAAATGATAGCAAATTGAAAGGAAGCAACTGCAAGGAAGTAAACTAGAAAGGAAGTAAACAAGGGAAAGAGAGGCTCATTGGCAAGATCTTTTGAACCCCCTGCCATGATGCTAAAAATCCACATATTTTGGCCATAGCACCAGAAACATACCCACTCAATGCCTTTTCCACCGTGCTGTTTTAATTAGGGTACCTGCTGCCATTCATCACAGAGCCCTTCCTTAGTAGAAATGATGTCAGCATTCTTACTGGTTAATGCTTCAATGATACTAAGCCTTAAAAATGTATGGGGGCGGGGGGCGGGGGAGGGCGGGGATAGTGGCCAGAGGAGGTGGGCCCGTCCTCAGTAGTGGGAATCTTGGGTTTCGGGCCATCTTATCGCATTCTCAGGATAAACACGCTCACCCCACGTACTGCTCTCTGTGCCTGTGACAGATGAACAAATCCATCCTCTCTGCTACCATTACAGCCTGCCTTCCTGGAGCTGTTCAAATAATGTTTGGAAGAAAATGAAATTGTATGCAATTGCTATGAGTGATAGCAAAGTGCTAATGCTTGTTACTTCTATAGAGGGAGACTGACATGTAACATCCCCTTCAGATTCTTTAGTTTAACATGACATTTTAGAAAATGTAGGACCTGGAAAGATGTTCTGATTAGTGGTCTACATATTCTCCAGTGAGCCAGGAAATTCACCATGAAAAAAACAACACCACACACACAACAAGAATAACAAATAAAAGGGAAGAGGTAGGATGGGAAAGCTAACACAGTTTTGGCAAAAAAAGTAACATATGTAAATAGCTACTGGTTTAGTTTTGTGCTTACCTGATTTAGATTAGTTCTCTCAGTTACAGTTTTTCTAGTCACGTGTACCTAATTTATTGAATGGGTGCTATCCTGTTTCCGTCCGTCCTGGTTTCTCTTGGCTACAGAAAACCTCTGTTGCAGGGCAACACTAGTTTGATATTTGATTTACTCTCCAAATGAGACTCGATGGCTGGGCCGCTGTAGACTCATAGTTACCCTTGTTCTTTATGAAATTCATCCTGCTAATTAGATTTCTAGTGACTTGTAACATGTAGTTTACACAGAATTGCAAGACTAGAAGCTGCTGTACTAGAAAAAAATGATCTTTCTGGTGTGCCAATAAATGATTTTTATGAGAGAACATGATATGTGTCTTTAGAATCTCTTATTTTTTTTTGCCTATTTGGGACTGACGATTCGCCTTTGTCAAGGCAACGTCTCTTCAGTAGAGTGTAATTGGAAAGTCCCCCAGAGCTCTTGAAAGCACCTGTGATTTACCCTTTTCTCCTGGGCGCTGGCAGTGTCTCCTGGGAGCACGCAACTCCTCAGTCTTAACTTCGAGGGAAGCTTTTATTCAGTGGTTCTCAACCTTCCTAATGCCGCGACCCTTTAATACAGTTCCTCATGTGGTGGTGACCCCCAATTTCATTGTTACAAATTGAACATAATTAAAGCATAGTGATTCATCACAAAAACAATATGTAATTATATGTGTTTTCCGATGGTCTTAGGCGACCCCGGTGAAAGGGTCGTTCGACCCCCCAAAGGGGTCGCGACCCACACAGGTTGAGAACCGCTGGTTTGGATGCAGGTGGGGTCTGCTCCGACCACTGGGGACTGACTTTAACGAAGCTGCTCCTGAAGAAGCCACAGGCTCCTGCTGCAAAACACAGTGTGGCTGACCTTTCCAAGCCTCCTTCCTGCAACATTCCTTTGAATGTTTACGTGGCTAAATAACACAATTGTTTTTGTGTGCATTCGGATGGCTAAGCGATACGGGTGTTTTTAAATCATTACGACGTTATGGATCTCCTTTGCATTGTTAGTAGCTTCTTAAAATAAACTGCCTTTGTTCTTCATGAAAAGAAAAACATCACCTAAAAGTGTGTGATCCAGGCTACTCGCTCAGAGCGGCCCATCAGGCAGGTGGCAGCTGCTGCTCGGCCGGTTTCTGCTCCCTCCTCTTTCCTCATCGCCTCTGCTCCTCCCCCGCGCTTTTTTCTTCCTCTCCTATTGGTCCCACCTCTCCTCTGTTTTATTCTCTCTTTTGTTCACTCCCTAATGGAACACTCTGGCTCGTTGTTTTACTCTTCTCATGGTACTAAGGTTAATGGAACTTCTGATTCCTGCTATGTTCTCAGAGGAGCGACTAAGTGATTTACAAGAAATCCTCCCATTTTCTGGAGATGAGATCCTGTTTTTCTGCCTCCAATGTGTGCATTAATCTTTCGCCCATCTAGACAACCTATTGATAAGGCAGGAGGGCTTTGGAATCAGGATTTCTGATTACGAATTGAGGGAACTTCAGCTAAAGAAGTTCTCAGATCACATTACTGTGTAATTTATATGAATACATATATGAATTCATATGAATAATGTATATGTATGCTAAAGACACCTGCATATAGTCTTCAAATATGTGTGCCAGGTACTTCCACTGAGATTGGTGTTTATGGAATCTTAGGTCTGATATACATCACACATAACTGAGGCTACCTGCATCTGGTCTTTATCTGAAGAGCCAGCTTTTTGGATACACGCAGAATGTGGGGTGTTTTGAACAATGGAAGCAGCTAGTTACACAGAAACAGCCCTGGCCGGTGCTCAGTGGTTAGAGCATTGGCCCTTGGACTGAAGGGATGTGGGTTTGATGCCCAGTCAAGGGCACCTACCTGAGTTGCAGGTTTCATCCCTGGCCCTGATTGGGGTGCGTGCAGGAGGCAACCAATCAATGTCTCTCTCACATTGATGTTTCTCCCTCTTTGTCCTCCTCCCTCCCTTTCACTCTCTCTAAAAATCAATGGAAAGAATATCTTTGGGTGAGGATTAACAAAAAATTAAATATTTAAATAAATACACAGAAACATCAGTCTGGTCCTTTGCATTTATTATCTGCTCCACTCTGCCACAGCTGTGCTAAGCTCAGAGAAGCTGCAGGTGTAGAATTAGGTATCACAGATTTAGAAAGTGGGGATGGCTGCATAACCTTGTGAATACAGTAAAAATCACTGAATTGTACACTTTAAAAGAGTGAAGGGCCATGTTGGACAAGACCAGGACTCTCTTTGCAGCCTCCCTCACACCACACCTAACAGTCCATTCCTATTTCACCAAACCCGTCCTCTAAGGCAGTGGTCGGCAAACTGCGGCTCGGCAAACCGCGGCTCTCAAGCCACATGTGGCTCTTTGGCCCCTCGAATGTGGCTCTTTCACAAAATACCGACTTCTGCGCATGGGCCAGGAAGTTTCAATCGCACTGTACGTGCACGCCCGCATGTGGTATTTTGTGGAAGAGCCACACTCGAGGGGCCAAAGAGCCGCATGTGGCTCGTGAGCCGTGGTTTGCCGACCACGGCTCTAAGGTAAAGCCCAAAGCAGAGGGGGAAGGGTAGCAGCTGACCCCTGACCCTACCTTTTCTTTCCCTTCCCACTTCCCCACATTCTCTACCTTCCTAACAGGGACTTTAACCTGCCCCTTCCCTGAGGGCCATCATGGTGGAGAGAGTAGAAAACCTGGCTACCATTAAGGAAGCAATTCCAAATAGCGCTTACATCAAGCATGTCAAATTTGGGGCCCGCGGGCCACATGCTTTGTTTATTTGGCCAGTGTTAGCCTTTGAGTTTGACATGCTTGGCTTACATACTCCCTGTGGTTATGAATCTTGTTCACATATTTTTCCTTCTCCCACAGGTAAACATACCGTGAAATCTAAAAGGGTTGATATTGTGGCTGATAATCTTGCCTTTTTCCTCCCAACAACTTTTCTGGAATTCCCTAATAATTAATGAAGACAATGGAAATAATTTCAGTAATAAGCATGGCTGAATGTTAAATGTTAATTACCTGCTTATCAACTTACAAACCATCGTGTTTTTTTAAATCCTCACCCAAGGAAATGTTTATTGATTTTAAAAAGAAAAGAAGGGAGAGGGAGAGAGAGAAAAAAAACATCGATGTGAGAGAAAAACACTGATAGTTGCCTCCTGCGTGTGCCCCAACAGGGGATCGAACCCGAAACCTAGGCATGTGCCCCGAAAGGGAATTACACCCGCAAACTTTTGGTGTATGGTACAATGCTCCCATCAACTGAGCCACCCAGCCAGGACCAAACCATCTTTTGATGTATGACCATGATTTTCAATGTGTTTGATGAAGGAAACCATAAAGCTAAAGAAACCATCTTGAAGAGGGAAGCTTCATGAAGGTATAAACCTGGGCTTCTCTACCGTGGCTAAAATTCTCTAATAAGGGCAAAATTCTCTAATAAGGACATATGCATTTATATATGTCCTGCACCAAGAAAGGGACACACGTGAGAGAAAGCATGTAAAAGCGCTTTGCACAATAAAGATGAAAGGCATGTTGATACAGGATGAATTACTGTAACCTCTGCACTCTGCATGGCAGACAAGCCTGAGAGCAGTCGTGCAGTGGCTGAGAGCGGTTTCCGGCAGCGACTGACTCCTGGCCCTGGCCCTGGCTCCAAGGTGTGCCAGCTGCGTGCCCTGGGGCAAGCCATGAAACATCTCTAAAGTGGAGAGAATCATAGACTTTTTTGAGGGTTAAATCAAATAATACATGTAAGACACTCTGAACAGTACCTGGCCCACAATGAGTGAGCACTATGGTATTTTATTTGCGTGCAATTCGTTAATAGTGCCACAGTGCTGTCCCTCCCCACCACCACCCTTATTGTTTGTTAATCCTCACTCATGGATATTTTTCCCATTGATTTTTTTAGGGAGGGAGGGAAGGAAAGAGGGAGTGAGAGAGAGAAACCTTGATGTGACAGAGGCACATGGATTGGTTGTCTCCCACACGTACCCTGACTGGAGCCAGGGATCGAACCTGCAACCAGGTATGTGCCCTTGACCAGGAATCGAACCTGAGACCCCTCGGTGCTCGGGCTGCCGCTCCAATCACTAAACCACACCAGCCAGGGCCCCTCCCTTTTTTTATTACTAAGATCCCATTTGAGTGTGAATAATAATTCTTACCATCATCTTCTTGGGAGACAATGCCTACTTTTGGAACTTGACAAAATGTTTGTTAAATTCTTCTGCAAAAATCAATGAAAGAATGTAGGCAAGGAAACTCTGAGAAAAGGTAGTAACTTGACTTGTAGGACACATTAAAATCTATTTCAAAGCCCCAATAATCAAAGTGGTATAATATTCCTACACTCTACTACAAGATAACTCAGACATAGAAATTTTAGTAGATGTTGAATAGAGAATCACAATGGAAGAAATGAAAATTATTCAAAAATGTTGAAAAATATTATTTGAAAACTGGCTATTTGGAAAGCAAAACTATATCCTTAATCACAACATTTCCCAGATGGTAAGGTGTTAAACATAAAATATTTAAAACTGTAACAAACCAGAAGAGAATGCTAATATTCATCTGATCTTTCTCAAGGCGGCTTAAGTCACTGTAAAGTACTTTATGCAAATGGCGTATCAGTTTTCTAGGACTCCTCTCCAACTTACATTTTACATTGCGAACTCTTCTTCGCCTATGTATCATAGCCATCTGTTTTCTTCTTTAGTTACCTGGGTCCATCTTTTTCCTGTCCGAACGCACATCTAGTACTAAATATTTATGGAGTGTATTGATTTATTGCTAGGCTGCCATTTAACAAGTTCCCTTTAAGGAAAGACTGAGGCGTTAAATATGAGCTACTCTGCACTCTGTTTCTGGGCTGTATTTTCAACCTAATGGTTAATGAGTTTACCATGAACAAGTCACCTGAGGTAATGAGATCCTCGTGGTTCCTTCCGCGACGCTGACTTCCACGTGTGATCTGTGAGAAAACCACTCTACTCCATATCTTTTCCTAATTGCCTGGTAGGCTGTGTGGCTATCAGATATGAAGAAATAAGTCTCCCGTCGTATCAGTTGGGCAGGTTTAAAATGACGAGCAGGTGAAGGTTAATTGCAGCTTCTCAAGAGGTCGGCTTCATGGTTGGCAATACCACAGACTTTGCAGAATATGTGAACCTTAACTATCTAAGCATAGTGATGCACTCAGACCTGACAGACCTGTAGAAAAAATGACAAATTTCTATCAGAAAGAAATCAATCTTAGAAACCTCGAGGATCAGACGAAACTTCACGCCATTATTAAATTCTAGGTCTTCGAGATTCCAACTAAGACCAAGAATTAAGATGTTGTGCAGTTACCACTTACAATACATAAACTGTGTGTAAACCAGTTGTCCATCACCAAGTTGAGGGGACACTTGGTGTTAAGAGAATTGAGCCTTGGGCATGGACAGAGACTCTCAGGGGATCAGATGAAGCACTGAGGCCAGTCCAGGGGCAGTGGGGAGGTCAAAGCAGGGCCTCAAAGGAAACAGGAGAGAACGGGACGCAGGGGCAGACCCAGTAGCAATGATGGTCACACGCATGTCACAGGTGCTTCTTTGCTTTAGGAGTCGCAGGTCTCAGGCTTCATCCTTAATGCTCCTGCAGGTGTGTGGCAGTAACTAAAGGAAACGTAATCATCACTGGGCGCATTCCTAGTAGAAACTTTCAAAGACACTATAAAAGAGCGTATTTTTATCGACTTTAGAGAGAGAGGGAGGGAGGGAGGGAGAGAAGAAGGAGGAGGAGAAGAAGGAGAGAGAGAGAGAGAGAGAGAGAGAGAGAGAGAGAGAGAGAGAGAGAGATCCATCTGTTGCTTCGCATACACACCTGGGCTGGGGATTGAACCCGAAACCCCGGTATATGCCCTGACAAAGAATCAAATCCGCAACCATTTTGGTGTACAGGATGACGTTCAACCAACTGAGCCACCCGGCCAGGCTATTTTGCATCTTGATTTTTGTTTTTTCACACTTTAACAGCTCTGCAATGAAGATTCATCTTATGTGTGTCGAAAGAAACGCCTCAGCTACTAGCAAAGTGATGGTTCTCGGCCTCCACTGCATATGGAAATCCTCTGGAGAACTTCACAAATACTGCTAACAGGCTGCTAGTTTCCTTGGTCTGGGATGCAGCCTGAGAGTGTGGGATTTTTTAAGTTCCCACGGTGGTTTCAACCGGCAGCCAAGGTTGAGAATGCAGACGTAAGGAGTGAGTGGGTGGCCTGTAGTCAGGCGGCTGTTACTGCCTGTACATTTGGGAAGTTGATAGGATGCAGGGGTGGGGGGCGTCAGTTCATCGGTCTGTTACTTCTGTGAGCTATTTGCATTGGTAGCTGATCAACTTAAATTCACATGATTGTCACTTAAAACGTCTTTTAAAAGATTCTACTACAACACAAGATAGAATTTTTTTTAAATTTGGACATGTGCAAAATTAATACTCATACACTGGATAATACAATTGAAGAAAGTAATAGTTGCCAAAATTCTGAAAACAAATCACAGATTTTTATTTGTTGGTACCAACTGGCATGTCAAGAACTACCATTCAGATGTCCACATCTGTTAAAAGTTTCCAGCTACCTTTACTTATACCTACAACTCAATGAAAAGCAATGATACAAACCGAGTAGCCGAAAGGGAAATACAAACAAAACCCACACACAGCCCACAGTAGTCTCTGATATGTGTTTAGATGATTCCTCAGCAACACAAGTCTGCTAACGAGGTCCAGCGCATGAGCAGGTGTGCCTATCACAGCGTGTGTGGCTGCCTCTGGCCACACTCGGTGGGCACTTTAGACTCAGTTGTGCTGGCCACTCTGAAGAAGCAAAGACCACATGTTTGTGGGGATGAACGTGCTCTGTTACAAACTAGGTTTTTAAAAAGTTGTGTACATTTAATGTTGTATTTGTTTGCTTTTCTTCAAAAGAGCCAATTTTAAGTCAGTTGTGCATTTTATAATCTCTGACAAAGGCATCTTACAATTGAGAAATACTCTAATAATATTAGTAGCCATATAGTGAATCTTATTCTGTTCCACGCAATGCATGAAGGGCTTTCAGTGAATCATTTCGCTTAATCCTCATGTGACTTACGCGTTTTTATTATTAGCATTTTAGAAATGAGAAAACTGAAGCAAGGAAAGGGTTAAGTAACTTGCCCAAGGTCACACAGCAGGCAAGTGTTAGAGCCAGGATTTGAACTCAAACAGCCTCACCCTAGGATTTGTGCTCTTAACCACTTGGTTACAGGACATTGTGATTGCTACACATAGGATGTAACATATACACCACACTCATTCAGCCAATAAATATTAAGTACTAAACAGTTTTAACTACCAGGGGTAGCAGTGAACAAAACGGACAAGGTCTCTACCTTCTTAGACCTGATATTCTAATAGGGAAATGCAAAGGAAGGAAGGAAGGAAGGAAGGTAGGAAGGGAGGGAGGGAGGGAGGGAGGAAGGAAGGAAGGAAGGAAGGAAGGAAGGAAGGAAGGAAGGAAGGAAGGGGAAGGAAGGAAGGAAGGAAGGAAGGAAGGAAGGAAGGAAGGGGAAGGAAGGAAGGGGAAGGAAGGAAGGAAGGAAGGAAGGAAGGAAGGAAGGAAGGAAGGAAGGAAGGAAAGGAGAGAGGGAGGGAGGAAGGGAGGAGGGGAGAGGGAGAGAGGGGAAGGAGGAAGAAAGGAAGCTCAAGATAATTTCAAATAGTAATAAATAGCAGAAATCAAACAGGCTAATGAGTTAGAAAGTTTTGGGGTGGTCAGCAATTGGCTCTCTGAGAAGGTGACATTCAGGCTGACGGGCCAGGGGTAAACACCTGGAAGCAGTAACAAGCTGGTTATGTCCAAGGAACAACCGAGAAGCAGTGCAGCCGACAGGTAGGAAGAGAGAGGAGAGGGACCAGATGGGCAGGGCCAAACCACGAGCTCCGAAGGCCAAGTACACCAGTTACCAAACACCCAAACCTGACTCTGCCTCACCTAAAGGCACAGAAGGAAAGCACTAGAGTGGTACAGGCCAGCTCAGAATGATGGGAACCTGGGCAGCTCCGGGAACTGAGGGGCAGAACTGATAAACAGGCAGCCTTCTCCAAACCCCAATCCACCGCCATCCACTCCACAAAAGCTCCCCTCTTTCTCATCTTTTTGTCTCTGCTCAAAAATTTGACTCTGGAAATACAGCGTCTGATTTTGCCTGGGTCCTGTGTCTGCACTTAGGGAAGGGAGGACAGGACATCATGGCTTAGAACCCCAACCCCTGCATCCGCTCTGACTGCTGTCGGAAAAGCGGGCATGGGTGCTGGCAGCAAAACGAGCAAAGTGGCAGCTTCAGTCTGTCATGCTTTGAATGAATGGGTGCTGCTTACGCCTGTGCCTTCACTTGCTGGGATGTGTTCTTCGTTTTACAAAAGCCAATGTTTTAGAAATGGCAGGAAGCAAGGAGGCTCACATTCAATCCATGCAGAGAATAAACAGTGAAGGAGGAAATTCTCCTCAGTATTGACTTTATGTCTCAGAATATCAAACGCTCACAACTGATTTAGCTCAAAAAACAACAGAACTTCCACCATCCAGTCGAAACTGGGGCCACAGCCAATATTACCTAATACATCTTTTCCAAGCAATAAACACAAGAAATTGCTGCCTCTCTGCTACGCAAAACTGAACTGGGAAATTGTTTGCATGGCAGAAAGATCCACACAGCTGATAAGAGAAAAAATCATTCCTGGGGTATTGCTGATCTGGATGTCTGGACTTCCAAGTCAGAAAAACCAGGCTCCCAGCTCAGGTCAACCACTTATTAGATACGAGATTAGAAAAGTTAATCTAATCTTAATCAGCCTTAATTTGTCACAAACCAGAAGTAATAATACCTACAGGGGAGGGTGATTGTGAGGATCAAGTTAGAAAATATGGGAAGTGCCTGATGCAGCACCTCATTGGGATTCCTGTTCATTAAGCTCTTGTTGATCTTTGCAATGGAAAGTGGTCAGCATGTAATTAAAAACACATTGCTAGAATGTTTGCAGGGTGCATGTGGAGGGGAAAAGATTTACAAAAGGTTTTGAATAATTTTAAAAGTTCACGCCAGTGTTTCTTAGGGCAAGTAATAATTGCTACTATTACTTTAGGGCTCACAGCGCGTGTCCTGTGCTATTCTAAATACTCCACTTTTATTAACTCACTTAATATACACAACAGCCTATCAGGTGGCATTACTATCACCCCTCATTTTAAAAATCAGGTGTATGTCATTTGCCCAAGGTCGCATAGCTGATAAGTGATAGAGCTGGGATTTGAACTCCCACATGTTGGTTCTGGATCCTTCATGCCTAACTATTCTGCTTTACTCTCCAAAAAGCAAAGGAGCACTAATCCACACCACCACCACTCCTACGTGGGCTGCGCAACTTCCTCCCTTACATGCAAAGGTGTCCATTTGGGATTTGGAGTAACAAACTAAAAGTCCAATTTTAAAATTATGTGTTTGGTTGGTTCTCCAAAAATAAACTTTAAAAATGGGCAAGTTTTAAGTTTTGTGAGAAAAGTGCTTTATGCAAATATGAGGTTTTCGAAGACAGGGACCAGGTCTTCTTCAATATTGTCCCATGTGCCCAATGTTCCCTATAAGCTGTTCCGAGTAAATGGACGCAAACCAACCGTAACCAATGCGTACACCTTTAGCACCTGGTACAGGTCAAGCTTCTCAGCGCCTCTGTTCATTGGAGTGGCATGCATGGCATGAAGAAGACGTCAGCTGGGATAAGGCCATGGTCTGGGAGTAGAGGGAAATAGGTCTTCTCCCCATTTCCTAGAATAAATGTAAATGGTTTGTGTCCATGTATTTGACTATTTTAGATACTTCGTATAAGTGGGGTCATGCAGCATTTGCCCTGTGTGACTGGTTTACTTCATTTAGAATAATGTCCCCAAGATTCATCCATGTTGTTGCATATTATAGAATTTATTTATTTTTTTAAGCTGAAGAATATTCCATTGTCTGAATATGCCATGTTTTCTTCATCCATTCATCCACAAATGGACATTTAGGCTGTGTACATAGCTTGGCCATTGTGAATAATTCTGCAATGAACATGGGGGTGATAAAAACACATAGAATCAAAGAGTGGAATGATGGTTGCCAGAGGCTGGGGACGGGGTATTGGGGAATTGCTAATCAACAGGCATAAAGTGTCAGCTAAGCAAGATGAATAAGTTCTAGAGATCTGCTATCAACATTGTACTTACAGTTAACAATACGGAATTGTTCACTTAAATTTTTTCCAAAAGAGTAGCTCTGATGTTAAGTGTTCTTGCCACAATAATAATTAAAAAAAATGTTTAAGGTTTATGTCCAGGACCTGAAGAAATTCTGATAAAGACCTGGTCTTCTTGCAACCTGGCCCTTGACCTTGGCCCTCTTGGAGGATCACCAAGCTGGGGGAAAGAGGCTCTGTTCTCTAAGTTTCATTGCCCATCGAGAATCCTCAAGGACAGAGAACAGAGTCCCAACTCCAGGCGAAACCCCAAAGTAAACATGGGGTCTCTTTGGCGCCCTCTCACTTTCCTTTCTGTGTCCTCCACTTCTCACCCAGAATACAGTACCCAAGGCACTGAAAGCTTCCAACAGCTACAACATGCGCCATGCCTCAGGAGCTATTCTCAGCTCAATCTCTTTTCCATTTCCCTCATTAATCGAATTTTCCAGTCTTAAATTTCTGGGTTTTTGCTATATCAGTTTCTTACAACTCTCCACTAAGATATCCATATAAGCTTCTTTTTAAAAATATATATTTTTATTGATTTCAGAGAGAAAGAGCAAGGGCGAGAGAAATAGAAACATCAGTGATGAGAGAGAATCATCGATTGGCTGCCTCCTGCACGCCCTCATGTGGGATGGAGCCCACAACCCAGACATGTGCCCTGACCAGGAATCAAACTCTGACCTCCTGGTTCATGGGTCAATGCTCAACCACTGAGCCAACCCGGCTGGGCATCCATACAAGCTTCAACAGTGTGAGAAAGCCTATCCATTATTTGACAGTGCCTAAAAAGAATCTAGGCCAGTGATGGCGAACCTTTTGAGCTCGGCGTGTCAGCATTTTGAAAAACCCTAACTTAACTCTGGTGCCGTGTCACATATAGAAATTTTTTTATATTTGCAACCATAGTAAAACAAAGACTTATATTTTTGATATTTATTTTATATATTTAAATGCCATTTAACAAAGAAAAATCAACCAAAAAAATGAGTTCACGTGTCACCTCTGACACGCGTGTCAGAGGTTCGCCATCACTGATCTACCAATGTCAACATAAAGAAAGCTGAACTGCACAATGTAATTGTGGCCAAGAGGCAAAGGAAACCTGTTGAAATAAACAGACTGCACCCCTGGGACAGAGCAGCATGATCACCTTGAAGGGAGAGAAAAAGGAGCTTGGGTCACCCCCACCCCATCAGCACCCAGCTCAGAAATGCAGGGTCTGCACAGAATAATACCCAGGGAGCTATGCCCTGCTGCAGGCAAGGGGGCACCCACCCCCCTCTTGTTGTACCCATTCAGGACCATGCCTCTCAGACACACACTGTTGTAGGCAGAGGGTTGCTAGCAAATGAGGGCTGAGGAGGAAAGACCTTCAGAGGCCAGGCATGCTAAGGGTGTTTTGCTAATATTGCTGAAGATAAAAATTATTTTTCTCAGTGAAGCAGAACAAAAGCGTGGGAGTTGGGAGCAGGATGGCTAGAAGGTAAGGGTTTTTAAACTGCAGCCATTGCTGCACTGAGGACACTATAGACAACTGCTTTGGGGGAAAATTGCTTTTTTCTGTTCCCCTCACCCCTTCGTTTGTTAAAATGCTTTAAAGGGACCTCTGATTATGTGAAAGGAAGGGCCCGGCCCAGCCCAGCAGCCCAGCAGCCCAGCAGCCCAGCAGCCCAGCAGCCCAGCAGCCCAGCAGGCTGAGAGAATGTGGAACTGACTGTTCTGCTGCAGTAACGTGTTGCCTCTTTGTGCGGATGGGGTGTGAGCACAGGGGTTTGTTTGTTGTTTCTTTTGTTGTTGTTGTTGTTTTGTTGTTGTTGTTGCTCATTTTGAGGGACTTCCTTTTCCTCCTGGCAGCCCAAAGGTTGCAGCTGGGGGTCTCAAGAGGACAAAAAGGTGGATAAAAACACTCTAAAAGGGTGGTCTCCAGGAACATGGAATCAGAGTAGGACCCAATGAAAGAAACAGCCAGCAAGGAATTCCCTCTGACAGTGTTTGCCGAATGGTCTGTGGGCGCAGTGATGCCTGGTGTCTGATTTCAAGATACTTCCTGGGTGGTGAGCTATTTCTCTTCTATTACCACCACACACACCCCACCAAGTCTTCAGAGAGGCTCCCTTAGCTTATAGAACTAGGACCCATGTTAAGCAAAAAGTGCCTCCAGGCTAGAGACTAAGTCAGTGATTCTCAACCTTCTGGCCCTTTAAGTACAGTTCCTCATGTTGTGACCCAACCATAAAATGATTTTCGTTGCTACTTCATCACTGTAATGTTGCTACTGTTATGAATCGTCATGTAAATATCTGATATGCAGGATGGTCTTAGGCGACCCCTGTGAAAGGGTCGTTCAACTGCCAAAGGGGTCGCGACCCACAGGTTCAGAACCGCTGGACTAAGTGATTTGGAGGTTGGAGAGTCAAGCAAAATGCCCAGAATTTATTCTGACTACAATTGTGTTGTATTCATATAATGGAATCCAATGCAACAATGAAAACATATGATGTTTGACAAGAAATGTACAGACACAATGTTGAGTAAAAAAGTCAGGCAAAATGGAGATGTACTCTCCGATTTCATTTACACCGTGTTAACGTGGCCAGAGGTGAGGTGCAATGTTGAAAACCAGGATAGTGATTGGGAGCGGACACCAGAGAGGCTTCCAGCTGCTCATAATGCCTGTAGCTCAGTCTGGGTGGGTTGCACACAAGTTCTTCACTTGTCAAAATTCATTGCAATACGGACTTAAGATATATCTGTCTGTAAGTATGTTTTACTGCTATAAAAATATTACCCAAAAAGGGGGGTTTTCAAAGAGCTTATACAGGATGGGATGAAAGTGGGTTTACAATTGTTCATGTGGAAAATAATACAATATTAATAAATTATACAAGAATAAACTCTGTATTTCCCATACTCATATCTGTAAACCTACTTTTGCCCCACCCTGTATATCAAAAGAGAAACAGTATGGTTGTTTTAGTAAATTTCTCTATATCTAAGAATCTGACTAATAGTGTATACATAATATCTACTGCTCTAGTTCTTAGGAGACTTTTCTGTTTGTTTGTTTTTGAGTCAGGGGACACCTCATGAATCCAGCAAATGTCACTGGTATTGCTCCTACTGGCCTTTCCAACCCTCCAGGCCCAGCACACAAGCCCTGTGCTTCCGGGAGTCTCCAGAAGGTGTCTCCACTGGCCCGCAATCTGGCCGGCAGCACCTCAGCCCACTGAGCTCCCCCAGACCCTCCCCTAACTGTGCGGGAATGAAAGGCAAGAGAGCTCTGGGATCTGAGTATTTTTTATAAAGCTAAGCAAGAAAATTCTTTTTTTTTTTACTGACTGTCCTCTTTGTCCAATGGAGCACATGCTTCTAGGTACATGCCCCAACCAGACTTCCTGCTGCCCTGACAACTAGGGCTTCTTCCTGGCTCAAGCTAATCAACAGGCGCTTTCTATTCTCAGGGTGAGTTCTCACCCAAGAAGCTCCTCAGCCTTGACTAGCCACCCACAGCTTCTAGACAAGCCTATAGGTACCTTAGCCCCAGCGATGGGCATGGCCTGACTGCTTTCCCGGTGACTCCAACTCCCCAGGGCACACTGACTTCACTTGGGCCTGTCTCACCACTTTGCAGACATGCCCATGCTGGCTTGAAAACCTGCGAAAGACCCCAGCAAGCAGTGTAGAGGTCCAGTTCTCTGCTACTGGAAGCTCCTGTGGTTCACTGGGAAGTCCAAGCCGCTAGCAGGCCCGACTTCTGTGTGTTCCAAATCTAGCATCCGAATGTAAAGGTCCGTGTCTTTTTATGTTTAAGACTGCATCAATGTTCTAGATCAGAATAAATTATTTTAGATTTCAATATGTATATTTTGAAAGGGAGAGAGTACCATCTACTTTATGCTCTGGCTAGAGTGATGAGAATAATCAGTTTTTATTTATCTTCAGAATATGGGTAATGTTTTCACAGTGTTTTAGTGCATAAACGTCTGGAGCAAAGAAAGAAATAAAGCAGTAAAATTGCAATCACATCCTTTTCAGAACCACTCAATAGCCTGAGGTGTCAAGTTCAAATGGCAAATCCCTCCACCTGCTGGTGTAAGCCTGTCTCTGCTGTCCTCACACGGAATCTTTTCCTCAGAAATACAAGACAATTTGTCATGAAAAATGATAAAGGGAGTAAACTTCATATTTTCATCTTAAACCGGAAATGTGTAATGATTCAATAACTAAGATACTATCATGCAAGAGGGTAGAGGAGTAAATAGGACTTCCAGGAAGAAAAAAGAAACATCTGTTAGCTTCAAGACAAATACAAGATTGTCCTTCCATCCTTGAACTTAGATAGCACTTAAGATCTGGGCTAATTGGTTTTTTTTTTTCTCTAGTACATTCTGCCTCGAAATTTTATGTGAGCGAGTTGCCTTGACCTAGTTTAAAAGTTCTTGTAGCCCGGCTGGTGTGGCTCAGTGGTTGAGCACAGACTTATGAACCAAGAGGTCATCAGTTTGATTCCTGGTTAGGACATCAAGACACATGCCAAGGTTTGGCGGGGGGGGGGGGGGGGGGGGGGCTGGGGGGAGTGGTGCAGGAGGCAGCCAATCAATAGTTCTCTCTCATCATTGATATTTCTTTCTCCCTCTCCCTTCCTCTCTGAAATCAAAAGTATATATATTTTTAAATGACCACTCCCACAATAAGTATATAGATTTATACTTAAGTATGGGGTGGGGGAGGGGGTAACGGGAGGGCATCAGTTCCCAGAAAACAAGGCACTGGGGAAACAGAGTAACAGTTTGTCTGGCTGCTCTATGGTCTGTTTGGTTCACTGGTATATCCCTAGTGCTCAGCACAATGCTGGACACATAGTCAGTGCTTAACAAATATCTTCTAGTAAGTCAATAAATTAAAGCATTGAATTTGAAAAACAGAGATAGGTAATGCTCTGCAAAATTATGCTTAATGAACTATAAAACATCAATGACAACAAGAAATGCAGCGAGAAAAGCCCCTCATCTGTGTGAGATCAGTTTTCTGTGCTGTGCTCAGTACGGCCAGGGGTGAACCTGAAGGGGGTGGTGAAGGATTAAAGAAGACAGACAACAGAATAAAGCTGGGGCTAGGTGGGACACTGTTCTCGGATGGAGAGAGTGCCACAGCCTGCAAGCTGAATCTTTATGTTATAGCCAGATTCCACGAGGCAAAGTAAGGGCATGGTCAATATGTTTACAATGTTCTCGAGGGTTTCGAATCTACTCAATTACATGCACCTGAACTCTATCAAGCTTTTTTTTTTTTTGGCAGCACTTGCTGCACCTCCCACAGCCTGCCTCACTTAGCCACCTGGGACCACAGGTTCTGACCATAAGGTCAAGCTTACAACTATAGCCTTTGGCTTTGCCCTCCAAGCTGGGACTTGCATGTGGCTTTGCCACCAGAGGACCGTGCCCTCTCATTATTCCGAGGCTTGAACCTGTCCAAACACTGTAGCCACTCTCCACAGTTTACAATATATCATCCAGTTTCCCAGGCTCACTTTTGATATTACTAAGCAAAAAGGAAGCTATTTTTTTCTGTATCTTATATCTTAAGCTAATAAATGTTACCTCTCATTTTCTAAGCACCTTACTGCTTAGAGCTTTAAAGATGGGTAATTAAACAGCTAAGAGGAGTTAAAGTACATGGCGTTTGGGAGGTTAGTGTTTGTGATTCCTTAGGTTTACCCCTTAAGGGAACAAAATTCTAAAAACCAAAAATACTGGTAGGGGAACTATATACTTTTCCTATGGTAAATCCTGCAGTTAATCAATCAATCTCACATAAAGGGCAGGTCAAAATTGGGCCCCATGAGGGGTTAGTATGACAAAGAGACAGGTGACAGGGAGGCTGTCTCTAGTGCATGTCACATCATGATTATCTGCTGAAACCCTATGCTTAGCACATCTCTCACTTCCCTTCCTCTGTCAGCATTTGGTCATATCTCTTTGCAAATGTTTCCCAGAATTAACCTCCTCATCCGTTCCCATAACAAGTTGAAAGTCTTTTGTGAAACACAAGTCTTGTTGCATGAGTAAGAATACCAGAGGGTAAAGCAAAGACAAATGGCATATAGACTTGGGTGTGCAAGAAATGCACCTTTATTATATACATACATAAATTTCTAATCAGTTTCTAATTTGAATGTTCATTCCTACAAGAAGGGGAAAAATGTGATCTCAGTCTATTGGTCCATTCAACTGAGGTCCAAGGCACAAGAGGTGAGGGTGGGGGTGGGGAGCCCTGGCCTCGACTGTCTCCCCTGGGGTATTCTCCGAGTCAGCCTTCGGCACTCACTCTTCAGCCAAGGGCTGAAATACAACTGGGGATGGGAAGTCTGTGAATATGTCTAAGCCCCAACTGCTGAGAGCCTCCAACCAGTTGCATCTTCCCTGAGGTCCTGCTCCTTCTTGGAACTCCTCAGAAAGCAGAGCAAAGCCCCAGGCTGCTCTCAGACACTCCAGCTTCCAGGGGTTTCTGCTGTCTCCCTGGGGAAGTAGGATCCAGGCTCCTCCTGCCAAGACCACTGACCTCTCTACTCCCTCTACATCCACGGTGTCATCTTCTCAGACCCTTGGCCGCCACCCTTATGGTTCTCCCAAATGTTAACCTAGGCCAGCAGGCAAGCCCAGGAAGGCTCACATCCTTCCTCGGAGACTCAAAGCTCAAGTGCTACAGTGGCTCCTCAAGGGAGATGGGGAAAAGATAAACCACCAGGAGAAGAGTCAAACATTGACTTTTCAAAATATTTCTAAATATAATCCCAACTCAAAAGTTGACATCTTAATAATGCTGCCAACATTCCCTAGCACTTCCCCAGTCATACTTATTTTTTGAGCTGGGCCATCTTATGGAGGGAATAGGACGGAGAGCATTAGCCTTACTTTCCAGACATCAAAATTGAGGCACTAAGTGGTTCCCTGGTCTCAGCATATTCCACAACAGGCATGTTAAAATTGTAAGTGATTTGAGGGGCAGGGGTTGTTAAATATCTGGCTTCTCAGGAACTCCCACTGGGCCACCCCTAACAAGTCAAACCACTGTATTGTTGAGCAAATCAAATATGACAGGGCCTGAGATTGCCAGGAACACCTGCTTGCTTCAAGACAAGCCAAATTTATTCAGGTAACAAGTGAATGGTCACAGTCACAGCCAATTATAGAGGTGGCAATGCGGTTGGCTGTGCTGCCTACAGATTCTCAGGGAATTCCATTGTAGAATAAGTCCAGGCTCTCAGTCATCTCACTAAATATTTAAAACAGCAGCTCCTAGGTAGTAGCCTTGGTTGACAGATTCATTCATTAAATGTTCTCTGTGAAATGTACTGAAATCTGTTCATTGAGCAGAAAGCTCAGCTCATCTTTTACGCTGTCCATCTCTGGGATGCAAATGACCTGTTTGTGGGGCCACTTTGGACCTCTGGCATTTCCCTGAATTTCAGAACTAATTAAAAGTAGGTCAAAAGGCCAGAGAACAGTACAAAACAAGCCAAGTGGAGAAGGTAAGTAGGTCCTTAGAGGTGCCGGCAGAATTCAGGTTTACTTAACAGATCCCAAATCCTGTTTCAGAGGAGGGAAAACAATATGCAAAGATTTGAGAACCTCTTCAGCCATTTCCTTCTGAAGTGATCTTGAGCAAGCTACTTAATGTCTCTAAACCTTGGTTTCTTCATCTGTAAAATGGGGAGAAAACTAGAGCTTTCCTCAGAGAGCTGGTGAGAGGACTAAATGAGGGAGTGCATATTGAGACCCAAGCCAGAGCACTTGGAAAGTGCTCATTGAAGTTTTGATGAACCTGAAAGTGGTATGTCAACACAATCAGGTCTACTCTGACACACAGGAGCTGTTAACCTATGTTTGTCTACCTAATATCTTTCTGTGGTGGTCACTACAATGGGCTCACAGACCTCCAACCGCAGGGAGCATGTCTAGGGTCCTCAGATATCCTCGCTGCGTTTGTGCAGAAGCCACACCTCCCAGGGGCTGCTCCCATCAGTGACTAAGAGCCTGGGGACGCCTCTGACCACTGACCGGTTCCATAACTGCCCAGTGGCCTCACTGGATCTCCCTGGGATTGCACTGCAGTCTGAGATGCTCCCTCACATTCCTTCTTCCCTCTCCCCTTCACTGGGGGGTCAGACTTGCATCCCGTTCCAACACCCTCCCAGGCTAACTTCCCCATTTCCTCTCCCACAGACATTGGCTCTAATAAAACCCTGGCATGTTTAATCCTATCTTCTCATCCGCTTCTCTGAAGATGCAGACTAACACACTTTCCAAGGGTTCTTTTCCAACAGTGGGCAACTCGTGCTTGTCCTGTGAGGTGTCCTAGACATGTCCAGAACACGCTGAGGCCAGATTTCCCCCAGACCTGGGAGACCATAGCTCTGTGCGTCCCAAACTTCAGCTACACTTATACTCCCCTTTTTGGGCACCCCCAGTGCTAGGTCTGATCAAATAATCGAAGCGCTAACCTCCTCCCCTTGGAAACTGGCCTTTAGATAATTTAGCAACCAATCTTCGCTTTCGCTTAGACCACATTCCATTTGCTAAGACGAATAACCTCCCCCTCTGGATTTGTCCAGGATCTGGACCTGCCCAGAGAATTTCCCACCAAAAGAAGCCCGCCTAGACTCCTTTAAAATCTCTGGCTCCCCTTCCCTGGGTCCTGGTGCTGTTTGGAGGCTCAGCCCATCTGGGTTCCAGATGACCTAATAAATTCATAATTCCTTACCACCTTCAGCCTTTGGTGACCCTAACATTTGATCACCCCTGGATCAAATGGCTCCACCAGGAAGGGGAGCCATCACCCAGCTTCAGTCACCCTGAGTTTGCTACTCCGAGAGCGGTAGGCAGCGGCAGCTTGAACTGGGCTTACCTCCAAATCCTACTCGGGTGACACATCTCACCAGCCTCGATTAGGCCTCCCTCCCTTATGGGCCCTCCCGAACCAGCCAAGGAGGATGCCGGATCAGGAACCTCTCCTTCTCCATTGCTGACCCTCCATCCCACAGCGGCCAATCTGCTCTAGGTGAGTGACGTTCCATAATTTCCATCTCGGGTCTTCTATCCACTTACTCTCACTGACTTCTGGAAAGTCCTCTCTTCTCAAAAGCCCTAGCACTAGGCCAAGAGACTCCTTGGCTGTTTGGCCGCGGGTCCTCCTGGACTGGGGACGCCCAGTCTGGAGAGTCACCCCTCACTTCTCGCAGTGATC
Organism: Myotis nattereri; assembly: GCF_964212035.1. Lineage (NCBI taxonomy): Eukaryota > Metazoa > Chordata > Mammalia > Chiroptera > Vespertilionidae > Myotis > Myotis nattereri. The sequence continues at coordinate 42,089,667 of NC_138075.1, forward strand.
TGTTTAGCAGTGGGGATACCTGCTCTACACAGTCACTTTTGGGCTCGTGGTCTTTCACTCACCCTTCCTCTCCTGTGGGCCATGCTTATTCCCTTACCATGAGGAACCTCCCTCCACACCCCCTAAAATGACCCCTCTTGGCTGTCTTCTTAAAAATCTCGACCAATTAGACTCATGGGGAGATCAGGCCCAAACACCTCATTTTCTTTTGTAACGCTGTTTGGCTATTACATAAACTTAATAATGATTCTCAATGGTCAGAAAATGGCACTTTCTACTTTAACACATTGCGCGATTTAGATAATTGCTATCCCTGCAATGGAAAATGGTCAGAGATTCCCTACGTTCAGGCCTTTCTCATCCTTTGGTCCCAACCTTCTCTCTGTCAGTCCTGCGCTATCTATCAGATCCTTCTCCTTCACACAGACCTCCTGGGACTGGCCACCAAAGACTGAAGCTGCCCAGGCCCTGATAAGACCCCACCGACTTACTAGTAGATTACCATTGTTTGCTTTTGGTTATCATTGGCTAAGAGTTATTGAAATTGAGTTATTCTAATGATGGTCATTTCTGAATGGGGAAAAAAGGCTTGTGCAAATTCTAGAAAGGTTTGTGAAAATTATAAAAAGTTGTGAAAATTTTAAGTTTAAAGGAAGACACCAGTCAAGCTCCAGTCCCATTCCTCCACCTAATTTCTCTCTGGTGGGCCTAGAGTTACTTTTGTCAGGCTGGGAGAAACATACCTGTCCGGCCTCTGGACACAGAGTGACCCATCCACATGACCATCCCAGGCGACACTTGGGTGACAGGGTCCTGATCACTCCCTTCTCTCCTGGTGAGCTAAAGCAACCTGCCCAGGCTCTCTCCTGTTGCTATGTCCTTAGATTGGAGCCTAGACTTATTTCTACTGCTCATTCACAGTCCTTGACACTATCATTCAAAGCTTCAACAGGTCTTCCTGTTTGGTATTTAGGAACTTCCCTTTTCTAGCTCTCTTAAAAGTCAGCAAAAGCAAAGAAAAAAATTATAATTTAAATCGTGTGCATGGCCATCATGTACTTGTCTGTATGTTATATGTGTTTTCTGCCTCCAGATGGCACTTTAAAATAACATTCTAGAAATTTCAGTCTGTTCTAGGAAGGAACTTGCAAAGATTCAGAGCCCAAATCAAACAGGAAATTCTCAGGAGTAAAAAGTATCTTGTGTCCGGTGTCATACGCCTAGAGTAACAGTTCCCGATGGGAGGCATCTGGCAGTAGTACTCCAGATGTTTATAATCCACACATTGGGGCGTTATGAATTGCTTCCAGTGCTCAATCCACACTTCAATGAGCTCTGTGCAATGTTTTAAAATCTTGCATATTGTTATATATATATATATATATATATATATATATATATATATATATATCTGTACGTTGAACTTAAAAATATAAACTTTATAATATTTGGCTACAACCCTCCAAACTAATTATCTCTTTCCTTCCACCAAATCATTTGTCATAATCCTTGTCATTCTAGCTTTTGCCCCAATAAAACCAGCAAGGGGCAATACCTCACCCCCAGGGTAACCTCCCCTCCCTTTCACATCACTAATCAGGCAGTTTAGACTCCTTGACCTGTTCCTCCCCAAAGATAACATCTAGGCCTCAGTTGTATTTCAGCTCCAGGCCCAGAAAAGCAGCAACACCAGACAAGTGATGCCCCGGCTGCCTCAGGACCAGCTTTTACCTCCCAAGTCATTTAACAGGTTTCCTCAGACTTGGGTATCACACACAAACTCCACCTAGCATCTCAATCAAACACTGACTGTAATTAATGACTTGGCATGTGCTAGGGATGTTTCTCTACATCCTTTCTTAACAGGAGACAGAGTGCCACTCCATACAGGGACGATCAACTGGATGGGAACCTGTATTCTATTCTAACTCTCACACAACATAGATGCAGCCCCCCAGTAATCATTCTTTACCTGTCCCCATAACCCATCATATCTGATACAAAAGGGCAGTCCGGATATTCCCTCTCCTCATAACCCTCGGTATCTCAGCAGATGTCGGAACTGGCATGGGGGCTTACCCACAGCGCTATCATATTTTGAAATCCTGTCTCAGGATCTACAAGAAAGCCTAGATGACATTGCCAAAAGTTTAGTTCAAATTCAGGATCAGAGACATTCACTAGCGGCTGTCACCCTCCAAAACTGGAGAGGGCTAGACCAACTGGGGAGAAAGAAGAATGTTGTTTTGTCACCCAATCTGGCCTAGTCAGGGATGCAGCCCAAATTTTAACAAAAAAGGCTGCAAAGATTAGAGAACATCAATCAAATGCATGGGACTACTGGCTAAAAATATATAAATTGGTATATCTGGCTACTTCCCTTCATAGGACCAATAACATTCCTATTCATGATCCTCGTTTGGGGGCCATGTGTTTCAACTTTCCTTCAGGATCGCTTTCGAGCCTTCACCAACCAGTCTCTGGGGGAAGTCATGCTGCTGCAACCCTTCGCTCCAACCTTGAGGAATCTAATCAAAGTCCATCCCCCTGTGATCTCGACATCCCCCCTCAGCAGGAAGTAACTACAGAAGAAATTACCTCCACCCCTATTCCATAAAACAAAAAGGCTGGAATGTTAGGTCTGATCAAATAATCGAATCGATATTCCCTGCCTGGGGAACTGACCTTTAGATCATTTCACAACCAGCATTCCCTTTCACTTAGACCACATTCCATTGGCTAAGACCAGTAACTGTCCCCTCCGGACTTGCCCAGGATCTGGACCTGCCCAGAGAATTCCCTGCTGGAAAAGCCCACCTAGGCTTTCAAATCTCTAACTCCCCTTCCCTGGGTGCTGGTGCTATTTAGGGGCTCAGCCCATCTGGGTTCCAGGTGACCTTATAAATTTATAATTCTTTACCACCTTTGGCCTCGTGGGTATCTCTTTCTGCGACCCTAACACCCAGTGAAAAGGGAATAACTCTCTGACCACGTGATTTATTATCCCTTCAGACTGGATCCGCGGAGCATCCAGAGCACCTGGCACCATCATGTTCTCCTTAACGTGGGGCTGGCTGGTCCCTCTTCACTTTGGACAACCTATAGTTCACAGTTTTTCCCCTTTGAGAGATGTTCAACTCAGTGGTGTGGGCACACTGAACTGGTACTGAGTCAACTAAATAGTGTGTTTATTAGCTCATTATCATCTTGGGTTTTCTATAAGAAGTTAGTACATCTAAGTAGATAGTAGGGTTAGGATCCATGCATTTGAAACTGTCTTAAGCAAAACTAAGGAACAGTAAATCTGCCTTTAGAGTCTTCCATCTCCTCCTTTGCACCCCTAATTCTGTACTCCCCATCCGAGTGCTTGCACATTATTTTGCCGTTTGCTGCTCAGAGGTCTCCCTGGAAGTGAGATCTACTCATTCCACTGCTCCATCCTATTCTTTCATCCAGCAGGGAAGCTGGTGGAGCTATTTCACACCAGCATGTGAATGACTCGAAATTGGCTTAATGCTGTGACTATCCAAGAGGTATTCAAAGCCGATTTTAAAAAATACATAAAATACATTTTTTATGATCTAATATGTCAAGGGACCTTCTCTTTCAGCCCCCTCCCCCCAAACATGACCACCAGGACTAGTATCTTTAAGGTCAATCATTGTGATGCAGTCGCGCTCACTCAGTGCATTTCTGGCCTCATCTGATGGCCACACCTTCGTCCCCAGGTCTTCTGTAAATGCTTCCTGTGCGGGTCATCAGTGTTGCCTGAGGCCCAAATCAGTCTCAGTTCTGCCCAAAGGCCTAGGATCTAAACCCCTGAAGCTTGGGGTACAAGAGGTTGGATATTTTACCAGACCTATGCGATCTGAATTTTCATTTTTATGGTGAGGGTTGCATTTAGCCTGATTAAATAATCCTGCACCCCCCCTCCCCCGCCAACACCACCACCAATGCATCAACTCAATACCATTATCAGCTCTGGTTTATTATTACATGTAAAGTCCATTCCTCAGTTCCACTAACGTGTTTTTTTTTAAATTCAATTCTGACATTGGACTCTTTCTAAAATAATAGATGAATGGTACTTGAAAAAGAAGAGGCCTCTAACATTCTAAAATACAATGTGTTTTCCTTTTCCAGGGTTTTGGGTGTGGGGGGGGGGAGGGGTAGGAGAAAGAAAAAAAGAAAAACCCACATGTACAAATAAAGCCTGTATTTGTGAGCGGTGCAAAGATCAGCCTGTGCTGCGGATTAACACAGACTGCCTTTGTTTCATGTAAACAAGGTAACTGGCTCAGTGAGTTATCCCTTCATTTTCCACACGCACACATTCTCCATCCCCCCCCCCCCCACCCCCCGCCCCGACTCCATCCCCTTTCCCCTCAAAAGTCGTTCAAAGTAAAAGCGCCTGCCTCCCAATCACCCCGAAGCCCAGCTCAGAACTTCCTGACTCTCAGGACGCTGTCCCTACAGGAGGGCACTTCGGACAAGGCAAACAGGGGTCTGGGCAGCCAAGAAACCCGAATCGTTGAGTCTCAAAAAACAAATGAAAGGAAAGGAGGCGCCCGGGAATTCCTGCTGAGGTCTGGGCTCCAAGATGGGGCGATGCCAAGGCCCGACAAGGCGGTGGCACAACTGAAGTAAAAGCGCACTGACCCTCCAACGTCCCTTCCGATGCTTATGGGATCCCCTTCCAGGTGAGAAACAATGGCAATAATGATGCTCAGCAAACAGACATCTGTACAAGCCGAGTGTGCCCGCGGCGTGAGCACACACATACACACACACACACACATCCTGCTTGTGCCCGAAAGCCCGGAGCGGGAGGCAGGAAGATGCTGCGCTCCCAGACCCCGCAGGTCCCCAAAGGCGCCTCGGAGCGGCTACGTGACTCGCCGAAGGTCTCGCTTCCAGCAGCCGCGAGGGCTCCGCCCGCCCCGGCCCCTCAGCCCCAGCCCCGCCCCAGCCGGGCTCGCGGGGCGCGCCTCCCGCCAGCAGGGGGCCCCCCTGCGCGCGCCCGCACCCGGCCCCTGAGCCCGGGGAGGGGCCTGGCCGGCCCTCGGCGCCCCGGCCCCGGCCCCTGCCCCTGCGGCCGGGAGCGGGGGCGGGGCCGTGCCGGGGGCGGACCCCGAACTTGCTTCCGACTCTAAAGCAGCGGCGGCGAAACGGCAGAGCCTCCTCCACCCGCGTCCCGCCGCCGGGCTCCTCCGGCCGCCCGTCCCTCTCGCGTCGCCGCCCGCCGCCGCCATGGCCAAGCCCCTGACCGACCAGGAGAAGCGGCGGCAGATCAGCATCCGCGGCATCGTGGGCGTGGAGAACGTGGCGGAGCTGAAGAAGGGCTTCAACCGGCACCTGCACTTCACGCTGGTCAAGGACCGCAACGTGGCCACCCCCCGCGACTACTTCTTCGCGCTGGCGCACACGGTGCGCGACCACCTGGTGGGGCGCTGGATCCGCACGCAGCAGTACTACTACGAGAAGTGCCCCAAGGTACCTACCCCGGCCGCCCGGGAGGGGCCCCGCGGTGACACTTCCCCGCCCCCCCCCCCACCCCCCGTCTCTCCCCCGAAGTCCGGGGAGAGGGGTCTGGGCGGTGGGTGGGCCGCCTGGGAACAGCCTGGCGCTGGACCGGCCCCCATTCGCGCCACCCACCGGCCCCACGCAGAGCTGCCCGCCCCTGGGGACCGCACACGCAGGCCTCCCTCGCCTGACCGCTATTTCACAAACAAAAGTTGGAGCATTTACCCTCCACTTTTCATCCAGAGGCGCCTCCTGTGTGAGTGCCCAGCACAGCTGTAGGCCCCTGGCTGTAGGCCCTGGAGAAAACGGCCCAAAGTCCTGCCTGGGGAAACAAGTATCTAGAGTTCCCCAAATGGTCATAGGCGCCGGGGGAGGGGCTGGGGGCGGAGAAGTTGGAGGAGCCTCACTGCCCGTAGAGCCTTTGCAGGACTAGAACGGCCTGCGTGTGGTGGGCGAGCTCTGCGCCCCCTCCTCTCCCCTTCCCTTCCCTGCTCCAAGGGATAGGGTGTGGCGCTGCTGGACTTCTTGATTCCTGCAGCAGGATGCCTTCGCCCAGGGTATGCTCTGAACTTTAAGACCTACCCTGGGAGCTGCTGAAGACGGGCTGTTCACAGACCACCCCTGTGCACTGGGCAGGGCTGGATGGAGGGTTGCTTGGGGTGTTTGGGGGCGCACAGAGGGACACCGTCTCCCCCTCGCCAATCTGGGAAGTGGGTCGGGAAGTTTGAGGACAGCAGGGAGAGGGGTTGTGTTGTGCAGAGGAGGGTGAGAGAGCGGCTCTGGCTGCTGTAGGGAGGTGGGTGTGAGTCAGTGTTGGGAGAAGAAACTGGAAAAGCTGGTAGGAGGCGCATTGGAAACGGTGAAACACTGATACAGCCTGAAGGCAGTGAGAGATACACCAGGAATGTTTTAATATGTAGAAAGCATGTAAAAGAAAAGGACAGTCCATAATCACAGTGCCCAGAACATCCGTGAGGAAAAGAGAGGAAGTGTTCATAATAAGAAAGGGCAATGGTAACAAAACTTTCAAATGGAAAGTAACTCTTCCTCATTCCAGAGGCCTGGGGCTCTATCCCAGAGTAGCAATTGCTAAAAATATATCCTTAGAGAAGACTTTGTGTATAAATATATGTACTGTGTCTTTTCTTTTTCCATGAGGGGACTGGCCCCTAGCATTGGAAATTTTTTTTTTTTAAGTTTTTAAACCGGAAAGTGAGATGATGAGCCATATTTAGGACCTCAAACCACCACCACCACCACCACCACCCCCCCCCCCCCCCCCACACACACACACACACATACACACTCTTCTGTAGCATTTAGCACCAAGCATCTGGCCTTGTCTGTTTCTCTCCCAGTGGCTTGTCTTGCACTTTATAGTTGTCCTCATCTCTAGGTAGTTTTTTCACTGGGCTCTCCTTCCCTACTTGAGTGTAGGTACGAGCCAGGTATTCTGATAGGGATACAACCGGGAACAAGATGCATTCCACACATGTTAGCGAAGTATCTACAGTGACAGCGGTTCACCTAAGTAGGAGGTCCCCGCCCCCATAGAGCATGGGCTAGAGCCAGGAAGTGTGTCCAAGCACCTCCCCTGCTCTCTAGCAACTATGCAGTTGAATCCCAAATCTGGGTCTGTAGTCTGAATCCTTTTTTCAAACTCCACTCCTACACTTCTAAGTGCTTGGTGAGCATACCTAGATCGCTGTTTCCTCAAACTCAAATCATCTCCCCTCCCAGCCCTGCCCCGTCTTCTGTGTTTCTAATTTTAATGGCATTGCCATCCTGACAGTTACCCAGACACAAAACTTTAGTGTCACCTTTGACTTCCTCCTGTATTCCCCATTCAACAGGTTGCCAAATGCTGTCAATTTCTGTAGGTTCTGTTGAAATTACTCTCTTGCAGTCTCTCTTCTCTGCCTAATGGAGGCCCTGGCTACTGGTCTATGAAATAGACTCCTGAGTGGCTATCTTGCTCCTCAGCAGTGGTAAAACTGGCAGCGTGCAGCTGAATATGGCTCACAGATATATTTTATTTGGCCAGTGAGACATCTTTACATAATTCAATTGTCAGTGCCTTTGGGCAGGACTTGTACACTCCAGTCTTGGCCCAGTACTCCTCATTGTTCTACGTGACCTCCATTACACAGGTCTTTCCTCTGCCTGACTCCTGGAGGTATCTGAGTTGGCAATTGTGGCTCACTCTATGCATTGTAGTTCAATTAAGCTTACAAAAGCAATACATCCTGCCCTTTGCTCAGGTATCATTGGCTCCCATGGCCTGCCACAGTCCTTAATCAAGCATTTAAAGAGCCTTCTCGGTCCAGGTGGACCTGTCCTTCACATCTTACCTCCCACTGCCCTGCTGGGCTTACCTTGCTCTCCCATCAAACCAATGTGCTGTCCCATCCTTGCCCTGTTCTCCCCACTTCTGGGCCTCTGCCCGCCCTGCACTCTTTTCTTGTAATGCCCTTCTTGCCAGTGTCTCTGTGCTCAACTCTTGCCTCTCCTGCAAATCTGTTTTGTTGCCATTTATTCCATGTTTTCCCACAAGTACCCAAGTCTTCTAATTAATGCTGGGAATAAATTTTAAATTATTTTTAAAATATTGGTTATTGTTAAATAGCTCTTCTTTATTTTCTCTTTGCTTGCTTTTTGAAAATGTCCACTTTTTCTAAAATATACATAATTATTAGTGATAGTAGTGTATACATATAATTTCTAAAGTATATTGGAGATGCTGTATATACTCTGGTATACTAGCAGGAGTATGTGATAAATGTTTAAGAGGATGGGAGAGATCTATTTTTCAAGGTCTTACATATCCCCAAATATAAAGTGAAGTCCCTTCAAAAATTATTTTTTAAAATATATTTTATTGATTTTTTGCAGAGAGGAGGGGAGAGGGATAGAGAGAAACATCAATGAGAAACATCGATCAGCTGCCCCTTGCACGCCCCCTACTGGGGATGTGCCCACAACCAAGGTACATGCCCTTGACCGGAATCAAACCTGGGACCCTTGAGTCCGCAGGCTGACGCTCTATCCGCTGAGCCAAACCGGTTAGAGCCAAAAATTATTTTTATGAGAAAATAGAAAATAACATTATGTATATGTCTTTGCAAAGTCTGTTATATAATAAAGTCTCGCTAAATTATTTTAAGCAGCAATTTTTTTTTTTTTACAAAAGCCTTGAAATGTCTTAAGTCCATGCTAATTCGGAATCATTAAAAGGGAAACAAATAAATTTCACAAATATAGCCATTATTTCAGGGGGCATAACTTCACAACTGCAAGTGTGGGATGTATATACTATATTTGTAAGCAAGTTTTTTATAGATCTGCCTAGGAAAGATACCTTTCCCCAACTCACACAAAGGCACCCAATGGACTAATGAGGGCCCTGATGACAGTGTGATAGATATTCAAACAACTGGATAAAAATGATGATATGCTCTGGAAAATAGTGTTAGATGACCCACTAAATATGGAAGACTTAGCATTCAGTTGTCACATAAAATGAAAGTGGGAGAAAGTGAAATTTCTAAGTTGACATTTTCATATAATATTTTAAATGAGTTAAATATTATAATAGGCATTCATCATATAAAGTATTTATATATTTTTGGGTTGACCAAATACTTTTCTCTTTGGTTCTTTTTATTGAGAAATGGGGGGAGTTCCTAAAATTGTAGGTGACTTTATATGGATGCATTTACAGATTTTTGTTGTTTTGTGTTTGGTGGGGGGAAAAAGGGAACCTGAGATGGAGAAAAATATATTGTAAAGGGGGATGATGAAGTTACTCACGGATCTCTTTCTTAAAAGAGAATTAGTAAACTGCACCTGTATTTTAAGGGAGTTAGGCAAGTCTAACCTTTGTACCTTTCACTCCACTCTGATAGTGTTTACCTGGCTTTTACTATGTCAAAGCAGTTTCTAAGTTTATGGAGAAATTTCCCATCTTATGAAGAACAAACACCAATAACACTTACCTGGCAGGGGAGATACCATGATCACGAAGGTGGCTTTCCCAGGGCGAAGCTTATCCATTACACTCTGGATGTGCTGACTCCTGCGATTTCCCCAAATGTGGGAAACTCAGCTGCATAATTTGTGGTAGTGGGGCCTGTGTTGGTGCCCTCCCTGCAAAAATAATAATAATAAACACCAATAAACCTGAGGTAGTCCTTTGTTATTGCCAGTTCCTGGCTTCCTAAAATAATTTAATTCTAAAATAATTAATTGTAATATTATTTACAGTGATCAGTCAAGGAGGAAGACTTTCTGGCCATCAGGGATATATGGAAGAAGTTAATCTTTGTATTTCTTGGATGACTTGGGATGGTCACAGCCAACCCTACCTGACTCTCATCTTCTAAATATTTTACAAATGATTGATGGGCTTTGGCAGTCTGACTTCGGTTTGCCCAAAACATATGCTTCATTTATGAGGCTCATGAACAGAATGGGGCGGGGAGGGGGGACACAAAACATTGAATCTAATTAGTTGGATGAGTTTACTTTTTCCTCCCTGAGGGTAAAAGACACTGAACTACAAAAGTAGGGTATAAAATGGTTTTCCCAAAGCCAATTGTCAGTAATGCTTTCATTTAGTCCTTCATACATCTATAGGAGTTTCATTTGAACCTGTGTCAAAATAGTCCTGCCTGTTTGTTTTTATACTTTCGACCTTGTGTGTTTATGTTGACCGGTAAGATTGGCCTCATCAGGTTAATGTAACCTCTCATTTCTTTGTTTCAGAGGGTTTATTACCTTTCTTTGGAATTTTACATGGGCCGGACATTACAGAACACCATGATCAACCTCGGCCTGCAAAATGCCTGTGACGAGGCCATTTACCAGGTACATTCTCTCTCCTTAAATTTGAATCCAGGAACCTTGGGGATGTAGTACCCGGCTGCCCCTCCCCGCACCCCTCCCCCCAAAAAAAAGGTGAAAATTGCTTCTATAGACATTGCTATTACAAACTATTAGAACTATAAACTACTGATGATCTCTGATTTAAGAGAAACAAAGTTAGAGAACTAGTTTTGCCTAACGAGAACTTACTTTTGCAGTCATAGCTTCTGACAGCATTCAACATCTGAACAAGCCTTTTAAAAGTGCGTGCCTCTCTGCTGTCAGAATCACAAGCTTTATTTCAGGCTCCTATCTACTTTCAAAAAATGATCAAAGTGTGACTATTATTTGTATATCAAGGCAATATGTAAAAATAATAAGCTTTTCAAATTCTGTCATCACACTTTCCCTATTACTAAATGACATGTAAAATGTACTTCCCCCTTAAATGAGGAGCCTGAAGTCTTCAACCTAATCATCTAATTTGTTTTTATGAGCATATTTAACTGTTTATCTCCTAAACTTCAGGGATCTCCATGCCAAAAACAAATAGCTCTTCACCTTGTGGGTGAGGTTGGAAGGAGGGATGGGTATTTGCAAAGACACATGCGTGGGTTGTCCCCTCCTGCGGTCAGCTGCCTGCCACCGAAGACTGGTTTCCTTCACCTGCGTTAGGTAGGGTATTTCCTGTGAAAGAACCATTGCAGCTCCCTCCACTTCTCTTTTCTTGCCTTCCCCTGATATCAGCTGAAAATAATATACCTCCCATGGCCTAGCACAGTGGTCGGCAAACTCATCAGTCAGCAGAGCCAAATATCAACAGTACAACGATTGAAATTTCTTTTGAGAGCCAAATTTTTTAAACTTCAACTATATAGGTAGGTACATTGTTGTTAACTTAATTAGGGTACTCCTAAGCTGGCCTTTGCTAAAAACTTCCTCAGTCTGATTGAGGTACGTTCGCTGAGGTCAACCCCTTCCAACTCTCCCATCCACACTCGTCTTGTATGCTTGTTTCGTCTACCTCCTTTCCGAAAACCGACTTCTGCGCACGGGCCACGAAGTTTCAATCGCACTGTACGTGTGCGCCCGCACGTGGTATTTTGTGGAAGAGCCACACTCAAGGGGCCACGGTTTGCCGACCACTGGCCTAGCATATAACCAGGTCTGATGAAGTGACCCATCTCTATTTGCTCAAGGTTTATGTCCCACTTTAGACTTACATTTTTCGAATTAAAAAAAATCCTGAATGTGAGCCTTAACAGTTGACTTGCACAATGACCCCAGTAAACTCTAGTCACACCAGGGAGCAAATTTGAAAGTCCCTTCAACGGTGAGCAGAAGCAAAGCCATTTTGGAACACTTAGAAGACTGACTTACCAAGACGTGTGACAAAGCAATTTTTAGAAAAGGGTAGGGGGGAGATCCAAGTGCATGGCCATGGAAACTTGGGGCATCAACTTCAAGCATGGCTGCTGCTTCTGCATATGCTTTCAAAATGTGTAAATTATGTTTCCCTTTTAAATAACATCTCATTTCATGGATTGCCTCGCTTTCAGATAAGAATGCAGTCATTTCACAACAGACCATCATTGGCTAAGCATGGGCTGAATTATTATCTAGTCCACAGAGGACAGGCCATTTCTTTTACCTGCCATCAGTTTCCTCACTGTAAGATGAGCAAGGTGATCTCCAAGGCTGCTGGATTCTGACTTGAGTCCACAGTGGTGCCAGTGGCCTCTGGCTGTGCAGCTCCCAGGGAGCTGACTGGCAATCAATTTGCATCAATCCCCAAGGTCACAAATGCCTCTAAGCCTCCCACAGCCTTTGAGCCCATCTAGAGAGAAATAAAGGATTTTAGCCCCATCCATCCAGACCAGCGATTTTCAACTGGTGTGCTGTAAGAATTTTTAAAACATGCAGTACCTGGTTATTTAGTCAGGGGCATTGACCTCTTTTTCCCTTAGATTATCAAATAAAAAAATGATGGTAGCCAACACAACAATAGCCATCGGGTGTGAATGAATCAAAATTATACCTATTTTTTTATCAGATCAGCAAAATATACATTTTTTTGGTGTGCCACAGAATTTTAGTTGTTAGCTTATGTGTGACATGAGATGCAAAAGGTTAAAAATTGCTGAGCAAGAGTTGAGGTTCCCTTGACTACTACTGTCTGGCTCCAGGTCTCAGGGACAGTGACTCACTAACTGGTTTGGGGTTAACAACCATTGACCCTACTGAGTAAATATGTTGTGGTCTTGAAAAGATGAACTTTACTCCACCCTGGAAAGTCTGACCTCATACCTGTTGATAACATTTAAAATCCTTCAGCCCAGTTAGTGTCAGCTTGGTACTGGACTATTTCTTAGGTCTTACCCTGACTGCACAAAAAAAGAATCTTAAGAAATTATAATAGGTTCACATTTATTGAGGAATATCTGCCCGGGAATCATCTAAATGGTTTGTTTGTATAGTTTCATTTAATTCACAACAGCCCTAAATGTGGTACATACTGTCATCTAATGAGGACTTACCTTTTAAAAAAAAAAAGAAGTGAGGCATAGAGAGATTTAGTAGCTTGTCCAGGGTCGCCTTGCTAAGAAGTAACAGTCAGTAATGGACACTGGGACTCCACACGTCTCTACAGGCCCCTGCTATGCCATCTCGTACAGTTTGCATTTGCAGTCACCAGCATCTGCAGTGGGCATGGATGCCAGAGTACGTTGCACGGGAGCTGACACTATTGAGTACCCAGACAAACCTGCACACCTGACCCAGAGCTTTAGGAAATGTTTGTTCTCTCTGCAATGGCCTGCATTTGTACCCACATCCAGTGATGTTTTCCTTTCATCACCAGCTTGGATTGGATATGGAGGAGTTAGAAGAAATCGAAGAAGATGCTGGGCTTGGCAATGGAGGTCTTGGGAGGCTTGCTGGTAAGTGACATGGTTAGCGTGTCTTCGTGTCTGGCCAGTTGATGCCTTCTCCAGTGCCATGCATGACCACCAACGGGCTTCCTAGGAGAAGTGCAGGGTGTGACCTGGTTACAGATGTACTAGTATTTGTTTTTCAGTCTGCACTGTGGTTTGATCAGTTCTATACAAGCAGTGGAGAAGGGAACTTGAACAAAAGAGACATTGCTTAAAACCCTTGGAGACATTGCTTAAAACCTGAAGGTTAACCAGATCCTTCCTGTGCACTTAAGGGTTTCCAAAGTGGCCCCTTTACTTCACGGTTATGTTCACAGCTGTCAATTCGCATACTTGTGTGGTCTGACCTACGTGGCGTTGAACCATTGTATTGCTGTCTTATGCACTTGACAGTTTGTGTTTTGATGGACTAGTACAGTGATGGCGAACCTTTTGAGCTCGGCGTGTCAGCATTTTGAAAAACCCTAACTTAACTCTGGTGCCGTGTCACATATAGAAATTTTTTGATATTTGCAAACATAGTAAAACAAAGATTTATATTTTTGATATTTATTTTGTATACTTAAATGCCATTTAACAAAGAAAAATCAACCAAAAAAATGTCATAGGTTCGCCATCACTGGACTAGTAGGTAAAGATACACTTGTTGTAGTATTGGTATGATTTAGTTACTTAAATTATTTTTTCTGTGGATGCAATTTGAGTTCTTTGCTTTATTCAGGAAATAGTTTTTCAACAAATAAAGTACATTCACAACTCCATTAAGTTAAAAATATATATCCCTATGACCAAGCAATTCTACTTCCTGATACCTGCTGTAAAAAAAAACAACAACAACAAAAAACACAATCATGTGCACAAGGAAGCATGGGAAAAAAAAATTGTTATAGCATTGTTTGTAAGAGCAAACTACTAGAAATAAGGCAGTGTCCCTCAGTAGGAAAATAGGTAAATAAGTAGTGAAACAATCCATATTATAGAATAATATACAGCAACCAAAAATAATAAAACTGATCCATATATAATGCCCTAGATAGACCTCTGGGAATGGGGAGGGAAGCAATTTGCATTAAAAGGCATACAGCATGCTACTATTTATGTTTTTAAAGACTAATATGTTCTGTGAGTATGTGTGTGTGTGTGTATGTAAATATATATATATATATATATATATATATATATATATACATATACATATATATATTCATAGAAAAGTCTGAAATTTGAAATGCTAAACGGCTCCTTATAATCCTCCTTAGAGAGGAGGGCAGAATTGGGGGTGGGGATCATAGTGGATGTTAGTCCTATCTGTAATATTTTAATTTTTTTTACAAGGAGGATATATTAGTATATTACTTGTGAAACTTAAATTTAATAATAAAAGTATACCATACACGTATATATCAGATTATGCTCTATGAAAAATAAACATCTATTGATTCTCCTATTTGAGAAATGATTCCAAAATCTCTTCATTTTACACAAACTTCCAACTTACTAGAGATCCATTTGCATGTTTTATTTTATTTACTCCTTACTACATTGGTCGCAGTGTGCTCTACTATTGCCATTAATAGTGGAAAAACACTGCCTTTGGAATGCTTGTGAAGTCAGTCATAGGGCAAGTTAATAGGCTTTCCCTGGGGCTGTCGGGAGATCAGCAAAGCCAATGGCATGCACATCTAGAAATGAAACCAAGCCTGCCTTCCCTGTAAGTAAAGCCCCCGACCTTCAATGTTTGTTGGCTGGGTTAACCCCACTCTGTGCCTGGCATTAATGGCCTCGCTCCTTCAGTTGGCTGATAAAGTCAAAGAGTGAAGTGGCAAACGAGGCTGAGTAATTCACATTAGGTGACCTCATCTCTTACCTGACTGAAAATGCTGGGACCCCATCCGGTCAGGCTCTAAGGATGATGTGATCAGGACCCAGGAAAGGACAAATAGCCACAGCTCCAAGGGAGCGAGACCTGTAGCGGAGCCAGGCCACGTGACCCAGGGACTGGCAAACGATTGTGATGTTGCAGGAACCCGAAGGATCAGCCATTGGCTTTTGTGGGTCTCTGTTTTAGGACTCCTCCAAGAACCTAACTCATACCCTTTCAGTTTGAGCTACGATTTTCTCATTCTCTGTGTATTTCTCAGTTCAAATTTCTAGAGGAAAATCCGATTAGAGGAATCCCTCATGTTACACCTGGCTACCAGCTAGATCCCTCCCCAGCATGCTGATTGGCTGGTCTGGATCAGGTGCTCTGTCATCAATGCTCTTGACGGCAAGTGACAAAAAAACAAAAAAAAACCTACTAAAAAAAGTGGTTCAGCCAACAAGGCCATGTGTTATCACAGAACAAGAAGTCCAGAGGTTGGGCCATTCCAAGATTAGTTTATTCAGTAGTGTAGTTCTGTCAGGACTCTGGGTCTCTGTGGTTCTTTTGGCTTTCCCCCATGGAAAAACAAACAAAACAAAAAAGAAAAAATTATGTCAGCAGCAAGGAAAATCATTCAGTGCACCCAGAAGACTTCCTGCTACCTCTCACTAGATTGAATGTCATTGCACAGTCATACCAAAACCAGTAGAAAGAAATAGAATTACTGTGATTTGCTTAGAGGCTTAGATTAAACAAGCAAGATTCACTTTTAGTCCAGCATCCCTATAGCATCTAAACAACATCGAAATGCCATTAGTCAGAAAGAGGGTCTGCCACAGATGTCCAGCTACTCAGTCAGGTGGCCACAGGTAAATTATACTCCTGGGGCTGTCTTTTCAAGCAGGGAGCTATGGAGATGGCTTCCCTTAGAAAGGGCAGTGTGAGAGACACACACAGTAATGGACATATCTCATGCAGGCCAGCTTCCTTATCTGTTCTCAAATGAACAACATGTACACACTGGTTATTTCTAAATGGCGAGCTAATAAATGATGCTTGTTTTCTTCTTTGTACAGTCTTATATTTTCTAACTTTTCTATAATACTCATTTTATAATTTTAAAAAATGTTACTTAAAACAATAATCCTCATTATACAGCAGTCTCTGTGCTTTAAAATACAAATGTGGTTCCCCATAGAAAAATATTTTGTGGCCGTCATGTCTTTTAGTGAAAGACCTGCAGATGTAACTAACCTCGGTGACTCTGCCTTTTGCTTGTGTTTTGATTGATGTAGCCTGCTTCTTGGATTCCATGGCAACCCTGGGACTTGCAGCCTATGGATATGGCATTCGATACGAGTATGGGATCTTCAATCAGAAGATCCGAGATGGATGGCAGGTATGCGAGCCATCTTTTTAAAATTTGTCATTAGAATAGATCTTCATAGTGTTCTAGATGATTTATAATTCCCAGACATTTAACGTGGAACTTCACTAATCTGCCTTGCGTTGGGTTGACATCAGTGAATACTGTCAGTCTCCCTCCTTTGGGCTGTAAGTTTCCTAAGAGCAGAGAGCCTGCTAGTATCATTCACCGCCGGACCCATTGCATCCTATGCAGTGCCTGACTCACGAGGGCTCTGAAAATATTTATCACTGACTCGCTGAGTGTGGACCACCTCCAATGTGTGACGTTCATTCTCTGCAGCATCCACAGTGGAGGAGCACATCTTTTGACTTATGATCTCTCCCAATAACCTTTCATGGTAGGATGCACGTTGCCATTTTATAGGTGAGGAAACTGAGGCTCTGAATAAATGGAGTTACCTCAGCAGATCACACTGCTGGCAAACATGGGTCTGTCCCTAGGTTTCCGGGCCCAGGGTCAGTATTCCTCTCTACACTCACTCTTGTCCTCCTTAACATGCCTATTTACAAGATACATCAGCTCAGGATTCTAATGTTTTAATAAGGTGAAAGCAGGTAATCTTGTTAGCTGTTTCATCAAACAAATCTGGCACATATTCAACATGTATCTTTATAGGACTCTGTAGAGTTGCACAAACAGTAACCAAGTCATACAGATGACTCTAGTTTACTTTTATATAACCAAGCCAGATTCTTAGGAATTCCTTTCTCATACCTTTGGGAACTCTTTGAATCTACAGTCAGCCCTAGTGTGGACGGTTTTCCCTGATGCTAAATGTGATTTAGGCTTTCTCTCTCCCTACCTTTGTCCCACATACATACACCATTGACAACAAGATACCTGATTCGTTTTCCAAAAAGCCTGAGTTCTTTAAGCCCCTCCCCTGCTTCCAAGAGTCAGTCTGAGGGCAGTGTGCTCAGGGGTTGGATGTAGGGACCTAAGATGGAGCTGATCCCAGGGGCGAGGAAGGATAGTAAGCTTCGTGTTCCCTGCCGCCATCCTCTTTCCCTTCTCTCGGTATTTGGACACTCTCTGGGCGGAGGAAGGACCTGAAAGATTTGATATGATGAGAGAATGCACCAAGGGGCAAGTCTCGGAAGGAGAATATTGGGAACATATTAAAAGACACGCTTCCAACGTTGGCTAACAATCAGTGTGCCTTCATCTACTTCTAAATAAACCAGGAGGCAGCATTGTGCAGGAAAAGGCGTTTGGGCCCTAATTTGAGACTTAGTTTCTAATTTGAGGCCTCCCTGCAACTCCTTACCTTTACAGGGTCTGTTGCCTTCGTTCGGTTACCTAGCTTCTCTGAGCCTCCGTTTTCTCATCTGCAGTACAGAGACCAGCTTCACATAATGATTATGAAAACCAGAGGCCAGGCGCGCAAAAATGTGTGCCCTCGGGGGGAAGGGGCGTCCCTCAGCCCGGCCTGTGCCCTCTCACAGTCTGGGACCCCTCGGGAGATAACGACCTGCTGGCTTAGGCCCGCTCCCGGGTGGCAGAGGGCAGGCCCAATCCCTAGGTGCAGCCCCTGGTCGGGCTCAGAGCAGGGCCGAGTGGGGAGTTGGGGCGCCGCCACCTGTCATGCACAGAGCAGGGCGGATTGGGAGGTTGCAATGCCACCTTCAGTCACGCTCAGGGTAAGGCCAATTGGGGGGTTGGGGCACCATCCCCTGTCATACTCAAGGCAGGGTCGATAAGGAAGTTGCGGCACCACCCCCTGTCACGCACAGAGCAGGGCCGATCAGGGGGTTCAGGTGCTGCCCCCTGTCACGCACAGAGCAGGGCCCATCAAGGGGGTTGGGGCTCCATACCCTGTCACACACAGAGCAGGGTCGATCAGGGGGTTGGGGAGCTCCCCCCTGTCACACACAGAGCAGGGCCCATCAGGGGGTTGAGGAGCTCCCCCCTGTCACTCACAGAGCAGGGCCGATAGGGGAGTTGGGGCACCGCCCCCTGTCACACACAGAGCAGGGCGGATCAGGGGGTTGGGGCGCCGCCACTCTCACACTCAGGGCAGGGCCGGTGGGGAGGTTATGGCTCTACCCTGTCACACACAGAGCAGGGCCCATGGGGGGGAGGGGCACCGCACCCTGTCACACACAGAGCAGGGCCGATCAGGGGGTTGGGGCGCCACAGCCTGTCACACACAGAGCCGTAGGGCGATCAGGGTATTGGGGAGCTCCCCCGTATCAGGCACAGAGCAGGGCTGATCAGAAAGTTGGGGCACCTTCCCCTGTCACGAACAGAGCAGGGTGGATAGGAAGGTTGTGGCCCCGCCCCCTGTCACACACAGAGCAGCAGGGCGATCAGGGGGTTTGGGCGCTGCCCCCTGTTACGCTGATCCCGGTGCTGGGAGGCGTATTACCCTTTTACTATATAGGGTAGAGGCCTGGTGCATGGGTGGGGCTGGCTGTTTTGCCCTGAAGGGTGTCCTGGATCAGGGTGGGGGTCCCCACTGGGGTGCCTGGCCAGCCTGGATGAGGGGATGATGGCTGTTTGCAGCTGGTCACACATCCTTCAGGGTGGGGGTCCCCACTGGGGTGCCTGGCCAGTCTGGGTGAGGGGCTGAGGGCTGTTTTCAGGCTGACGGGTGACTGAAGCTCCCAACTGCTCCTTTTTTTCTTTTTTTTTATTCTGGGCCAGCTTTAGCTCTGGCTCCAGCTCTGAGGCCTCTGCTGCTGAAAGTAGGTATCTGGTTTGTTTGGGTTCTATAGTCGAAACAATGTATAACTCCAGCTCTGAGATCCCGGTGGGCTGAAAGCAGGTTTCTGGGGTTTTATTTAGCTTCTATATTTGTTACAATGTTTGAAACTGCAGGCTCAGAGGCGGGCAAGGCAGGCGGGGAACGTTGGAGTCCTCCGTCACTAAAGCAAGCAAGCCTCATGTTAGCTTCCAGCTGCCTGGCTGCTGGCCGCCATCTGGCTGGCAGTTAATTTGCATATCTCCCTGATTAGCCAATGGGAAGGGTAGCGGTTGTACGCTAATTACCATGTTTCTCTTTTATGTAAAATGTACAGCACACAAATAGGCATACAATAAAATGTTAACTTTTTATAAGAAAAAGATGATAATTTAATAAATTGTGCTATCTATATATATAAAAGCCTAAGTGACTGTTACCACCGGATGACCAGCTGGTAGCTATGACATGCACTTACCACCAGGGGGCAGATGTTCAATGTAGGAGCTGCCCCTGGTGGTCAGTGTGCTCCTACAGCCAAACTCCCACGGCTATCCAACCTCCCGCAGTCCCTCCCCCTGGCCGACCCCAATCAGCCAATCAGCTCCAATTGGGACTGGGCAAGACGGCCCCAATTGGCCCCGATCGCCAGCCAGGCCAAGGGACCCCACCTATGCACAAATATGTGCACCAGGTCTCTCATTATATGATAAAATCATGTAGCCATTAACATTATATTTTTATTAATTTTAATGAAATGGGAAATTATTTATGTTAGTTGAAAAAGGAGGTATGGAATCATGTGGATGGTATGAACTCAACTATCCAAAGGCAGCCAAAAAGATAAAGAGCTAGAAAAATATATGTAAAGCTTCAACAATAATTATCTCTGGGAGATAGGATTACAGGTGACTTTTACTGTCTTCTATTTACACTTCTACATGTCTCATAGTCCATAAGAAGTGTGTATTTTAGAGTCAGAAAAAGCTATAAAAACAAAATAATCGGTTCCCTTTCCCAGTACAATAATCTAGAGTTACATGGTGAGAAGTTTAGCTAACTAAGCCGGCATTTCCAGCATGACTAACATTTTGACACAACTCAACCAACACATTGCATCCATTCTCTTTGAAAGTATCCTGTATGGTACTCATTTTACCCCAGAATGCTTAAGGATTTCATTTTTTATCTTTTAACTATTCTCCTGTAAAATATTTAAAAGAAACTCAGCAAATCAATCTCAAAAAAAAAAATATTTTTCAGTGCTGTTTCCCCAGAAGTTTATGAAAGGTCACCATTAATCACACCTACTACCGTTTTAAATGGTCTTTATCCAAGATACCACCCCTTTCTCTCCTATAATACCAAGGAAGTATTTGTCTCTCCTATCAGACCCAGTAATTACATACTATCCAGTATTCTTAAAGGAAAAAAAAAGAGACCAAATGGCTTCTGCCAGTCTCCAAAGCTAGCCTCACTAGCCATCACCACTTTTTTATTATGACTTGAAATCAAGTCAGAAGCACACATAATTTCATTTGCCACATCCATTTACAGGGATGGGATTTTAGAGAGCAAACATAAGATACATCATACCACAAAGAAACCATTTCCATGAAAAACAAAACGTATCTTCCAGGAAAGCAGCCAGCATGCCATTCAGGGTATGGTCATGCCCCCACTTATACCAGATATATCCTTGCTCTTACAATGGCATATACAGAGAAGACTGAAAATTATGCAAGCTGGGAACATTTTTAAAGTTTTAAGACTTTTAATTTTTGAAGTCTCTCTCCAGGAAGTTTTGCAGTAATAATGTGTTCATTTTGAACCCCCATAAGGAAAATAATTTTATTGCTAAAATTCTTGACTTACCTTCAACTCTAATGGGGGTCAGTAACAGTCCCCTAGGAAAATAATTGGCCTCTGGGAGGAAGAGGGGAAAGATGATGACAACAACCTCACAAGAAGTCTAACAGTCACACAGCAAAGTCCTGAGTAGAAAGGCACTCGCAGTAGGTGTCTTGGAGTTGAACCAAACAGTGCCTGCTGGACCCTTCTCTCTCTTGGAACCTGTGCCAAGCCTGCAGTAATTAGTCATGCAAAAATTCCATTACCTGGCAATGTTTTAGTTACCATTGTTGAATTCTTGGCATTCCCAGAAATATTTTTCAATTATTTGTACTATCAGAGCACAGTTTGTTGTTTGGCCAGCATGGCTCAGTGATTGAGCGTTGACCAATGAACCAGGAGGTCACAGTTCAATCCTTGGTCAGGGCACATGCCCGGGTTGCGGGCACCATCCCAGTAAGGGTGTGCAGGAAGCAGCCAGTCAATTATTCTCTCTCATGTTGATGTTTCCATCTCTCTCTCCCCCTCCTCTCTCTTCCTTCCTCTCTCTGAAATCAATTTTAAAGAACATATTTAAGAAAGCATAGTTTGTTGATTACTCCTGATGTTTGCTCACTGGTTCTTCATGTCCTGTGTATCCCACAGTAGAGGGAAAGCATTTCTTAGAATTCGGTCTCTGACAGAGCCCCCTGAGCTGGCCTCTGCTTCCACACTGGCCGGAACACAGATCGCATTGAGAAATTCCTCTAGGGAGGTGCCAAGGCCAGGCTGCCGCCCCCACCTGGATGGGCACACTGCTCCTTACTCCACGGAGCCATGCGGGCTTTGTCCCAGCTCTTCCGTCTGGGATGTTCAGGTCCCACAGCCCATTTCACTTGGATGTGAATGAAAGCTCTTCTCCCATCTTCAAATGGCTCAGCATGTTAGTGCATTCAGGGATCACTGGCTATATGGAAATTTAAATTTACAGGCCACTTTGTTGATTCATGGGGGGGCGGGGGGCGACGGGGAGAGGAGCAAGGTAGAGAAGAGATTTATCACCATCCAGCAGCTTCTGTGGATTTAGTGAGGGCAGTGGGCGGGGGGGGGGGGGGGGGGAGCAGTTCTTTCTTTCTCCTCTGATCTGCTCAGACCAGTTTGTGGTTATGAAATACCTGTTTTTTCAATTTACCTTAAAAACAAGGTTTGTAAAATTGTGGGCGTTGGTAACTGATTCCTTACTGAAGCAGAAGGAGACTAAAAACAAAGAACAGCAAGCTTTACGTCTGTTCCCCTACAGAACTCACTGACCCAGAGAGATTAAGATCGGCCATTATTTGTCAGGGAAAAACAAGACCGGCATTGGGTGGCGTTAAGAGGAACGAAACCGGTTTGGCTCAGTGGATGGAGCATCGGCCTGCGGACTGAAGGGTCCCGGGTTCGATTCCGGTCAAGGGCATGTACCTGGGTTGTGGGCACATCCCCAGTAGGAGACGTGCAGGAGGCAGCTAATCGATGTTTATCTCTCATCGATGTTTCTGACTCTCTCTCTCTCTCCCTTCCTCTCTGTAAAAAATCAATAAAATATATTAAAAAAAAAAAAAGAGGAACCAGCGGACTAGTCCCTTGTCACAGAGAGTGAGGGTGACCGCTGACTTCCTCCGGATGCTGGTGGGACACTGAGAGCCCATTCTCTCTTCTGGAAGCATTTCAGCTGCTTGAGGGCAGGACAGCATGTTCCTGCTGCATTTCTCAACAGAAGATGTGCTGTCAGTTCTTTTAGGCATTTGATTTTTAAAAGGAGAACTTGTTCCTGCCTCATCTTCTTCCTGTTTCATATCAGATCTTCAGGTGTGTTTTACAACTGTCCTGAGTGCTGAAATGAGGCAAACGGGCCTTCCGGTTCGGTCCTTTGCTGTTACGGAAAGCAGTGTGCACATTGCCCCCAGCCTGCCCTTGCCTAAGTGCAGCATAGGGTGTTTTGTAAGTTAGGATGTCGTGATCCTTTTTGGATATCCTCGTGTATTTGTCTTAGAGTTCTAGTCATTAACACATTACCAGCCAATAAAATTCAGTTGTTTTCTTGTTAAATTTTAATTTAATGGCTCAGTCTCTTTATTACTGGGATAGTGGAATCTACATTCTGATTTATAGTTACTGGCTTTGTATCACCATCTAACTCCTATACCACACAGCCCCTGGGAATTGTTAAAAATGCAGCATTTCAGACTCTGCCTCAGATTGACTGAGAACCTGCATTTTAACAAGATGCCACTGGCCCATTAGGTCACATCCAGCTCCAGCCTTCCCTAGGCTTCCTCCTGCATCTTAACATCCTCCTGCCTCCAGCAGCTGCCTCAAACCCAGATCTTCTGTTGTTTCTCTGAATCTCCTTTTCATTCGTCACTCTGCTGGTAGTTAATATTCATGGGTGGCTTACTGGCTTTCTTTTTTTTTTTTTTTTAATATATTTTATTGACTTTTTACAGAGAGGAAGGGAGAAGGATAGAGAGTTAGAAACATCGATGAGAGAGAAACACCGGATCAGCTGCCTCCTGCACACCCCCTAATGGGGATGTGCCCGCAACCAAGGTACATGCCCTTGACCAGAATCGAACCTGGGACTTTTCAGTCCGCAGGCCGACGCTCTATCCACTGAGCCAAACCGGTTAGGGCTGGCTTTCTTGTTTGAATAAATGAATGTGTATTTGCTTATCTGGCTATTGACATTAATATTTTGTTTCATATCTCAAAAAACAGTCGCTGTGTTTGCTTCTCCCTTCACATTGTGCCTGGGGCAGGCATTGAACTCATATTTAGGTGATCGTGAGGCACCCAACCATAATATGTCCTAATTCATAAACAATATCATCTTAAACTAAAGCTGACTAAATCACCATGTTCTAATCTCATTGACAAGGGTACTTTGTGCTAAAAAATAAAAGTAAAAATATACCTTATCCCCCCCCCCCCCCCCCCGCCTTCCTTCTTGTCAGAACACAATTCTATTTTTTAAGAATATATGCAAGCCTGACCGGCGTGGCTCAGTGGTTGAGCGTCGACCTATGAACCAGGTTTGCAGGCTCGATTCCCAGTGTGGGGCATGCAGGAGGCAGCCGATAAATGATTCTCTCATCATTGATGTTTCTCTCTCTCTCTCTCTCTCTCTCTCTCTCTCTCTCTCTCTCTCTCTCTCCTTTCTTCTCTGAAATCAATAAAAAAATATATGCAATATTTTAAAAGTTTCACAAATAATATCTTTATAGTAAAAAACATTCCCCCAAGTATTGTTATTGTTATTCTTGATGTTTTTTGGTTTATTGCAACCCAAAATTCATTTGATGTTTAGTATACCCTAAATACAAATTATGATTTTAGAACTTTTATAGAAAATATTTTGTTACAGGTTACATAAATAGATGGTAAAAAATTGAAATTGCCAATAAAATTAATTCCTTACCTCTTAGTATATGTTATTTTCAAAATGAGCCATAATGAATAATCATTATTAGATCAAAATTATATAAGGACTAAATTAAACAAAGACAAGAAAATGTAAGTCTTCTTTACTATACTGAAATCAGCTTTATTAAGGGAGCTTTCTATGCATGTAAAAAGCTGAGTCTGTGCATGTAGGCACAAGAATCTTGACTGAAACCATCATGTAGGACCCGTCAGGTTGAGATATCCAACTGTGGGCATCCCTGGAGGGCCTCTCTCTTTTACTCAAGCTGTATTCACCAATGTTGGGCGCAGGTACAGTGTTTTGGCCAGGTTCAAGCCTCGGACTAATGAAAGGACAGGGTCCTCTCATTGCCACGTGCAAGTCCCAGCTGGAGGGCAGGACCCTCCCAGCACAATCATAGCCAACAGCTGTGGTTGTAAGCTTGAACCTATGGTCCGATCACGTAGCCCCACGTGCCTTGTGATAGAGTTCGGGTGCATGTAGTTGAGTGAGGTTGAGACTCACGAGAATGCTGTAAACAACATGATCATGCCCCTACTTTGCCTCGTGGCATCTGCTATAAAATAAAGACACGGTTTGTGGGCGCTGGCGCTGTCTTCTCATCAGGGAGCAGCGTCCCACCGAGACCCGGCTTTCATTCTCTTGTCTGTCTTTTCTCAATCCTTTCACGCCCCCTCCCCCCGTTTCAGGATCATCCTTGGCTGTGCTGGCGCGGCACAAGTGGTGCCCGACCAGGGACTGAGTTCTGGGACCAGGGCCTGAGTTTTGGCCGTAACAAGTGACGCCAGAGCAGGCCCCTTTGGCCGTAACACACCAATGTTAAGACACAGGCTCTAGAACACACAGACCTAAGGTCAAATTTTAGCTGTATGCCGGGGTCCAACCCCAGCGGGTCCAGGGGTCCCCAAAGGTGTGGACGGAGTCAGCGAAGAAGGAATGACACGGAGACAGCGTTCAGTTGATCAGCAGCCTAGCCAGGATCTCCAGCCAAGTTCTGGTCTGGATCTCCAGCGAAGTTCTGCTTAGGATCTCCAGCCAGGTTCTGTGTCCATGGTCTCTTGCTAGGTTCTCCAGCCAGGTTCTCCAGGTTCTCCAGCCAGGTTCTGTATGCTATATAAGCCAGGTCCCTTGGAACAGCAAGCATGGACCAGCTCCCGGCAGCTGTACCGTGTATATCTGTGCAACTTTGAGGAGGTTACAATTTTTTCATGTTTAAAAAAAGGAATCACGGTTTTCTCCTAGAGGGTTGCTATGAAGATTAAATGCAGGAATATCTATGACACATTTAGAGCAGTATCAGCAAGTATTGTTGTTGTTGATTTAGGCTGTAAGACATGAATCGAGATTGACAGGAGAACCAACACTCATCTTTCCAAAACAATATTCTCAAGTTGATTCAGTTAAAGACGTTTTCCATTTGATCTCATGGAAATGGCTAGGTCCCCGTCTCCTGCAAAGTACACCCTAAGCCATATCCTTCTTGCAGGTGGAAGAGGCAGACGACTGGCTCCGGCATGGGAACCCCTGGGAGAAGGCCCGCCCTGAGTTCATGCTGCCTGTGCACTTCTACGGGAGAGTAGAGCACAGCAACTCGGGGATCAAGTGGATCGACACCCAGGTATGCAGTGTCCTCACATTTAGTGTTCTGTGTAGTACAGCACAGGGAGTACGTAGCATGGAGTATAACATGTATATGACATTAAGTATAGTATGTTGTGCATTGAATAATAGATTATATTCTTATAATACATGTGTGGCACCTCTTAGTGCAACCCACTCATTTTGGAGACAAGGGATCTGAGGCCAAGAGATAAGTGATGTCCCCAAGGTCAAGTGATTCTCCAGGTCATTTTGCAGTCAGCTTTACCAGAGGCTAATCAATTCTGTAATTCCAGTATATTTAGCTCTCCAGTTGTATATAAAGTGGTTGATACCAAGATGGAATACATTTCCATGTCCTTCTTCACCCCACCGTGACATGTACCTTATTTACTTACAACTTCTCAGGGGTAAATATTTTCAAACTGAAGTAATAATTCGAAGAATTGCCAAAGTTCCTATGTCTTGCAAAGTCAAAAATAATGCAAAATATTGCAAAATGTCCCCGGTTATTTCGTGCCAAATCACTCCTAAGAGAAAAATACCTGTGGCAACCAAGTGCACTTACTCATGGCCCCTGACTTGAGTGTCACCCTGTCACTGAACAACTCAGGTTTCAGCACCCCCAGTGGTGGGTTGTGCCTTGCTGCTTCATACTTCCTGATAAATAATCTTTATTAACAGCTGGACTGTCCAGTCATTGGAGATATTTAATACATATGGTCTCAGGCTGGAAAAATGTATCACTGGTCATTCTTTAAAATCTTAAAGAAAATGGTAAAGATCAGGTAAATGTTCTTATCTATCAAAATCGAGAGTGAAATTCAGTATTGTAATACAGACAGTCTCGGGTTACATCGGACTCCACGTACATCATTTTGTGGTTACGTTGCCATCTCCCATTTAATTATTAAAAATAAGTTCCATCATTTCGATGTATGTACATATGTGCTTTATGTTTATTATTATTTATTTACCACAAGTAAAGGTCAGGAATTGTTATCTTTCTTTTAAGTTTTTTTTTACTGTTTCACTTCATTACTGCTGTGTATGTGCTCCATGTGAGTGACGTAGGTACTTATGTAGATGGGTTCCAACTTACCGCAAAAATCGCGTTACATCGCACCGTAGGAACGGATCTCCGACGTAACCCGAGGACCTACTACATTAATATTGTTGGTTGTGGATTATTCTCCATGAATAAAGGCTTCATTTTGTCTTAGAAGCACCTAGACCCATTTTGCAGCTGACTTTTTAAACCGATGGTCTGCTCTGCTAATTCATGTAGAGCTAGTCACAGTTCAGAAAAATAATACTTTTTAAAAAGGGTTTTCCTACCTAAACCTGAGTTTATTCAGCCTCTGAAATAACAGATTAGAAGCTAAAAATAGGTCATAGTACGATGATACAGGGAATAAACTAATACTGTGATTTTTAAGATAATTTCTTTTTTATATTTCGGTTAAATAGACAACAAGCTGAGTTGCAATTGGTTACAAATATGATCCAGAGAGCTGCAAACAAATCAATTGTTAATATATCCAAAGAATTCCTACATGTATTTGGTAGTAAGCTAGCATGTGTTTGGTATAGATGTGGTGTCTAAAACTCCCAGTGACTCCTGATCTGTTTAAATATGTGCAGTTTTACACAATCAAACCTGGAATCACCTGTTTGCACTGCAGGCCCCACTGTTGAGCCAACTTGTATTTACAAAGCAACTCTAGACATTTTCATAATACATCCAGAAATTTAATTAGGGAGAGTGGGCTTTCTGTGCCCACAAAGGCACGGTTATGGGGCAGATGTGATATAAGGTAAGTGGCCCACACAGTACAGAACTTTGGTATGCAAGCCACCACTGATCAGCCCCGATTTGGAGCTGGAAGGGTCAGAGAGCGTGAGGCAGACATGGAGCGCGCATGCTGTGTGCAGCTGCCAGTGCTGAGCCGTTCACGCTTGTGTCAGTTCAGGTCCTCTGGGAAGCAGACCCAGCAAGAATTAGAAGTGGACGCGATATATTGGGGAAAGGCCTGTGAGAGATAAAGAGGAGGGGGAGCAGGAGGAGGTGCGACACTTTACAAGAATAAAGGGGGGGGGAAAGGGGGTCTTCAGGAAGAGCCTCAGACAGCAGTGCAGCTCTGAGCAGGTGGCCAGGCTGATGGGGCCTGAGGTTAAGGTTACCCATGAGAGGAGTCCCAGCTCTCATTCGCCACAGTGGTAGCATCGCAGAGAAAGCACGGCCTGCGTTGGCGCTCAGAGGTGGCAGCTCTGCCTGAAGTTCTCTAAAGGGACGTCTGAGCCACGTGCTTCCCCAGAGGCCTCAGTGATGCCTCAAGGGTCGGAAAGACAAACCGTGTTTGAACCCAGACTCACCCCACTCTGTAAACAACCTTTCCTGATTGATCACAGCTCGCTTTAAAGGTCACCAGAGACCTTTATTGCCTAGTGAAGGATACTCAGAGCAGAGGGATGTATTACTTCGAGGAGGGCGTTCATGAAAGTGTGACTGAATATGTATGATTGATTGATATAGGCTGTCATGCTTCATTCATTCATAATTCATCAGACTCAATTAAAGAGATTAGTGTTTGCATTTCAGCCCTACCACTGACTGTGACCTTGGACAAGTCACTTCTCTCACAGCCTCGTTCTCCTCAAGTCCAAACAAGTAGATTGCACGGAATGATCTATAGCATCCTCCCATTCAATCAATCTGTCATTCCCCTCCCTTAGAGCTTGACTCTGATAAGGCAGGGAATAGAAAGGAATCTTTTCCCAATAAATTTTAAATCCACATGAAACACAGCTCATCTCCCTGTCCTTCTCTATTTCAATGAGTGTCACAAAGATTGAGCTAGATTTTCCAAAGCTTACTTCTCAGACCTACCTCTGCTAATTAGCAGCTGCTTTGTTAGGTCACTAAAATAACTTCTTCATGAAACTTGGAAAAAACTAGCATAGCATTTTAAACATCATATGTAACCTGTCTTCATAAATTTCCTATTCCGTTGATTCTTACCATATGTGAAATCAGGCCATGGAATAACCTACACTAAGCTTCCTGATTACTGTTTTTTAATGGGTACAGAGTCACACTTGTCACTTTGTTTGCACGTCATAATTTATTCTTAGAGCAGTGGCTTGATCTGAAACATAAAAGATCTGTACTCAGATCAAGGCAAGGGACACCCAAGAGAAGTCAACATGGAAATGACACCGAGGACCATGGGTCTGGATGGTTCCAGCCTTCCAGATTGTTCCAATGGGAGGAGTATCCACAATGGCCCCTAATTACTGTCCCCACCCCTGGCCCAGCCCTAGGACCCTTGTCTTGGTTTAGGCCTCACACAATTTGAGTTAGTGATAGAGCCAGGAACAGAATTCCAGTTGCCATCTCCCAGCCCATTGTTCAATCTACGTCATCACAGTTGGGAAGCAGTGAGCAACTACTTTGGTTAATCCCACAGGTGGTCCTGGCCCTGCCGTATGACACCCCAGTGCCTGGGTATATGAATAACACCGTCAACACGATGCGCCTCTGGTCTGCTCGGGCGCCCAACGACTTTAACCTCCAAGACTGTGAGTACAGCATGGGCTCTGTGCCTTTGTGTGTGTGCTTAATCTTTTTTATCTCAGAAGCAATTTAGTACTCTGTTCTAGAAAGATGGCACAAAGGAAGGATCTTGGAGTCTAGGACACAGTGGTTTCTTTTTGATGATTGCCAGTTAGAACCAAATTGAGCTTGAGAAAGAAAGCCTTGAGTTTCTGATCGGAATTTTTTCAGTGACTAAGCAGCCCTGTGGAGGAGCAGGTATGGAGGAGATTTTTAAAGTCTGGCCTTCTTAGACTTTCATATGGATCACAGCGTAAAGGTTTATTGAAATCCTTTTGAATTTTTAGAAATTTTAGAAATCCCACATGATACACAGCAAAGATCAGGTGAGGTCAAGGGCCTTTGATAATAGTGGCTGGCTTGTCTGCTTATTCATTTTACTATTGTTCCATCCAGTTAACGTTGGAGACTACATTCAGGCCGTGCTGGACCGAAATCTGGCCGAGAACATCTCCCGGGTCCTCTATCCCAATGATAATGTGAGTGATCGAGCTTGCTTTCTCGGGGAAAACAGAAGCAGCTTATTTTGGAAGCACCTTTTCAGTAGCCTTCGTAAAGGGCTTTAATATTGATTTTGCGTCTTCAGTGCAAAATAATCTCCATCTGAATTGTCTAGACTTCCCCTTCCCATCCAAGTCAGGAAAACAAATGTGTGCAGTGTGTGAAGCCAGAATTGGTATTTTGCCCTTGATCAGTGACGCCATGACTGATTGGAAGTTCTGTACATGTATTTCAAAACAGACCTGGATATAAAAGATTAGTTGAAGCACTGCTTGCTTTCCAAACAGAAATTTCATCCACATCAGAGTCCCTGGAGGTTTCCTGCCTGGCCTCTTCCCCTAATGTCAGGCTCTTCCGGCCCTCTGACCCCGGAGAAGTGGCGTCATGGACCTCGGAGCTGACCCAGGAGCAAACACTTGTTTATGCAATTTATTCATCTCTCTAAACTTTTTCCTAATTTTACATTAAGAACAGCTTAGCTAAAATAACAAACAAGCAAGCAAACACGTGGAGCTGGATCTTAGATGACTGCTATGGATTCTTATTTGGTTTAAATATACTTAGCCCTAACTTCTACATGGGTAAAATTATTTTCTTGAAGCTATAATGATTTTTATTTAAAAAATAATAATCTCAGAAGCAACGAAATTAGTACTCTGCTCAAAAATGATGGCACAAAACTATTTGGGGACCAGGACATAAATGATCCTTACGGCCAGATGTCCACTTGGTGTTAAACCACAGTCTCTAAGGAGGATTAAGTATGCTGCAGCCTTTTCAAGAACTTTATGGTGTATGTTATTTTTTTTCCTTTGGGAAAAACACTGTGACTTCTGTACATTTCAGAGAAATCTCCGATCCAAAAGCAAAAGGTTGTTCTAGTTCACGGTCAATTAAAGTAAGACTCGTTCCAAGCCTGGGGCTATCCTGACTGGTTCACTGGAAGGGACTTGAACTTCATCCTCCTGTCTTCAGTAAGGACCAAACTTAACTTTACTTAGAAATAATCATCTGCAGCAATTGACAGCATATACTAAGTATGAGGTGCAAAGGTGACTAAATTCACTGAGTAAAAGGTAGCTCTCCAGGTTATGCTTGTCTTAAGTACAAGTAATACATCATTTTTGTACTGTAATTACAAGAACAAAACTCATTCCTTCTCCCCAACTTGGCCATACCCTAGTCCAGACAAGATTCTTCCCAAGAATCTGTCCTCCCTCTGCAACAAGTTAGATATTTTTTTCTTGCTTAAAGCTTTTTAAAGGCTTCTGATCACCTAAGAGAAGTACAGAATCTTAGATGTGCTCTCTAAGGTCTTCATTAATACGGCCGTGAGTTCTCTGACGCACCCTCCATGATCCTGCCCCAGCAATGAGGTATCAGATGTGCAGGACAGTTTGCCCTGCCTGTTCTTCTCACCTGAATGCCTTTGCCAGGTTGCCTCTGCCTGTAATGATTACTCTGGCCCCCTGTGCACATCTGACAAATCCAGATTATCTTTCTGGGCTCAGATAAAAAAATTACCTGAGTACCCAGGTTCCCAAAGTACTGTGTATATAATAAAATATAACATTAATTTTTTAATCATCACATTTTATTTAAAGCCTTGTTTACACATCTCTCTCTTTCCCCACTAATTTGAACTTCTGGAAGTCAGTGATTATGTCTAATCATTTTATTTCTAGGATATTAAAAATTCCCTAACTCAAGAAAGGTTTAAATTCATTTTGGATAGATTTATAATGCTTTTTTTAAAAAAAGAAGAATGATCTCTTTATAATTTTTACCATGATACATGCCATTAGAAAATAAAATGTTAGCAATATAAAAGAGTACTAAAAGAATTTTTTTTAAATTCCAAATCCACCTGTAAATTCTTATTGGTGATATCAATTCAGTTTCCTATTAATAACTTAATTTTTAATTTGGTTTTTAAATTTTTATCAAAGTTACACATGCACATAGTTTAAAGAGAAAAACATTCTGTGAGGCCTATATAAAAACATAGTCTTCCATTTCCCACTTCCCAGACACAACTACATCCCTTGCTTCTAATTACCTTCCTGGATTCTTACCTCCATATCCTATATAATAAAAGGCCAATATGCAAATCAACTGAAAGGCGGAATGACCAGTCGCTATGATGCGCACTGACCACCAGGGGGCAGATTCTCAATGCAGGAGCTGCCCCCTGGTGGTCAGTGTGCTCCCACAGGGGGAGTGCCGCTCAGCCAGAAGCCCTGAGCTGGGCTCACAGCTGGTGATCGCAGCGGTGGTGGCAGGAGCCTCTCCCATCTCCATGGCAGTGCTAAGGATGTCCGACTGATGGCTCCAGGACTGTGAGAGGGCGCAGGCCGGGCTGAGGGACCCTCCCGAGTGCACAAATTTTGTGCACTGGGCCCCTCTCTAGTTTCTAATAACAAGCTGTTTCTTCTTGGTTTGCCCATTTCACAATTGTGAAATTGAACATGAGAATATAGCTCCCTCCCTCCCATATACTCCCACCTCACCACACACACACATATTTCCTACCCCTGTTCTCTCCACATAATTACATAGTAATTTCCACTGGCTCCTTAATCAGTGTTTAAATTATTATGACCATACAAAGGCTTCAGGATGCTGATCTATCTATGCCTATGTGTGTCATCATATAATGATTATTTTTTCTTTCCTTAAAATGTTTTTGTTTTTCTTGGAGTTGATAGTCATTGTTTGCTTGGGTTTCTGAGTACTTTTCCTTAATTTATCCTTCACTGTCCCTCAGTTGCAGACATGTACTCTGGATACATTCAGACACAGGAGGCATTCTGTTTACTTGGTCTTTTTGAAAAGCCTCCTCTGGATCTCTCCCAGTTGACAGCTTCCCTGACATCTCAGGGTCTTCTTTCCCTGTTATTCTGAGGCATCCTGTGCTCACTGAGTTTCTGGGGTCATTTGTGTTCATGTATTTCTTTTTCTTTGTTTGTTTCTACCTTGTTTTGGTAGTACATATGCTCCAAGGGCTTCCTGGGAAAGAATGGATGTAAGGTCAAATTTTTTTGAGACCTTGAATATCGGAGAGTGTCTTCTCCTGCTCTCACATCGATAGCTTGCCTGGATGTAGAACACTCACATTTTTTTGTTGATGTTGTCTTCTAGTTTTCGGTATTGCTGGGAAGTACAGTGCAATTCTGATTCTTTTTTCTTTAATTTTGAAATGACAGTTGATGCAATTCTGGTTCCTGATCTTTTGTTTGAATCGTGCTCTTTTCCCCTTTGAAGCTTGTAGTAGGGTAATACATATATTACCCTACTCCGCCTTCTCTCAACCTCTCCTTTCCTCAACCACCTACTTCCAACTGTACTAGATCTGGGGAGGGTTGCTTGGTGTGAGTTTGTTTTCACCCATGGAACCTGGGTACCCTTTTAGTCTGGGAACACAGCACTGCAGTTCTCTGAGAAATGGTCTGTAACTATTGATCATCCTCAACTAGTTCTGTAGTTTTCTTACCTTTTTTCTTCTATTTATCATTTCTTTGTCTTCTTGCTCCATTTTCTGGGTGATCACAACTCTCTTCCGATCCTTTTATTGTGGGGTTTTTTTTATTTTGACTATCATGTTTTAATTTCTGAGTAATCTTTTTTTTCTCTAGATATTTTCTTGAATACACTATCTTTTCTAATCTGAGGATATTGATAGTTTCTTATAATATTCCTTTTTCTAATCTCTGTGTCCTCTGAGTTGGCTTTTGCTTGTTTATTTTGACCTCTAGTATTCTTTTACAAAATTTTCTTAGATATCTAATGATTCTTAGTTGCCCATTAAAGTTTAAGGAAGGGTACCCACAAGCTTTGGGGTAGCTCTGTACACTTGGGTGGGGTTGGTCTATTTGGGCTCCACTCTGTTGTCATCTGGTGGGGCCATTTCCTGGGGAGCACCTCCTGTCAGTGTCTGTACTCCCTTTTGTCTGGTCAGATTCCCTAGAGACGACTTTCCTGGTAGAACTAACATGGACTGCCTGTGTTCTGAAATTTGGTTGAGAGGAGAACACTGAGCATCTCAACATTCAGTACATAAACTTTCCTGTGACCCCCTTCTTCGCATTTTCAGTAGGGGGTGGTACCCGCCTTCACCTATGCCTGCTGCCCACCAGTCCAGAGACCCTGTTTGACCATCTCTACAGAAACACCAACAGCTTCTGCTTCGGTTGAGGAAGGAAACTGCTCAGCTGAGGGAACTGGGATGAGGTCTGAGCTACTGCTTCTTAGACAGGCTCTCACCTAACCTTTTACCGCATTTTCACCCCTACTTCCTAAGGAGACCCAGTGCTGTTGTTTCCTGCGCCTTTGGGGGCTGTGGTGTATTAATCGAGTTGCTTTTTGGCTCTTTTCCGATACCCAGTCAGGATTCACCCATCCAAGGTCTACTGGCTCAGTTATCACTCACCCGTTTTCAGCTTCTAAAAAGTTGTTGCTGTTGTCTCCTCTCCCATTCCCGTCATTCTTTATCAGCAGCCTTTTAAACATTCTCTTACTGTCATTTCAATGGCGTTTCAGGAAAGAGCAAAGGCTAGTGCTTGGTGTCCTACCAGCCATCTTCCACCCGATGTCCAGTGGGCTTTAGCCTTGAAGTTCTCTGGGCAGAGACACCAATCAAGGTTTGGCCACACCTAACACTGTGAGCCACTCACTCTTCTCTCTGGCTTGAAGTTTTTTGAAGGGAAGGAGCTCAGATTGAAGCAGGAGTACTTTGTGGTGGCCGCCACCTTGCAAGATGTCATCCGACGCTTCAAAGCCTCCAAGTTTGGCTCCGAGGATCGTGCCGGAACTGCGTTTGATGCCTTTCCAGACCAGGCAAGTATTCAGTCCATGAACCCAGGGGGGACAACTGAGGGGACGAGGACTTCCTATCAATTTACTCCTCTGTTTCAGTGCTAAATCAGTTGAGTAGGTAATGCATGCTAAACCATTCCAGGGAAGGTTGGCATTTCATTTGGCCTTTGCCCAGCAGGGATGAGGTCAAGGAAGCCAGACCTGGGCCACCGTCGCCTTCACCTTGATGTCTTCCTCCACACAGGTTGCGATCCAGCTGAATGACACTCACCCTGCACTCGCCATCCCTGAGCTGATGAGGATTTTTGTGGATATTGAAAAATTGCCCTGGTCCAAGGTCTGGACAATTTGGCTTCTTTTCCCTTCAATTAATCAAAATATCTGTGGTTGGGAGATTTTGCAAAAGCTCCTTTTGTGATTTTTTTAAAAATAAGTTATGGTTGCTGACGTCACTAGTTAGAGGTAAACCTCACTCTGGTGCTGACATTTCTCCATCTTTACTGCTTCACAGGGAGTTAGACTAAGAAATGAACAAGTACATTCCTAATGGAACTTACCGTTTTTGTGTCTAAAAGGGTTTTAGATTAAGCTCTCTAACCCCAGGATACAGCTCATTGAAAGTGTCCCGTTGCTTTGGAAGTCAGTATTTTAAACATACTTTGTACCGTCTCACAATATTACTTAAGTTTCTATTCTTCAAATGTTGTTTATTTAATAAATAAAGACAGCCCTAGTTGGTTTGGCTCAGTGGATAGAGTGTTGGCCTGTGGACCAAAGGGTCCCGGGTTCCATTCTGGTCAAGGCCTGGGTTGCGGCTCAATCCCCAGGAGGGGGTGTGCAGGAGGCAGTCGATTGATGATTCTCATCATTGATGTTTTGTCTCTCTCTCCCTCTCTCTTCCTCTCTGAAATCAATAAAAATACATATATTTTTTTAATCAATGTTTTTAAAAATGAATAAAGACACAGTCAAATAGTAGAGAAGATTTATTAACATGCCGTCTTATGTTTTATCAATGCATTTTAGAACTAACTGCCCTTTGGTACCCCAAAAACATATTCCCACTCTCTGGACCATTCAGGAATCGAGTGGAATCAAGAGTGTGTAACTGTGTACAAGCAGATGGAATTGTCCTCTTGCAAATGAATTGCCCTGTTATAAATGGGTGGGGATTGAGGAAATGTTTGCTCTGTGAAGGTGTGTGACAGGCAGGGCAGCCTTCCTTGCAGAGGAAAGCCGCTCAGCCCTCCCTTTCCCGCAGGCGTGGGAGATCACCCGGAAGACCTTCGCGTACACCAACCACACCGTGCTCCCAGAAGCCCTGGAGCGCTGGCCTGTAGAGCTGGTGGAGAAGCTGCTTCCTCGACACTTGCAAATCATTTATGAGATAAATCAGAAGCATTTAGATGTAAGTCATTCTGAGAGTGTCATGACAATGAGATCTTGAGAGGTTTGGGGTGGCTACGGTGTTCCCTCTTTCCAAACTTCAGACCTAAAGATTGAAAGACCAATGATTGATGTCTTTCAATCATTGATACATCAAAAGTATCCAAGCCCTAACTGGTTTGGCTCAGTGGATAGAGGGTTGGCCTGCGGACTGAAGGGTCCCGGGTTCGATTCTGGTCAAGGGCACATGCCCAGGCTGTGGGCTGGATCCCCAGTAAGGGGTGTGCAGGAGGCGGCCAATCAATGATTCTCTCTCATCATTGATGTTTCTATCTCTCTCTCCCTTTCCCTTCCTCTCTGAAATCAATAAAAAATATATATTTTTTTAAAGTATCCAAGTCTGGGTGGGACTCTGTTAAAGACATCTTTTTGAAAGTACTAAAATACAGGGATGACATCTCCCGAAGGCTAACGAGCCCCTCTCTGTGGGAGTGAGGTTTTATATTCACTCTGTCAAAAATTTTGGTTGGAAAGTGAACAACATTATCCCAACGTTGCTTTAAACCTGAGTGACCAGTGAGGCCTTTCTCTTCCTTTGGCTAGAAAATCGCAGCCTTGTTTCCTAAAGATGTTGACCGTCTGAGAAGGATGTCCCTGATCGAAGAGGAAGGAGGCAAGAGGATCAACATGGCCCACCTCTGCATTGTGGGCTCCCATGCTGTGAATGGCGTGGCTAAAATCCACTCAGACATCGTGAAGACCCAAGTGTGAGCTTCCAGTCCCAGGGTGGTGGGTCTGACGCTGCTCCATGAATGGAACAGTGCGAGTAAACTCAGTGTTGCTTTGGAGAGGAGGAACGACCCTGACAAAATGTTTTAAAGTATTATTTTTTTCGTGAGAAAAGGTCCTTTCTCTATGAACCATCCTAATTCTAGATATAGGAGACCAAAACTAAAATTATTCTGTTGAAAAGTCTGGTTAAATGTTGGTGCCAGAAAATCATACGGAGGTGATAAGATTTGGAATTTTCCTTGTAATTATTTTGAATCGCAAATGGATTTCTATTTAGAATGACACCCATAGGTGCTCTTAGCTCCTCCCTCCACCTTTATTTAATCTTTCTCAGCCAACACGTGAATCTTTGAATATAACTCTGAACTTCATCCTGCATGCAGGAACCTGCTGTTCCAGCCAGACTCAGTGGTGTGTCTCTTCTGTCCCCAGATTCAAGGACTTCAGTGAGCTAGAACCAGACAAGTTTCAGAATAAAACCAATGGGATCACTCCAAGGCGCTGGCTCTTACTCTGCAACCCGGGGCTTGCAGAGTTAATTGCAGAGGTAACTGGGAAGTGCTGAGAGGGAGAGGGAGAGAGGGAGGGAGATCCGACTGGAATGCAAGAGGCATGAGTGCACTTAAAATTTGCAAATACAGTCTGTAGCAGGGCCGGCTTCATCAGCACATGGCCTGTGCAGTCCCATGAGGCCCTGTGCTTGACTTCATTCTCTGCTGCTGTCACCCTGAAAGTCTTAATTTTGATCAAGGGCCCCGACCCATTCTGTACCTGGTCCTGGCCAACAGTATTCATAGGACACACAGTTGGAAGTTGGTAACGCTATTTAGTAAAAGAGGATAACCAAGGCCATATAAATAACTAGTGGAACCTGGGTCCTTTGCCAGCCTCTTCAGGTAGATTCCCAGTTTTTAACGCAATACCCCTGAGACGACATTTAAGATTCCTGCCAAGTGTCCTTCCCACACAGCAGTCCTAGCCTCTTCTGCGTCTTGTGTGGTAGGTGAGCTGTCCCGTGGTAGCTGAGTGAGCACGCACCACAGGGACATTAGCTGCTCACTTGGGCCTGATTGCCAACCCTGATTAAAGCCGCCTCTTCCTTTAAACGGAAAGAAAATCGGGGAAGACTACGTGAAAGACCTGAGCCAGCTGACGAAGCTGCACGGCTTCCTGGGGGACGACGTCTTCCTCCGCGAGATTTCCAACGTGAAGCAGGTGAGACGCGGTGTGGGCTCCTGCCCGGCACGTGCTTTGAGGGTTTATGCTCCGGTCTTTAAAGAGGGACCAGAGGCTTCCCCATCAAAAGGACTCCTCCTGCCCGGGCACTGTCTCAACAGGAGAACAAGCTGAAGTTTTCCCAGTTCCTGGAGAAGGAGTACAAAGTGAAGATCAACCCAGCCTCCATGTTTGACGTGCACGTGAAGCGGATCCACGAGTACAAGCGGCAGCTCCTGAACTGCCTGCACGTGATCACCATGTACAACCGTGAGTCGGCCCTGTAGCCACCAGGTGCCCCGGGGCGGAAGCAGCACCCCGCGCGGGCCTCGCCACCCGGCCATCATCCATCCCCTGCTCCATCCACTTCTCCATCTTTTTCAGGCATTAAGAAAGACCCTAAGAAGTTGTTCGTGCCCAGAACAGTTATAATTGGTGGCAAAGTAAGTTGATTTTGTTCACTGGGGATGTGGGGGCGCTGATCTCTTGCCGTTTCTCCACTTCCTCGTTTCGTGGCTGCATTCCGTCAGTATGTTCCACATTCTTCCCCAAGGCTGCCCCGGGATACCACATGGCCAAAATGATCATAAAGCTCATCACTTCCGTGGCAGATGTGGTGAACAATGACCCCATGGTTGGAAACAAGTTGAAAGTCATCTTCTTGGAGAACTACAGAGTGTCTCTTGCTGAAAAAGGTAGTGCCCTCATTGCAAACCATGTGAGGCCAGGGCAAAGACTAGGAAGAGATGACAAGATATGGAAAAATGGGGCAGCTGAGCTCAGGGAGCCAGGAGCTGGGGGTAGAAGGTGTCACCAGGCAGAGTAAGAGCCTAAGCTAAGAGCTTTTAAGATGACCCAACTGACAATGAGATTGCTGTCCCCAGAGTCAATATCACAGTGTACATGTCACAGTATCGCGGTATACATTTGCAAGTGCATTTTCCTCCCAGCTAGTCAGAGCTGGGGGCTAGAGGAAGCAGCCCTGAGGTTTTGGTAAAGCGCAGACTGTGCTCTACAAAAGAAAGAGATCTTCAGTTCCCAGCCCCAGTTTTGCAATAGGATACCAACTCCCTAGCCCCCAGATAATCCTCTGGTCACTTCGTTTGTTCATGTGGCAACAGGGAATGAGGACAGACGTCAGGCTGCCAGAGCACGAGGCTTAGCCGTGCCTCAGATGGGCCCTCAGAGATCAAGCGTTGAGTTTCCATGTGGGGACAATCAGACTGGCTAGAAGCCAACATCCCTTTCTCTACCACTGGGACCTTTGCTATTTGCATCACATACAAAGCGCCATCCACATTCAAATGCCAACTGTGTATTGACCTGTTTCCTGCGTTGAAAAGGGATCTTTCTCTTTTTGAGGTGTTTGTGGGTCCTCTGCTGTTACTGTTTAAGAACTGTCTGCACAAAGGAAAAGGAGCCAGGTTCCTAGGGATGCAAATGAACATATACCTAATCCACAAATAAGCTCTGAAACTAAAGCAGAGAGTCAGTCCTGACCTTTGCAGAGAAGGGGGCAGGAGGACTGCAGGCTGCACTAATTTATGTAAATCAGGATGAAAGCTCAGAGGCTTGGTGTCTGGCCCTAGACACACCTCAGTTGCATGTGGCTCATTTCCTTGCAGTGAAAGTTGAAGAAGGGTGAGGAGAAGTGGAGGGAATACAAACAATCCTGTTTCCTCCGATTGCAAAAGAAGGGTCAGGAGAGACTCTGAATTTTAAGGATCTAGAAAGAAAAGTTCCAATATATTAAAATTGTAAAGAAGAAGAAATAAAAATAAAACCATGACAAAATTTGGAAGGGAGAAGAGAAATGGGTCAACTTTCATAGCAGAGAGTCAGTAAATGCTGTTTGAAGTTTATGGACCAAGGAAGAGTAGGATAAGCATATATTTAGCACTGTGGCCATAACCACCAAGATAGCACATCAAAAATGGACAAAAGTGGCCCAGTTGGTGACTTTTGCATCCCTATGAACCAGGAGGTTACAGTTTGATTCCCGTTCAGGGCATATGCCCAGATTGCAGGCTCTGTCCCCAGTGTGGGGCGTACAGGAGACAGCCGATCAATGATTCTCTCTCATCATTGATGTTTCTGTCTCCCTCCCTCCCCTTTCCTCTCTGAAATCAATTAAAAAAAAAAAGACAAAAGTGGTTGTCTGAGCCCTGGGGAAGAGTGAGATCTGTCCTTCACCATTTGAATGTTTATCTTGATGACATGTACTACTTTAGTGATCAAAGCAGGCCAGCTACATAAATTCTTAGATGAAATAGAAGCAGATCTAGAGTCAGAATCACTCATTTTAACATGCCTGTCTTGCAGTCATCCCAGCCACAGATCTGTCGGAGCAGATTTCCACCGCAGGCACTGAAGCCTCAGGGACAGGCAATATGAAGTTCATGCTGAATGGGGCCCTGACCATCGGGACCATGGATGGGGCCAATGTGGAAATGGCAGAGGAAGCCGGGGAAGAGAACCTGTTCATCTTTGGCATGAGGATAGATGATGTAGCTGCTTTGGACAAGAAAGGGTGAGAGAACAGCTCTCCCACGAGGGTGCCTGCCCACCCAGGTATCCCACTCAGGCTGAGCCACAGGAAATGTGGCAGCAGACATCTCCCAAGAGTGAGAGGAGCCTCCTGGCCATGGATTAGTCTAATGCAGTGGTTCTCAACCTTAGCTGCACATTAGAGTCACCTGGGTATTTTTTTAAAATCATGATTTCTGGGCCTCATCATTAGTAACAAAGAAACAGAATTTCCGGAGGATGAGGCCCAGAAATCAGGATTTTAAAGATTCCCAGGTGATTCTAATGTGCAGCCAAGATGGAGAACCACTGGTTTAATGAACTCCAGCAAGTTAAAGGACCTTGGGCCCAGGTGCATGGAGTTGTTGCTCTTCAATATCAGCCATTGCAGAGCGAGCCTGATGAGCTGGTCACTTCTCTGCATCCTGTGATTTTTAACTTGATCAAAAGATGAACCAGTTTTTGCCTATGATTTAAGATTGCTCCTTTAAGATTGCAAACAGATTAACTAAAATGTAGGAGAGGGTAGGTAAGGGTGTACAGAAGCACCCAGGAATAGTTTCTCTTAGAATATGGATAGATTTATTAACCAGGTTTATTAACCTGGATAAAAAAATAAGAAGTGCTGCCCAAAGGAACGACAGGGATCACAACATTTGGGGGTTGTCGGGTATACTTCCTGACCCTGGGAAGTAAATTTTAACTCAGTAGCAACAAATCTGGGAATCTGTGGGTCCAAAAGCAGCTGGCTAACTTAACATGATGCTTGTTTAGAGCCATAAAGTCTGCTTTGAAATGAACCTTACTGTCTTCTAGACTAGACTATTGCTCTGGGACTAGAATTTTTTTTTAAATCTGTCAATGTCTTCATTTACAAGGAACTAATCAACGTTAAGTGTGGAGGGGGGAGGGAGAAATGTCGGAATCTAGTCAAATATTACTGATACCCATATTGAACTTTATTATGAGTTCTATAAAATTTTGTATTTCTGAATGCATTTTTCACAGCTAATGTGGTGTCTAGTGTATTGCTAATCACAAACACTAACAGAACTTTCTTCTTACCTCACCCCACCCCACAGATACAACGCAAAAGAATATTACGAGGCACTTCCAGAGCTGAAGCTGGCCATTGATCAAATT
This sequence comes from Myotis nattereri, assembly GCF_964212035.1. Classification (NCBI taxonomy): domain Eukaryota; kingdom Metazoa; phylum Chordata; class Mammalia; order Chiroptera; family Vespertilionidae; genus Myotis; species Myotis nattereri. Next base: position 42,131,851 of record NC_138075.1, read on the forward strand.
AACAATGGCTTCTATTCTCCCAAGCAGCCTGACCTCTTCAAAGATGTAATCAACATGCTATTTTATCATGACAGGTGAGTTCCCCCAAGAAGGTGGTGTTATTTCCACCATGACAAGGGAGCAAGAACATCATAAATCAACTATAACCCAACTATGTAGATTAGCATAGATCTGTGATCGGACAAGCTAACCTAGGCTTGGAAAGAAAAATTAAAGATTCTCCGCTGGCAATGCTAGGAAGCTTTAAGGATGAGACCCGCAAATCTGGTGTTCTTTTTCTCCTTCCGCTGGTGGGCACAGCTTTCAGATGCATCTGTATGGTGACATTTTTCCCTGTGGGGAGGTCCGTAGAAAGGCTGAGGGCTGTTTAAAGTTCTTGTGAATGGAAATGTGAGTTCGGTAAAGCGGCCATGAAACATAAGAGAATTTTAAATGGAATCTTAACACATCTATTAATGAAGCTTTTTGTTGTTTTGATTTTTCCTCCCAATCACACAAAAAACAACAACACAGGTTTAAAGTGTTTGCAGACTATGAAGCATATGTCAAGTGTCAAGAAAAAGTCAGCCAGCTGTACATGGTGAGTACACAGCTGAGACGTATAAAGTAAACCAGCTTACTATGGTTAATTTAAAATTCTGTTTCTTTTTATTATTAAGTCTAAATAACAGGGCCCCACTGACGAATCAAAAAAGGGAAGTGAGACAACTGTCTAGGTTGTTCAGATCAAAACTCGACTTTTCCCACGTTTAGGCAGAGGTTGACTCGACATTTCCATAGCAGTTGTAAATGTTTTAATGTCCAAGTAAAAAAACCACAAATTATTTGATATTTATTGAGCACCCACCATGTAGCAGGCATGTCCTGGAAACTAAAGGTATCAAGCCAAACTGAATACTCGTTTTACCCACTCACTTGTTCAACCGAGAGGCATGGGGGCCTTCCCATGGCAGGCACTGTGCTGGGCACGGACAAAATCACCCTCTTCTTACCACCCCCTTCCAGGAGCCTGTTTAGTGCACATCAGAATCACCAAGGCAGCTTGGTAAAGTACAGGTGCCAGTCTCCCTGGGAGAGAGTCTGACCCAGTAGTGGGTGGGATCACCATCAGTATTTGAAAAACCTGCTTAAATGATGCTAATGCTGAGCTTTAGTTTATTGGGATAAAGACTGACCCCCTTTTTCTTTGAAAATTGCAAAGAAGTTGAAGGTTTTATGTTTGACTTTTTTTTTTTAAGAAAGGAAAGGAACAAGAAAGACTTACTTAAAAAAGGCGGGTGGGAGGAGGAGAAAGGAAGGAAAGGAAAGGCCAGAGCCATGCACATCTTTATCAAGCAGCCCAGCCCTCTGGGTTCATTAGTGGACACAAGGAGAGGTTCATCATCTCTGATACAATAGACTTTTAGTGAATTGCAGACACCACAGAAGAACAGATACCGAAAGAGGCTGGCTCTCGGCCAAGACTCCAGGATGGGTCTCCTGGGGTCTGTGTCCTTGAGCCCTCTGGTGGCCCTTGCCCCTCCGTCTTCGTTGTTGCCCTCCAACTTGAAAACCATTGTGCGGCAGGTGAATGAAGAGCCATAAAGTCACCACCTCCTGCCTTTGTATTCATCCGTAACGACTCCCAACAGAAACATATTTCACTAACATTTCTTCCCATTCCTCTCCCAAAGCAGGGAACAGGGTGGTTCCTCCAGTCATCCTGAGTGTCCCACTGGGTTTTAAAGTCGGCTCGTTCAAGGCTCCTGCTGCTGCACAGCCCTTAGCTTCTGGTAGAGTCCTATCCAGTCCCCCAAAAGTGTACAGACCAGAGTACATTCCAGCTCATGGCCATAAGCAAGGAGGGGCAGTACTTGAGTTAAGCTCAGTGGCCTACTCCCTGCTTCCTGAACACTGGAAGAGAGCAGCCTCAAAGACAGAGAAAGGAAAATGGCCACCTCTCCCTCTTTCCTCTTGCTTGCAACCCATGCTTGTCTGTAGAAAGGCTGCAGGGGGAAGAAATAAAAATAAAACAGAACAAGAAAGGAAAATCTGGCCAAGGGCAAGCACAAACGTGAATGTCGAACTTGCACAATGGGCCTCTTCTGTTAAAATGATGGCCCCCATCCAAAGGATGCTCATCTAGAAGCCAAGTATTTGGGTCAGTCTTTCTTGTTCATTAGCGCAAATTGCATTTTTTACTCTTAACAATAATTGTATTGTTGAGGCTTAATGACGAGACTTCCCATCCATGTGAGTTTGTTTTCTAAGCCTCAACAATACAAAGAAAGTGAAGAGATGAGGCTTTTATTCTTTTATTTAAATAAGTTTCCAGAGTCTGAACAAACGAATTTCAGACTCTTCTCCACAGTACCTTAAGGAATGATGGTAGTTTTAAATTTTTTTTAGGCCTTATAATGCATTGCTATTGGTTTTAAATAATGTTCTGGTAATTAACAATGAACTGTTAGAGTTCTTTACAAAATCATGAGGTTATTAAATACTTTCTTATATTCTTATTGGTATAAAAAGTATAAGATTTGGATGTTACATATTTTATTAAGGATAAACCCTTAATTAATCATGTTTTGAAATCCCAACGGGATTCAGTATAAACCTACTGGGACATCTACCTTCAGAAAAAAACAAGAAAAGTAGGTCAATAAAGTCTCTCAGTGGATCGTTAGCATTCTAGCATAGTGTTTTCCAAACTTTGTGAGCCACAGGTTAAATCTCTTGACTTGGTTTCTAGCAGACAGTGAATATTAGTGTTCCTTTCACCTGTCGTTTAAAGGAAGGTATCCTCATTTGAAACAAAGCATGGAAAATATGATTTCCATGCAAAAACATCGTAACTATAGCAAAAATTATCGATTAGGTAATTTGCATCCCTGGTATTTTTCATTCTTAAGGGAAATATATACTCTAAATAGGAGAAGGGCTCAGTCTGCTCTATTTAGCTCTCAACTGTGAAGCGTATGTATTTATAGTTCACTACAATTTACTCCTATCGTCTTCTCCATGAAATGTGCTTCGATATGCTTGCCTGATGTTTGTCCTAAAGCTCGATGGGTACTCAGGCCCTTGGCCGTATATATCTGTGTTGTTTACAGAATCCAAAGGCTTGGAATGCAATGGTACTCAAAAATATAGCTGCCTCGGGGAAATTCTCCAGTGACCGCACAATTAAGGAATATGCCAAGGACATCTGGAACATGGAGCCTTCAGATCTAAAGATTTCCCTATCCAATGAATCTAGCAATGGGGTGTACAAGGCCAGTGGAAAGTAAGTTGTAAAATGTCTCTAGAAAAAAAATAGTTTCTTATTGGACTTGAACCTTTTTGCAACATTCTTTGATTTTGTTTTGTTTTGTTAGCTAACAATCCAGTTAAGTATCTCTGGGGATTGGGCGAGGAAAGTGTATAACTGTATTGGAGCTAAAAATAAAGTATGAATTTCCAGAGCTACCTGAGTCTCAAAACGTATTATTTTACAACAAATTGAGTAGCATGTTAGGACCTTCCCCTAGAAAAAAAATGCGTGGAACGTTTTAATGCCATTTAAATGAACTGAAACACAAATTATTTAACTACATTGGAGCACCTTTCTTACACTGCTATCTAAGTCCAAACCAAAGACTACCCCTGATTCACAAATAGCCCAGGGTGTTTGGCAACTGCACATTTTTATATGGGATCCAGTTTTTACCAAATTCTGATTCTCCACAGTGATGTCTCAGCATGTTCCATGAACTAAATGAGAGCATCCCGTACCACCCAGCACCCATGCTTGTAGCTGGCCAAGTGGCTTGCAGACATGCCAATGACTTTAGCTCACCCAAGCATCCCAGTACAATTGTACACAAAAAAATACACATCACAGGTGGTGTTCGGACCAAGTCTTCGCTGGAGGTTTCTGCTGCTCTCAGACCTCATGCCCACTGCTGGCACAGGAAATCTCTGCAGAAAAAGGACCCAGGTCAAATCACATGCTTTCCCCACCTCGCAGTCCACATAAGCCACAGCAGCCTTTAAGGGAGGAAAATCACATTTAGCAAAGCTACTCTTACCTCACGGTTTTTAACAGTGTGGGGCTTCTACAAAGCAGGTTGTGTTGGAAGCCAGGAGGAAAGATCACCATCTTCACCCTGTCTTTGTTCCTGTATGCATTGCGTGCAATTTCATAGAGCTAGAGGGCACAGAAACACAGAGACTCAAAGGCTGACCATCAGTGCTGTTGTTTTTCTAGGCTGATTGTCTTACAGTGGTACAGAAACAGCCAGCTTGAGGAGTTAGTGTTAGTCCCATTAGGTCAGAGACATGGAGACTCTCCACATTCCCAACTGGCTGCCTCTACAGCTAAAGGACTGAAAGCTGCATGACTAATAGGAATGCTGACAGGACATCCTTCCACTGCCCATACCTCCCTGCAAGGGGACAAGGGACTGTGATGGACGCACTTTGTTTGGTTAAAAGAAAAGAAACTGCCTCCCCATTTTTAGAGCCACTACAGGAAAGATACAGCAGTTCCTATAGTATCCTGGGTCCCCACAACACTTCCCGGTTCACAGACCCCAAATGAGGAGCCAGGGTCCACCACAAATGCTCCTTGGAGCTGATTAGCATGGATGCTTACTGTATACACCAGGCAGCATGGCTATTAGGGGTGTAGGGAATCCCTTAGGATGTCAGAGACCCTCCTTTGGGCTCTCATCAAAGTTTGACTGGAAGAGAAGATGGTGAAATAAGAACAGTATGTCCTCAGTCGGGACTCTGTTCATGGTTTACCTGTTTTCCATTTGCCAAAGGCACTGTTCTGTCATCCTCGCCGTGAAGGATGAGGAGGGGGGAAGACAGGAATTTTACACTAGGAACAGGTAGAAGAAAAGCATTCAGTTCAAGAATTAACGCTGGGATTTCTCCTCCTCCTCCAAGTTAAAGCTTTACCAAAACATGAGGTTTGCCCAAAATACAAGAACTCTCTTTCCTTCCCTCCCAGGCATAACAACTTCATATATAACAAACTTCACACAGTAACTTATTTTTCTTCTGGGTAATACTCTCTTTCTCCTATGCACTCATGTATTTTAATTAGGTATCTAATTAATTTAATCTACTTCCATGTGATTTTCTTTTAAAATAATGAAGAACACTGAAGTATTGAATTTGTACAGAATTAGAAGAACCTTATCTTTTTCCTTACTCCACCTAATATCATAATACTTGGAATATTATAATTAAAAGAGCCCCGGCCAGTATGGCTCATCCCATGCACCAAAAGGGCACCTGCTTGATTCCCAATCAGGGCACATACCCAAGTTTCAAGTTCGATCCCCAGTCAGGATTCATACATTGAGACAGCCAATTGATGTTTCTCTCTCTCCCTCTCTCTTCCCTTCTCTCTCTAAAAAATCAATAAAAACTTTTTTAAAAAATAAAAGACTCTAAAAGAAAAAGAAAAACCCCAAAATAACAAGAACTTCCACAGGACAAAATATAACTCTTTGTGGCAATTTACTTTCCCCCACAAATGTACAGGGTAAACATGTAATTAATGGGTTTGATTAGCTTCCTGGTCAACTTCCTACCCTGGAGGAAGCCTTTCAAAAAGGCTGTGGCATGAAGAATGTTCATTCCTGACTCCAATGGCATTCTCAAACAATACTTCCCTCCCCCACCCCCTTCCGATACCCATCCATCCCTGCCACGGTGACTTGCTGTTACTCCTGAGAAGGTTAGATCCCTCAAGTGTGTTGAAATATGAAAATATTGATAACAACTATGTATTTGCAGGTGCTCAGATTCTCCTACTATAAGAGGGCAACTTGCCAAATTCTATTCATTGGTTTTGCTGTCGGGTTAGTAGGCTGGATAGCAGATAGGTTTGAGTTACGTGCGGAATAAGGCCTAATGTCAGGGATCCCTAAACCTACAGCTCCCTTTATGACTTCAGAGAAAATACTGAATCTGTAAAGTCATCCAATTAGTCATAAGGAAAATGCCAAATACTAACCACTTGTAGATACATTACCCTAAATCCTAGTGCCCACCTACAAATTCTCATCTAGTCTTTCAGACTTCTCATCTACCCACCCAATAAGTCACATGATAGTCACCACCCCCTCCCCTAGGAATCCTACAGGCATAGTAATAGAACAATGGACATTTTTAATCATTAGCTTACTTTTCATCATTAGGGAAGACTATTTTGTCTTTTCTCAAAGCATCCATAAGTGTTTGTAAAAATCCTGGAAGTTTCTGGTAAATCTATTTTTTAAAAGGAAAAAACAATTAAAACTTCCTGCAGCTATATAATTTGTTGTAATTTTCCAGCATGAACGATAGTAATAGAGAGTAACTTTCTAAATATAATAAACTTGAAAAAAGCAAAATTTTTATGATTGTAAAAGTAATTCATATCATTGTAGGGAATTTGGAAAATACAAAAGGAAACAGAAGAAACAAATCACACATAATCCCACCATCCATAGACCATCACTGTCCTCTCTTTAAAATACAAACAGCACTATTAACTTATTTCTTCATATTCTGAAAGGAGCAGTAATATAATCTAAAAATTGCTTCTACAGTGAATATAACTAATTGGTTTAGTTGGGGAACAGAATATTCTGATTAGTCAAAAAATCCTGTTGAAAGTACACAATACATATAACTAGTTTTGTTTACGTTTTTCTTTGTCTTCTGATTCCACCACCCCTGGAATCAGGACTCCTCTGAGGGAAATTCAATAAAAGAAGCCCTTCAGCAATTCATCTCAAATTCCAAAGGAGTGCGAAGAAAGCTGGTCCAAGCCAATAACCTACTTTGTTATTCCTCACTCCTCCCGGCCCAGGTGCCCTCTGAGACTCAGCGGTCATAGTATCCCCTCCAGCCCAGAGCACGGCCGTGGGCTCCTAAGTGGGTCTCCCTGCCTCCTCTCTGTTCTGGATACCACCAGACAGAGATCCTTAAAATACCAGATACAGGAAAGGATAAACTCACATGAAAGATATAAAATTACATTATTAGATGTATGTTCCTAATAATATAACCTCAAAAAAAAACTAAAGCAAAAATTGACAGAACTAAATTAGAAATAAACAACTCCAAAATAATGGTGAGATATTTTAATATTCTTCCTTGAGCAACTGATAAAACAAATAGTCAAAAAAATCAGTAAGGATATAGAAGAATCAAATGACACGATTAATAGTCTAATTGACACGTTAGAACAGCGTACTCCAAACAACAGAACACATTCTTTGTAAGCATATGGAACATTTACCAAAATCGATCATTTGTTGGGACATAAAGCAACTCTGAGCAGATTTCAAAAGTTAAAATCATGCAGAGTATACAGGGTTAGGCAAAAGTAGGTTTACTGTTGTTGGTATGGAAAATAATACAATAATTAACTTAATTTTGAGAAATTGACAAGTATATTCCAAAATATATGTGGAAATGCAAGAGGTCAAAATGATCTTGAATAAGAGGAACAAAGCTGAAGAAGTTCACTAGATAGCAAGACATATTATAAAGCTAAAGTCACTAAGAGATTGTAGTATTCATATGAGCATGGACAATAGGCATGGGAGAGAGATGAGAATCTCCAGCAGACCCATGTATACATATATGTAGAGGGAGATACTGGCATATACAGACATTGGCACTGCAGAGTGATGGGGACGGTCCATTTAGTGAATGGCACTGGGCCACCTGGAAAGCTGTAAGGACTTATACATCCTACATATGCAAAAATACAACCTGGGATAGGGCTCTACATGGAACAGACATAACAATTTCGAGAAGATAGCACAGAAGCGTATCTTCATAACTTTGGGTAAGCAGAGTTTTATCAAGCAGGACACTTTTATTCAAAAAGGATTAACCATTAGAAAATGTTGGTAAACTGGTTCACATGAAATACAGGAACATCTCTTCATTAAGAGATGCCACTGAGGGAGTAATAAAGCAAAACAAATATTTTTTAAAGCAAAAAAATAGAATATATTTGAAAAACAAATAATTTTAATGACTTACCCTATGAAGAACTTCTACAAATGAAAAGACAACTCAATTTAAAAAGGAGCAAAACACATGAACAAGTATATCACAAGAGATGATATTTAAGTGGCTAATAAACATATGGAAAAATGCCTGGCTTCATTAGTCATCAAATGCAAATGAAAACCACAATGAGATATCAGTATGAGGGCAAGGATATGACGCAATTGAACTCTCGTGTATGATAAGTGGAGAGTAAAATGGCAAAGTCACCTTGGAAAGCTGCTTGGCACTATAACTACTAAAGCTGAGCATATGCATTCCTTGTTACCCAGCAATTCCACTCCCAATGTATACTCCATTGAAATATGCACACAAGTTTAGAGAATACATGTTCAAGAATACTTACAACAATGATGTTATTAATTATCCCACATAAAAAGCAACTCAGATGTCTACAAACACTAGATCAATAAATTGTACTATATTTATACAATGAATACTACATAACAATGACAATGATCAAATTACAGCTATACTTCATGGATAAAATCCTACTAATACATGTTGGGTGAAAAACAGAATACTTGTAAAATATGTAAAGTTTAAAAACAAACCATGCTATACTGCTTAGAGATGCACACACAGGTGGTAACACTATAAAGAAAAAATACGTGGCTGTCACCCACAGGACGGAAAATGGTGGATGTGATCGCCGTAAAGTTCAGGCTAAGGATTACAGCTAAAATGGGGTTTATTAGATTAGAAAGTAACATACAGGTGAAACTTCTAGTGACGCTGATTTCTTGACTTGCGTGTTGGGTAATTTTTTTATTGATTTTTAGAGAGAAGAAGGGAGGGAGAGGGAAACATCAATGTGAGAGAGAAACATCGATCTGTTGCCTCCTCCATGTGCCCCGATTGGGATGGAACTGGAAACCTGAGCATGTGCCCTGACCGGGAATCGACGACGCTCCAACCACCTGAGCCACCCAGCTAGGGCAAAGTTGGTTACATTTTGACTCAGGTGTCCAGTCTATAATTATTTGCTACATCATGTATTTTCTCTATTATGTTAACCTTTAAAAATTATAAAATTTCAAAAAAGAAACAAAAGCAAGTGGGAAGACTGTATCTGAATTGCAAAATACCTACAAGTTAGTGAGTTTGTTAGTAATTACTTAGAGTAATATAATAGATGGTCAAGTAATGGTTATCTTAAGATGAATATTCAGTCATCTGGAACCAATTGAAATGTTGTATTTGTTAAATCTGAAGTTACTCAGTATTCAGTATTTTAGACTGTAGAGCAAGCATGTCAAACTCGCGGCCCATGTACACTTTTGCGGCCCATTCAATACAATGGTATGCAAGAAGCATTTTAACAAACACTTCGTAACTTAATTTTTACAATATCCTGTTATACATAATTATTAATAACGAACTACAACGTTCGCTAATGACTGATTGCTATAATCGTGTTGCATTCATTTCCCTTACGCGCCTTACGCGCAGGCGCACCATTTCTCTCCACTAATACTAGCAGCGAATATTTTAGCAGCCGATGGCCACGTCATTCGTCTTGGACTGACTTGTTTGGTGTGTGCAACAGGAAATATTTCACTTTTGGAGAACAAGAAAAATAGGTTTGTTTACATTATGCTTATTCATTTGTGCAGTTATTCAGTGTCTGGTAAGTTAATGTTCAAGAAAAAATATTAATTTTTATTAAAATGTTCTATTATTTTATGTTAACGATTACTCACTTATTTCAGCCCTTTGTATTCAGCATGTCTCTATGGAAATAAACCTATGTTTCTACGAAAATTGAAGCTTTGTTTTTTTGCAGCCCACATAAACTTAAACCTTGTTTATTTGGCCTATGTTAGCCTTTGAGTTTGACATGCTTGTTGTAGAGGAGATTCCTGTATTGAGTTGAAGCTTAGACATTTTCAAGATGCTGTGATTCTGTGCAAGAGCTATCCCAGAAGTAATGCGCTGCCTTTCTCTGAAACAGTTAAGCAAATTCCAAGACGTTCTAAGATGATTTATTGTACAAAAGATTCCAAAAGTAGACAGTTGGAGAAAAGTGCACCTACACTGCCTTCCAATATTAGACAACAATTTAAATTGTGGGGCCATGTATTCCTTCTGAGAATCTCTCCTATTTTCTTTCTTTCTCTCTCCATCTCTCTCTCCCCTCCCCTCAACCCCCCCCCCCCCAACCTTCTTATCTTCCTCCTTCTCACTCATTTGCTAACATTTATATGGATGTATGACTATAAGCAATTGAGCATTGGGCTTGAAATAAAATTACAAAATTTGGATAAGCTGCACAATAGATTTAAAAAACTACATCTTGTTGCCCAGTTCCTTATATCTTATCTTCTTGGAAAGACTGTCTCCTCTACATGGGATACTGTATAAAATCATTTGGCAGCTTCCTTGGGTTCTCTGGAGGCTGTCTTATCATAAAATTATGAAAGATATGGCTGACGGTCTCAGGACTAAAAATGATGTATGAGACTTTTGTTCTCACTTTTTAAAAGGATAATAATAATAAATAGATAAACCTAACTTATCTATTAAAAATTGTAAAAGATAAGAGATAAAACTTTGGCTTTTAATAAGCTACTCAATCTATTAGAAGAAAATAAAAGGACTACCAACTCCAAAAGCCATCAATCATGCCCTTCTTTAATTGCAACTGGCTAATACCCTGTCTCAAGTCAGAGTAACTTAGAGGCATATAAAACTGGTTAAGCAAAAGAATGTGGTTAATAAACATAAATGTGTGGAAACACTTTGACATCTTGTGAAGATGAGTAAGAGCCTCACCTTTAACAAGGGATAATTGATACTTGCAGTCCACATGTTGGTAAATGGAGCTTCCAGAACAATAGCATCAACTGGGGATCCTTGAAAAAATAAAAAAGAAATAACTCCCCTATCATATTTAAATATCACCTTCCCTAAGTAAGGGATAGTTAAGGTCTTGTACATCATTTGTGAAGCTTACTAATAATGCAAATTCCTGGACCCCACTCCAGACTTATTGAGTCAGAAATCAGAATCTTGGGGGAAGTAGGGGGAGGAAATGTGAGAACATGCATTTCTAACAAGCTCCCCCACCCACCAACCAAGAGATTTCCCTGCACATGGTAGTTGCAAACCAGTACCATCTTCTAAAACAAAACCAGACTGTCAAGTCTTAGGTAATTTTAGAAAGCAAAGTACTCTGGGAAGGAAAACTGTTGAGCAGTCCATTGTTAAGAATGTGCCAGAGGCTGATTAGGTTGTTTTGGCCAACACTTTCCCACAGAACAATTAGAAAATGTGTGTCAGATGAGGATATTGCATGTGTATGTGTGTGTTTGAAGGCACCTGAGGGCTGCTAAATCAGTGAGATTTTGAAAGCCAAGACCAAAAGGAAATCTCAAAAACAGTCAGAGGAAAAAGCATTATCTTCAAAGGAGCAACAGTAAGACTGGCAGCTGACTTCCTAATAAAACAATGAAACCCTGAATGAAGTGTTGGAATAAAATTATTGCCAACCTAGAATTCTATGCCCAGTGAAAATATCCTTCAAAAATGAAGATGCAATAAAAACATCTTCAGACCAAAACTGAGAGAATTCTTCACCAATAGACAGGCAGAACAAAAATCCCAGATAAAAACAGAGAAATGCTGAAACTAATAAAGAGCAAAGAAAAGTAAATCTAAACCTTGGCTTTTATAATATAAGAAGAATAGTATTTTATGGAGTGTGTATAGAGAAAATTAAAAAACATGATAGCAAGAGTTGGTAAGTTGAGGAGGTAAATGGAATCAGAGTGTCCCAAGGTCACTGCATTATCTAGGAAGTGAAGCATTCATTTATGTGAGAATTTAGTTCAGATACTGTAACAGTGTCCACGCTGTGAAGGAAGTGACTGGGAGCCATGAGAGCTTAGAGGAGCATTGAAATAATGCTTAGTTTCTTTACATACGTAATTAAGCTTGTGAATAGCAGGTGACTTGCTCTAAAATGCTTACATAACTCCACCTGACCTGTATTGCCAAGTAAAGTTTAAGATATGATGCAAGAGATTACAAGCTTTTAATGCTTGTCAAAGTCACCTGTTCCTATTCACAGAGATTCCAATCATGAAAATAGATCCAGGAAACCTGTGTTTTAAAAAAAGCATCCCCTGAGATTCTGATACAGGCAGTTCTCAGTACACTTTTAGAAATGCTGACATAAATATTATATAAGAAGGGCTGCAGAAAGCAAGCCTTGCCTGTTATTCCATATGTATTATTTTCCTCTCCTGTGATCCAAATGACTCCATAATAACAGTTATTATCACTTCACAATGAGGACTCTTTCAAAGGTAATTTTAAGTCTTTCCTTAGTATTTATTTTTAATTTCATCATCTTGAAAAACAGCTATTGTTTTATATTAGAGAGAAAAAGGAACGTTTGCTGCACTATCAGAAACTGCCTAAAGTTGGGGTGCTTTAGGTATCTCTGTGTTGGCAGTGTACCCAATAGTCTCGACTCTTTTCAGTTGCCCATCTCAAGCGAGGAAATTATACCACAATCATTTTACAGTACCTTTCTCTTCTAGTACTCTCGCAGCATTCGTTACAACTCTGAAAAGCAATGAAAATTAGTACATATGTGAAGCCGTGACTCAACAGTCAAGTAAATGATACAAAATGCAACACCCAGTGGGAGCATCTGATGAAAGCTCTGGAAGCTCTGGTTAGAAAATGCATAGACACAACATTTGGCACAGGGTTTCCAGGTGTCCCACTGACTCTAAATTAAGAATCCTTTTCCTTAAAACTCTCAAGGAGAGCTCTGCAGTGGGCTTCAGGGTCACGGATAACCGTAGAGCTCCCATATTTTACAAACAGGGCAAGGCCTCCAGCCACATGTGGGAAGTGAGAGAAGCCAGAGATTCTCTGTCCCCTAGATCAGCAGTCGCCACTGGTGGTCCATGAGGTCCGAAAGGTTGGCGACTGCTGCCCTAGAGTATTGCTCCTGTCAGGGCTCACTCCTGCCTGGAGCCCCAAGGACCCACCTAAGGACCCATCTGCAGACCCCACTTACCCTGTACCCAGAGAGTGGCCCCAGAGGCACACGGGGGTGGTGCCACTTCTTGCCTTGGTCCACTCATAGACACAAATAGCGTCCGCAGTCAGTCCCTCCTCTGTGGGCTTACCCGTAGAGTCCCCGAACCCTGGCAGCAAGGAAAGGCAAACACAGTATCACCGCCTCCAAAGTGGAATCATCTAAGGCCTCCTGCTTCTGGAAAAATCCGTGTACACTATTCTTAACACTTACCTCTGTAGTCAACAGACAAGACGTGAAAGCCACCATCGCTCAGCACCTAGATGACAAAGGAGCTGTTATCTTCAATTAGAAGATGCAAACAGAAAAGGTTTGACACTTCCATAAGCCTAGTTGTGACAGTTTCATAAATAGGGAAAAGATTTATTTTTGAAATCTGGTGTTTTGCTTCAATCTTGAGATGGCCAGACTCAATGGGAAGTAAGGAAAGCAGTGTGGCAGGGCTGGGTCCAACAGCCTGTGTCCCAGTGTGGCTCTGCCACTTGCCAGCTCTGTGACCTTGGGCTACTTGCCACTTAACATTTAAATATGCAAATATTATTCTGAAATGTGAAAAACAATAGTAGCTGCCTTCATGATTGTTGGAAGATTACATGAGATGACCTATTAAAATATCTTGGTACGTAGTAAATGTCCTTTTTAAGAATTCCCTTGAGAATAAGAACTCTGCACAGAATTGTAGTAGAGGCAATCAAATAAGGGGGAGATCATTATATTAAATACTAGAGGCCCGATGCACGAAAATTCATGCAAGAGTAGGCCTTCCTTCCCCCAGCTGCCAGCACCGGCTTCCCTCCAGCACCCGGGACCCCAGCCTCCCTCTCTGGCTGCCGGCAGGCACCCGGGACCTGGGCAGCTTCCCTCAGGCCCTGGCTTCGTCCAGAAGGACATCCGGAATGACATCTGGAAGGACATCTGGTCTAATTAGCATATCACCCTTTTATTATTATAGATAAACAGATAAAGAGTTAATATCAATCAAAGATAAAGAGATCATTGGGTGATATCAAACCACTGCCAAGCCCTATATAGACAAATGAGGAAAGAATATGAAAACATAACTTTGAATTACAAAGATAGACAAAGAGAAGACAGAGAAAAGGACAAAATTTACTGTACAGACACTTTTAAAACTAAATCCGCCCTGACCGGTTTGGCTCAGTGGCTGAAGGGTCCCAGGTTCGATTCCAGTCAAGGGCATGTATCTGGGTTGCGGGCACATCCCCAGTGGGGGGTGTGCAGGAGGCAGCTGGTCGATGTTTCTCTCTCATCGATGTTTCTAACTCTCTATTCCTCTCCCTTCCTTTCTGTAAAAAATCAATAAAATATATTTTTTTAAAAACTAAATCCTCACAACAGTCCCATAAGGTAGGTATTTTCCCCATGTAACAGATAAAGAAACTGAGCCTTGGAGTTTAAATAATCTGTTCGTATTTGCTCACCCAAATGTCTAGAGGCAGAACCAAGATTCACACCTGGGCCTGCACATGTCCAAATACCATGCCTCCTCTCCCACGGCATAGATGTGGGTGGCTGAAACTCATTATAAACTTTTACATACAAATAGAACTGATAGCCCTAATTGGTTTGGCTCAGTGGATAAAGCATCGGCCTGTGGACTGAAGGGTACCAGGTTTGATTCTAGTCAAGGGCACATCCTGGGTTGTGGGTCCGATCCCCAATAGGGGGCGTGCAGGAGGCAGCTGGTCAATGATTCTCTCTCATCACTGATGTTTCTATCTCTCTCTCCCCCTCTCCCTTCCTCTCTGAAATCAATAAAAATATATTTTAAAAAATAGAACTGATAAGGAGAAAATAAATGTAACTTTTCAATACCTATTTAAACTACATTCATTCCCAAAAAAAGTTATCTAAGAAGCAGGGCAGTTAAGCATCCAGGGAAATAGAAATATTCGTGTATTGTTTGTGACACTGTAAGTTGAAGGACCACTTGACAATACAACTCAAGAACAATAACAGCAACAGAGTCTAAGAATCTATCTCTAGGGAAAAAATATCCCAAAGAAGAAAAACTTAATGCTTAAAGTTTTCTGTAGCAATTTTATTTCAAAGTAATCGCCTATCCAAATAAGTAAACGAAGAGCTCCGGAAGTGTGGTCAGGCCGGGAGATGATGACTATGGCTGTGGTATCCAGAATCTGCCCGGGGGAAGAAGTGCTATCATACCTTCCCACCCACCCCTGCTGCCACAAGGATGACTACATCTCCAACTCTTCTTTCTGTGCACACAGGGGCCTACTACTCAGCTCTGCCATGAGTGGGAGGAGACATCAGCTTCACCACCACCCCATGTGGGCAGTGCAAAGAGAGGGGTGCAGGATGGAAAGCAAACCTAAAAACTAATAGGCATCACCACCCCAGGCAACACTCTATCCAGCCCACCACTCCTCCGCAGAGCAGCTCTGAGAAGGCAGTGGAGAGAGGAGCTTCCTGTCTGAACGGGGGAGGGAGGATGAAGAAGGGGCTGGGGATTCTGGGCCCCACAATTACTGTTACATCGAGAAAGAGTGGAGGTGGGAGCTGGCACGTGAGAGGAGAGATCAGGTCTTGTGGTCAGTAATTGGACAAGCTGCCTGGTCACCTGCGGCAAAAATTACCTAACTGGCGTGTGGGAGAGGATCAACAGCCTGCCTGACCGGCTCTGAGTCAGAAGGCAGAGATGGCGAGTGCACAGCCTGCCATCTCCCTCACACCTGGAAATGCAGGGGCTGCCCCCTCAAATAGAAGTCATGGAACAGGCGAGGACAGTCGGGTGTGGCCACCATCCACTGTGCAAAACCCTTTATGAGCGGAAGCCTGGGCCTGAATGACTTAAAAACAGACATTCTCTGTCTCTATCCTGTGTCACCAAAAAGGTTGTTTCTTGTAGGCATGACTTTCGCACCTAATATAGGGTGTCCCAAAAATGTATACACACTTTGAACGATTATTAATTCCAATGGGTTAAATCGGACAAGAAAGAAACATCAATGGAGCTATCAGCTGTAAAGTGTGTATACATTTTGGGGGACACCTGTATATTCTCTCAATCCATCCCCCAGCCCCCAGAAAAATCAAACAAACATGTCATCAACTCCATCTGCTAATGAAGGCAATGCATTCACGAAAGCGTTTTGGGACTCAGAGACAGTCAGATCTACTTTGACCCCCCATGGTCAAGGCTGGAAGAAAAGTCCACTCACTCATGGGACTTTGGGCCCCGACACCAAACCCACCCTGGGGAGCTCTCAGTTGATAACCTTGCCGAAGCTGAGGAAGATCTACGGTCCCAGCCCAGAAAAAAATACATGGAGACATAAAATGGGTGCCGTGGGGCCCCCTCAGACATACCTTTACGAGATTAAGCCTGTGACGAGCTGCCCTGTAGAGAAGGTTAAAAAAAAAAAAAAAAAAAAAAAGAGCAAGATTTAGGAATTGGGAAGACAAATTCAATGAAAGTCGCTATCATGCTGCTGGCATCTGATCTCATACCTTTCTTCTTCGGGAAAGAGAAATAAATAACAAGGAGAAAGGGGAACGGATGTGTCAGGGGGATGACTGACGGCCCCCCACTGCTGCCGAGCTCCTCTGCATGAATGCTGGGTCCCAGATCTCCGCTCCTTGTCATACATTTGATGACTAAGCATTAAATCCATCTCCTCACACTCCTACACAGCAAAACTTGTTTCTAAGAATACTTTCAGAAGCCAACGGAAAGTAAGTTCCAGAAAGTGGCTTTTTTAGAACAAAGGATGATATAGTCATGCTCACTACTCTAAGATCTGTCTGGTCCCTGTCCACTCCGCCACCAAGTGCCAGACGAAGCAAAGGAGACTCCCGTCCCTGGAGATACAAGAAACATTGGTTTCCAGAATAATCATACCATACGTGAATGAAACAGAGACAAAGTTGACTCAAAAGGCAGAGACTTCTTTAAAATTTTTTCTTAGAGCCAAGTTCCATAAACTTTAGTGGGTCATGGAGCCCTTTGAACATGTGGTTAAAGCTATGGACTCATTTCCCAGAGGGAAAAGGGTATTTACACTTCAAATGTACAGTTTTGGGAGGGGGTTCATGGCCCTTCTTGGGCTTTTATGGATCCCAAGTCTAGAACCACTGTTTCCATCAAGGTCTCCCATAACCTCCGTGTGGCCCCCTTTCAGCTCAGTACTACTGATGGCAAGCTGAGACTTGCAGGCAGGGGCCAGGAGGAGGCTGGGGCTGACCCCTGAGAGAGTAAATCTGTGATGACTGAAGCAATAGCAGATGCACCAGCGGGGCAGACAGGAATTGGGGTCCGCCTGATCCTGTAAGTAGGTGCATTATAACACCATGAGCGAGTCCGCACTATCAGAACCACGTTGAACCACGTTGGGAAATGTTAAATTCACAGGCAATCTCTGTAAATGTGACTCTAAAATGGACACCTTGAGAAAGCCCTTGAGCAAAGCCAAGTCTTGAGAAAGCCATCATCTGACGGAAAAAGACAGTGAGAAAAAGAGACCTAGGCAAGGGAGCCCAGGGACAGATTCCAGACCTTGTCACTTAGTTTGAAGTGTCCCTCCAGAGACAGAACCAGGTCAGTGGGTCTGCGAGGCACACTGCCCCACCCCCAAGCTGAGGAGACCCAGTCACAGCTGATAAGCGTCACCCACCACAATTATAGGCTACTGATGGCTCTGGCACAGCCGTGGGCAAACTACAGCCCGCGGGCCGGATCCAGCCCATTTGAAATGAATAAAACTAAAAAAAAAAAAAGACCGTACCCTTTTATGTAATGATGTTTACTTTGAATTTATATTAGTTCACACAAACACTCCATCCATGCTTTTGTTCCGGCCCTCTGGTCCAGTTTAAGAACCCATTGTGGCCCTCGAGTCAAAAAGTTTGCCCACCCCTGCTCTGGCAGCACATCGAAGGAGAGCCAGGCTTCTAGGAGGCGGTCTTTGTCACAAAGTAAAGTTGGGGCCACAGAGGGGAAGCTGAGGCATCAATATTCTAGGCCAGAACTCAGTACCCATGGTCAGAATTCCAGGTGATCGCTCCCAGGAAGTCCATACTGTTGATTAATAGGATTCATGCTATTTCTGTGAAAAGACCACTGATGTGGAAACTGCTCTTCCTGCCCCCATATGTCAACGCCTATTCCCTTTCCAATCATCCATGGGGTCAATCCGTCATTGCAGACACTCTGAGGGAATAAAGGAACCACTGCGTTCCTGGAAATTAATATCTAAATCTTGCAAGTTAGTGTCCCTCTCAGCTAAGGATCCACATTATTCTACATACAGAACATATGGATTTTGTTTTTAAATAGAAGCCTACTGCTAGAACACCATCAAATTTCAACAAAGAAAAAAAATATGTGGCGCCATGCTTAGAGTGGAAAACTGAGCCCTGCCTTTCACTCCCCAACAGAGCTGAAATGCTCTGTCTCTTCTCTCTGAGTGAGTGAGTGAGTGAGTGAGTGAGTGAGTGAATGAGTGAGTGAGTGAGTGAGTGAGTGAGTGAATGAGTGAGTGAGTGAATGAGTGAGTGAGTGAATGAGTGAGTGAATGAGTGAGTGAGTGAGTGAGTGAATGAGTGAGTGAGTGAGTGAGTGAATGAGTGAGTGAGTGAGTGAGTGAATGAGTGAGTGAGTGAGTGAGTGAATGAGTGAGTGAGTGAGTGAGTGAATGAGTGAGTGAGTGAGTGAGTGAGTGAGTGAGTGAATGAGTGAGTGAGTGAGTGAGTGAGTGAGTGAGTGAATGAGTGAGTGAGTGAGTGAGTGAGTGAATGAGTGAGTGAGTGAGTGAGTGAATGAGTGAGTGAGTGAGTGAGTGAATGAGTGAGTGAGTGAGTGAGTGAGTGAGTGAATGAACATCCAAGCAAAGGCACTGACCTGTGTTCTGCACTGCCGTGAAGGTAGACAATAATCGGGTTGCCATCATGAAGGGCTGCTTCGTACCAGCAACGGTCCTTCCCTTTAGCATCTTCCCCCCGGCAGCTGGGGACTGTGTGCCTGAAGGGCAAGGAAAGTTTTTAACAAACATGGACAGAGAGAAGCGTTCTCTATCCTCGCCAAAGTCTGAAACACTCCTTATCTCAGTCAGATAGATGATAGATAGATAGATAAGTTTACATAGATAAATGTTTATCTAAGTCGTATATGCACATGCCAAACATTAAACTATAATACTACAAAGCGTCCTGTAATGAAAACCACTATTGCCTTACCCCATCTCCCCCATGTACAGAGACAACCCCTTTTTACCATTGACTGTTTTAGTTCTTCTGGCTCCCACACCTAATGATCTTCCAACACTGCAGTTCTGGGGTTCACTCCATCAACATGCAGTCCATTGAGTGGAACCAAGTAAAAGGTAACAGATATTTGTGCATGCTATTGGTTTGGCTGAATAGACAAGTTGGAAATAACTTATAGGGAAATCCGTTTAGGTGAGAAAAAAGAACTATCACATGAAACTAAGCTATTTTACTCAAGAAACCCAGTGACTTTGTGATTTTTAAACACCTGTCTGAGCTTCAGTCCCTCCACCTTGTTAAACCAACGAATAAACCCTGAAAATATAAGCACTGCCATGTGACACGTCATAAGGTGACTTGGAGAACTGGCCACATGATGACAAGTCCTCAGTCCTCTAAATCTTTAGAGGCAGAAAGACTCACATCAAATCCCAGGGCCTCCGCACTGAGAAGACAGGTACCACTGCCAGCAGGAGAGGCCAACTAGACAGTCCACTCACGAAACCAAGGATCAATGGGGTTCGGATAAAGAAAAAAAAGATTTTCCATCTCCAACATTCTTAGCCTAACTATACTCGGCAGTTTAGGAAGAAGTTATGTGAATCTATATTGGTTCCTAAACACCCCATGGTCACATGTTTAAATTCGGGGAGATGAAATATAAATCAGCACTGGAAAACTGGCAGCCAAGAACAAGTAGTAGAATCAAACAGAAGAAGATATTGAGATTAGCATATTTAAAAGGCAATAGAATGCTCATGACTTTGTTTGACAAACATTTATTGAGTGCCTTCTCCGTGCCCAGCACTGTGCTAAGCAGTGAAAACCCACCAACAGAGTCACCTATGAAAGATATAGTCTCGGTCCTGGCCAGGTGGCTCAGTCGGTTGGAGCATCATCACATACACCAAAAGGTTACTGGTTCAATCCCCAGTTGGGGTGCATATGGGAGGCAACCAATCAATGTTTCTCTCATACACCAATGTTTCTCTCTGTCTCAAAATACAAAACATATACTCAGGTGAGGATTTAAAAATAAAAATGATATAGTCTTATAAGGGAAGACAAACACAGATAATCGCACAAACATTCCTTAAATTACAGTGGGAATAAATGCCATAAAGGACAAATACAGGTTGCCACTAACATATGCCTAAAAGGGGGATGAGGAAAAGCTTCCCTGAAAATTACCAATCTAACACCCAAAGGGTGAGTAGGCAGTTAGTTAGGAAGAAGACAGGAGTAGAAGGAGCAGAGAGATAGAAAGAATTGTTGCAGACAGAGAGTGTGGCTTGGTATGCAAGGAGGCCAGTGGGTCTGCAGTACAATGGAAAGAGTGGTTGGTGTAGAACAAGTCAGGAGAAGGGGCCAGGGCCAGGTCCTCCAGGCCTGGTGAAGGACCCAAAGCAGCACAACACCTAAAAGTTGTCACCCTCCAAAGTAAAGTTCCTGGAAAGCTCATTGAAGCAGGTCAAGTATCAATACAAAGGGAAGGCGCATGGAGCAGCTCCCAGGTACCTCCAAAGAACACCAACCTCTCCACCGGAAGTAGCACAGCACTGCTCACCCTTCCCCTACTAACACGAAAACCAAGTCCATAGGCAACCCAGGGTCCAATCCTTGCACTCACCAGATTCCCAGAATCACCCCAGGTTCAACCTTGATATAGAAGTTCACTGTGTGAGGCATCTTTAACTCCGGCTTCTTTAAGTCCACAAGAAATGGTGCTTTGACTGGAAGGCAGAAATCATTATCAGCTCCCAGAATCACATTCAAGGTGTGTTTGTGTGTGTTTTTATCACAATCAAAAAAAGTAATTAGTCTCATGGTAACATGTTTCTCAGTTGCAAGCTACTACACTAAATTCTTAGCAACATATTTTACCTCTATTTTTTGTAGATGACATGGCATTTTGTACATATGTGTTCATGATAGTTGTTTTCTTGCTCTAATTTCCCTTTTACCTGTATATAAAGTATAGTATTAGGAATATGGTATTTTGCTACCATAAATTCTGTTTTGTCAGTTACTAAGCTACTTACCCCAGCTTTATTCTGACTTATGGTTGGTTGGTCTATCCTTTTTCATTCTTCTATCTTTCTGTGTCTTTTGTTTTAAGTGTGTCTGATGAAGATTCTATATCCTTGAAACTTGTTTTCTGAATCCAATCTGAGATCCTAGGTTTTTTATTGATGAGCTTAAATCATTTGCATTTATTTTATATTTACATATATTTCAACCACCTTATTTCATATTTTCCATTTGTTGGTGTGTGTTTTTCATTTTTTTTTTCTCTTTCATGATTTCCATTTGGACAGAACTGCTTTTCTTCTTTTGGTTTAAAAGGAAAACATCCTAGTTTTGTTCCTATGGTAGTTACTCTTATGGAAGCAAAGTATTTTATTTTATAAACTAGGACTAGCTTATAGAATTGGCCAAAAAAAATAAAAATTCTAAAGCTAGATTTTTTTTTTAATATATTTTATTGATTTTTTACAGAGAGGAAGGGAGAGAGATAGAGAGTCAGAAACATCGATCAGCTGCCTCCTGCACATCCCCCACTGGGGATGAGCCCGCAACCCAGGTACATGCCCTTGACCGGAATCGAACCTGGGACCTTTCAGTCCACAGGCCAACGCTCTATCCACTGAGCCAAACCGGTTTTGGTGTAAAGCTAGATTTTAAAATAACCACCGGTGAGTGGTAGCTCATAGTAGGGAATTTATTCAATCCTTATCCTTATCTGAAGCTAAAAGGAAAGGAGACCATTCCCCTAAAAAGGTAAGAGGACCTAAAACAGGTAATGAGTGTTCTGCTGCTGTCAAGTGTTAGTTTTTAAAGTGAAATGTCCAGGATAAACATATACTTGGGGACATGTAGATGAGAGTGTTACCCATGTACTAGAAGGGCTATGTAGTACATTGGCTAACACAGCACTCAGTCAAAAAGACATGGGGAAATAGAGTCCCGCCATCAGCATCTCTCTCTCTCTCTCTCTCTCTCTCTCTCTCTCTCTCTATATATATATATATATATATATATATATATATATATATATATATATAGGCAAGAAGAGGAAGTGAAAAAGAGAATACAGTAGGCAGTAAAACATTCACATTAACAGCTGATTTGAAGACGGAGCTCCTTATTGGAACCCTACCCACAAGGCCATGGTTTTCTATCTCCAACAGATTGCAAGGACTTATGCTAAACCCCAAAGCCAATAGTAAATTGATTTCAGACCATTTAGCTTGAACCACAATTTTTTAACTGATGTGTCTTCTCATTGTGCCACAACTTTAAGGGCAGTGAGTTCCTTATTTGGGAAAAAAATATATAGGCAAATTCATGAAAGGTATATACTTACAAAAATTAAAATAAATTAGCATGTCCATCAGAGGAGGAAAAATGTGTTCTTTTAATGGTTTACTAGTAAAGCTGTTGTACTGAGTGGCAATTTTCCTTCCGAGTGTTTCACAGCATTGTGGAATAGATCTGCAAGATATCGTGAAACAAACAAGGTATTGAAAAAAAATCAGTCCCGGTTTTGTCTAAGTCATGTTTTTTCTCTTAAGGTCAAAATCAAATTTCAACACAAGGAATTACAGGTAACTTGACATTTAAGTATTTACGGAACTATACGTAATTAGGGCAGATCAAGACTGGGCAGGCACTAAGGAGAAACAGGTGAGGAAATCAATAGGGCAGGGCCCCAACCAGCTGTGAAAAAGCCCAAGCATGACAGGACAGGAGAGGAGGGGACACCAGGCTTATGCCCTCACTGTAGTCCCATAGAAGAACCCCAAAGTCATCAGGAACCAGGATTCAATTTAACAGTTGCCACGGTTTTTAATTATATCATAATTCAGTGTTGTATGTGTTAGCTATTATTCTTAGACTAAAGCATTACGCAAATAATCATCAGAACATCACTCTTCTGACTGGGTCTCAGGAAGAAATGCGCCGATAAGAGAAAACTCCCACTTCTGATATGACATCCCTGGTGAGAGGGACCACGAGGAGCAGGGTGGGGAGAGGGGAGGACGTGAGGTCAGCTACAGCAGGGCTGGGGCCTGGTCAGGGGAGCACATAGTGGGGTCATGCATATTGTTTATCCTACTGTTCCCTGTGTCACAAGCCACCTAAACTGGGAGCCATGAGCCAACAAACTATGATTTGTCCACGAGGCATGACTAGTGTCACTTCGGTCTCTAGCCACGTCTCTCATGAGGGTTGCGTGTCTCTTACTTTGAGAAACAAGGGATAGAGGAGGTCAGTGTCAACATCCTGTTTCCAGTTTTGTCCACATCCCTTTCACTACTGGGAGCAGTCAATGTAAAGACCGCTCCATATAGTCACACTGTGAGGTCAGGGGTGCTGAAAAGCACTTTTGATGAATTGTTTTCCCTACCCGTGATCGGCAAACTGCGAGCCACATGCGGCTCTTTGGCCCCTTGAGTGTGGCTCTTCCTAAGCCTTAGGAGTACCCTAATTAAGTTAATAACAATGTACCTACCTATATAGTTTAAGTTTAAAAAATTTGACTCTCAAAAGAAATTTCAATCGTTGTACTGTTGATATTTGGCTCTGTTGACTAATGAGTTTGCCGACCACTGACCTAGACCAGAGGCAGAGAGAAGATAACTATCATTACCTGTACCTTGCAAATGAGAAGACTGACAAGTTAAGTAACCTCCCCGAGGTTACACAACCAGTGAGTGGCACAGCCACGTGCACCCGGTCTGCCTGACCCCAGAGTTCCGAGATGACCTCCAGTGAGTTGTCACACTCCTGGCGAGTTCATCTGGCCGCCCAGGCACGCAAAAATGAGCCCCGGGGACAAGGCTGGTCTCTGGCCAAACTCAGCTCTTGGAGAAGGCTGTTTCAGGACCCTCTCCTCCCATTCTGCACGTTTGCCCCCTCTCAGGGTCCCTTCCTGCCCCTGCTTCCTCCCCACTTCCTGTACCTATATTCTCAGGAGCCTTCTGATACCAAAGTATCAAAGGAAGACCTCTAAAAAACTTCCCTCCAGTGTTAATAACTTAAAAGTCAGAGCGCTAATATGCCATTGGAAGAGGCCTGGAGGGAGGCGATAATGATTTTCCGATGGATTTCCAGCAACTCTGCAGGGAGTGGAAAAGATAGGTGGGCTAAGGGTAATGAATAGCTCTTCAAATACATCAGACATAGGCAATTGCCTACTCATGAACCCAGCAAGAAAGAAATGAAAATGACTGTTGCATAATATTTTAAAATAGCCTCCATGAAGGTGGTAGAAAGGAGAGGACGTTATTGTTCTGATTTTAAAGATAAGACATCAAACCCCAGAGAAGTCACTTTGAGCCACAGATCAAGCCAAACGGGCAGAATTGCACACAATCGGAATTCTGATGCTTCCTCCCAGCTGGCCAGCCCCAGCTTTCATTCTCCTGGCTCTCTGAACTCAGGCTACCCCGCCTGTTAGGCTCCTGCCAAGTTATCTTTTGAAAGTAGCGGGGTGCTTGAGAGGCCGAGGCAGTAGAAGGAAACATGTTCCTATTTTGTAAGAATAATTCATACAGGACCCTTCTCTCAAATAGCTGAAGGCACTTCTGTGAGAAAGAACAGAGTGGCCGGGCCCCTGGAGTAGGAACAGCGCTTCTTTTAACTAGGGGATTGCCAATTTGACTTCCCCTAGATCAGGAGGGATCAAAAGTCACCCGTGGCTGCTAGACCTTATTTGAGCGGAGGATGCAGCGTCAGCCCACTCCCTGCTAATGGGCAGCCACATCAAACAGCCACCTCGACGCTCTGTGCTCCTTCGCCTGCCCTTTGATCAGCGGTAGCTGTAACTGCACAGCATCCCACAGGAGCCGCAGGACCTAACTAGATGAACCTTACAGGAGAAACCTGGTGGGGCCTGCGCTGCTACAGAGCAAATCATCCATGCTTCATGCTCAGAGGTGTCTACCAACCAGCTTTGGGATGCCCAAATCTAATCACAGTTGGCCAGACAACTATTCCAAATATGAAGGCATGCTACATATCCACCATCGGCGCCCATTCATTCAGCCAGCATGCACTGATCGCCAAGCAGCAAGTGACATCTACATCCTCCCCTCTTCTTTCCTCCCTACCAAACCTTCCCCTCCCTTCCCATCCACTCAAGTGTCCCTTCTTTGTCAAAGCCTCCTAAACACATCTTCCTACGGCGACCTTTCTTCTCTTTTCACCCCTCCCACAAATTACAATTGGAGCCTTAGTTGTTGTCTGATTGTTTTTTTTATCATTAGCCCCGACTTCCCAACTCTATGCCAGGCCCCGGACGTCAAGAACCACGTTGCTTGTATTACAGGCCTGGTAATGCTTCTTTTGCATTCCACTCAGGCCAGAGAGGGCTGAGCTCCATAAAGATCTGTGGAGCAGCAGGTTGAAACTGAAATAAAAGGTGCACAGCAAGCCCTCATGATGTGAGCTGACCTACAGTAACCGGCTCTGAGAAACCAGAGCGACCCAGGATTCTGGGTATTGGTCTGGGCCTCAGCCTCAGCACATGTCAAGTTAGATCAGTCATCTTCAGCTGAGACAACGAATGCACTGCTAGTATTTTATTCCTTCAGGAAGCATCCCTTGAGATTTAGTTTTTAGTAATTAGTAAGGCAAGGTGTAGAGGGTCCCCAACTCCCCATCTCCATTCCATTATCAACAAAGCGACCTGTTCTCTGAAAGCAAGAGCTGCAGCTTTGATTCTCTGCCAGGTAAATGTTAACCCATCAGCCATCAGCATTACAGAAAGCACTAAAAAGAAAGTCAGTAAATGCCAGTTTTCCCAGAGCAACCGACCGCATCCGGGAGATGAGGCCCGTGAATACGAAGTTTGAAAAGTGCTGTCAGGCCCTAGCTGGACTGGCTCAGTGGGTAGAGCGTTGGCCTGCAGACTGAAGGGTCCCGGGTTCGATTCCGGTCAAGGGCACATGTCCGGGTTGTGGGCTCGATCCCCAGTAGGGGGCATGCAGGAGGCAGCCGATCAATGATTCTCTCTCATCATTGATGTTTCGCTCTCCCTCTCCCTTCCTCTCTGAAATCAATAAAAATATATTTTAAAAAAGAAGAAGAAGAAAAGTGCTGTCAGTTGGAATATTCTGACTGGTGTTCAGACCCAAACAAGGGGCTGGGCCTGCACTGCTGGGCCCGGGGAGCACTGCTCTCTGCTCTCTGCCTTGAGCCACAGAAGGAACAGAAGACAAGATCCGTGTTTGTCTTCACTGCTTGGACGTTCCAAAGTGAAGTCTCCTTTGTCAATGCGAGTCTTGGATGTTTCATAATGAACAAAATTAAACAAAAACAAAAGTAAACAGCCTGGCCAGCATGGCTCAGTGGCTGAGTGTCCACCCAAGAACCAGGAGGTCATGGTTTGATTCCTGGTTAGGGCACATGCCCAGGTTGCTGGCTCGATCCCCAATATAGGGCATGCAGGAGGCAGCCGATCGATGATTCTCTCTCATCTTTGATGTTTCTATCTCTCTCTCCCTCTCCCTTCCTCTCTGAAATCAATAAAAATATATATATTTTTTAAAAAGGTAAACAAAAATGCCAGTAACTTCTCACACCAACAAAACAAAACAAGATACCCGAATTCCTGGGTCTCCAAGCAACACCTGGCTGCAATGCCAACAAGGCTGGTAATATACTGCTGGTGGATTCAGGTGGTTTAAGATGGCTGTTTAAGCCAAGGATTGATGGGAGGAGGAAAATAGAAACGCATCGACACAGGCATTTCAGATTTAAAGAGCGCAGCCCAGGTGATGCCAGGTTATGGTTTCAATGTCCTACTCATCTTCAGCATTGTGGGGGGATGTCTGTTCTTTAAATACAGGCCAGAGAGTTCACACCCAGGGAGCCTTCCCCTCCGCTTCCATCTACCAGGGAGACCCTTGACCTAAAACGATGCCACCCAAGAGTACCACGTGGACTATAATGGTCAAGGCAGATAAGCGAGAGGAAGCTGCGCCATCTTTCTGGAATCTCTATTTCAGAAGCCCAGAGGGATAGACCTTAGAAAATCAAACCCGGGAGTCTCGGCCACGGTAGGCTGAGGATAAGGGTCATCCAAAGAGCTCAGGTTCACAGGGCCCTGGGGCCTCTGAAGCGTCCCCTCCATCCGCCCAGGAGCCCCAGTGCCTGCCCTGGGCCCCAAGGAGGGCCTTGCGCTCCCCTCGTCCTCCCCTTACCCCCCCTTTGCCCCTCCCTGAGCGGCCGCGCCGGCACTGCGCTCGCTCCCGGGCGGACCGGCGGAGGCGCGCACTCACCGCACGTTCCTCACCACCATGTCCCACCAGGCGGCCACGCTGTACTCGTCCGCGCAGTCCTCCCCGTCCACGCAGTCCTCCCCGTCCGCGCAATCCTCCCGGTCCACGCAGTCCTCCCCGTCCACGCAGTCCTCCCCGTCCGCGCAGTCCTCCCGGTCCACGCAGTCCTCCGCGCGCGGCCCCATCGCGCACCGCCTCCGCGGGAGCTGCTGCGGGGAGCTCGGCTCCATCGCGCACTTTGTCGCGAACCGCCGCCGCGGGAGCAGCTGCCGGACCCAGGGCCGCGCCCGCCCGCCCCCGCCGAGTCCAGCCCGCCCTCCAGCCCCGCGCAGGGCCGCCACCGGCAGGGGCAGGGCGGCAGCCGGGGCCGCGGGCTGGGGAGGCGACTGAGGGTGGCTTCGGGGCTGCTGGAGGGGCAACACACACACACACACACACACACACACACACACACACACACACGAAACAAGTTTCCCATGCTTATAGTTAGCTGTGCAGTTTTATTTTCTATTTTATTTTATACATCTGTGTGTGTGTGTGCCTTTCTTACTATGGTGCTAATAAGACTAAAGTTTGATGGTCACACCTGTAGAAGATGTATAAATAAACTTTCTTCAACTTTGACTTCTTTTTATTTTCTTTGTCCCTTTTGTTTTTCTCTTTCTGAAGCATCCCCTCACCCTCTTCTCTCTCTCTCTCTCTCTCTCTCTCTCTCTCTCTCTCTCTCTCTCTCTCACACACACACACACACACACACACACACACACACCTGTCGTCATTACTGTACAAGGAATTTCTTTGCTCCCTTCGGGTGAGAAAGGGTTTATCTGCCCAGGGCGGGTGAACTGCACAATTACTCTATGTGTCCAAAGTGAGCACTTCCTGGTGTTTTGTTTCTTGAGCAGCATGTAGCAGAAGCCCACCCGAGCATCAGGAGTTCACATCTTGAAAGGTCGGACAGGATTCAGGCTCACAGAAGGCATTGTCGCCTGAGATGTTCCAGGGAAGCCACAGGGCAAATGTGGGGGACGTGGACCAGAGGGACTGGGGTTCCCTTTGGAAGCAATTTGATGCAGCATCAAGTCTGCATATTGGAGGCAAGCTCAACCGCCCCAGGGAGAAATGGGAGGTTTTGTGGAGCCTGTGCTGTTTGGGCCAAGGACACAGCAGGGGACAGCCAACCCTCGAAAGCCCATAGGGACACTGTGCGGAGTGAGGAGGCCAGTCAGGAGGAAAGCAGCACACTTTTCAAGAAAGGGCATTCTCTTTAAGGATCGGGCCGTTCCACGCAGCCGGGCAGGCCAGGGGGAATCCTGGTCACCGCCTCTTATGATTGCTCTGGGAATGTCAACTTTCTGATTCACATCGAGATAGAAGAGGAATCAAAACAGGAAGGACCAAGGGTATCTGAGCCTGACTGACCAGCCAGCTGCAGGTGGGTTTTCACAGGGCCACACCCCACGATGAGAGAGGCGAAGTTCCAGCTCCAGCAGGTGCAGAGTCCACCCTGGAGCTGTTTATAAAGCAGGTCTGGGATCTCACAGGGGAGCTCTGGGTGAGAATGTGGGCCAATGGACGGGGGAGGAGAGAGCAGCAGCTGTATTTCGGCCAGATTCCATTTCCATCTGTTTATTCAGGTTAAGAGGGTAGAGGCCCCCATGCTGCTTGAGCAAACAAACTGGTAAATCCTGAGTCTAAGGAAATGTTTGAAATACTATACTCATCAAAATCTCTGAAGTTGAAAATCACCACCGTCTAAATTACAACTCTGGGAGCAAGCTTTCCCCACATTAATAGTTCCTTTTCAAGTGGCACATCCTGGAAATCAGAGAGCAGGGCCCCTGGTATGATTTGGCAGGATCTAAACACCAAGGGATGCATTCGTTTATTCAGCATCTACTTATGGAGCAACTTTTAGATGACCAGCACCACATTGGGCGCCATAGGGATACAAAGCCAGATCCTGCCTGGTAGATTTATCTCAGAATAACACAAAATAGAAATTGAAGAGTACCTGAAGGGTGGAAATCAGATCAGGGTGCAGGACCTGGATGTGGGGAGAGGGATCAGTTTAGGGCAGTGGTCGGCAAACTGCGGCTCAGCAAACTGCGGCTCGTGAGCCACATGCGGTTCTTTGGCCCCGTGAGTGTGGCTCTTCCACAAAATACTGACTTCTGCGCATGGGCCACGAAGTTTCAATCACACTGTATGGGCGCGCCCACACGTGGTATTTTGTGGAAGAGCCACACTCAAGAGGGCAAAGAGCCGCATGTGGCTCACGAGCCGCGGTTTGCCGACCACAGGTTTAGGGTGATGGGAATAGTCGGTGTCTCAAGCGTGCGTCACTGCAAACTTTCATCAGAATTCATAGAGTTGGAAACCTTCCAAGGGTGAATGTGACTGGATGTAAATTATACCTCAATAAGCCTGGCTTTTGGAAAAGTGATCTAACAAATGGACAGACACACTATGTAAACAAACATGTTGGATGTGGTAGACATGTCAAAATAAAGCTCCACATGGGTACAAATATGTCAGAAACCAAGAGTTGAATGCTATTTGTGCTTCAAGTAGAAAAAGAAATCTTGATTAAAGATATATTGATGTTACCACCTAAAATTATTCTGAAAAAATAAGTGGGGAATAAGAGCAGTCACACAGCTGCCACACAACTGCCACACAGCTGTATGGGTAAATAAAGCATTGAAGATAGAAGAAGGAGCAGACAAAAAATTGCTGACATTTTACTATTTGAAGGAAATTTTATCTTGAAAATATTCATCCTCCTTGCATTTAAAAAAATAACAACTGCCTGGCCGGTGTGGTTCAGTGGTTGAACATCGACTTATGAACCAGGAGGTTACAGTTTGATTCCCAGTCAGGGCACATGCCTGGGTTGCAGGCTTGATCCCCAGTGTGGGGCGTGCAGGAGGCAGGTGATCCATGATTCTCTTTCATCATTGATGTTTACATCTCTCTCTCCCTCTCCCTTCCTCTCTGAAATCAATAAAAATATTTTTAAAAAAAATAAAATAAAAAAATAATAGCTTTATTAAGACATTGTTCACATATCACAAAATTCACCCTTTTAGAATTTATGGTTCAGCCCTGGCCGGGTGGCTCAGTTGGTTGGAGTGTCGTCCAATACACCAAAAGACTTTGGGTTCGATTCCCGGTCAGGGCACAAAATTAGGTTTTGGGTTTAGTCCCGATTGATGTTTCTCTTACCTCTCTCTCTCTCTCTCTCTCTCTCTCTCTCTCTCTCTCTCTTTCTCTCCCTCTCTTCCTCTCTCTCTGAAAATCAATAAAAAACATATTCTCAGGTGAAGATTTAAAAAATAATAATAAATAAAGTGTATGATTCAGTATGCACTGTCACCACTATTTAATTTTAGAACATTTCATCACCCCAAAAGGGAGCCCCATATCCCTTACTGGGTCTTGGAGGGAATTATATGTGTAATGTTTTGAGGAACCGCTAAGCTTCTTTTCAAAGTGGCTGCCCCATTGTACACTCCCACCAGCATGAACACTACGGAAATTATCTCTGCATTTTCCCTTGCTCATCGTTTTCACCTTTTCTCAGCTTTCCATACACAAATAGGGAACTTTTTAAAACAGATGCTGTTGAGATAAAATGAAATATTAAAGGGAAGTTTGAGAAGAGTTACAGGTGATGGGGAGTGAGTAAGGTAACTTTTATTTTCCTACGCTGTGAGGGTTTTGTATTGTCTTTGCCTATATCAGACCTAATTTAAGACAACTCATTATAGTTACAAGATTGGATATCAGGTATTCTTGGGTGCTTGAATGTAAGAGTTAGCATGAGCTTCCTTTTGGCAAAAGGGGTGAATTCTTTGAGAAGAGAGGGTGGTGAGAGGCTTGAATCTGGAAGTGCTTGAGAGTACCTTTCTCCCAAAGCACTCTGCACATTCAAGAGAAGGGCCCTCAGGCGCCCTGTTCCATGGCAGGAGACAGACCTTTTGGTGGAATGACGGAGTCAGGATTAAAGCTCAGGATGGAAGCCTCCTCTTCCTCTCTGCATGCTCCTTTTCCAATTCCTTGGGCCCTTTCTGAAAAGTTAGTTGTTCTGCAGGCTTCCTTCCTCGCCCTGCTTCTCTTCTTCTGTTATAGCAGCATTTCCCAAACCATGTTCAATTATTTGGGGAGCTTTAGGATAAACACAGTAAAATATGTCCCTTTGGCCGGGACCTCATGTCTCATCCTAAATTCACCTTCTCTTTCCCTTGTTCCCAAACGTTCTCACCCGCAGGATCCCCTGGTTTGAAGAACAGCATCATCCGGCATCAAGGGTCCCAAACCACAAACTTGGAGTTCAGCCTTGATTTTTCTACTTCCCATAAGCCCAGAATTCCCTTTAGGTTTATTTATGGCTATTTCTTGATACAATATTTATTTATTTAACATATATTTACTGAGCACATTTTATATAATATCTGGCTTGGGAAGCTTATACTCTAATTGTAAGGATGCAACCTCCACAGATGAAAAGCTAAACAACAACCTGAGATGTATCATCAGCTAATAAATAAATGTGCATTGCAGATAATATAATGCTGCAGCTCAGTGAGAAACATCCCTGTGGGCGGAAGAGGTCAGGCAAGGAGTCTGGGGAAGTACTCTTCTGTTGCTTAGAAACAGTGTTGGAGATGGGAGATAATTTTAAATGGCTACCTGAAAGAATCCATAGGATTTTAAAACTGGAATATATAGAAGCAAGCAATCATTTGCCAAAACTCTCCATTTACACAGAGGACACTGAGACCCAGGGAGACCAGCTGATGGCGATAAGCTGTTTTCATATAGTATTTATTGAGCGCCCACTGCATGCAAGGGACTGCATGGGCTGCACTTATTCAAAAGAGCAGGCAAGGTGAGACTGATTCTCAAAGGGCACTGGCTAGTCAGTAAGAAACCAACCTGTGTTGCCCTAGCTGATTTGGCTCAGTGGATAGAGCGTCAGCCTGTGGACTAAAGAATTCTGGGTTCGATTCCGGTCAAGGGCATATGCCCTGGTTGCGGGCTCAGTCCCCAGTGTGGGCTCGATCCCCAGTGTGGGGGCGTGCAGGAGGCAGCCAATCAATGCTTCTCTCTCATCACTGATGTTTCAAACTCTTTCTCCCTCTTTCTCAAATCAATAAAAATATATTAAAAAGAAAAAAGAAACACACCAGTGTCAAACATCCCCCGGGCAGGGCTCTGATGGTACAGTGGTGGGATCCACGGGGAGTTGTAAACGGGGTTCCTCGTTCTTCCACTCCCCCTTCAGAAAAGAAGAATTAAAATCGTTAATCACAGGTTAGTTATTTCTGCCTTGTGAGTAACCAGGGTGGAAGAATTTACCACCACCTACGGCGCCCAGTCATCTCATCAGATCTCCTGGCAGGAGATCCTGAAGCAATTTTTACAGTGTCCACTCCACGGGAGGTGACCAGCCTGCATTTTTGTGGAGTGGAAACCAGCGGTGGGTTTAGGAGCAATGTGGACAGGGAGGCGGGGAAAGTTTTACCATCAAGGGTTATTTTTTTTTTCTTGGCTTCTACTTGAGTTCTTTTTCCCAATGCCCCTCTAACCAAGTCAGAGGAAAGTCACTTGCATAACCCCGGGTGCTGCCTTAGGGAAAACAGTGACAAGGGTTTTTTTTTTACTCTGGAGGAAGTGAAACAGGAAAAGCTCAAGATTCTATGAGAATAAATAAAAATAGCTACTGACAATGAAGGCATACACATGGAGAGATGGTAGGAGACAGGAAGAAAGTCACAGCCATAGATGAAGTGAACAGGAACTGGCTTTCAGTCCCAGGCCACTCAAGGTTTCCAATCCTGGGTTTTCTCCAGGCCTGACATGTGCCTGAAGTAATGGATTTCTCCTTGTTTGTAGAATCTCTAAAGATGTTCCTGAAAGCGATCTCCTTTTCTTAGCTCCCCATTCATGACCCCAGTATCTGTGTGCGCCCAGCACAGCTTGCAATTAGTGTATCTTTTCATCTTTGCCTTTAGTTTTGAAAGAAGCAGTGGAGAGACAACTCCACCCCCCACTCTGGACCTCCATGGCCGTGGCCTGGGGGCTGGGCTGCTTCTGAATGAGGTTGGGTCTCCTGAGGCGGGTCTTTATTATCCTCACCCTGCCTGCTTTGCATGCATGGAAGGACCTGCCCCCAGAGAGGAGTTTTAAAATAATAATATGCAGTGTGAGGTGAGATCATAGATATGAAAGCTCCTCTTTGAAGTTAAAAAAAAAATGTCAGCCTACAAATGCGCAGCATTGATATTATTTATTAATGAATATGCTTGATACTGTCTTTGTCAGGCTCCTAGCCATATTCACTTAAAAAGACAATCATCAGCATTATTGCTTATAGATTAACATAGAAGTTTAATTACCAGTAAATACGAATACATACACTAATGTACCATGGAGGCCATGCAGCCACTCTCTTCTACTTCACCACCAACCAAAGGAATTAAAAATTGATGTCTTCTTTACAGAGAGACAAAGGAATGTGTGTGTGTGGGGGGGAGGGGGGAATGCTCGCCCCGCACCCCTCCCCGCCTCCAAGAGTCAAAGAGGATAGATCTCCGATGGAGCCCTCCCATCCCAGCGATCCCAAATTACTTAGCAACACCCGCTCATTAATCCAGTGAATGTTGAGTAGCATTGCGAGGTGACCTGCTAAACAATTTTTAAGCCGAAGGGCTGTAGTGTTTACCGTGCTGTCCTGTCATCTTGCACTCTATGACTCAGGAATCCTTGCTAAGTTTGGTGCTACTTGTCAAGTTTGGGAGAAAATGTCATACATGCAGGCTGTGTGTATCCCCAGCACCTACCTGGCACATAGAAGGTACTCAACATGTATTTTGTGAGATGAATAATGAAAAAACTTGAACTGGACAGCAGCCAGTTGGGTAACACAAAAATCCCCAGCTCCCCATCACATACATTCTCCATAGGTCCCTCTGGCCTTCTCTGACTCCCTCCTCTAACACTATGAGCTGCAGGATAATGGGAATGAAGAACTCAGGGATGAAGAGCAAAAGTTCAGGAAGGGCTACTGTGGAGGCCTGTTGCAGGGTCCCTGGCCTGTTCTCACCTTCTCCGCCCACAGCCAAGTTCCAACCTTAGCATAGCCACCATGGCCTGTGTAAAGGTAGGATCTAAATCCAGCTCTGACCATCTGAAGATTAGATAGGCATGCCTTTTCTTGTGCAATCCCACTCAACAAGCATTCATCAGATGCCGACAGTATATGTCACAGCATGCGAGGCACTGTGGAGGAGTGTGGAAGTATAAGATATGGCTCCTGACCTCAAGAACTAATATTATGGTTAGGGAGATCTGTATTATTCTACAGACATATTGAGCATATGTGCTCAGAACTCTTCAAAGTGCTGGAAATTCAATGTTAGCCAAGACACATCATTTCCCTGCTCTCGTGGTGCTGATACTCTAGAGGGGGAAGACAAAAAAACAATCATCCACGAAAGGCATAGTACAAGTCCAAATAAGTGCTTCTAAAATGAAATCAGACCACAGAGAAACTAGTTCATTATCTGAACTCTTAATGACAAGACTTGAGAGCAGAGGTCCAGCCGGGAGAGACGGCAAGTTCAAAGTCACCCGGGTGGGAACACAAGCTTGAAGTGGTGAAGCCCCAGCAGGAAGCACAGGGAGTGAGGGGCAGAGACAGGACACAGGCCGGAGAAGTAGGCAGGGGTCAGGTCATGCAAGGTCGTGTCCCTCCATATGCAAAGTGTGGTCCAAGGACCAGCAGTATCAGCGCCGCCTGAGAGTTTGTTAAAACTAACCCCCAATCTTTATGTCTCTTTTTTTACAGCCGTAGGACTATCAGATTTCAGGCAGCAGACATGTGCCCCCAGTAAAGATCTCTCCTCCACGTCTCCCTTGCGGAGAGTTGTGGCTCTGTGACATAAAGGAAGTGATATATGTGACTTCCCAGAAGTATCCTTAAAGGGACATCCTTTCCTCCTTTCTGCTGTCTGGAATACAAGTTTAAAGGCTCCTTCTCCGGCAGCTACCTTGTACCATGAGATGCCCTTGACAATGGAAGCTCCTCGAGGCCAAACAATAAACAGAAGAGCCTGTGTTCCTCATTCTGTGGAAACCCTGACCGGCCCTGAGTGGACTACCTCTCAAACTCCTGAATGTAAGAAAAAAGGAAATGTCCATTTTCATTATGCCACTGACATTCTGGGGTTTTCTATTACTTACGTACAGCTGAACCTAATCCCAGCTGATTCGCACCTGTGATATATCATTATTTCTCTTAAAGAACTGTACATTTCCCAAACCTTTCAATAAGACCAACAATCCAAGAAGATACGCTATATTTATCTTGTAGCCTCAAATAACTCCCACTGAGCCCTGACTCCCCACCACACACACACACACACACACACACACACACACACACACTCCTCTATGCCGCAGTGGCTCTCAACCTTCCTAATGCTGCGACCCTTTAATACAGTTCCTCATGTTGTGGTGACCCAACCATAAAATTATTTTCGTTGCTACTTCATAACTGTAATGTTGCTACTGTTATGAATCGTAATGTAAATATCTGATATGCAGGATGTATTTAGGTGACCCCTGTGAAAGGGTCATTGGACCCCCAAAGGAGTGGCGACCCACAGGTTGAGAACCGCTGCAGTCTATGGGCACACATGCAGCAATTGAAGCAGCATGATCCCAGCTGGACGGTGACAAGGAGTGTGGAGACGGTAGAGGTCAGTGGCAGAGGCAGAAGCACAGGCGGCTGAAGGTGGCCTTGGTTCCAGGCCTTCTGCCGCCTCCCTCCTGAGAGCACCGAAAGCAGTGGTTCTCAACCTTGGCTGCACATTAGACTCACCTGGGAATCTTCTTAAAATCCTGATTTCTGGGCCTCATCCTCTGGAAATTCTGTTTCTTTGTTACGGGGTAGGGCCACAACATTAGTAACAAAGAAACAGAATTTCCGGAGGATGAGGCCCGGAAATCAGGATTTTAAGAAGATTCCCAGGTGATTCTAATGTGCAGCCAAGGTTGAGAACCACTGGCCTAAAGAAATGGGCCCCTGCAGGCTGGCGGCCAAGCCTGAATGAAGTCTTGGTGGCATTCCACCACCCTCTCTGCCCCCCCCCACACACACACCTATTCTGAGACTTGTCAAATTGTTAAACAATCACAGATCTCTTGCTCTGTCGAAGAGACTTCAACCTGGACTGATCAAACTCTTCACACCAGGTTTCCGTACTTAGAAAGAGCCCATTATTGGAAACATTGAAGGACTGACCACCTGATTCTCAATCAGGAAGTTACCCCAAAGCTGCTTCTGCACAGAAATTCTGGAGCCCCTGCTGCTTAGGTTCCCAACTGCCTTTGCAGATGTTGCCAGGTACCTGGACCCTTAGCAGTAAATGTCTATAGATGCGTCAAACCTGGAATATCACAGGAAATATAGGGAAGACTTTATTCAGAGCAATCTAAATGGCCCAGAAATACTGGACTTATATCTCACTTTGTATCTTATAATCTCTGCCTTACTCTCCTGGGTGATAAAGCTGGTGTTGACCTAGTTCACAGGAGCCTCAGACACGTGACTGAAGAAATTACAAAACATGGAGACCATTCCACCAAGAGCTCTGCTTTGGTAACCCTGGCTGCCCATTCAGACCAGGCCCTTCATAGCTTCCCTTTGGGAACAGACATGGGGTTGGGGTAAGGGAATCTGCCCACGTGGGTCCTATGTAGGCACTGAATTTGACCAGAGTTGTTTGATTGCTTTGGGGGAGTTAAAGCCTGAACCCTCCCCCTCAGAGCCTAAACAGAGGAAGATCAATAAGATCGACAGGTAAGCACTCAGAAACCACAGGATACTTTGGGAAGCGACACCAGGGCTGCCACTGCCCTGTGGAAGATTCTGCGATGAGTGTGAGGAGCAGTGGCCGTCTGCCGGAGAGGCGCCGGCTGCAACATTTCTGCCTAAGGGAGCAGCCTCTGGGTCTGTTCAGGATGGAAGCCCCTTTCCAGATTCTCTCTAGGACAACGTGATATTCTGTGTGGTCTCAGTTTCTATGAAGCAAAACGTGAATCAGAGAAGCCACATGAATGAGCAAGAAACAGAAAGGATTGGCCACTAATACAAACCCAGAGGCAGCCTAGTTTCACATCAAATCGGGGATCCAATCTGCTCTCTGAAGCAAAGGTGCCAGGTGAGCACAAGAAGATTGCACTTCGATGTGCATTTGTTTGAGCCTCGTATCAGAAATCATCCCCCATCAGATACCCTTTGTGCAAACTCTCAATCATCCTGCATATAGGATTTTTACCAAGTGCTATAAAATAAAACCTAATGAACATCAATGAGTAAGTCATATGGTTTCTCTGGGAGGGAATCTCATTAGGATGTATATCACTAATGCAATCATAGCCACGCCCTCTAAGGATTAAATGGATCCCTTCAGCAAAGGCACAATGACTTGCAAAAACAAAAAGGTGAGATAATAATGTGTTCTAACATGAAAGAATGGGCAACTCATTCTTGGTGGAAACTCACCTGGGTTATACAGCTCTCACTAACGAGCTAGGCTGGAACGTTGCTTCATTCTATACTGTTAATTTTCAGGAGAGCTAATAGACTGGTGGGGGGGTTTTCCACCATTTATTTTGCAAAGCAGAAAAGCAGACAAGTTCTATGTTGTGGGTTTTTAGATCAGACACGTGGGGGCAGTAGTGAGTCGACGAGGAGCATGAACAATGGTGACAAGCTTGAGCCAGAAAGTTTGACTGGAGCCATTGAGGCGGCAGCTAGCTCTGTTTAAAATTGGTACAAAACCAAACAGGAACATTTTTTTAAAACCTTGTAAAATTCAGTATTAGACGTATTCCCTGTTCTGGCATATGCTTCCTTGCTTCCCAGATGTTTTTGCTTTTCCTATTGACAATTTTTTTTTTTTAATCCACTAGGAGTTTCATCCTTTTCAAGCTGAGAAATCTCTTCCTGACTTGGATTCAAGCTGAACGCCGTGGAGAGGAGCAAGATAAGCCCAAGTCCGGGCACAAACACAGGCTCTGTGCGGCGCAGAGGTAGCCAGGGCCGGAGCTGACCGCGTTGCTAGAGCAGATTGGCCTCCGAGGGCTCCTTCTCTGCTGGGGGAGGAGGCCCTTCCAAGACCAGCCGGGCCCACCGCGGCCTGTGGGAAGCCTGGAACAGCAGAGGCGGTTCGGGCTTCGCTTTCACTGTGGGCAGGAGATTTTGTAAACAAAGGTTCCACTGTCAATCCATCTTTAAAGACCCAAAACGTGTGGCAGCAAGAGAGGCCTGGAAGCCAAGGGCAGGGGCTGGCCATTGAAGAGGTGTTTACTGAGGGCAGTGACTCCCAGAAAGGGGGGGCAGGGGGCGGGGTCACTCAACAGGCTGGCAGGGAGCGGCCAGGACAGCCCCTCTTGCAGCGCTGACAGGAGGCCTTTGTTAGGCTGTCAGGCCGGGTTTTATTTTCAGACTCAGTCAGGGCTGCCCTCCTGCTCTGGGCTTCCCCTCGCGCAGCTGTTGCTTCTGTTTCCCAAAGCCCTAGCTCAGGTGCTGCGCTTTCCTTTGCTTTGTTTGATGGCGATAAGTTGGAAGAAGTGACATTGCTTTGAAGAGAGGAGGTGGGGAAGGCTGGGGTGGGGGCGCTTGGGTTCCTCCTGGGTTCTCCCCAGCCCAGCCCTGCAGCTGCCCCCCCCCCCGCCCCACCCTACCCCATCCCACCCCATCAGGGACCTCCAACCCAGGCATTTAAAACCAAACAATGCCTGAGGAGGGGCGGCCTCATTTTATGAGCACCCTGAGATGCAGGCCCTTCTTACTGTTCTCTCCCAGTGCGTGTGGGACATGCCACCTGGCGCCGACCTGCGGAGCCTGAGTCAAACACCCAAGCCTGCTCTCCATTCGGCTCCGACCCCACAGGCCTCCACTGATAATAAAGGGTTCCGTGTGGGTATTACATCTTAAATAGTTTCTTTCTTCACTGTACAAATCATGTGTTTATTGTACTCTTCCATCCTGTGTGTCTGTCTGGACGCATCTCGGCGTCATTTCGTGTTTCTGATCTTTTGAGCGTGGCTGCAGCCCTACTGGACATGTGGCTGCTGTCGTCCCTGTGCGGATTTTAAAATCTGCCCAGAAGCAAAGATTGGATAATGGGAGTAGGACTGGGGGATGAGTTCATTTTGCTTTTGACTTTCTACCCTCCTGTATTATTTAATCTCTTCCCCCCCAAAATGAATTATTTTGCAATGTTTTAAAAGGAAGGATGAGGACAGCTCTCACTAAAGTCAGAGCCTTTGCCATGTTGGACATGCCCTCAGCCAGGACTCCACACACCAGGGTTTTCTCTTCTGTCCTTAAAAATATACTTAGCCTGGCTGGTGTTGCTCAGTGGTTGAAGTCGACCTATGAACCAGGAGATCACCTTTGGATTCCAGGTCAGGGCACAAGCCCAGGTGGTTGGCTCAATCCCCAGTAGGGGGCGTGCAAGAGGCAGCCAATCAATGATTCTCATCATTGATGTTTCTATCTCGCTCTCCCTCTTCCTTCCTCTCTGATGTCAATAAAATACATACATATATATATTTTTTTTTTCTTAAATTCTGCTCCTAATGTTGTAATTCCCTTTGCTAAAAGAGTATTAAATGGCTAGTGTGTCCTTGGATACCTATTTTCTAAGGAACGGGCTGCAGCAGTGTGCCCACCCCATCCCATCACGGATCTACAACCCAGGCATCCTGCATTCCCCCCTCCACCCCCCGTCCCTCCCCCTACACACACACACACACACACACACTGCTTTTTCCCCCCTCTAATAAAGACAGAATATGCAAATTGACCATCACTTCATGACAAAGATGGTGACACCCACAGCCAATAAGGAGGGAATATGCAAATTTTCACATGACAAAGATGGTTTGCTCCAGGCCTCTGGGCAGCACGCATATGCAGGCGTGGAGCAGTCAGGGCAGGGCAGGATGCTTGCTATGAGGAGGGGGGGCGGAGGGTGGAGGGAGCTACAGGAGGGCGGCAGAGTGAAGGCCTGGGTGCCAGAGGGAAGCCGGTGCCAGCAACCAGGGGAAGGAAGGCCTATTCTTGCATGAATTTTAATGCATCAGGCCTCTAGTCTATATAATAAAAACTTAAGCAGCCGTTAAGGGGGAACAACAGAACGACTGGTCGCTATGATGTGCACTGACCGCCAGGGGGCAGACGTTCAACACAGGAGCTGCCCCCTGGTGGTCAGTGCACTCCCACAAGAGGAGCGCTGTTCAGCCAGAAGCTGGACTCACGGCTGGCGAATGCAGTAGCCGTGGCACTAAGGAGCAGTGAGTCGAGGGGTCAGGAGCGAGCAGGCGGGCAGTAAGGAGAGAGGGATCCTGATTGTAAGAGGGATGTCCTGGGTTGCGAGAGGGCACAGACTGGGCTGAGGGACCCCCACCCCACACACACACACACACACACACACACACACCCGCTCGCCAGTGCACGAATTTCATGCACCAGGCCCCTAGTGTGTTAATAAGTATTTAATAATTATTAATTACTAAATAAGTAAATAATTGTTTAAAAGACTTCTGTTTTGACTATGTCCTGAGAACCAAATCCTCTACTACAATTTTATATACCAGAAGATTACAAGAACTTTCCACAGACTAACTTCTGGCTCTGTGCATTTCAAACGCTGTTTTCCCCTCTGTGGCCAGGCTCTGTGGGACACGTTCTCATCCCCTTGTTCCTCCTGCACCTAGGCACAGTGGGCAGCAGGAGCCTTGGGATGACCAGCAATAATTGAAATCGCATGGAAGTGACCAAACCACACAGATGTTCCCCATTGAATCCAACTAAACTAAATGTGTTTCCAACTTAACTTCCCCTCAGCTGATCCCCAAATGCCAGCAGGCACTACTTCATTGCTAACTGACACAAGGGGAGCATATGGAAACAGATGGTGTCTTAACCAATTGCGATGAAAATATCTCACTTTCACAAATTTGACAAAAACACCACATGAACACATTGCTAGGGCCTTTCCCTTTGTGGTCAATCTAGCTCTGCTTCTAGAGCATGGGCCATGAATGTGAGGGTGGGGCCATTTGAGACAACTATTGAAAATAAAATTGTTGAAAATGATGTGGTGCTTACCAGGGGAAATGCTATGTGTGTATCTAGTTGCTTAATCCCCATAACAACCCTCGGCTGCTGGCAGAATGACGTTCTTTATTTCATAGGTAGGGGAACTAAGTCTCAGGAAGGTGCAGTAACTTGCTTGGGGTCACACAGGTAGCAAGTGTCAGAGCTGGGATTTGAACTCACGCACTGTCTCATGCTTGCACCGCATCCACGGAGCAGCCTCCCCACCCCTCCAGGACTCTGCAGTCCCACCTATGAGACTTAGTATATATTTTACTGATTTGCCTATTTTCTGTCCATTGCTACTAAAACATAAGACTCTATGAGAGTAGACCTGTTTATTTGTTCACTGCTGTATCCCCGCACCTATAACAGTGTTTGGCACATAGTAGGTATATAGTCAATATTTTGTGATTATCTTCAACACTTCTTTTTTTTCAAATATATTTTTTAAGTGATTTCAGAGAGGAAGGGAAAGGGAGGGAGAGATAGAAACATCAATGATGAGAGAGAATCATTGCTCGGCTGCCTCCTGCATGCCCTACACTGGGGATCGATCCCACAACATGGGCATGGGCCCTGACCAGGAATCGAACTGTGACCTCCTGGTTCATAGGTCAACCATGCCAGTCGGGCTGTCTTCAACTCTTTAATACTCCTCTAAACTCTTTATTAATTACTCCAAGAAGTAATCTATTTGGAAAACTGCAAAAGAAAATGAAAATAAGAGGAAACACTTAACCAATATATATATATTGGAAAAGGGAACTTTATATATTTTGAATAGGGTAATTTAGCTCTGTTCTGAGTATCTATGATTCCTGTGATCCAATCCCACGTGTCTCTGATCAGGTAGATTATATAGGGAATTAACTAGGAATGATCAAAGAAGTTCAGGTGGTCTTGAGTGTCCAGTTGAAGTTTGAAATTCAAAATTTGTATTAGCACCTGACTGCATGATTATGTGCTATGCGCGTTCTTCTGTAATGCTCACTAGCCAAAGAAAGTAGATGAGTGGCTGGGTCCAAGATTGAGGATTTGTCGGTGGGCTGTGTCAGAAAGGCAAGAAGGAAGGGGGCTGTGTCAGATGATGGAAGAGGGCTGGGGCTATTGGATGGGGAAATTGAAGGCAATGCCTTATTAGGACTGAAGATAGGAGGGGTGAAGGTACAGGGGAGAACAAGGTGTAGGGTTGAGGTCAGAGTGGAATTTCCAAGTTCAAGATTTCAGAGGTGAAGCAGTTCTAGGTGATGACAAGGTCTTGTAACAGGATAGGTGATATTGATGGCAAGTGAAGAGAGCTCTCAGATGAGTCATAGGACGTGAGAAAATTTGATATTGTGTGGGTTAGGCACTAATGTACACATTTATCAGCTTGAGCCATGGTTTGTAAAGTGGCTTTAAATAGCACATGATATTGAAACAGTGCATATTGCTTTAAAATACTTCATTTATAACAATTCTAAACTAAGGATTCTCCACAAATTAACAAACCGGGATACTAACATCTTCTTAATTCAGGAGAGAGATTCATAAAGCTGGGGGCGGTGAGTGTTGCTTATTGGCGGTTTGATTCTGCTCACACACATGAAGTGTCGCTTTAGAGCTCCGGATTGAAGTCCCTTTTGAGAAGATGTTGACAAATCCCTATTTTATTAGGCGCTTCCCACATCATAGAAGATCTTTAGTCTCCAGAAGTTCACCTTCTAAGGCCACAAGACACACAATAGATACATAAACATAATGTTAAACAATAATAGGACAGATAAAAGTACTTGGGTCTCCCAGACACCCAATTCATGATGTGCTCCAATTACAAATATAACCGGATGATTTTCAGAGAAACACAAGACTTTACTAGGTATTCTCCAGTGGCTTAAAAAAAGGAAAGAAAGAAAAAGATAAATAGACGCTTGAAATTGGAGGTAATATCCAGCGAGGAGTAAGATTTCAACTTCTTTCACCATCAGGTGCAGCTGGGGATAGGCAAAGAAATGTTTTGTTTTTCAGCCAGTACTTAGCCTGAAACAGGAAAGAAAGGTATCAGAAATCCCGGATCAACTGTAGCCAGCAAGTAAATTGATGATCGTCTCGTAAAGTATATTCACAATAAAAGAGCCAATCTGTGTGTTTCGTTAAATTCACCTGAAATGATAAGAAATCTGCCAGGAGTCTTTCAAAGTAGAGGTTGTGCAAAAGGCTTTCAACCTTGCAACCTTTCTAACCAGGAGGTAACTAAGCAATCTCCCCTCTCCCTGGCTTTGGGCGGCAGGTTTGCAGGCACCTGGGCGGCGAGCGCTGTGGAAGTGAGAAGTGAAGGAAGCCCTGTGCTAGATCTTACGTGTGAAGGAATCTGGACCTGTT
Source organism: Myotis nattereri (assembly GCF_964212035.1). Taxonomy (NCBI): domain Eukaryota; kingdom Metazoa; phylum Chordata; class Mammalia; order Chiroptera; family Vespertilionidae; genus Myotis; species Myotis nattereri. The sequence goes on from NC_138075.1 coordinate 42,176,033, forward strand.
AGAGAACTGGGGAAACAGATTTGCCCGTTCCCTTCTCCCCAACCGAGCCTTCCATATCTCCAAGACAGATGGAGCACATGCAACAAAACCGAGCCAATGCAGAGGCTGCAATCTGGGACACTGAAAATGAAATCCTTTCCAAATCTTCACAGGCTCCTTTAGGAACACTTCCACTCAAGCGTTAAGGCAGCTAACGGAGGTGTCTAAAAATGGAAAGGAGGAGAGGTGCCCCAAGGATTCCTTTTTCAAAACCAGTCAGCATTAATATTTACTTCTCAGAAAGGGCTCTTTACACAGTCAGCAAATTTGACCAAATTTAGCCACATGTGGGTTGAAGATGATTATATCCCAGAGGTCTCTCCATCTTTAAATATAAAAATGTTTAATCAAATCCAGAAATTAGACAAATAAGGAAATGAAGTTAATACCCAGGTAGAATGTTACTATTTCAAAGGATTTCAAATAAATATTCAGTACCAATAAATTATTCAAAGAAATCAGTAAAGAAAATATAGTTAGATAGATTTTGATAGTGTATTCTTTACCCTTACAACTATAAGCTTCTTATTACAGAAACATTGTAGCTCATATTTTACATTTTCATAATATTTAAATTTTATCTTTTCATAATACTTAAAAATAGGAATCTATCAATCATGGCTCCTGGGTTTAAATATTTCTACGTAAAAATAATTTATTCTGAGCCAAATGTAATTTCAGATTTTCTAGAGGTAGATAACCTCACAAAACTGTGTTCAGAAATCACCATTCCATTGCCATTATTCAAAGAATACATCAATATTCAATTAAATGTGAATAAAATTAATTTTTTTAGCCTCTTTTCCACTGGGAGACATATAAGTAAACTGTTTGAAATGTATTACTGACGGAAATTAAATGTAAATTACTTACTTCTTAATTTATGGAGCATCCGTGCATTGGAAACTGATTTGGATGCTGGGGATACAGTCATGAATAAGGTGAACAAGGCCCAGTCAGGCTAATAGGGGAGATGGTGACAGTCCTTTAAATGGCCAAATGGTCCGGCCAGCGTGGCTCAGTGGTTGAGCGTCAACATATGAACCAGGAGGTCACAGTCAGGGCACATGCTTGGGTTGTGGGTCTGATCCCCAGTTCGGGGCATGCAGGAGGCAGCTGATCAAAATCAATGATTCTCTCTCATCATTGATGTTCCTATCTCTCTCTCCCTCTTCCTTACTCTCTGAAATCAATAAAAATATAATTTTAAAATAAAAGATAAATGAGCAAATGAACAAACAGGACCATTTCAGATAGCGGTGAAGGAAAGGAAAGGAAATCTGCTAATGGCATAGAGGATGGCCAAGAAGGGTGAGGAGCAGAGGACAAGGGATTGGGAAATCGGAGAAGGTGGTATTTGCATCAAGAGCAGAGGAGGAGAAGGAGCCAGCTATGCAAAGAGCCTGGGGAAAGCACTGCAGGCAAAGGAGACAGCTGATGCTGGAAGGAGCGTGGTGTGTTCATATAACAGAGAGAAGGCCTGAGGGGCTGGATTGGAGAAACATGGGGAATGGGCATGAGTGAGAGATGAGATCCAGGTGTTAGGCAGGGCCAGATTGTGTGGTAAAGATTTGGGGATTATTCCAAGAGCGGGAAGGAGCCACAGGAACTGACTATATTCTTCAAAAAGATGACTTTGTCTCCTAGGAGGCAAATGGATGGATGGGGCAGGGACAAGTAGGGAGACCAGTTAGACTGACTCGGAGTCTAGGAGAGATACGATGATGGCCGTAAGTAGTGCTGGCAGTGGCCACAGTGGGGATGGTGAGAAGTGTTCAATTTCAAAATACATTTCAGATCTACAATCTGAAGGACCTGCTAGAAGTTAATTGCATTTCCCCAAAGTATTAAGTTGAATCTCTTGAGCTACATTTCTAATGCTTTTCTGAAACAATTTCAGATCCAAGTTCCTTGCCCTCACCTCTCTACTCATATGCACATCTGTGCACCCCTCTTAGACCTCAGAAAAATGCCCCAACTCTCTTTTTTTAAATTTCCAATTGTAGTTTCCATTCAATAGTATTCTGCCCCCAACTCTCTAAACCACAGTTGGTCCAAATGGCTCACCCAACCATCCATTCCAGAATATCAAGTGCACCTCAGCTGCTATTGTGTCTACAGATCCCAGAAGTGACTCTCCAAACAGCCTTTCCCAGATCCTACTGTCACCCCACAACCTGCCCCCTCCTACAAACTCCTAGAGAAATCCCCAAAGGCTCATTTCATCTTTGTGCATAACTCTTCACATGCCCGAGGCTGCTACAGGAGCCCCAATAACGTTACCAAAACCCAGCCCGAAACCAGGGTCTTCATGTGCCTCTGTTACTTCACAGGGGACAGCCCATCAGCAGCGCCATGTTACCACTGAGGAACCAGGACATAGGCATGTTTTGCAAATTGTTAAACAACACCCAGCTAGGATGTAAGTCCAGTGAAACTCAAGTGGGCTCTTAACCTGTTGCTTCTTTAAGAACTGCTGCCCATGACCCCTTGCACCTCTTGCTTAAGCATCATAGTTAGAACAGGACCCTGGAGCCAGATTGCCTGGAATCAGATCCAAGCATCACCACATTCCAGTCGCATGACCTTGGACAAGAACTTAACCTCTCTATGCCTGTTTCCTCCTCTGTGAAGGAGAGAGAATAGTAATACCTGCCTCATAAAGTGAGGGTTAAGTGAGTTACCATACATCAAGTGCTTAGAATACACTTGGTATAGAACCAAGACTATGTAAGTGTCACCTACCACCATCATCATTCTCTTGCCCTCCGTGCCCACACCGCCCCGCCCGACACATCACCCTCATGTCATATTTGTACAACCGAAATTCAGCTATATGGCCATCGAGCCATTACCGAAAGCCCCCTATGTAGGTGTCTAAGTAGATGGGTGATTAGGGGAGTGCACAGTGAGGTCATCACAGAAACAGCTTGGTGGGGCAAAGGGATGAGGCCAGTGTCGGAGATACTAAAGAGACACTTAATAAGTTGTGATTAATTTACTCTGAATAATGCATTGAAGTGAAGACATTTTGAAAGCATTGTTTGGATTGAATTACTTACCATTAGGAGGCTAACCAGGCAGTGTGTGGAGTGGGCAGGGGTGAGCCTGTTCCTTCTAGTAACTGCTCAGTTACTCAGAACTAAGCATCTGCACCCCAAGCTCTTGCCTTCACGTCACTGTTTTTCGTCGCTACAGCTTTTAGGATGTGCCCCTGTCAAAACAAACTAGATTTATCCCTGGTAACAACAATAACAACAAGTTCTAGCAGCTTAAAGTGACCGAGTTCCTTTCTTGCTCACACCACAAGTCCATCATGGAAGGGACCAGAAGGCCCAGCTTATTGCAGTCATGGAGAACCAGGTGGGTGGAGGCTCCATCTCAACATGCTTCCCCAATCGAAGGGGCAGGGAGAGGGGCACGGCCAGCCACATGCTGGCCCTTGAAGCTTCTCCCCAGAAGTGCCCCATCATGCTGCTCACAGTTCTTTAGTCAAAGCAAGTCATGTGTCCTGGGTGTACAAGGAAGAGTATGTACAAATCCTTGGGCACAAGCTACACAAGGAGTTAGCTGAAAGAAAGACCATCTGAAAGCAGCATGACAATTAAGGGGTTATTTTCTCACACAGCAAGTAGTCGGGAGGTGGCGCAAGGCCCAGATAAGCAAATCCAGCCGCTCAAGGATGTCTTCAGGGACCCACTTGGTTTCCATCTTTCTCCTTTGCCATCCTTAGGATGTCAGAACTATCTTCCTTTCTGGTCACAGGATGGCTGCAGCAGTGCCAGCCCTCGCATGCAGACCAACGTAAGCCAGAGAAGAGTAGTGGTATTTCCTCTCATTCGTCTCATGTTATTGAGAAAAATCTTTCCAGAACCGCCAGCTTACTTTGGTTGCCATTGGCCAGAATGAAATCATATGGCCATGACGCAGGCAGTCACTGGCAAAGGAACAAGATCGCTTTCTGGGATGAGAAAAGGCCTATTTTTCCTTTGCACAAACAACTCTGATTTCTATAAGAAATATGCCACCGAACATAAGAAATCAGAAAAATGTAACCTAGTTTCACCTATTCTGGTAAGCTTCTTTATTCAGAGTGTAAATAAAGAGGGACCACAATGTCCCTTCATAAAAAAGCCTTCATTTGTGCTTACGTAATTATTCACAGTGGAATAGCTATGGGCAAATAAAGCAAGCAAAACAGGCATTTAATAGGGAAGGATCGTTTACCTAAGGGTCAGGGAAATAAGAAACTACTTTGGATTGATATTACATCCGTCTCAAAAGAGTTGACCCAAAGAATTCACCACTCCCTTGCTTGTGAAACCCCCACGATAGCCGAAGCATTCTTCCTTCGTCATTTCACCCACCACCACACTTTATGCCTTTATCTGTGAACCTGTCTGTCTCTACCAGCAAGACTGTCAGTTCCTCAAGAGATATGGTCTGTTTCATCTGTTTATTCCTGTGCATGATAAAAATAAGAGTGGGTAACATCGATTGATCACTCATTGTGTATCGGAGCCCATTCTAAGTCCTAAATGAATTAATTCTTGGAATACGTAAAACTGTCCTGTGAGGCATGTATATGCTATATCCTCTATGTTTTATAGATGAAGAGACAGAGGGTCAAAAGGTTAATCACTTGACCAACTATAGACAACTAGTAAGTGAGAGAGTTGGATTTCAAATGCAGGCAGCCTCTCTGGGTTATGCCTACCACATTTGCCAGACAAATGGGTGGACCTAATATATTTTATTATACACAACAAGAAGGCGAGAAAGAACAGCCGTGGGGGGAAAACGTGATTTTATCTTTTATTTATATATAGAATCTGAAATCAAGTTTGATAGACAAATTCCCTGAGGGCAAAGATCATGTACGTTTCTCTTGCTCGGTATGTCACCGCTTACTCCTGGTACAGTTCCCAGCACACAGTAGGTTCTTAGGTATTCCTGGGAGTGGGCGAGGGAGGGAGGGAAGGACTGAGTGAAGGGTGAAGGAAAGGAGTGAAGGAGGGAGGAAGAAAGATGGAATGAATAAGCACAATTAATGTCCTCCTTCTCTTGCCCCCCATGTTTCCTATCTTCTCTTTCTCTGTTACTTCTATGGGTAACTTGGCTTTTACATCTTACCTTAGGAGAGGAGGAAGTGTTAGTTTCTAAGTATTAAGTGTTCTCAAAGAGAAGAGTCTACATGTAACATTGATAAGAGTGAGGCCTCTCTGCTGCTCTATAATTCATTTGGCTCTTGAAACAATGAGTCTTATGTAAGGTAGACTTTTCCTCAACTGAAACATTCTTTAAGAATTTGGACTTTTTTCTAATTGTGTGCTGCTTGAAATGTCAACCCAGTGCAGGGGGACCAGTTCTCACATGGATGTATTGATTTATTTCTTAAAAATCAGTGCAAGGCCATAAGCAAGTGAACAGTAATAATTAAGGGCCAGGAAATGACCACTGTCAGTTGATGGATTTATTTCTCCAGCAGTCCCTCCACCAGCAATGTGTTACATTAGACAGATAATAGGCTGCAAACACTAAAAGCATTCTTCTTCTTCTTCCTTTCAGCACTGTTGTCATAGGACTCTGCTTCCATAGATTGCTCCAAATAGCCAGACAAATTTAATATATCAGACATAATCTTTTGATCATATAGATGCCCCACTCTAGTTTTAATCAGTAAAGTAAGACCGTAATGAAACTGAAGCATTGCACTTTGTCATAAGTAAATTTCAAGTGTTCTTAGTCCAAAAGGGTGTCCAAGTTTCCGTGGTTGATTTTGTTATTTTGATTCCATTCCAGAAAGCTACTTTAAAAAAGTGTCTCTCTTTGATCTAACCTTAAACTAGATTTTCAGAGTCTCAATATCCCGATTTTTTTCTTTGCTTTTTATTCTCAGACTTTGTTCAAATTTCTTTGAGTTATTAGAGATTTTTTTTAGGTGTCTCTTTCAATTTTCACTTATCCCAAAACTGAACTCATTTATTTCTCTGGCTTTTGCCTCCTGGATTCTCTCTCTTGGTAGATGGCTCCATCATTCACTTTCTGATCCAATCCAGCACTTGAGCCACTTTGGATGGCTGTCATTTTCTCCCCTACATCCAGTTAATTGACAAGTCCATTCATTCATTCTCTAGATCAGTGGTTCTCAACCTTGGCTGCACATTAGAATCACCTGGGAATCTTTTTAAAATCCTGATTTCTGGGCCTCATCCTCCGGAAATTCTGTTTCTTTGTTACTAATGTGGCGGCCCCACCCCATAACAAAGAAACAGAATTTCCGGAGGATGAGGCCCAGAAATCAGGATTTTAAAAAGATTCCCAGGAGATTCTAATGTGCAGCCAAGGTTGAGAACCACTGATCTAGATCCATCCTTTCCTTTTCACTCTCATGTCCAGGACCCAAGGTAAGTCCCTCATCATCCTCACCCAGAATATTGCAATGACCTTCAAACTGGCTTCCATTGTTTATCTCTTCTCTCTCCGACCCATTCTTTACATTTCCATTTAATTACTTTCTAAAAGAGAGTTGTATCATGTTTCTACCCTACTCAGAAACACACAATGGCTTAGTATTGCCAATTTTTTAAAAGCCAAAATTTCTTAACAACATTTAAGACCCTTCTTTGGTTAATCTTAGCCTACCTTTGCAGCTTCATCTCCTATCACTTCCCACCATCACCTTCATTATCCCTGCACGTGTACGTATTTTCCCCAGATGTATTATGACATTCCTCAATTCCTTCTGCCTGGCAAAACCCAAATTACCCTTCAAGGCCTAGTTCAAATAACATTCCTTTTATGGAAACTTCCTTGATCTCCAGGGAGAATTAGTCACTTCTTCTGTGGTTTTATAGAATTTTGTTTATATTCTTATTATGCTCTTTTAGGCCAGGTTCACAGAAGCTGATTCTGAGAGGACGATTTGTAGAGAGGTATTTTATTAAGGAAATGCTTCCAGAAGACACTAGCGCCTGAATGTGGGAAGTAGGCGAGGGAAGGGAAAGAGACTGGCTGAGCAAGGGTGAGTTTAGCCAAAATCCAAGAGGGAGTAGCTCATCCTGATTCCATAGGGAGATCAATGGATGTCCTGCTGAAAGGCAAGGGACCTGGCCCTCCTTCCTCTCACTGAGCAGCCACTGGCTAGGAAGTAAGCTCCCAAGCATCTCTGCGGTCTGCATATGTAGACAGTACCCGAGGGCAGCCAGCCAAGGAGAGTCAGAGGTGCCGCCATTGGAAGCAAAAGCCCATGTCAGAGCTGATGGAGGGGCACACAGATACGGTAAGGGCATCCCTGAGCCTCAGGGAGGAGCAGACAGTGTCAGCTAAGCTCCTTAGTACAGTGGGCCCCCTTGCCACCCAGGCACCTCCCGGCCACTGGGTGGCGAATCACTGGGGTGCAAAAACCCTTCTTAGTCATCCTTATGTCCCTAAGGCAGTCATTTCAACCTCTTCCACCTCATGGCACACATAAACTAATTACTAAAATTCTTCAACACACCAAATATATATATATATTTTTGCCAATATGACCAAAAAAAAAAAATAGGTACAATTTTTATTCATTCACACCAGATGGTTATTATTGTGTTGCCTGTTGTCATTTTTATTTTTTTATTTTTTATTTATTTTTTTTTTGACAATCTAAGGGAAAAGAGGTCAGTGCCCCTGACTAAATAGTCAGGGATTGCATGTTTTAAAAATTCCTTCGGCACATCGGTTGAAAATCGCTGCCCTAAGGCATGGAAGATATATATCACTTTTGCACCTGAAAAGTGCTTAAATAGCATTTGTTGATACAAATCGAATGCTCCTTTTCTAGGTCTAGTGTGACGTTTTGCTACTTCTGATCATATTGCTGAGATTTTATTCCCCAGCTGGTTCTGGTTCGATAATTACAGATACGGCGCCTGGGGTTTGAAACCCGAAGGCTCAACTTTTCACCTCACACTTTTCTTCCTGGGGCAAGAACTTGCTCCCCACACCTCTCTCCCTAAATTCCAAGGCAGGCTGCTCGCTCTGCTCAGGCAAGACTGCCAACCCCAGAAACGTTTCTGAAAGATCACAGTCAACATCATTGCCAAGAGAAGAAGTTCTTGGCACACAGAGAACCTGGTTCAATATGATATGCCAGATGGTGATTTCAACTTCAGCTAAATTCCTGCTGAAAAAAAAAGTGTTTGAACTGCAGATGAGAAAAGCTTCTATGACAAATTTCCAAGTGTTAGAAAGCTTCAGAGGGAAATGGCAAGTGTTGATACACCCCCACCCCCAACCACATGCACACATGCAGCAGAGCGACTACCTGCATCTGGTAGCTAAGATTCCCACAAAGACGCCTTTGCTCTTTAAGAAGACTCTGGCCCTGATTCGATTTGTACTGATATTAAAGTGTATTCACCAAATGCAGTGAAAGCAAATGCTATTTAATTATGTGCAGTGTTTTTCTCGAAGCCTGTATCCCTTCATATCTACTCTGAGCTTTTCTGGTACCTAGAGGTAACTCTCTTTCCTCCTCACCATTAACTCCATTTTTGGGCCAACTACGATGCAGTGTGTCTCCCTCCCTAAATACTTTCAAGTTCCAGGGGATATATGTAAAGTATATTTTGATGGTGCTTGGCCTGGATGCCCTTGGGCCCCTGACTTATTGGTGCAAACTCTGAGATGTAGTCTAGGCCTCAGAAGTCCGCGCGAGTTTCAGCGGAGGCTGGGCCTTGGTCTGAAATTGCACCCTTGCTGACTCCCCTGCTTTCTCTGTCTTGCTTCCTCCTCCTGTTCCTCCACCACACCCCCTCGCAGGTTTCTCCTGGGAGCATCACTTGAATAAAACTCTCGCACACAGATCCTCATCTCAGGGTCTGCTTGTGGGAACTGAACTAAAATTCTGGATGATGGAAAAGTCAAGGTATGTTATGCTAATAGAGAGAAGGGTCATTGTTTCTGGAGCGTGGAGTGTATGTAAACTACTTCATCAATCAAGATCTCAAAAGGAACTAGTGGATAAACTCAAATTGGGTATTTGGAGAATAGTTAACAAAGGGTCTAATTACACAATGGTGGGACGGGTGCAGAGGAACAAGCATAGTACCTGCCTGGAAGCTGATGTCAGGGGGTTCATTAGCAATCCCAGGCCTCAATGGCAAGAGGAAAGCTGGTGACAGAGTTGTGGAGAGGGCTGTGTGACAGAGCTGTAATCTTTGGGGATGCAACCAGCCTACACAGACGCTATAGAGAGCACGCTGGACGAATAAATGCCCTAACCTCATGCTCCTTCCAATCTTTTGCCAGTGGCCTCATCAGCTGGGCCTAATGGGATGCCTAGAGCCCTAACGCAGTGCATCTGGGTTATCTAGGTTGGCCTCTTAGTGCATAGAGCAGGTGGAGGAGGGCAGAGAGAACAAACAAGCTACTGAGCACATCTACCTAATCTATCTATCTGTATATCTATCGATCGATCTATCTATCTATCTATCTATCTGTATATCTATCGATCTATCTATCTATCTATCTATCTATCTATCTGTATATCTATCGATCTATCTATCTATCTATCTATCTATCTACCTATCTATCTATCTCCCCCCTGCCTACACACAGACACACACAGTTTGATCTGCTGTTGACTTTGACCTGTGACCAGTGACACATAAATAGGCACTGATTTTTCTCTCTGCATTCCCCTTTTATCTTGTTTGTCCTTAGGGGACCCAGAAATCAGCTGCATGATGTGGGGGAAGAGACCTCAATCATCAAGACTGGACCAAATATGTTTGTGTTAAAGCCTGAGTATGGCATCTGGGCATCTCAGCCTTAGCCCCCAACCCCCAGCCTCTGGAGTGGCATTTAGCATGGATTGAAATCGGACTCACAGAGCTCACTGCCACAAGATCTGCCATCACTTTGACCTCAGTGATTCTGGTGCAAAGAGGCCTAAATTATAGTCTTCGAGAACCATGCCCATTCTCTCCCAACTGAAAACAAAATGCAAACCAAAGGTTTATGGTGCCTTTTGAAATGATGTGCGTATTGCTTTCTCATCAATCCAGGTGCAAAGATGTCCTCGTTATTCAGTTTGCTCCCAAATGTCTTCATTACTGGAAGCCACGCTCTTCCTATCAGTCTCATTTTCTGTTTGAAATGGCCACTTCTCTGAATTCAGCTTTGGCTTGGTTCAGAAAGTGTGCCAGTGGGAGACAAAAAGTCACTCAGTTATTTCAAGGCCTTGAAATTAACATGGAAAACAACACGGGTCCTCAGGATGCCTGCAGGAGCAGACGCGGGTGGGACGGAGGATGGGAGATGGAGAAGCACCACTCCCACAGGTCCCTGGAGGGCCCGCTTCGCACTGCCTTCCTGTCCTCCAGCTTCTCTCTGCTGGGTGTGCCGCAGAGGCAGCTACAGCTGAGGAGAAACAGGTAGGCTGTGGGGCAGGTGCTAACAATGGCTTACAGCAGCGGTTCTCAACCTGTGGGTCGCGACTCCCTTGGGGGTCGAACAACCCTTTCACAGGGGTCGCCTAAGACCATCGGAAAACACATATATAATTACATATTGTTTTTGTGACTAATCACTGTGCTTTGATTATGTTCAATTTGTAGCAATGAAAATACATCCTGCATATCAGATATTTACATGACGATTCATAACAGTGGCAAAATTACAGTTATGAAGTAGCAACGAAAATAATTTTATGGTTGGAGGTCACCAAAACATGAGGAACTGTATTAAAGGGTCGCGGCATTAGGAAGGTTGAGAACCACTGGCTTACAGGGTTGTCATTTCTAAGTATTAAAATAGTATACATTGGACTATTTTCTTCTGAAAATTTGTTTATTAAAACACTTTGGGAATCCAGAGGTCCCATTTAGAGGAAGGTGATTTTAAACATATTTTTAAACACTGTGTTGCATTCCGAGACAGCTGTTTGCATCACCCATGAACCCTCACAGGAGGCGAGGGCTGGGGTGCATGGGCCCAGCCTACAGGCCTGTCGCAATCGCTGTATGATCATGTTGAGAAAGGCACCAAACCCTCCTCACCAGGTTCCTTGTAACAAGGGAGTGGGGGAGATGAAGCTGGCAGCCTCCTCCTGTTCTAACATTGCACTGTCTGCTCAGTGCCACTGGCCACATGTGGCTGGTCTGAATGGAGACCTGCTGCAAGTGCACAGTACACACCAGATTTCAAAGGCTTCATACAAATGATAATGCCAATGATCTCATTCGTGCTTTCTACTTGGATTACACGTTGAAATGACACTATTTTGGGGTATATTGGGTTAAATAAAATATACAAATTTTACTTTTACTTTTTGAAAGGTAGCTACTAGAAATTTTTGAATTACACATGTGCCTCACACTATATTTCTATTGGACAGGACTTTTATTTACTTATTTATTTACTTATCTATCTTAAGAACTATTTTAACATATATACTTCTGGGTTCCCATTTCCTCTGTGTGTACATCAAATTCTAGAAAACTTAAAGTAATCTTGTTTGTGGAAAAAATGTTACAGCATTTTCTAGTCAAAGTCTTTTTTTTATTTTATTTTTTTGGTTAATCCTTACCTGAGGATAATTTTTTTCCATTCATTTTTAGAGAGAGTGAAAGGGAGGTGGAGAGACAGAGAAACTGATGTGAGAGAGACACATCGATTGTTTGCCTCTTGCATGCACCCCTCGTGCCCTTGACCAGAATCAAACCCCAGACCCTTCAGTCCCAGGGCCACAGCCAACACTCTATCCACTGAGCCAAAGGTCTTTTTCTTTCTTTCTTTCTTTCTTTTTTTTTTTTTTTTACAAAAAGGTGAAGATTTCATGTCAAGTTGGCTAAGAGTTTACTAAGAGAATGCGAGGGGAAGAACACCAATGTTTCTTAAACTAGAATTTCATTTCCTTCTACTTCAAACGAAGCTACGTTGTCTATCTTCAGGCACTACAGTCTTTAGAACAGCAGGACACATCCAGATGCAATGGAAAAGGACAGTTCCAAAATGATGACCAGCCACCCCCATCCCCACACACATGCATGCAACATCTCTTCTCCATGCGAGTGCCACGTATTTGGAAAGCACCTAAATGCTCAACCCATGAGTTCTGAAACCACATATTTAATAACCACTTCCTGATGTGCATGAGTTGCTGGGTCAAATAAAGAACAGTGGACAGACATAAGGCAGCAAATATGCCTCAGGGCTGATGACCTGGGTAGGAAGAGCAGCAGCAGGAAGACTCAGCCTCACATAGGAGCAGAGTGGAGGAGGGTAGTTTGGGGACACGGAGAATACATGCATTTGCATGGACCAGCAGGGCCGTGAGTGTTGGGAAGGAGCCTTAGGACCTGCTATGAAAAGCCGTGGTCTGAATGACCTGCCCGAAGCCATGTTTAAAGGGAAATCACTCCTTTCTTCTCTGCCACGTGGTATGTGTGTCCCCCAACTGGAGGGCCTGGTGAGAATCCAATGCCACCTCACATTCTTCTCTTACTCCCTCGTGTGTGCATAGTTCTGCTTCCCCAAGGTGCTGGGGCTGACCAGAAGACCCTGAGCGATGGATGAGCAGATTACTCCAACACAGGTTTCTGCGAAAGAGAGGCTAAAGAAGTAAAAGCAGTCCTGTTCGCCTGCCTCGTTGGCTTTTTATTGTAACAACAGCTTGAACTCAAATTAACCTCTAGATACAATCAGAGGGTAAGTATCCTTGAGAAAGTATATGCTTCTACAAGTTGGGGTCTTTAAAGACTAAACATAGAGATTCTAGCAAAACACCCGGGGGATCGGACTTGTTTGGAAAAGTCAAGGCAGGGGCTGCCGCCTTCAGCAAGGTCCCCCCTGAGGCCCCCGACCTTTCGGAGAATCCTCCTCACCGACATTCCAACCAAGTCCCATGCTTCCCCACACCAAGGGAGAACCATATATTCCTTAGGGGCAAGGTTGATCTCTCTTGAATATCTCATGAGTTCCAGGACAGTAGCAGGCACAGAGTAGGTGCTCAATGCTTACTTGAAAAAAAAAATTAATTAGATTCTGCCAAATCCACTTCCTCTTCCTTCATGTATTTTCTGAGGGAAAATGAAGCAAGAATCCTAATTCCTAATGAAAGCCCTTGGGGAAAATTAGACTCAGTTTGGTTAGAGCTATAGGCTTTCCCTGACCAGAAAAAAAAGAAAAGAAAAACTAACTCTGTAGATCCCAGGAAATTTACAAAGCCTAAATTTGCTTTGTCTCTCTCTTTCTTAAATTCAATTATTGTTCTCCTGACTAAACTAATCATCACAAAGTTACTTTCAGGAAGAAACGAAGAATAACTTTCTCTTCCTTGAATTACTTTTTAGTTAACTTCTTAGAGCTTTTAATCATCCAAGAAAGCCAGTTCAATATGTAGCAGAAAGTCACTCAAGACTGTCATCTAAAAATGCTTGGAGGATCCTAGGTCCCAGAATAAGGCTCTTTGTAAACTGAGAGTCAGTATCAGAGACAGACAAACTGCAACAGCTAACAGTGAAGTGTAGTTTGGAAAGGGTATTAACACAGGGTAAATGTTTACATTTCTTTTTCAATTTTTCCTAATCTATAAAAATAAAAGGGTAATATGCTAATTAGTCCGGACGCCTTTCAGGTGAAGCTGGGGTGGAGGGAAACCAGCCCGAGTCCCCGGTGCCTGCAGGTGCCCCGAGGGAAGCCCAGATCCTGGGTGCCGGAGGGAAGCCTGAGCCGGCAGCCTGGGGAAGAAAGACCTACTCTTGCATGAATTTTTGTGTACCGGGCCTCTAGTGTTGCATATAATGCAGAATTGGAGCTTGGCTACTATTTCTGCTGTCCTTTTCATTTCTGTTTTAACAGAGAGAAAAGCTCAAGTGATAGGTTCTAAGATAAGTCCATTTTCTTCCAGTGACTCGAGTGGACTAAGATTAACCTTTCCTCCTGTGCAACCTAAATTGCAGGAACATTGTGTTAGATTATCTACCTTAGTAGAATTGCTCTTGCTGAACTACACCATGGAGTAACCATGCTACTTCCTCCACTTTTGTAGGGAGGCCGGAGGTTGTTAAATGTAATTTCCAGTTCCTAGCCTCAGCGCTAACACCATGCCATCACTACTCTCAAGAAAGACTATCTTGCCTGGCCAGGTTGGCTCAGTGGTTGAGCATCGACCTATGAGCCAGGAGGTCAAGGTTTGATTCCCAATCAGGGTACATGCCCGGGTTGCAGGCTGGATCCCCAGTGTGGGACGTGCAGGAGGAGGCTGAGCAATGGTTCTCTCTCATCATGGATGTTTCTATCTCTCTCTCCCTCTCCCTTCCTCTCTGAAATCAATAAAAATATATTTTAAAAAATACTTTAAAAAGGAAAGAATATTTTCTGTTTTTCAAATTATATAACCCTTACCAATTCTGATCTTCCTCCACAGAGAGTAAATAACCATTCCAACATCTCTGGTCCCCCCAACCCCCTGCCAGCGTCACTATGCTATAAGCTAATGAGCAGTCTCATCCTTAAGAATTCTGGCAGGTTAAAAAGAGAAGTTTGGAGAGAAAACCAGTAGAATGAGGCTCCCATGGCAGAGATTAGGCAAAACAACAAAAACATCTCTTTATTCTTACCTTCTAAGACTTTATATAGGCTGTTTTAGTCCACAGTGAACATTATTCTCATACTAGAGGCCCGGTGCACAAAAATTTGTGCACTCGGAGGGGGGGTCCCTCAGCCTGGCCTGTGCCCTCTCACAATCTGGGACTCCTCGGGGGATGTCACCTGCTGGCTTAGGCCCACTCCCTGGGGGAGTGGGCCTAAGCTGGCAGTCAGACATCCCTCTGGCAGCCCAGGAGCCCTCGGGGGATGTCCACTTGCCAGCGAGGAGCAGGCCTAAGCTGCAGTTGGACATCCTTAGTGCTGCTGAGGAGGTAGGAGAGGTTCTCGCCATCACTGCTGTGCTGGAAGCCATCAGCCTGGCTTGTGGCTGAGCAGAGCTCCCCCTGTGGGAGCACACTGACCACCAGGGGGCAGCTCCTGCATTGAGCATCTGCCCCCTGGTGGTCAGTGTGTGTCATAGTGACCAGTCATTCCAAGTCATTCTGCTGTTAGGGTCAATTTGCATATTACCCTTTTATTATATAGGATAGAGGCCTGGTGCATGGGTGGGGGCCAGCTGGTTTGCCCTGAAGGGTGTCCCGGATCAGGATGGGAGTCCCACTGGGGTGCCTGGCCAGCCTGGGTGAGGGGCTGATGGCTGTTTGCAAGCTGGCCAAGCCCCCCAGTGGGGACCCTCACCCCATGGGGGTGTGGCCAGCCTGGGTGAGGGGCTGAGGGCCTTTTCAGGCTGTCCACAGCCCCTTCAGGGTGGGGGTCCCCACTGGGATGCCTGGCCAGCCTGGGTGAGGGGCTTAGAGCTGTTTGCAGGCTGGCCACGGCAGCGGGCTGGAAGCAGGTATCTGGGATTTATTTATCTTCTATAATTGAAACTTTGTAACCTTGAGCGGAGCTCAGGTCCAGCAGGGCAGGCAGGAAGCTTGACTTCCTCCATTGTCAGGGGCAACCCAAGCCTCCTACTCGCTCCAGCTCTGTGGCCGCCACCATCTTAGTTGGGTTAACATGCATGTTTGCTCCTGATTGGCTGGTGGGTGTGGCTTGTGGGTGTGGTGGGGGGGAGTACAGTCAATTTGCATGTTTCTCTTTTATTAGATTAGATATAGAATGACATCTATGTAAGTATTCTGGTAATAAGTTAGCTATTTACTTAACAGTGTGTATTGTGTTGTATAATTATTACTGGTCTGAACGACCATGCATAAAGTACATGGAACATGAACCTCTCCTCTTATTCTCCAGGCATACTGTGTTGAACGAAGAGAGCTTGGGTTCTAAAATAAGACTGATCTGCTTTATTTATTTTTTTAACTTTCTACTTTGAAGTAACTGTAGATTCACATTAAGTTGTAAGAAATGATATAGAGATTCCTTATATACCCTTTACCCACTTTCCTCAATGATAGCATCTTGCATAACTAGTACACTATCACCAGGCAATTGACATTAATACAATCCTAGGACCTTAGTCAAATATCGCCAGTTTTACATGCACTGGTTTGTTTGTGTTCTTAGTTCCATGCAATTTTATCCTATATGTGATCTGCTTTTGAATCCCAGCTCTGCCAAGTACTAGTTGTGTGATGCTGAGCAAGGTCCTTACCATCTCAGTTTTCTCAGCTGCAAAATGGGTATAATTATGTCTGCCTCCGGAAGGTGGGGCAAGGATTAGGGAAAGGCATTCCGGTTGCGTTTCCAACACACTGGATTCTCAAATGCTAGTTTCCTTCCTGTCTGTCCCTAGTTCTCTCCGTAACAAGGGGGCTGTCTCCAGTTTCTTGGTGAAACAACCAGACTTGTGGGTTAGTAAATCAGGCAGCTTCCTTCTTCAAGGGCAACACTTTTAACCTTGCAGCTCAAAAAGAGAGCCTTGGGGATTGCACCAGCCCACAGCGGCCATCGATCTAGGCCTGGCCTTGGAATTTGTTTGCATCCAGATCAGAAGTGTAGGGATGGGGGAGACTTGAGGACGGATGCAGGGAAATAGGAGGAGGGAGGAGGTAGTAAATACAGAGCAATCCTTGGCGGGAAAACAACCAACTCCAAGGAGTCGCCATCCGTGTGGTTAGTGACGGAAGGCGGGATAGGTGGGAGTCTGTGAGAACGCGGGGGCCAGGTGCGGGAGCCAGACTAGATCTGGTCGGAGAGTGGCACTCGCTGTAAAGGGTGCTCTTCCCCCACCCCTGGACCTTTCCTCCGAGAACGGCCAACGGGCGCTCCCGGCTGACAAACCCAGGGCTGCCCGAGGGCAAGAGGCGCCTAAATCCTCACCCAGAAGTACCGCTGGCTGGAGGCGGGCCTTTCCTCCACACCCAGAAGTGGCCGCGGTGTCGGGGCGCAGCGGCGGGTGTGAGGGCGCGTTTGCAAGGCCAAGGAGGCGAGCGGCCAGGGGGTCGAGCGGTGGACGCGCCAGTCGCTGTCCCGCGGCGACCTCGGGGCTCTGGTCTCCTCCGTCTGCACCCCCTTGACCCCAGGCCACTCCAAGTTCAAATCTCCAAGCGACCGCCCCCGCCCCCCAGCGTCACGCGGCAGCCAAGACCGGACCGGGCTCCTCCGGGCTCCGTCGACCCGAGCAGTTGGGGCCGGGGTGGGCGGGGGGCAGTCCGGGTCCAGGTGGGGGAGACAGACCCCGCCGGCACTAGGCGCTCCTCCCTCCGCCGCCCCAGCAGCACGGGTCGAGGAGGAGGAGGAGGAGGAGCCGCGCCCGGGCCAGCACCGCCCCGGCTCCTCCTCTCAGCGCTCGCCCGGCCCTTCCTACCGGCGCCCAAAGCTCCGGGTGGCCGCGGCCGAGCCGGGAGCCGAGCGCGCTGGGCGCGGCCGTCCCGCTGCCGCTGCTGGCGCGTGAGAGCCCGAGTGCACCCGCGGCCATGGTCCCCGCGGCGGCCACCGGCGCCTGAGCCCCGAACGCGGTAAGCGAGGAGCCCGCTTCCGGGACCCCCGTCTGCGGCCTGGGGGTGCTCGGAGGCCTCGCGCTGCCCCCGCGCCGTCGGGGGGCCCTGCGCGCCCCGGGCGCACCAGGCACCGCGACAGGCTGGGGCTTCCCCTCCGGGGCCCGGGGCCAGGGCGGCAGCTGTCCCCGCGGGCCGGCTGCAGGGAGCAGCCGCGGGGAAGCGAGTGGCCTGGAGGCCAGCCCTGCCCGGACGCTCCCGGGGCCCGGCGGGGAGGGGGCGGCTTCGCAGGCGGGAGGAGGGGCCGGTGGTGGAGGCGCGGGCGGGGGCGGGCCGGGGGTGGGGACGGCGCGCGCCGCAGCCCCCAGGAGCCGCACTTTTGTGAAAGCTGGGTCCTTACATATGGAAATGACGGTCGCGCGGGTTCCCGATCGCGTCCTTTTGAAGGACGCCCGTCCCGGACCTCAGCGCCGCCTGCGGAGCATTGTCCCGCTTCTCGCGCCCTAACAAAGCGCCCGCCTTGGCTTTGCAGGGCACCGGAGGCGGGCGGCCGGCTGTGCGGGCGCGACGGAGTGGCCGACAGAAGGTAGGCGAGGGCGCCGGGGCAGGGAGCGTGCGGTCTGGCAATACAATGGGGTCTCTGAGGTTTCTTGGGGCGGCGATGGGCAGGCGGGTTGGGGACGCATCTCCATCGCAGGTTGCCAGGCACCTGGCCTCCGCGCCCGCCCGGCGGCGCAGCGGGTCTGGCACCTCCTCCACCGCGGTGCCCCGTCCCGCAGCCGCCAGCTGAAAGCGGCTACTATGTGTTGGTCCAGGAATGGACCTGAGTCCCGGAGGGAGCAGAAAGGGTGGTTTGTTCGGCTGCCGTGTGCCACCCAGGCAGCCTTGTGGTTGAGCGACTGAAGGGAGCCCTGTCGGGAGAAGCCCGAGGTGTTACCTGGGCTGTCTTGAGTTTCGCAGAGCTACCCTTAAAGTGTGATTTTTCCCAGGGATGTGGGATCGATACCTATAGAAAGACTTTCCCAGGGCAATTACCACTAAGAAAGGGAAAAAGAACAAAATGATACTCTGTTGCCTGGAAGCCTTGCTCGCCAGAGCAGCAGCAGCAAGCGTGGAGTTTTGCGGGAGCAGCGTCCAGGGTCCCCGAGCTGGGCTTCTGCAGCCACCAAACCGGCCCCTGACAAAAGGACAAAGCTGGTGGGAACAGTTGCCTGCTGGGAGCTCTTCCTGTGAAGTTGAAAGCGGTAGAGATAGGCAGAGGCGATTTCCTAGCCCCAACCCTGCCAGTTAAATGGGGGCTGGAAAGATGGTTCTTCCATGTACCCGGTGTCTAGACAGCTAAGCTATTAGGAGATCTTCTGCTGTCTTTACTTCACGGGAGCAGATCCCCGCCTGGTGTTGAGGAATTCCCGAGATGGGCTTGCCATACAACTTAACTCCTGAATTTATGGAATGAAATCAGATGGCATGGTTGTCTTTTGTGAGTGAGGTGGTAGCTGTTTAGGGTTAGCATCCTAACGAAGTCCACTGTGGCTCATGGGCTAAGCTCCAGAGACCCTCTAAGGTCAAAATAAATGTGTATGTCTACTTCTTTCCTGAGGCTTAGCATTCTGCAAGGAAATGTTTTGTTTGGGGTTTGTTTGTTGTTGTTGTTTCAGTGTCAGCTTCATTTTATCTTGATCTTCTCTAGTGGCTAGCACATTGGTGGCTGACCTAGAATATTGGCAGATCTTGTTTGGCGTGGAGGGGGCTGTGAAAAATCCCCGCCTGTGTGTAAAAGTACCTTACAGGCTGACTGCAAAACCAGTTTCCTACGGTCTCCTCAGCTGTTGTCAGTGTCCTTAGGGAGGTCAAGGGAACTGCTGGGGAGTTTCTTGGCAGATTTTTTTACTTTCACCTATTCTCTGGTGATTGTTTAGACTGCAGGGGTTCTCAACCTGTGGGTCGCGAACCCTTTGGGGGTGGAACGACCCTTTCACAGGGGTCGCCTAAGGCCATCGGAAAACACATATGTAATTACATATTGTTTTTGTGATTAATCACTATGCTTTAATTATGTTCAATTTGTAACAATGAAAATACATCCTGCATATCAGATATTTATATTACGATTCATAACAGTAGAAAAAATACAGTTATGAAGTAGCAATGAAAATAATTTTATGGTTGGGGGTCACCACAACATGAGGAACTGTATTAAAGGGTCGCAGCATTAGGAAGGTTGAGAACCACTGGTTTAAAGGAAAGCCTGCCGAGCCAGGCATAGGTAAAGGGTAGGACTTATAGATGTTTCAGATGGGTTAAACATGGGGCAAAGGCAGGAAAAGGCTTTACAGGGGACATCGGGAAGGAAGCCATCACAGGCACTGTCTTTGCATTAAAATGTCATGGATCAGTCATTTTAATAGGCACTTACTCAGAATGGCATGGGTGTCTTTTTTCTTGGTCTCTTCCACCCACCCCACCCCCCACCTCCCTTTTAAGTATGTGATGATCCTTAATACCAGAAGATATTAACTGCCACGGAGGGGGACAAAGGAGCTCCAATGAATTCTGAACAGCCCATCTTAACTTAATAGGCAACATTCTTATCATACGTTAAGTGTTGTTCAAATAAATTGTTTTAAATGTCACTGCAAATGGCTTTCTAAACTAACATTTCAGCCATCTTGATGCTTCCACTTTATGTTGATAATGAAAATACATTTTTATCAGGCTAACCTTGGTAAAGGGTTGGCAAGTTTAACCAGAGCATTTTTGAGGCATTCAAACAGCCTGAAGTCTTTTCAGGAGGTTTATTTTTGTAGATGCCAATTCATTTGTAGGCCAGTAAATTATGTGGTTTGAATTCTGGCTATTGAATGTACATTTGTTGGGCAGGGGCTTGTGAAGAGACATACTGAAGCTTGCAAAAGAGATATTTTTTCCTAATTACAAATAAAATAGAATTTTAAAAAGATGATGGGTATATGCAAGTGAGCAACTTTGAAATTAGGAAGATGTTTCTGTATTGCCACTTACAGCAGAAATTAACCATTTATTCCAGCTTTTGGATGGGAAAATTACAAATATTCCTGTCCTAATGCTCACTTAAAAAAACAAAGTTGAGAAAACCTATTGTTTATAGATGTAAAAAGTGAAGCTCTTCATGTTGACCCCAACGAACTGTTCTCACACCTGCAGGCATTTTACATTCATGTGAGTTAATATGGCTCAAGAAGTGAAAGTTGTTACCAGCAGTCTCTTTTAAGAAAGTGACAAACAGGCCGCAGTTTTTTGATTCTGTAGTCTTACTTGGTAGCTGATTACAGGTTATTGACCCTACAGTGTGCTAGGCTCATGGTTTTATTCCTCCAGCTATCCTGAGATAACAATTTGATTGGGTAATCCACCTTGCTATTAGAGTTAGCAAAAGCTTGGCTTTGCTACATCATTCAGGATAGTAAAATACTAAGTTTATGTATGTTTTAGAATAAATACTAGTAGGATATCCTTAGCAAAATTAAATTTTATAGTGTAGTTAGCAACGGTGGTTATTCTTTCTAACTTAATCTGGCTTTTTTTTTTTTTCTGTGTGGTGGCATTTAAGCTTTTGTGTTATATTTTTATACGATGATTTTATTCTTGGTGATATTCTTTGTGCTGTTGGTATCCAGCTAGAAATGAGGTGCTATCTGAGCAGAGAGGAGGCTATCTCACAGTAATTAGTGTGAGCCGCAGTTTTGGGCAGAAATATTCCATATAACTACGTAAATGGGGACAATTGCTTTTTCTATTAAGCTTTTGCTAAACTTAAATTTAGTCTCGTCCCTATTTCATTTTAGACTGAAATTAGTCCAAAAGAGTAAGACTGGAAATCTTTGCAGCAAATTAAAGTGCAGAAAAGAGAGAAGAAAAGGAAACGTTTTCATTTGATCGTTCGCATTGTGAGGCTCTGATTTGCCAAAGGGTGAAAGCTTGTTTATCGTTGTAGTTATAAAGTAACTAAATTAGTCACTTGGTGGTCACTGTCTGGTCTGTGGGCCCCCAACAGCTATGTCTGATCACAGACCCAAAGCATCTATTATAGTAATACCCAGCGAAAGCGGCTGAGCCAAGAGGGACATGCAGACATTCCTCGTAGCTGTTCAGCTGCTGGACCATCTGGAGGGGAAATAAAAGGCCTGGGCTAGGGGCTCTGGCATTGTGCTCATTTATTACTTGGCCTTCCCTTGCCAGGCTTTGTCCCCCTTTCACTCCTTCTGGCCCAGAACAGACGTCCCCTTTGGCCGGGGTGCCATTCTTACAAGCTCCTTTCTGTATCTTGGATGCTGGAAAGTTCACAAGTTCACGCACTCACTTCATGCTGGCCTGATGATGGGACTTCATCATTCCAGCTGCATCCACACCTATGTCCCTCCCAGCCCCACTTGGCACTGTGATTTCATCAGCCAGGGTTGCCGAGTAGAGCACAATAACACAGCTCTGAAATGGACATCCCTGTCAGGGTCTGCGCATTTTGGCAGCCTTGTTTTCAGTTATTTGGAAGGAAAATGCTCCGAATAGTTCTCATTATGGGTGGTAAATGTTGTGATTAATGGCTCTGTGCATCTGCCTCTTATTTAGCCGTCCCCAGCTAGCACTTCAAAATATTGCCCACGCCGCCCTTTTACTCCCCAGGAGTGGTAAGGGCTTCTGACAATTCAGGCGGGAAGGTAGATGGTTGGAGGGAGGCCCAGGTTGGTGGCAGGCCTTTTAAAACTGGAAATGTTCTTTGCCATTTGGAAAAAGATTTATGACTCCAGACCCAACCCTCTTCATCTCTGAGTAAGATTCCCTCGTTGGTGGGTGTCAGGCTTTGACTCTGGGAAGCACTGAGTTTGCACAGATGAGACATATTTGAGTGTTTGGGGGAATTAATTTAACGGCTCTCAATCCCTGGACTTTGCCCATTATGGAAGAGATGGGATTCTTCATGATCCTTTTTACATACAAATTTATGTCTTCCTGGCGCTAAATCCCAAAGCTGCTTTAGTAAAAAGAGATTGCTTTTTCTGTGTCTCCCTAATGCCTGGGAGGCTATAATTATTCAATAAATGGTGCTAGGGAGGCAGGAACCCACCATTCCCCATTCCAACCTGGAGGAGCCTGTGGCCATCAGGTGTTCCACGGTGGTTTCTAGTACCTGGTACAGTTTGGCTGGTTAACACATAAAGGCGGAGGTAAGTGACTTGTCAATGATATCGTTGCAGTGGCCCGATTCATGAGTTATTACGTGTCGGTTGGAGAGGCAGTAGAGTTTAGAGTCAGACCAGGGTTCCAATCCTGGCTCCACACCCATGTTAGTGTTGAATTCTTGGACAAGTTCTGTACTTTTGCCATCCCCCAATTTCTGCATCTTAAGTGGGAAGGTGAAATCTATCTAAAGCAGTGGTTCTCAACCTTCTGGCCCTTTAAATACAGTTCCTCATGTTGTGACCCAACCATAAAATTATTTTCGTTGCTACTTCATAACTGTAATGTTGCTACTGTTATGAATCGTAATGTAAATATCTGATATGCAGGATGGTCTTAGGCGACCCCTGTGAAAGGGTCGTTTGACCGCCAAAGGGGTCGCGACCCACATGTTGAGAACCGCTGACCTAAAGTATTAGGAAGATTCAATGAGATCATATAGGTAAAGCACTCTGCATAGGCCAGACTTACAGTAAATGCTCAGAATTACTTTTAAAAAATTGTTTCTACTGAACTCCCAACTATATTTCAGCCTTTCTGCTTTTGCTTCACATGAAGTTTATCTACAATCTGCCTTTAAGTATTGAGGCAACAGGAACATTACCTGCTACCATTATTGTTTAGTAATATAGCATTTTAGTATACATCACATGTACGCTGCCCATTCTTGCTCTCTGGATTCTGGCATCCACAGCTCCTGCTCTGCGTCTATTAAGGCAGGTCTGTGGCTGATGGGCCTGCGTGAGTTACCTCTCTTCAGCTGAACCCCGTCTTTGTAAGTCACAGGTATTTTCTTGGTGGTTTTCTCAGTGGGATTTGCTACTCTCAATTGCTTACCATATTTAACCCTCAGGACACCGCTTCCAGATGGGTATTGTCCTTCCCATTCTATAAACGAGGGAACCAGGGAAGGTATCTTAGACAGACTGTCCCCCAAAGCCACATTCCATCACCAACAAATGCAGCTCGAGTGTGAGAATCCACTGGCTCACTTACTCCTTGAACCAAACTTCAGGCAGGCGACTCTGTGTGATGCAGTCTGGCAGTGGGTGCTGGCTTTCTACTTCTGTTGGCTACGTCTGGGACTGAAAATGCCTTTGAAAAAGGGTTGGATTGGGGTGGGGGATGGAGGAGTAGAGGTGTGTTTGCGGAAGAAATCGGCATTTCAAACTCTTTGTGTGCTCATTTATTTCTGTAGCTCTCATTCAGGTTAAGCTTCCACTCAAGAAATCTCCATATACCCAGTCAGTCCGTGTTTACATTGCGTCCTGGCGTGAGGATCACACTGTACTGTGCGTTTGGGGGACACTATAAAAGAAACAGAAGTTGTGGACCTTCCCCTTAAAGAAATTTCTGGCAAGTGGGGAGAACAAAATTCTTGCACATGAAATTACTGATGAACATTTGGGGAATAATATCAACCAGTAAACATGCATTCTGTGCCAGAAGAGTACTGACAACTTGTCACCATATGTAACATCTTTTGGATGTTTCCTTACATACGATCCTTTGTTCTGCAGGGGTAGGGCTGTTTTCCCCCTGAAGTCAAAAGAATGTTCTCCTAAGCATGGTGTCTTGGGAAGGAGAGAGATGAAATACAGAGATAACAAACAAACAAACAAAAGAGAAAGGTACTGTAAAATGAAAGTTTTATCTAGCAAAAATCCAGTGACCTCCCAAAGAGCAGGGCATGATAGTCTATCCGATGCAAAGCCATGCATCCGATCTGGACTCCTCAGTACATTGGGAGTTTTATGGCCCTCTTTCATTGGTTTAGATGGACAAGTCCCCAACCCTTAAAAATAGTTCTTAAAAGAGGAAGTGTTAGAATTCTTTCCCTTTGGGGTTTTTTTTAATATGCAAAATCAAGCAAAAGCAGAATAGTCTGGCATTTATGAAGTTGGTCAGATTACAGCCCAAGGGACAGTTACACTCAGAGAGCGAGTCCCAGAGCTATGGCAACCCTGAAAACCCCAGAGCACCTTGGGGATTCTCAGCTGATCTTAGCTGACAATTAACTGGCAGACTCTATGTGGATCTCATTAGCCAAGCCTCGCCTCTTCTAAATTCCCAACTTTTGTGGCTTTGCTTAACACCTTGGTGTTTCTTTTCTGTTGCTTTGATGTTTATATAGCACTCTCCACTTCTTTTGAAAACATTTACATGGTGATTAGTTAACCCAACAGACCAACTCCGGGAAGGTAGCCAGAACCAGCAGCACCTTAGTAATAGAAAGACTGATAATTAGGAGAGACCTTCTGATACCAGGAGCCTGGACCAGAAGGGCGCCACTCCACGTTAATGAGCTGCCCCAGTAAAGATTGAGCTAGCTAGGAGCTACGGGGCAGAGCTGGCTGGCATCCATCTTCCGAGCCCACCTGATTCTGCTGAAGATCGGGAAGATCGGGGCTCTGTTTTACCTTGTCATGTTTTGTACAGTTGTCTGTGGAAAGAAAGCCACACAGCCTAGACTGCAGTGGTTCTCAACCTTCCTAATGCTGCGACCCTTTAATACAGTTCCTCATGTTGTGGTGACCCCCAATTTCATTGTTACAAATTGAACATAATTAAAGCATAGTGATTAATCACAAAACAATATGCAATTATATATGTTTTTTCCAGTGGTCTTAGGCGAACCTTGTGAAAGGGTCGTTTGACCCTCAAAGGGTCGCGACCCACAGGTTGAGAACCGCTGGCCTAGAGCATCATTGATTTGTAGGGAAGGCTCTCTTATTTTCAATTCTGGCCGTATTCAACATCTCAACTCACACACTTCCATGTTGTAATGATCTGCTCCATGGAACATCACCTCTAAGCCAGAGTTTTCTGACCCAGGGCTGGTTTTATTTAAAAGTGCTGCTTTTCAAAGTAGGATGGTGTTTGCAGGGGGAGGGGGAAGGGAGAGTTGCTGTGCTGTGGGTATAGAGCTTGTCACATAAGATGAAAAAGATCTAGAGATCTTCTGTACAGCAATGTGCATATAGTGAACAATACTACTGCACACTTAACATTTTAGTAGGCTGGATTCCATGTTATGTGGCTTTTATCACAATACAAGTTATATTACAAGGTAAAGAAACCTTTTTTTTAAAGGTGCTGCTTTTTATAGTCCAGGGCTGGTTCTGAGAGCCTTGTTTCAGAGAGCTGAGGTCATCGTCTCAAGGGTATATGTCGTGTGTGGCTTCCATTGCGTCATGGTGAAGGTACCTCCAGATGTGCAGGTGCCAGACTTTGGAAGGTCCAACACATTATACATGAACTATTGTGCAAGCAAAAAAAAAACAGATAGCATTCTTCAAGTATGATGTACCTCGTATTTTATGATGTATAATTTTAGTAAAAATGGTTGTGAGGGTTATAGATGACTCTGTGTTTTTACTGATCCCATGGAAAGTGGGAAAACAGAAGGTCTGGGGCTGGGGTGGATCAGAGAGATGCAAGGCAGAGTAACCAGGTGAACAGAGCGGCGATGGCCTAGATGCTAGAGGTCCCCTGAGATCCTGTAGGATTCATATGATCTGTGGCTCTTTCGAACCTCACCGTCTGAAAGGTTGGAGTATTGTTTTCTCCGCTCTCTAGGCAACTAAGCATCACCTAAACCTCCCTGGGACTGAAGCCAGCTCCAGGGAATGCTCTTCCTGTCACACCCCATGTAATTGCACCAATGGTTAATTGAGTTGCTTTTTGAGGAACTATTGGAAAAGGCATTTGGTCCCATGTAAACAAGGAGGTGGTTTTGTATCAGACGTGCCCACCCAGTGCTTCCTGCTGCAACCATTTGGTCTCATTGCAACAGGGGCATCTAGGCTGCAGGAGGAGAAACTAAACAGCAGCTCATCCAGCCAGTGGACTGCAACATCTGGACAGGTCAGCTAGAGCGTGCGGACTTGCATGGAAACTCTGGCCCTGTGGTCTGTTGACACCAACAGTTAGTTTATTTGAAAGGACTGGGTGTCAGAAGTAACCTTTCACTGTCTGTAAGTGCTGGGCCAGATGAACTGATAGAGAATCGCTCTCAGTCTTGAGTTTGAGAGACTGGCTGCCCCCCTGAGGGGGTGCCCTTCTGCCTACAAGACTTCCTCATTCGGGTAACGTTAGCCTGTGGTGACCGGACCTCGACCTCATGGGTGTGCCCTGTGGGAGTGTGTGGGACTGGTCAGGGCTGGGTCCCAGAGAGACCCATGCGCTCGCTGGAGGGTGTGAGTATTCCCTCTCTTGCTGGCTCTCACCAAGGTCCCGTTTGACCTGCACGAGGGGACCAGCGTGGGCAGAGGATAGCGATAGTGTTGCCGAGGGGTGAAAGTGGCAGGATTCCAGGGGCTGCCACAACCTGACCTTGTCTCTGTCCCGCACAGGTGAGCGCTGTGGGCTATGGGATGGATGAGGTGCAGCAGGACCAGCATGAGGCCCGACTCAAGGAGCTGTTTGACAGTTTTGACACGACGGGCACTGGGTCCCTGGGACAGGAGGAACTCACCGACCTTTGCCACATGTTGAGCTTGGAGGAGGTGGCCCCGGTGCTGCAAGAGACGCTGCTTCAGGACAACCTCTTGGGCCGGGTAAGGCCTGGGGAAGAGCGCCGGGTGGAAGTGGGTGCGGTTTCTGTCGGGAGAGGGTGGGGGACAGCGGGGGGGGGGGGCGCTGAGGGAGGGGGGCAAACCACACCTATCGCAACTTGTTTCTAACATCCTGGCTGTGTGCACCCTCCGCTCTTAACCTGAGACACAGACCAAATGTCAAGGGAGTGAGGCACCGTGCAGTTTGCTCAGGAGCTGAGGGCTTGCTGTGATTTGCGCCCTGGAAAGGTGTGCCCTGAGCATCTTAGATAAAAGAGAGAAAAAGAGGTAACAAGAGGATGTTTTCTAATCTTTTTCTTGTTACTTGTGGATCATTGTATGGACTCCACTTTCACCACTGAGACAGCAGGGAGGTGACGGATTTCCAGGGAAGAGAAGGGGAGTGTAGTAAGGAGGCTCCAGTCACAGGAAAGCAGGTTGCCATTACAAATTTTACTCCTGATAAAGCTCTTTCTTCTGTGGATTGTTTCTGGGGTGAAGTATTAATTAAACTCTTCACCCAGGAAATAAGACAGGAGGGTAAGTAAATACAGTGCAGGCTCATTTAAAACCCAGCACGACTCCCTTCCAGCAGGGCTGTGTGTGTGCTGCTCTTAGCTTCTGCGTTTGACGACAAATAGTCATGTTCTCCCTGTAGATCAAGTCATGGAGATCTTTTTTCCCCTCTTGCTGTTAGTGGGAAGGATGCTTGATCCGTCACGACCTGATATTGCCTTCCCTTCTCATAAATATAATTAAGAGCATCATGTGTATGGCTTTGGGTTGAGCCTTGCTGTTGATTTTTTTGAATGAATGAGAGGAGAAAATGGGCAATACTTTTCAGCTCTGCTGCTGTTATTGCCGTCACTTTGTAGACAGGAGTTTCTAACATTGTGGTATAAATTGAGGAAGCAGTTGGGGATCTCAACTTTATTCCAGTGACTGAGCTTCCTTGTCTTCGCTTCATTTTCATTGTGTCTTAGCTAACAGGTTGGGTAAGGGACCTCAGACACGGTAGGATGCACTTGCTCTCTGTAACTAACGTGAGACAGACAGGAGAAACAACCACCCTGAAATGAATGCCAAAGGGTGGTATTCTCAGGGGCTGGCACCATGAACGTGGTGTTTAACAGGGCTCAGACTTAAAGAAAAAAAAAACAAAATTAAGTTTGCAAAACTGGGATCATTCTTGGTCACTTTGGAGGCGTTAGCTACTTGTGAATACATGTGGTCCCCCCAAAATGCTAAAAATTTTGCTTTGAAAACAGTAGAAATGGGGAATTTGAGGATTAAACCATTTGCTCCTCATCATGTAATGTACATAAGAGCTTTTTAGTTCTGCCTCACTCCCAGGCACTTTGGGGAGCCAAAAGAGTAGCGTTTCCACTGTGAGCCGTGGAGATCTCAGGCTTGTTAGTGTCTAAGAAATAGTATAAAAGCGAGGATCTTATTAAAGTCCAAGAAGACAACAGAACTTCAGGTTTCCTTGAGCGATGTGTTGGAGGCAGTGTAACTGGGAGCCCTGCTGTACACAGATCACCCCTCGGCAGCAGGTGAGCAGTTTGCTGTCCAGATGTTGCACATCTTCGCCCTCATTTGGCGAACTGGAGCAGGGGAGCAGTTATCGATTGATTTGTTAACGACCTGACACCACCAGCCTGCTTTTCATGTCTGCTGTTTGCCTGTGAATAAGGAATACCTAAGTGGTCCGTAGCGTGATATTTACTTAGTGAGCCTGTGATAAAAGTTAAATAGATGTCTGCATATTGATTTCATGTGGGAGTTCCTGGTGATTGTCTTGAGAGCAGGGTTGCCATGAATTAATGCATGATGTTCAATTTGCATTTTTTATGAAATTGAGTTATTCTTCTCAGATGATCGCATAAATGTGGCCATATGCTGTTAAGACACTATATGGTCTATAATTTTAAAATGTGGGGGAGAAATTCCTTAGAATTCACAGAAGCAATCCATGTGCTAGCACCTTCTTGGGTGTATTGAGTAGAGTCAGAAGTTGTAAAATGCTAAGTTTTTAATGTCAGCCGTATGTTTTCTCTTTAGATATTATTTATAGAAAACTTATAAGGGTTAGGAGTTTGGTTTAATAAAACAGGAGAAGGGAATAGAAGCATGGCAGATCTAAATATAGTCATCTGTTCATTAATTCAACAGAGATGTATTGTGCTGTATGTGTCCTGCATGTCAGGCATTCTGCTAGTCTTATGGGTGCAACTTACGTTTATTGTAAACTACAGTTTTCCATTAAATTGGCTTTTGGATGCATTAGTATCAATCAGTTTCCTGATTTTAATTTTATCTTTTAAATCTTAGCAAGTATAATTTTAAAACAAAATAAAATAAGTTTACCTTTATTGGAATTAGGCTCAATTAGTCATTTTTCCTTGAAAATAAATAAGATAAAAAGCACTGTCCTCCTCAACTAAGAACATGAATTTTGTCTATTATTTTATTTTAAAATCCATCTTAAATAATTCTTTGTTCTTTTTTTTTTTTTTTAAGCCTAATGTTTCTTTTGACAGTTGTTAAGGAAAGTAATTTAAATCGACTTGCCATTTTAATGAATTTTCCTAATAGGACATTTACCCCCAAATTATGTTTCCATTCATCTGTCTGATCTTGCTTTATAACTCGAAGCCGTATTCCCCCTGCACAGTGCTTATGCAGGGTGGGGCAAAAGTAGGTTTACAGTTGTGAGTACACGAAGCACGGTTTATTCCTGTATTATAATTCACTAGTTATTGTATTATTTTCCCTATGAACAGCTGTAAACCTACTTTTGCCTCACCATGTATGTGTTTGAAAAGTCTAAAGATTGTGAATCACCAGTTTGAAGGAAAGAGGACATTGCTGAGAGGTGTTTCCTCCTAGTTTATCATACGAGCTCCATTCATATCTTTGTCACAGTCAGGCAGTTGTCAGGTGGGTGAGACCCCAAGAAAGAGACTCCTCAAGACACGGAAGAATTTATAGTCGGGTCACATAATGTGAGTAACTGGGAGCAAAGACTACAAATGTTTTAAAAAAGGAACCACATTAGCATTGTTTTTTTTTAATCTTTATTGTTGAGAGTGCTACAGATGTCCCCCAGTTGCCCCCCTCCATCCGGTTCCCACCCCACCCCAGGCCTTCACCACCCTGTTGTCTGTGTTCATAGATAATACATATGTGCATATAAGATCTTTGGTTAATCTCTTCCCCGTACCCCCTTTCTCTCTGATATTAGTCAGTCTGGTCCATGTTTCCATGCCTCTTTCTATTTTATTCATCAATTTATTTTGTTCATTAGATTTCTTGTTCATTGAACTAAGTTTTCATCCAAACCTCCGATACCCGTTGTAGGTGCTTCCTGGTTTTGTGTCTTTTAAATGAAGTGTTTCTATATGACTCTCTCTTTTATAGAAATCTGGACATAAATATGATCATTTACCTTGGTTTTTTTGAAGCCTTTAGTTATTTCCTGTTTTAAAAATGCATTTTCCTTTCATTATGGAATACACCAACTTGAGACAGAACAGCCCCCTGGGGTTCTGGTGAGTCTCCTTGCTATACTTTTGATATGAATTTGGACACTGAAGGGCCCATGCCCTGGGACCCTCTAGATTCAGAACAAGCTACCTGGAAGCAGAACTCATCATTGCTTCCGGAGAGTTCCATGGGTATGTAGACTTTGGTCATCAAAGGCATTTTGAAAATTTTTACTATTAAAAGTTGATACTTGTACAAATATAAAATTTAGCTCAGCTTTCCCACCTTTTATTTTAAAGTGCTTGGAGTTCTTTTATAAATGTCAAGGTTAATTTCACATGGAGGATTGCTTTTTTGTTGTTGTTTCCAATTCATTAAAAGCTTTTTAAGATTTCTTTCTCTTATACACATTTTAACCATTTGAAAAATAAGTCAGAAATACAGAAGTACTTCCTGATTTTGAAAGAGAGAGAGAGAGAGAGAGAAAGAGAGAGAGAGAGAGAGAGAAACATTGATTTGTTGTTCCACTTATTTGTGTATTCATTGGTTGCTTTTCTTGTATGTGCCCTAACTGGAGATTGAACCCGCAACCTTGGCGTATTGGGAAGATGCTCTAACCAGCTGAGCTACCTGGCCAGGGTCCAGAAGTACTTTCTGGCAGTGATTAGTTGGATTTATTCTCTGTGCAAAATTATGCTTGGTCATGTAGTGCCTATTTATAACCACCTCGTGTTCACGCTCCTGTTTCATGTTATTGATCTGAGGCTTTCTTGAATGCCTTGGAGGGAATGGTGGAAACATTTCTCATTGCACCTCTTCAATGTCTGAAGCTTTGCTGTATCTTACTGTTTAACCACCATAGAGTAACCTGAAATAGTGAAGGGTATTTTCTGATTCCTAGGTTGGTCTTGTGACCCTGGGTATCTCTCCATCACTCTCTTCCTTTACAATAATCTCATCTGGGGTTGAATTAAACTCCTAAGGGCATGTGATTCCCGTTTATAGACAAAACACATTCTGAGTCAGGGGCTACAAGACTTGTCTCCATTCTGTATTAACACTTTCTTGTCAAATTCATTGCAGAATTACCTTTGGTTTCGCATACTGTGAACCTTGAGTCTCTTAGAGGTATTTAGTCTGACAAAAGCAAGGGCATAGGGGAGAGCCGTTGGGAAGGAAGGCCTTGTGCTCTCAGCAAATGTTGAAAACAAGTACCAAGCAGCTTTTCTTTTCCACCTACTTTATTTCAGTAGTGATCATCTCTCTCGTCAGAGAAGGTATGGCCAGGAATGCTCACTAAGTTTCCCACAATATCCCACTGACACTTTTATTTATTTTTTTAAAATATATTT
This sequence comes from Myotis nattereri, assembly GCF_964212035.1. Taxonomy (NCBI): domain Eukaryota; kingdom Metazoa; phylum Chordata; class Mammalia; order Chiroptera; family Vespertilionidae; genus Myotis; species Myotis nattereri. Next base: position 42,208,157 of record NC_138075.1, read on the forward strand.
TATTGATTTTTTACAGAGAGGAAGGGAGAGGAATAGAGAGTTGGAAACATCGATCAGCTGCCTCCTGTACACCCCCAACTGGGGATGTGCCCGCAAACAAGGTACATGCCCTTGACCGGAATCGAACCTGGGACCTTTCAGTCTGCAGGCCGACACTCTATCCACTGAGCAAAACCAGTTAGGGCCCACTGACACTTTTATGAGTAGCATCTTGTCTGCATGAGGGCACTTAAAGTTCTTCAGTGTCCGTTACAGGCTCATCTGTATGACAGAGAAACCTGGGATCCAGAACTTGGAAAAGTACAGTGACTTGTCTAAGGTCAGGCAACTCACTTGAAGCAGCACCAGAATGGAAACCCAGATTTCCTAGTTCCCGAGTATGATTGCTGTCTCCACAGCCTCTTCAGACTCCAAATATGCAAAGATGAATCTCATTCTCTATCCCCCTTCAACCCCTGCCCCCACCACATCAAGATAGTACACTATTGGAGCACCGTCTTTGAAGTCAGACGTGGATTCATAGACTGACTCTTGCCACATTTTAGCCATATGGGCATATTATCTTGAATATTCTGAGTCTCGGGTCATTTATCTGTATAATGGGAAACATTAATGCCCTCCTTGTAAGCTTGTGATTGGGGTTCACCTAGACCAGTGATGGCGAACCTTTTGAGCTCGGCGTGTCAGCATTTTGAAAAACCCTAACTTAACTCTGGTGCCGTGTCACATATAGAATTTTTTGATCTTTGCAACCATAGTAAAACAAAGACTTATATTTTTGATATTTATTTTATATATTTAAATGCCATTTAACAAAGAAAAATCAACCAAAAAAATGAGTTCGCGTGTCACCTCTGACACGCGTGTCATAGGTTCGCCATCACTGACCTAGACTGTGTGTTTCAAAACCATCATAGAGCCAGGTACCCAGCTTACTGCTGTGCTCTATCGCTCCTTCCTTCTCTTACACACCTCGAATGGGTATTTGATAAATAACGAGTTTCCAGCAGTGATTTTCTGAGACATCTTAAGAGTAGAGAATGGATTTGCTAGAAACTCGTATGGTGGGCGTATCACCTATTCCTATCCACAGGCGGGGCTGCTTGGAGCACAACTTCATACAGATGCTTTAGGTTTTTAAAACTTGCCTTTTCAAATGGCCTTTGCCTCTCTCCACATTGTCTGCAGTACATGACAGCTAAGCTACAATAACTTGAATGCTTTACTTAGTATCTAACATTTTTAACTGTGTCTTTCATGATGAAACTCCGTCTCTTTGTTCCTCTATGTCATTTCTCTTTGCGTAATGCCGGAAACGTTATTTTCCTCTACATTGACCTTCTGAGGAGTCCATACTTCTATACCCATTTCAACTAACACTGTTTTGAAATGTTCTCTCATTGGCTTCCCTTTGTATACGAGCTACAAACCTCCTTAGTGTGAAGACAGTCACATGGGCCCTTGTCTTGTTTCATGAGCTCACGTTGTTGAATGCTGGCCCCAGCTCTCTCATCTTGGGTCTGTTTGAAGCACTGCCTGCACACATATGGAAACTGTATGCATTTGATCTCCAAGATTGCACGAGATGATTTTATGCAATGTTAGGTTCCTTATTTTACTTCCTGTGGCAGTTTTTTTTTTGTGTGTGTGTGTGTGTGTGTGTGGTTTAAAATAGCATTTGTTTCTTATGTGGTGCTTAAATTCTCTTTTCAGAAAGGCAAATTGTGTTGCTAAAAAAGCATTCATATGAAATTTGGGGAGCAAAAGTGATGAGGCAAATTTCTATTAAGCGGTGGTGACACATGACAGAAAATATCAGACTTGACTGGTCTTCCTGTTAATTTAGTTTAAATGTCATGTGTGTTTTCAGTCAGTCATGTAATTTTCCCATTGCTGCAAACTGCCCTTTGAGGCATACAAGATATAGGAATGCCTGTAAAATGAATGGCAGCAATTATTATTCAAATGAGGAGGGACCAGCCAGGGTGCGCACTGCTCCAGAGCTTGTTACCCCGTGAGATTTAATTGCCTTGTATATTTGTGGGGATTTCTAAATTTTAACATAATACAATAGTAAAACTCCCTTGGAGGGAAAAAAATGATACTTAAAAATTCCAGTTACTGAAGTCAGTGAGCCCACTGATGCAAGATTCTTCACAATAGAGGGCATTTATTAACATTTCGGTTCTGGGTTGTGCCCTAAGGGGCTTATCTGCCACATCAGTATTCATGAGCCTTGATGGAAAATAGCAGTCACCTGCCTCTATTAGAGAACTATCTTCTTGAAAGATATGGAATTTACCTCTGTTTAAAGTGGAGGGTCCAGGATCTATATACCCTTGCAAGAAAGAAAATGAAGATCAATTTAAGAATTAAAGCTGTTCCAATATTTTTTTAATTGAGGTAACATTGGTTAATAATATAAGTTCCAGGTGTACAGCATTATAATTCACTATCTTTATACACTTTTGCTCACCACCAAAAGTCCAGTTTCCATCTATTACCATAGAATTGACCCCCTTTCACCCTCCCCCACTGCTCCAGTGGTTTTGAACAATTTGCCAGGTTTCTGTTTTTGCATTTTTAGATTTTCTTTGGTGTGTAGGGGAGTAAGGGTCACGTAGATAGACATTGTTGGATTACGAAGTTCTGAGTTAATGATGATGCATAGTATTTTATAGACCCTGTTCTTCTAAAATGTGGTGGATTTAATGCATTATAAGTCCATTTTGGAAAGCGTTAAATTAAGCTCTGCCTGTGAATATCTTGGTGACGTCAGATGTTATGAAAGTCCCTGTTTTCCTCCCCCTTGGCCAGGTCGGATATGCCAGTTGGTCAGAGGCCCCTTCCAGCTTGTTTTTGCCTCTTTCAGAACACTTACCAGAGTCTACCTTGTAGTTACTAATACACTTTCTTCTTTTTGTCCCCTATCCATCCTCCCACCCTCTAGAGCAGTGATGGCGAACCTTTTGAGCTCGGCGTGTCAGCATTTTGAAAAACCCTAACTTAACTCTGGTGCCGTGTCACATATAGAAAATTTTGATATCTGCAACCACAGTAAAACAAAGACTTACATTTCTGATATTTAGCTTATATATTTAAATGCCATTTAACAAAGAAAAATCAACCAAAAAAATGAGTACGCGTGTCATAGGTTCGCCATCACTGCTCTAGAGCAGTGGTCAGCAAACCGCGGCTCGCGAGCCACATGCGGCTCTTTGGCCCCTTGAGTGAGGCTCTTCCACAAAATACCACGTGCAGGCGCGCATGTACAGTGCGAATGAAACTTTGTGGCCCATGCGCAGAAGTCGGTATTTTGTGGAAGAGCCACACTTAAGGGGCCAAAGAGCCGCATGTGGCCCGCGAGCCGCAGTTTGCCGACCACTGCTCTAGAGTCTAGAGCAGTGGTTCTCAACCTGTGGGTCGCGACCCCTTTTGCGGTCCAACGACCCTTTCACAGGGGTCACCTAAGACCATCCTGCATATCAGATATTTACACTACGATTCATAACAGTAGCAACATTACAGTTATGAAGTAGCAACGAAAATAATTTTATGGTTGGGTCACAACATGAGGAACTGTTTTAAAGGGCCAGAAGGTTGAGAACCATTGGTCTAGAGTGTAGTGTAGCTGATAAGCTCCGTGAGGGCAGAGGTTCTGTGTCCCTTGATCTTGTATCCTCTGAAGCCCCAGTGGGCTGCTCTCTACTCAGTGGCTTTGTGTGAAGTTGAGGATTTGACTTGGAGCAGCTGAGGCATTTCCCTGAGAGGTCAGACCAGGGTGGAGCAGCCTGGGGCAGGCGAGTTGCTGCACTTTAATGTGTCAGTGAGAAGGCCTGGCTTCTCCACCTAACTCCTCCTCAAGACCTGTGGCCTTGGGCAAGGCGCTGGCCTTCTCTGAGCCTCTCTCTCAGTTCTGAGGAGGGATGCCTGCTTTGACCGTTCACATGGATGTTGTGATGGCCAGATGACCAGATGCTCAGGAAAGAAAAAACCTACAGTAATGCCCCCATTCATCTAGTTTTATCCAGTACCCACATTAATAGCATTTTCTAATAACTGGATTAGTGGCAGCCTTTTAAAAGAAAAAATAGGTTAACCATTGGGGATTAAAACTTTTTTTACTAATGCCTTGCCCTATTAAAGAGTAGATTAAGCATTATAAGATTTTTCTTGATCGTTTAAATCTTTTTGGTCTATCACTTATTCTCCTATAAGAGTGATACCCTCTGGATTTTTAAAATAATTTTTAAATTTTTAAAATTGATTTTAGAGCAAGAGGAAGAGAGAGAGGGGGAGAGAGAGAGAAACATCAATGTGAGAGAGAAACTTCTATCTGTTGCTCACAACCTGGGTATGTGCCCTGACTGGGAATCGAACCCGAGACCTTTCTGTGCACCAGGTGATGCTCCAATCAACTGAGCCACACCAGCCAGGACTGATACCCGCAGGATTTACTTAGCAGCACATAGATCTTTGCCCTAACACTAAATAATCCCAACCTATTAGGTTTTTGAGGGCATGTGACTTTTTTATGTAATTTATATAGTTTTTAAAAATAGTTAAAGTACAAAATATTTATACTCTATTTTTGTTAGAGGGAGGTTGGTTAGTCTTTCTTCCTTCACACTATGTCAGTATTTATTTCTTGTACTTGCTTTGGAGTACTCCATCTTTTTTTTTGCTGCTTCTGATCTGTAGCAGGTTTGGGAAACGGGATAATGAAGCTTGAAATAAACCAGGTAGAGTGAGAATAAAGAGCTTGTGAGTTGGTTCTGTGGCGTTCTCTGTGAGAGGACTGAGGGCTTCAGGGTGCTGTCCTCAGCTTTGGACTCCACTGCATGTGTCCCGATTGTCTGCCGTACTCTAAATCAGCGGTCGCCAGCCTTTCGGACCTCATGGACCACCAGTGGTCCGCAGACCATCGGTTGGTGACCGCTGCCTACTAGTAAATCCCCGAGGCTGAGAGAGAGCAGCTGCACATGAGGCTGATACTGTCTCAGAGGTGCGTGTGCTTGTATGAGGCCTAAGCGTCCCTTAAATATGGTACATTCAAGCCTTGGGAGTTGATTAGAATTAACTTCCAGATTATAGCTGTTTTGGTCATTTTTGGGGTGCAGAGGCCCCAGGATGACTTTCATGGCTAATGCTCACTGAATTGAACTGCCAGGACAGAATTCAGAAGGGCTCTTTCCTGTTACCTCTCTCAAAATATCTTCAGAAGACCCAGCAGAGGCCCCGAGACAAGGATAAAGGATTTGAAAGTCTCAAGGCCAGCACCTCCCTTCCGAAGCAGGAGCCTCTTTCTGTTCATTTCATAACATTGGCAATGAGAGGTTTCATTCAGGTCACCTCCATTAATATCTTAAGACAGAGAAGAAACCTGGAGTTGGGGTCCCTAAACACAGTAGACTGGGTCATTTGCTCCGATGCTGGACAGCTTCCCAGAGCGCGGGGGCGAGGCAGGCTCCTGGCTTCCCTGCTGTCACCCCCCACCACCCGCAACACACACACACACACACACACACACACACACTCACTCCTACTCAGCTTGTTGGTCACTGTCATGGTCAGTTGCTTTCCTTGAGAATACGGCCCCATTTCTCTGTAAAAGTGGTGGAGACAGTGACGATGAATATTACTCATACCTGTTAGTAGTATTAACTCCCACTTGCTGAGTGAGTACCTAGTAAGTCCCAGGAAGTTCTAGACACTTTACAAAACTCCCCAACACTTCTCTGAGGGGGTGATACTGTAAATGTATGCAGTGCTCTTAACACAGCACCTGCCTGGCTTCCATGGCATTTCCTGAGAATGTGTGCTCCGTGGCAGCAGGCACCTCCGTCACTCATCCACTGCTATATCACCAGGGCCTAGGCCAGTGCCTGGTGCATAGCAGATGCTCAGTAAATGTTTGTTGAATGAGTCATAGATATTAGTTGTTAGCCCCATTTTTTACAGATGAGCAAACAAAAGCTCGGAGAGCTTTAGTAATTTAGCCAACTCACAGAGGACATGAGTCGCTGAGTCAGGACGGGAACCAAAAGCCTGTGCTCCTCACCTTTCTCTCCCCCTCCCCCAAGGAGGCATGACTGTGGCAGGAAGTAGAAATGCCTGGACATGCCCCTGAGCGGGGAGCCCTTGGGTGTGTGATGTCTGTGGACGGGCTGATTGGAAAGGTGGTGGCCTTGCCTCTGGGAACTGGAGCTGGGATGCCAGGGGCCTGAACCCCTCCTCTGACCTTGGGACACTGCAGGGTCCCTCCTCCCTCCCCAGGCTTCTCAGCAATTTGTCATCTGTGAAACCTAATTAGCACAGCTTCCATTTCTGCAATCTTTAACCCTTTCATTGATTGGATGGCCCTGGCTCCCTTGACAGATTTCTGCCCTGGCTCTGATTATGCTGATTTTTAGTCTGCATGATCTGAAGGAATATGATTTTAGAATGTAATTCCAATTAATCAAAACGAATGTGGTAGGGACATCACATTCAATGCTTTGGGAGAGTCTGGTAAGTTTCAGGGCCTAGTGCAGCCATGGGCAAACTATGGCCCGCGGGCCGGATCCGGCCCGTTTGAAATGAATAAAACTAAAAAAAAAAAAAAAAAAAAAAAAGACCGTACCCTTTTATGTAATGATGTTTACTTTGAATTTATATTAGTTCACACAAACACTCCATCCATGCTTTTGTTCCGGCCCTCCGGTCCAGTTTAAGAACCCATTGTGGCCCTCGAGTCAAAAAGTTTGCCCACCCCTGGCCTAGTGTGTGTGTGTGTGTGTGTGTGTGTGTGTGTGTGTGTGTTATACAATTTTATGACAAGAGTCTCAGTGGATTCCTCTCCTTTGCCTTGATCTGCATGGATAAGACATTATATGCTTTTTCTCCCATTGTTTAGATTACTAATGAGGTCTGTTGCTTTTCCGGTTTTAATTTGAAAGTGGTTTTCTTTTTTTTAATCTGTCACCTATATCTAAACTCCTAGGCACTGTTTTGTAATGATATCCAAAGAGACCAAAACAGCACAGATTACGAATTTGCTGACTTTGTGTTTAATATGGGCTTCTGTATAAGTAGATGCCACATTATCAAGCTAGAATGGTGGTGAGAAGAAATACAATCTCTCTCTGACCCATGGTGAGATCCCACACATTCACATTATAGAAGAGTATCCTTGGCCAGAGAGAAAATCATTAACCCCTTTAGCCAAAGCAATATCCCTATTCTAAGTATTTACTTCCATAAAGCTCAGGTTCTTTCCTACTTAAGTCAAGGTAACTGTGTTTTTAAGAATTCAGGACAATGCTTTCCAAGGTCCTCTTATCCTTTGTGTTTGCTATCGATTCCTGCTTGTTTATAGAGTCATAGGGGCCTTGGGACATAAATATTACATACCTGCCCCAGGCAAGACAGTATTCAAGTCATCCTCAAAAGGTAACTTACTTCTTTCTAGAAATCTTAAGAGATAAAAGCATTGTTGGGGCATCATTACAATGGATCATTTACTTGGGAAGTTTTTCCTAATATCTAACATAACATCTTTCTTTTCTGGTCTTGCTCAGAAAAATAAAAGTAGTTAAGAGTTCCAAACACATCCTCTTCTGTGTTTCTAAAGAAGGTTTTGAATATGTATTGATATTAGCGTTTATGACTCTGTGTTGAATAAATATTGATATTGATATTAGCATTTCTGACACTGTGGTGTCAAAAATAATCAGCCCATTTTCTCTCTAGTGCTTTAGAGAGATGAAGGGGAGGGAAAAGGGGACAAAAGCAGGTTATGACTTACTTCAAGGCTCTCAGGCTGCTAACAAATGGTCCTGGTACCTTGTATGTAGATGGGTTCGTTACCTTAAGACTGTGGGAACTGTTGTGAATTTATTTTTAATTGCTTGTTTTTAGGTGCATTTTGACCAGTTTAAAGAAGCATTAATACTTATCTTGTCTAGAACTCTATCAGATGAAGAACACTTTCAGGAACCAGGTAAGGACACTACCTGTTTTCTCTACATTCCCCTTTCAAAGTTGTGCGGGGAAGAATTTGGGGACCTCGAAGCATGTCTGTGAGAGATTTGGGGCATCTGCCTTTCCCAGATTGAGCAGTTATTTTCAGTGACATGCCTTTTGATATTATCATAAAAGCCTTGCAGCTGTTGAACACTAAAATGAGACTTCCTACGACAACAACGAATTGTGGAAGAAATAATTCGATTGTTCCTAGGCAATATGTCAGATGGTGGGCAATAACTCATTCCTGGAATGAGCAGGGAAGCCGAATGATACTTCCTCTGCCCCTATTTCCTGTGTGCATGGAAGGATATGCTTGGGGGTTCGGGGGGAGGGGAGTTTTGCCTGAAAGAAGAAGGGTGGCCAATCTAGAGATATTTTTATTTAGCTCCCAGTGAATGGATAACACTCCACTATAGACATGATTACATTTTATTATAATTGTTTATCTCCCTCCCTCAAGTAAAAGTTTCTTGTGGACCATTTGATTCATTTTTTAAAAAAATATATTTTATTGATTTTTTTACAGAGAGGAAGGGAGAGAGATAGAGAGTTAGAAACATCGATGAGAGAGAAACATCGATCAGCTGCCCCCTGCACATCTCCCACTGGGGATGTGCCCGCAACCCAGGTACATGCCCTTGACCGGAATCGAACCTGGGACCTTTCAGTCCGCAGGCCGACGCTCTATCCACTGAGCCAAACCAGTTTCGGCTTGATTCATTTTTATATTTTCAGGGCCTAGTGGAATGCTGAACCCATAGTAAGCATTCAAATGTTAATGGCTTTAATATATTTCATTGAGTTTTAAAAAGGCACCATAGATTATAAAACACATTATTTTATGTATATCTAAGAAGAAAACTTGTTGCCAATTATGGTAAAATGGGATCAGTTGTAAGACACATCCTAATTTCACTGTTTAAATCTAGGTGTGTATTTGTGTGAGTGTGTGTGTGTGTGTGTGTGTGTGTGTGTGTGTGTTGAGAGAGAGAATCGATGAAATATGATAAACATCTAAGGGAAAGTTTAAACAGTGTTGAAATTTGAATTAAGTATAGTCCAGTTTTATCAAATCAGTCGTTACTGAGCGAGGGCTAGAGTTTGACTATAATGGGGTATGAGGGAATTTGGGGTGGTGGTGATGAAACTGTTTAATATCTTGGACTATTGGTGGTAGTTACAGATTTCATGAGTTTTTCCAACACACAAAACTATGCACTAACAGGATGGAATTTACTCTGTAAAGATTTTTATTTACCTTAATAAACTCTACTTTTAAAAGAAGAACATCAAAAATATCGTCCAGTTTTTGAGACTGAGGAGAAATCATTAACATTTCCCGCTACGAGGAGTCATTCAATGTGACCTATTTAGACGAAGCACAGATGGGAACTCATTTCTTATCCTCACTGGTGATCCAGTTCTTCGTCCACCTTCTGAAGTGCTCCAGATTCGTGTCACGTGTGCGAATGCTGTGGTTAGCACTGTTGGATTCCGGGTCTACTCTCCCCCTTTTGCAGATGGTGACCACCCTTGGGAAGGTTATCACTAACCTGAGGCCGGCCAGAGCCTGGGAAGCCCACAGTGAGCCTGGGAGGGAGGTTATTGCCTTCCAGACTAACATTCAAATTTCTGTAGGTGGCCCCTGCTCGAACATGGACTTTTGCTCTTCTGGGGCCTCCCATTTTATTGATGTTTTTCCTCGTTTAAGGTTGTCTGTCATCTTCATAACAATAGTGTAATATCTAGGGACCCTGAATAGAGCTAGGGTGACATCACCACATTGTAGTTAACATGAGCATAGATAATCCTATACTAATAAAAGAGAAAAATGGTAATTGGCGTACGAACGATACCTTTTTCATTGGCTAATCAGTGAGATATGCAAATTAACTGCCAACTAAGATTGGCAGTTAACCGCCAAAAAAGATGGTGGCTAATTTGCATATTGCAGGCAGGATGGTACAGCACCATCAGAGAGCGGGTAGGGGGCGTGAGTGCCAGCGGTTGCCCGGACCCGATCCGGCCGGCAGACCTGGACGCGAGCTGGCGGGGCGGTTGCGGCGTCCGCCCGCACTCACGCCACCAACCCGCGTTTGGGGCATGAGTGCTGGCGGTCCCCGGGGACCAGATCCCGCTGGCTGACCAGGACACAGGCCAGCGGGGTGGCTGCGGTGTCCACCCTACTCACGCCCCCACCCAGAGCGGGTTGGGGGCGTGAGTGCCAGCGGTTGCCCGGACCCGATCTGGCCGGCAGACCTGGACGCGAGCCGGCGGGGCGGCTGCAGTGTCCACCCCACTCACGCCGCCAACCCAAGAGAGCAGGTTGGGGGCCTGAGTGCCAGCGGTTGCCCGGACCCGATCCGGCCGGCAGACCCAGACGCGAGCCGGCGGGGCAGCTGCAGCGTCCGCCTGCACTCACGCCACCAACCCGCGTTTGGGGCGTGAGTGCTGGCGGTCCCTGGGGACCAGATCCCGCTGGCTGACCAGGACACAGGCCGGCGGGGCAGCTGCGGTGTCTGCCCTACTCACGCCCCCAACCAGAGCGGGTTGGGGGCTTGAGTGCCAGCGGTTGCCCGGACCCGATCTGGCCGGCAGACCTGGACGCGAGCCGGCGGGGCGGCTGCGGTGTCCACCCCACTCACGCTGCCAACCCAAGAGAGCGGGTTGGGGGCCTGAGTGCCAGCGGTTGCCCAGACCCGATCTGGCCGGCAGACCTGGACACGAGCCGGCGGGGCGGCTGCGGTGTCCACCCCACTCACGCCGCCAACCCTGGGCAAGGGGCTGATCAGGCTATCGGAGGGTGATGGGGGTCTACGCCTCTGGCCAAGGCATCAGGCCTGGGAAAGGGGCAGAGCCAGCAATCGGAGGGGCTTGGGGGTCCCCTGCCCAGGCCTGACGTGTGGGCCAGAGGCATCAGGCCTGGGCTGGGGGCAGAACCAGTGATGGGGGGAAATGAGGGTCCCCTGCCCGGGCCTGACGCCTCTGTCAGAGGCATCAGGCCTGGGCAAGGGGCCAATCCTGCGATTGGAGGGTGATGGGGGTCAACGCCTGAGGGCTCCCAGTATGTGAGAGGGGGCAGGCTGGGCTGAGGGACACTCCCCCCCCCCCCCCACACACACACCCAGTGCACGAATTTCGTGCACCGGGCCCCTAGTGGAAGCATAAATTCCGTATTTTTCTGGAGACTGTAATGTGCTTTTATGCAGGTCTGGAAGGGGCCGCCCTGCTACTAGTCCACATGATCCTTTTGCTGTCCTTTCTTCAAAACCTGTACTGTCCCCTGCCAGGAAGTTGTCATAATATATAGACAGATTTGTGGTGACCTCAAATGTGAAGGGTGTACCCTACAGTTATGCAGTGTTAGGACCTACATAATGGGATAAGGACATAGACGGTGGCTGGCTGAGCTTGGTAGCAGCTCAGAGGTAACGTTTATGACTCTGGCTCCAGATGGTGATTTGAGAGTTCTGTGCATGCCTTGATGCTGTGCTGGCCAAGACCGACTTGGACAAGTCTTCCAGGACCACACACACAGGGATTTTTATAGTGCTGCTGTGTGCTCCATCTTTTGGGTAGGCTGGAGCAAGCCTTTGTTACAGAGCTGCCCCGATTCCATGTAATGAAGCAGAAGAGTACTTGTGGGTAGCATTTCATCCTGCATTAATGTCACTTTGCTGGCAGGATACAGTGCAGGCTTCTATCTCACAGGAGGCAGCGAGGCAGCCGTTCGTCCCACATTCCCCGCATTGCTCCTGAGCCTCTCTGCTTGTTCTGTCTTTGCCCATCTCTGTCTGGCTCTTCCAGTTGTGTCTGAGGATCGTGCACTTCTTTCTACTCAAACGTCCTCCCACACACTCCAAAATGTGACTCTACACCCACAGGCTGAACGGCTGACGAGAGACAGAGAAAGGTCAGGACTCAAATCGGTATATCAAGAGGCCACCCGAATTCACCCCCTCCTTTCCCTTTATGAAAATAGCTGTCCCTTAAATCATAGACCATATCATTGTCAGGCTGGAGAGAACTCTGCCATTTTTTTCATGAGCAAATTGAGGCCTGAAGAGGGACGTAGCTTAAATTCTCACAGATAGTGGCAGAAGAGGAGGCTGACGCTGTACTTCCAGGGGATGTGACTTCAGGAGCTGTTAGGTTCAGGGTGTTGACACTCAGATGGATGAGCTGGGGATAAACTGGTCCTTAGTCAATGCAGCCTGGAAGAGTCGGACAGAGGCAGCAGGAAGGCGTGAATACGAGTGAGTTTCACCTTATCATTAGTGACAGGGAGGCCTGTGCCCTCAGCATTATTTGGCTGTTCAGTACTTAATTCATTTTCTACCATGAGAGCTGTGGTATTTTTGTCTTGCTTTTTGAAATCAGTGGATCTCCTAGACTTTGGAAAATGACTAAAAACATAGGAGGGCCATAGTACCTACATAGCCTTAGAAACTGAATGGGTCATGAATTGATATTTTATAACATCGATGATTTTTATGTGTTAAAAATCCAAGATGCTGTACCAGATCATAATATAGAAAAGCCAGCTTGATGTGGTGGGAAGAGCCTGGAGCCGGGAGTTATGAAATACTGTCCAGGCCCTTCTAAGTGGGTGGTCACTTTGTATGTTAAAGTGTTTGTACTGAAAATACTTAGAATACCTTCAGCTCCAAGATTGCATTGTGTTGTCTCCTAATATCTGAATGACATTATCTACTTTTATAAAAAACGTAGCTTTCTGTTTCTGTAAGATTTTACCTAACATAAATTGATACTATAAAGTTTTGCTTCCTAAGACAGATGCCCAGTATATGACATGCTATCATATGCCCCTAATAAAAGGCAGTTATCTATAAATAATACAAAAACAAAGCTATTATAGGATTTGAGAGGAGAAGGAATGAAGTCATTATTTCCATAGTCTTAGTAGGTTCTGCCATTTATATCTTCTTTCAGGTACGGTTTCTTTATGTTTAGAATTAGAAGGTATGGACTAGATTATTTTCAGCATCCTTTTAACTCTGATATTTATAATTATAAATTTTAGGAAGACAGTGTTTTCTTTTAAAAAAAAAAAGGCAAAAAATAACCACAACAACAATATGACAATATAATGAAAAATACTGAAATTCAGATAAGGGCAGAAAAATGGATTGGGCTTGTAGGGAATCCTTTTGTAAATTCCAAACTGATTAGCATTGCCAGTGGCATCACTCCCACATATCTACATCTACAATTTTGTTTTTAAATTATTTTCCTGGAAGAAGTGAGGGACAACTTAATTATTAGTCATTTATTCAGTTTGCTACGGCCTTGGAGTAGAGGGTGTTTGGATGGAACTGCTGGCACAGGCTGTGAGCGGCGTAGCACCAACATGCTGCCTGGATCTGCCTTCCGAGAGTTTGTCCTCACTTGATGCATCTTGCAGTAGATTTCTGCTCTGTAATGCAGGTGGCCCTTTCTTTCCCTGAAATGGTCGATGTGAAATATCTTTCCTTTGTTTATCTGGTGAGGGAAAACTCAGGTTCAGAAAAGCCAAGGCAGTAGAAAAATAAGACTAGACATGGTTTTGGTTCTTTTTTAATAAACCTTCCTAATTCTAGGAACCACCCTACTTTTAATTATTTTCCTTATATTTTGAAGAAGTTATGACTGTAATAAACAGACACCCTTCACTCAGTTGGCTATAATGTGCCTTGAAGTGGGCCTGATGACCAGACATTGGGCTAGCGAGGTCCTGAATTGCAATGATTGAAGATTTGGGTTTGTATCTATCTTCAGAGGCCTTGGGCCAGGCCCTCCTGTTTTTAAGAGTTGTTATACAGATAGCCCAACAGGCATGTTCTGCTGCCCTCTCTTTGGTTAAATAAGATAAGGAAGAATTTAGACTCCTGTTCCCTTGTATCTGTGAGATGCTACCTGCAAGGACCAGAACATTCCTCCATAAATTAAAAGCAAAATAGCCCTGGCTGGTGAGGCTCAGTTGGCTGAGTGTTGTCTCATGCACTGAAAGGTTGTGGGCTCGGTTCCTGGTCAGGGCACATGCCCAGGTATTTTCGGGTCCCATCCTGGCTGGGGTGCATGCAGGAGGCGACCAATCCATGTTTCTCACATCAATGTTTCTACCCCCCCCCCTTCCCCTCTCTCTTAAATCAACAAAAAAAAATTTTTTAAAGCAAAATGAAACCACTACCACTATCACTACCAACAGCAGATGACAGTGTGGGGAGTCAGTTCATGAGGTCAGGGGGGACAGGAAACACTCCCACCCAATGGTGGTCAGGTAAAATGGTAGGACCTTCTGGAATTATGAAAAACATTAGGCACCAAAAACTATAAAAATGCCTTTGGCTAGATTTCATACTATAGAAATAATTATGAATGTGTACAAAGACATGCGTATAAGGATAGTCATTTAAAATAGGGAAAAATATATATCAAGCATAAATATTTGATAATGTATTGGTTAGGCAAATTATGATGTATCTGTATAATCAAAGACTAAGCAGTTATTAAACTGTGCTGTAGAAAATACTTATTGTTATGATGATTTTATTAAGGGTAAAAAGGCAACCTTTAAAAAATATATGATGTGTGCAAAAACATATTCATGTTATTTAAAATTAAATCAATAGGGGTGGTGAGAATTTTTATAGTGAAACAGTTTACTCAGGAGTTCTGCTGATGTTGTAAGTTTATTTCAACTTCAGTGTATGGGAAGGTTTCAAACAGGGAATGATCGATGATCATTTCTACAAGGAGCTGTAGAGCTTTGCTGTGTCCCTTTCACATCAGCCCATTGCCGAAGGGAAAGGGGGGAAAGGAAGAGAAAATGAGGGCAATAATGAGAGGGAGGCAGCTCTAGTTTCTGAGATGATGGACTGGATAACGTCACTATGCATTTGCCACTGAGCTTACCCACTACAAAAAATGAGGTCAAGGAAATTTGCTGGGAGATTGAGGGCTGTGAGATTCTCCCTGACTTTGCTGCACTGGGGCCCCATGTGGGTGCTCTCCCTGACCCCTGGCTCCTCCCAGGAGAAGGCTGGAGAAACAATCCTATCATCATTATCTACTCAAAAGAGTTTTCTCTTGACTGATCCTCACCCGCAGTCACCCTCCTGCATGCTAACCTTCCCATCCAAAATCCCTCCCAGGCAAGGCTATTCTGAGCCACCCCCGTTACCTGTACGTCTGGAGACAGCTGTGTTCTGGCAAGATGCCTCATTGAGACTGATAGGAACTGATGCCCTTGCATCCAGGGAGGACCCTGAAGCTCCAGCTGAACACGTGCATCAGCAGAGAGGAGGAGCTGGGAGCACTGTGACATGGGCCCGGAGGCTGCTGCCCCAGCAGGGCTGTGTGCACAGTGTGGGGTGATGGTCCTGCCTGCTGAGGACCTCCTGAGGGGCTGGGAGCACCCTGGGAGGCAGAGGAATGGCGGGTCATGTTGGAAGGCTTTTCTGATGTCTTTTTAATGTTTGTTCTCTCTTGGCCTTCCTCTTCCCCTCCCCTCCTTGGGACAGCCCCACCTCACTTCTTTCCACCTTTCAAATTCACCTCTACCCTCCTCTCCTCCTTGCCCCTCCCCCCACCTTTCCTTAACCTCTTGGTCTGCTCCCCCATCTGTTCCTCCTGGTCTGACTTCCCCTGCCCTCCGTTAGCCTCTGGGTCTATGCCCATCTTCTGTTCTCACCCCTTCTCTGTCAGTCTCAATCTGTCTATCTCTCTATGTCAAGCATGTCAAACTTGCGGTCCATGGGCCACATGTGGCCCACAATATAACGGTATGTAAAAAACGTTTTAATAAAAATTTTGTAACTTAATTCTTACAATATCCTGTTATACATAATTATCAATAACGAACTACAACGTTCACTAATGACTGATTACTATAATCATGTTACATTCATTTCCCTTATGCACCTTATGCACAGGCGCACCATTTCTCTCCACTAATACTAGCAGCGAATATTTTAGCAGCCGATGGCCACGTCATTCGTCTTGGACTGACTTGTGTGGTGTGCGCAACAGGAAATACTTCACTTTCAGAGAACAAGAAAAATAGGTTTATTTGCGTTACGCTTATTTACTTGTGCAGTTATTCAGTGTCTGGCAAGTTAATGTTCAAGAAAAAATTAATTTCTATTAAAATGTTCTATTATTTTATGTTAAGGATTACTCATTTATTGCAGCCCTTTATATTTAGCATGTCTCTATTGAAATAAACCTACGTTTCTACGAAAATTGAAGCTTTTTTTTTTTTTTGCGGCCCACATAAACTTAAACCTTGTTTATTTGGCCCGTGTTAGCCTTTGAGTTTGACATGCTTGCTCTATGTCTTTCTCCATCTCTCTCTCTCTCTCTCTCTCTCTCTCTCTCTCTCTCTCTCTCTCTCTCTTTCTGGCAGTCACTATTGATTGTCTTGGTCTCCCCTTTGATGCTTTCTCTTCCCTGTTCTCTCTTGTAGAATCCGGTGTGGCTGCACTCTCACTGTGTGATACCTGTGTAACGGTGCAGTCAGAGGAGGCGAGGAGGCGGGGATGTGCTGTGGGCTGGGCAGTGCTCATTTGCTGCACGACTGCTTTTTCCCAGGGAAGCTTCTGGAGTGCTTAACCATTAACCATTGCACCTGCTTCATTTTTGTCTTATCTTCACATAGACTTCAGGACTCCTGTGAGCGGGGCAGAAGTGCAGTTTGGAGAGCCTCAGACTAGGGTACTCCTTTGGAAGGAGGTACAGGCCTGGGAGTGATTTCCTGGGCTGACTAAATGGGGCAGGAAGGGAGACAGTCAGCAAGGCCCTGCATGAGCAATTCCAAAATAAGAATATCAGCACCAAAAAGGCAGGGCTGTCTTCTGCATCCTGGAAATACCCTCATTTTTAGGAACAAGGACATTTGATTTAAAAAATGATAAAATATCCATATTATCGCTCAGTAGGTACAAGATAGCACCATGGCAGATGTTCCGTAAACATGAGCTATGTGACCCGGCCTCATACTGGAGTGCATCTTGAAACTCTGCTTTCACGTCCCATCATGTGCTCTGGATGCTGCTGCATTCCAGCTCTTTGGCTTGTGTTTTTGCAAACAGAGCCTTGATTGAATGACTAGTGTTTAGGCTTTCGAGTAACTGTCTCCGCTTCCTCTGGGCCCTCATTGCTTTGCCTTTGGCATCAGGAGAGCTCAGCCTTCCAGGTGGCACTCTGCGTCACCCTGTGGCTGTGGCGGTTCCGGGAGAGGGCACTGCTCCTCAGAGTCGGGGAAGAAGGGAGTCGGGACAGGGTTGGGTGGGGGAGTGTCAGGCGTTTTCCCTGCAGCTGGCTTATCCCCTGAGGCTTATCGCACTGACATTGTATTGTAGTTTTTCTCTTATAAGTACGGGACCTTCTGGGGACCTCTGGTCACAAGTCATACCTGTGCCAGGAGGCCCATGCTGCTTCTGGGAGGTGAACATTATCACAGGTGCCTCTTCTTGGGACAGATGAGATGTGGAGTGAAGAATGTGGTGTCTGGGCATCCAGATTTTGTTTTATTTCTAGGGCTAGAAGGAATGGGGGTGGTTTTTTTTTGTTGTCATTTTTTTTGCTTTGTGTTTTGTCTTCTGAATTCTAATTAGATTTTTGAAAAAATGTTTGCCCACCTGCTCCCTAGAGACTGTGAGTTGCTTCCATATTACTCCAGCAGTTTTTAGAAATGGAATCAAACCATGTGTTTCGCTTATGGAATAAAGCCTAGACCAGTGATGGCGAACCTATGACACGCGTGTCAGAGGTGACACGCGAACTCATTTTTTTTGGTTGATTTTTCTTTGTTAAATGGCATTTAAATATATAAAATAAATATCAAAAATGTCAGTCTTTGTTTTACTATGGTTGCAAAGATCAAAAAATTTCTATATGTGACACGGCACCAGAGTTAAGTTAGGGTTTTTCAAAATGCTGACACGCCTAGCTCAAAAGGTTCGCCATCACTGGCCTAGACCATCAAATTAGGTCAGGTAGGATGCACCTCGTAATAAGGTCTCCAGGGTGACATCCAAGACTCCTCCAGGCAGTCAGGGCTTGTCTGCATTCCTTCGAGGCCCATTTTTATTTGTAAACAGTGATGAAAAATAGGAGCCATGGAAATGGGAATGGAGGGGAAATGACCTAGATGCTTGGCAATCCAGGTAGGATTATAAATATATGTCCAAGGAAATAAAACACCAAGAGCAGGACCCTCCTTTATGATTGTGTTTGTTCCACTGGCGTTTCCCATCTCTCCTTGGAGCTCATGATTGGAGCAGTTACGTACAGTTATGTCAAGGGAAGCAAGAGGATGTAAAATGGCCCATAGGTAAAAAGCGTTCCAGTATGAAACCCTGAACTGTGTAAGTTACATCTGGATGCACTCATAAAATACATAAACTTTGCCCCAGGGCTGCGGGTTTACAGGTCTTCATTGGGCATGTTGGGGGGAGGGGAAGGCACTCTTCCATTCAGGTGTGTACATGTCTTTAGGTCGCCAGGAGGCCTCCTGCTCCGTAGTCTGCTGCTATTCTAAAGGCCTGATTGAGGTTGATAAGGAGAATAATAGAATTTTCAGATACTTAACAATGACTGTTGACCACGTATGTGCTCTCTGGATCTCCTTTTGCCCTCTTTCCCCTTTTTATCTTGTGAGTACAGTGATGCTGATGCTCTGAATAGGAGAGGGATGTGTGAGTGTGTAAATCTAAGAAGTAACTTTTTCATTGGTGTGATTGGTCTCATTCTTTATTGGTTACATGGGTGTCCCAATTATGCCCCGATTAATTAATTATCTGTCTAGACTTACTGGGACAAACGCAGGTTATAGGAGTCAGCAATCACGGCCTGTGCCCTGGTGATTCAATGTCTAAACAGCTGAGCCGAACCGGAACACAAGAACACACAAGACAGAATCAGTGTGCAATCACTCAGGGTTTACTTACCTATTCCTAGTGGGTCCTAGGCTCCAGCAAAGGCCGCCCGCGATGCACACCGACAGATGGACGATGAAGACAGAGACAGACAGGCGGCCGCACTTGGTTCAGGCTCGCACAGCAGAGCAGTCAGTCAGGGGCTTGTCCCACGGTGCTGGGGTCCAACCCCAGCAGGTCCAGGGGTCCCCAAAGGTGTGGACGGAGTCGGCGAAGAAGGAATGCCTTTCCTTCCTCTTCTGGCCTGGATCTCCAGCCAGGTTCTGTTTTCATGTTCTCTTGCTAGGTTCTCCAGCCAGGTTCTCCAGGTTCTCCAGCCAGGTTCTGTAGCCATGTTCCCTCGCTAGGTTCTCCAGCCAGGTTCAGTCACCAGGTTCTAGTCAGGTTCTCTTGCCATGTTCTATCCAGGTTCTGTAGGCAGGTTCTCTCGCTAGGTTCTGTCTCTAGGTTCTGTGTAGGTTCTGTGGCCAGTTTCGTTACGTCTGTATTTATACCAGTTGATTCCAATCCTATCAATCTCTATTCCAAAGGTTAGGGCGATTCTTATCTCCATTCCAGGGAGTAAAGATTATGTAGCTTAAGCATGATTGTTCATAAAGTGATTAATTACCTGCCTGGCACTTAGTTAAGGGGTTTTATTCCCTCCCTAACTTCAGGGGAAAATCCCTACCTGGGGAAACAACCTTTCTCAGAGAGGTGACCTTGGTTAAAACACATAGTGCCAAGAAGGTGAGCAAACATATTAAGAACAGTATGCCATATATGCCAGGTCCCTTGAAACAGCAAGGATGGACCGGCTCCCGGCACCACGGAGCTGAGCGATGTGGAGTCCTCCTCTCATCAGGTGGGAGACATCGACAGAACAAAATCTGTTGCTTATGTAGCCAGTGGTCAACAACTTGTGTCTCATCCGTGTGGGCCAGACGGTGTGCCTTTGCTCACATCAAGATAGTGGGGCGTTCACCACATTTTGGAAGTTACCGAGTATTGGGGTCTTCACACAGCAAACATTTCTCACATTAATCATTTCACACAGTAATTATTTCCCCACATTACAGGGGTTTCCTTATGACCATAACATTATTATAACAATGGGTAAGTTGGGAAATTCAGTATGAGGAAACCTTAATACCCCAATTATCCTTTGTGTGTGCTAATATCCCTATTCCAAAAAGATGATACTGTTTAATGAAGTTTCTCTGAAAATTGACTTTGTGGTATATGTACAGTCTGTGAAAAATGTTAATTTAAAGTTTGCTCAAAATTAGTTATAGTAAAATAAATAATTTTTTTAAAGTTTCTGGCAATACAAAAATAAGTAAGTGAATAGATTTACTCAAAACCCACAGGATTCCTAATGGTTCACAATCTGTTACCTTCCGCTGCTTAGAAAAAAGCTGTTTCAAATCTACCCCTGCTCGCTGCGCAGCATGGGGTCTTGAGTGGTAAACAGCTAAGGCAGGGGTGGGCAAACATTTTGACTCGAGGGCCACAATGGGTTCTTAAACTGGACCGGAGGGCCGGAACAAAAGCATGGATGGAGTGTTTGTGTGAACTAATATAAATTCAAAGTAAACATCATTACATAAAAGGGTACGATCTTTTTTTTTTTTTTTTTTAGTTTTATTCATTTCAAAGGCCCGTGGGCCGTAGTTTGCCCACGGCTGGGCTAAGGAGTCGTTTCCTGCACAGGTGGGCTTGGGTTAGATTACAGTGGGTTTTCTAACATGGTTGCTGTGACCCTCCGCTGCTTCTCCTTGGGGAAAAGGGCATTCGGAGCTCCTGGGCCACTTCCGGCCACAGACCATGGCTGTTGGCCCCCTGGGAAAATCCTGCGTCCCGTTTCTGATGTTATACGTCTTCTTTTTCATCTTTTCCAAGCCCCCATCATCCCTAATGGTGTATCTTGTTGTCTGCCAGTAAAATTTAAGAATATGTCATAAATTAAGGATGGTTCTGCATTGCCTCTTATCTGACTAGCATCTGTGGGTGTCAGCTGCCAACAAGTAGCTCGGGTGTCTGGGCCGATCCTGAATACTCACAGGCTGACACACTCTCTTCTGATAAAAGGTACCTTCATATGTGCATGCGGGTTTCAATATAAATGTTGTATGCCTCAGTACAACTGTAAGAGGATCTCTCGACCTAATACAATGACTTGGCTGGGACTTTTAAAGAGCTGGGTATAAATATCGCTAGAAATTATAGAGCAAGCATAAGTACTTCACTCTGAGCTCTGCTGAGCATTTTCAGGATGCTTCTGACTGCATCTGTGAAATCTGAGTTTATACAGAGGAAGGGCAACGGGGGAGGGGGGCCAAGATAGTCAAACCAGGTCACGCATCCTTCCAGGGAAACTACCAAGTAATGGCGAACCCCGAAGGGTTTCAGTGATGATAAAGGAAAAGTTTTTCACTTTTCATTCTTATCTCATCAGCCACCCGCATTTTGTTGGTGTGTGTCCATACCTTATCTACAAATCTACATGCATGAGTTCAGACATATCTTGTTAGGGCTGTTATGTTCAAACAGAACAGATTTTGTTCTCCAGAGAGACATTCTGTCTGTGTAGGTGATAAGAATCAAAGTATTGCCAGTCTTTTGTGTGTTAATGAAGTATTTTCTTCTCCTAATTCTGTGCAACAACAACAGAAAACAACCTATATCTAAGATGGCATGTGCATAGAGTGAAGTATTTATTTTATTGCTTTAAAGCTGTTAAAGGGAAAACAGGATAGTTTGTAGTGGTGATGGTGGTGGTGGTGGTGATGGTGATGATGGCGATGGTGATGGCGATGGTGATGGTGGTGGTGATGGTGGTGATGGTGGTGGTGGTGATGGTGGTGGTGAATGTTGAACCTGTGACACATTATGTCAAAATGCTGAAGTCCTTTAAGGTCAAGAGATGACTCTCTGCTATGCACAAGTCTTTTTATTTTGTACACACTGAAACTCTTGAAGAAGGAAAAAACATAATACACCACTTTTCTTAATGCAGTTTCACATTTGCTATTTAATTCCACAGCGTTTAATTTTACAATGAGCTCTGGATGCCAGGTTTCGTATAGGCCAGTGGTCGGCAAACTCATTAGTCAACAGAGCCAAATATCAACAGTACGATTGAAATTTCTTTTGAGAGCCAAATTTTTTAAACTTAAACTATATAGGTAGGTACATTGTTATTAGCTTAATTAGGGTACTCCTAAGGCTTTGGAAGAGCCACACTCAAGGGGCCAAAGAGCCGCATGTGGCTCACGAGCCGCAGTTTGCCGACCACGGGTATAGGCGATGAGCTGTCATTAATTGATTTGGACCTGCTGTGTCAGTTTCTTTGTTCTCTCATCCTGCTTGTCTGATAGATCAGAAAGGAGGATGGTTAACAAAGGAGCCACTGAGGTCCGAGAGGGTGCGTTTCAGACTAGTAACTAGTAACTAGTAATTAGTCACTAGTAGGTGTGAATACTAACTTTACAGTGCTGGTGCGGTGTTTGTTTTATCATGACTTTCTAAGACTTCCTCCAGTGTGTCTCTTTGTTAGTATGATCGCCCCCTCTCCCTTTCCTGCAAAACACCAGCTTAATAAACAGAACAAATATGACCCATTGCTTTGTCCTGATCTTTCCATTCTGTACTTTTAACTCAATCCGTCCCTGCCGGCATTGCATCTCTCCCATCATATGCAGAGAGGTACTCGGGTGCGATAAATCCTTCAGAATTAGAAGCCGTGCTCAGCATTTGACCTGGTGGCTCACACACACCCTCGGCCATCACAGCTGGCAAATGCTGGTGGTTTATTTTGGGGCTGGTATAAGAGGCTGTGTCTGACGGCTGTGAGTGTCAGCTCAGGGCTGAGATTGTCCTGTAATGTGGCCTCAACTCTTGTCTCCTTGCCCAGACTGCTCATTAGAAGCTCAGCCCAAATACGTTAGAGGTGGGAAGCGTTATGGACGAAGGTCCTTACCGGAGTTTCAAGAATCCGTGGAGGAGTTCGCAGAGGTGACAGTGATTGAGCCCCTCGAAGAAGAAGAAGAAGAAGAAGCAAGGCCTTCACATGTTCCGGCCGGAGACCACCATGAGGTAAGGGATCGGACAGACACATCCATCTGGACTGCAGGTGTGGCTGTCCATGACACCGCATGGCTGTGATGCAGACAGGAAGCCTGAGGGAGTTCATGGCTTTTCTCAGTTACCAACTGCTTGCTAATCTCCTTACTTGCCTTTTGGACACATATGGCTAACTTTTCTGTCGTTTGAATGTTTTCATCCGTTTTCAGCTTTGGGAGAGCTGATGTTTCTATGCATGCTTTATGTTTATACATTTTTTGATTCAGTTATTTCCAGATGATCTGGTGTCTGCTGCTTCTAGCTGTTCTTAGAAACAGATCTCTCCTCCATGACCCTGTCATTTTCAGTTGTGAAAAGCTAACCAGTCCCATCCCCAAACAATAAAACAGTGCCCGTGGCAGGTAGGACATGAAGGCGGTGTGTTTAGGCTCTGCGAGAGCTGGCATCTTATCTGGTGGTGGGGGAAGCAGTTTTAAAACTTGGTCCTTGTCACAGCTCTCAGCAGTTGCCATGGTTCTTCCTCCCAGTTCCGCGGCACCAGGCTCGTCTGGCTCTCCAGCAGTCAGACGCACCTGCCTCCCTCATCGCCTGCCTTTTCATTTTACACGTTGCCATCTTGTACCAATAAAGGAGAAGCAGTTACAACATTTTTTTGATTCTTTCTTTCCAGCCCATTGACTGGCATGCCATTTATAGGACATGATTGAATGTGTCATGCTGAGCAAGCTCTAAACACTTCTTGCATATCCCAGCTCAGCCTGGGGATGCAAGTATTTCAGATACTAATATAAACTAGAAAAGAGACCAAATGTCTGTAGATTGTGGGTTGACTGTGTGTGTGTGTGTGTGTGCATTTCTGTCTAACGTCCATGTGCAGCTTACTACGACTTACAGGAAGCTTGCTCCGTTAATTTCCCCAGCAGTCAGACATAGAGCACCCTCAACTTTCCGGAATACTTGCAAACCCAAAGTAACGAAAGAGCCCAAGTCCTGAGCAGAAATGAAACCGGCCACAAGTACTGCAGTTTAGATGACACGTGACTAAGTCTGCCAATCAGAAGCTTGCACCATTTTTTTAAAAACAAACAATACCTGATCTCACCCCACAAGTGAAGGAGCAGTGTCAAAAATGTGAGCCAGAACGGAAGAAAGGTAGCTAGAGAAGAGGGCGAGAAACCACAAACATGGTGTCAGCGTCGTGTGGGTGAGAAGTGACAGATGAACACAGAGAAGGCAGTGAGAAGCCAGAAGGACAACGCCGCCTGGAACATCACAGCCCTGGGGGCCAGTCGGCCTGAGGCAGCGGCTACTGCCTGTCTTGGTTCAGTGGGTTTCAGACCCTTTCCTGCGTCCCATTGAGAATGTAGATAGGGCCTGTCCCCTAATGAAACACATTCATTCACATGCACCAACATGTTGCATATACAGTTTCAGGGAGGCCAGTAATTTGCATGCTTCATTTTTTACAGTGTTGGTAATATTTATCTTGCTGTCAGAAAGGGCATCATTTTATTACACAAAGTCTGTTTAGTAACCCCGAGTCCTGTGGCATGTGCCTGAGACACCTCTCTGTGGAAACATGGTTAAAACATGTCTCAGCACTTTAGGAGGTAAGCTTTTGTTATTTGGAGAACACTTTTAAGACTGGCATCTCCATTTCCAGCTATTTTGAGTACCGGAGGCATTAGTATTTGGTGTTAAGAAATGAAATGATTGCTTAGTTTTTTTTAAAAAAAATATTTTTATTGATTTTTAGAGAGAGAGAGAAAGAGAGAGAAACATTGATGAGAGAGGAAGTCATTGATTGGCTGCCTACTGGGGATCGAGCCCGCAACTAAAGCATGTGCCCTGCCTGACTGGGAATTGAACAAGCAACCTCTTGATTCCTGGTCGATGCTCAACCACTGAGCCACACCAGCCGGGCTGATTACTTAGTTTTTAATAAGATAGTTTCTGGTTACCACCTGGGGATACCCAAAAAGTTCTCGGGCAGAGCTGATTTTGTTGCTGGCAGTATATTTCTTACAGCCTTGTTTTATCTTATCTACTGACTTCCAGTGAGATTTATTGTTTAAAAAGTGAGAGTCTGGTTTCATGTCTAAATAAAGATAAGAGTTGAGGCCTGAGTCTGGGCAAAAGATTGGAAGGGAGGGGGAAGAGAGGGAGAGAGAGAGAGAGGCAGACTGATAGACAGACATTGATCGGTTGCCTCCTGCACACATCTCTACCGGGGGCCAGATCAAACCTGAAACCGAGATACGTGGCCTTGGCTGGGAATGGAACCCGAGACCCTTTGGTGCTCGGGCCGAGGCTCTAACCACTGAGAATGCTGGCCAGGGCAGGTATGACCTTTTGATGCTAAATATAGAAGCTTTGGTGTCCAACTACCCACCACAACCGAATAGCTAACAGAGGTCTGGAGGGGTCATTTCTCTCATTGTCTGCTTCCCGAGGACTTCTTTTGCCTGGACTTTGATGGTCTGTTATATCCTCCCCAGAAAGCCTCCAGGAGTTCCAGTTACCACCTCTCACCCTGTCTTTTTAAATTCGGGAATGTGGACTCAATCCGAAGCTCATCGAGCTGCTTTCTTGCTTAAAAATGAAGTGTTTGGGGAGCTGAATGGAACTTGTCAGTTTTCAGATCAATTAATCGCTTTAAAAAATGAGAGCGTCCCATGTGACATTTTGGATGTTCCTGTTGGCAGTGAGACAGGCCAGCCCCAGCTTCGTGCTGTACCCATGGTCGTAGGTCACAGCCACGGATACCTGCATCCTGCTGGCAGTGTCACCAGTGTGTCTGTCTTCTGCACACTTCTGGGCCTGGATAGCAGTCCTGGTTCCTGGCCCATTGTCCTAGTAGCCTCAGCTTGGCCAACAGAAGTCCACCCTCCGGGCAGCATGGGCCTGTGTGAGAAATACCCTCGTCCCTTCTGCAGAAGCTGCTCGGGTCTTCTCGGAGTGCTGGGTCATCTTTCCTATCTAGGGTAGCCCCCGATGGGGACGCTGGAGAGGCACCAATTCTCAGTGACCTGTGGGATTTATTTATTCTTAATTTATAAAGAGCTCAGAATCTGTCAGGAGTTCTTTATTGTACTGTTGACTTCTTTTCTCCCTTCTGGTTGCTTGAGTCCCTTTGCTCTCCTGCCCTTGGGTGTTAGGAATTTATTCCTCGGTTGTGTTTTTTATCAGCGGCTCACACTTCCTCTCAGTGCCACCGGGCAACACCGAGGGAGGGGCGTGCTGGGTCTCCCCAACGGGACTATTTCCTGAGAAGCAGTCAGGCGGAGAGCTGGAGACGTGCTTCTCGTTTTGATCGTGCATTTCCTTTGACTCCGGATTCTGGCTCAGGGGCCAGTGGGACTCGGGGCTGCCTTTGGGCTGCAGTTTCTCCTGCTCTCAGACATGCCTAGAGCGACT
The DNA here is from genome assembly GCF_964212035.1 of Myotis nattereri. NCBI lineage: Eukaryota > Metazoa > Chordata > Mammalia > Chiroptera > Vespertilionidae > Myotis > Myotis nattereri. Next base: position 42,234,586 of record NC_138075.1, read on the forward strand.
GTGGAGCTTTTTGATGAAGACTAAAGGATCCGTACCTGCTGTCAGAGTTAAATGCGGGGCGGGGGGGGGGGTGGTTCTGGCTATAGCTACCCAAGAGACTAATTTTAGCTCTAGGGTGAATCAAGTAATTATTTTATTTATCTGAGGACTGGGTAGGGGTGGACAGTGGAAAGGAACGGTGTCACAGGCACCTGTAAAAGCTGTCCTCGTGTCGGCTCGCTTCCTTCTAGGAACTCATCCTGGGGGGATATGGGAGCAAACAGTCAGCTGAAGGGATAAAACAATACCCCCCCTTCTCTCTAGGGTTATTCCGCAATAGGGGAGTTGCTAAAGATTGACAGTTTGTTCCAAGGCTCCTGGTTAGGGGTTCAGAATCTTTTTCTGCATCTTTCCTCAGAAGGCCTTCTCCCACCATGCCTGTAACAGACACTCCAGGTAATTCTCAGTAGTCAGGCTTCTCTGCGTCTACCTGTCACTCCACCCTTCCCCTCCCACCCAAGAAAACATGGTCACGCAGGCAAGTGAGAGTGGTGCTAAGATGGATTTTATTTTTATATACATTTATTTTCATGTGAGTCCCATGTGAAGCTCCAGGCTCCCTCAGTTACAGCGACGTGGAACTCCTCCCGTGGCTGTTTGTGGTGCCCCGTTGTGATCCGGAGCCATGGGTGAGGACCTGCGTGGTTAGTCTGGAGTGACAGATGCTCACCACGTGGCCCTGACTCTGAATAGAATATACGAGAGTAAATCTTGTAGGAGGTGGTGTTGATTATATGCCACTTTTTTCTCAGTTCACATTTGTCTAACAAACTGTAAACATTTTATCGTCTTCATCCTACCCTGCCCCTCCCCCAGCTTTATTTAGGCAATTTGATTCTTTCCTGCTGAAACAGGAAGTATGTAACCTAGCTACTAAGCATGCCTCCCCTACCGAGTGTAGCTTACAAGGCCTTAAAAGCCATTGCGTAGAGAAAGACCACTGTTATCTGCTAAATTTCCAGCACTGAAACGTGTGTTACAGAACTTCATTTGGAAGCCCTGGGGCAAAATGTACCAATTCACATGGGACAGGTAGGCTCCACCTCAGGCTGAAACTGGCCTCCACCTTCCAGTTCAGTGCATTTATCTGGCAGGTGGATCCCTTGGGAGTCTGACCTCTCGTTCTGGGTGGTATTGAAAGGAAAGTGGTGATTTTTTTCTCTTTTCATGGGGTCATTTTCACTCGAGGCAATTCAATGGGACATTCTATTCTGAATTATTCCGCAGGAACAAAGGGCACATTCTTGATGCCAACGTAAGGTGTGATTAGTGAGAAGGTTTTGGTTGTCATCATTCTTGCTTCACTTCATTAGGAAACAGGAGTGAGTTTTTAGGTTCTAAAGAATATGTCCCCCCGCGCCCCCCTTTTATATGCATATATGCAGTGGCTACTGAACTGACCTTGAGTTTTATGTTCCTGCCTCTTCTAAGGGTAGGTGGTAAGGGGGCAGACAAAACAAACTAATCCTCCATTCTGTTCTGTATCACTCAGCCCTGGTAGGAAAGGTTGTTCAATTAATACAATTGGGGCAGGGCCACTTTGCTTTCTGCCCTGGTTGAAAACAGGGGACACCTTGTTAACTGTTTTCCTCCACAGGAATAAATCAGGTCTAGTAAGATTCTTATCAAGAGCAAGAGGCTTTAGACAATTATTTTTTCAGCTGTAGACAATACTAGTGTAAGCCAAAACCCCGCAGTTTAAGTGAGGACCTGGGAGAAAAGTTAAAGCCAATTGCTTCATTTGCCCAAGAATGGACAAGCAAATTAAGTCTTTGTGTTGTGACTGGGGTTAGGAGGATCGGAGACAATGGTGGTTTAAAAACTTTTTTTTTTAAAAGCTGATTTTACTACTCTACATAAAATCAAACTTAAGACATGTGAAACTGACTTACATTCCCCTTATGTTCGCTTTCATATATGCATAACTTTGCAGTTAAACTTTATGAATTATTCATTTACATTGTATAGAGTAAATATTTAATTCTGGAACAAACATCTTAATACCCGAGAGAAGTTCTGCTAATAGATTTTGTAGTTGAAATGCAACTGTTTTCCCATTACTTCCATAACATTTTTTTACGTTCTCTTTCAGTGTTTTTAAAAATGTGTTTTTATTGATTTTTAGATAGAAAGGGAGAGGGAGAGAGAAGCACACCAACGAGAGAGACACATCCACCGACTGCCTCCTGCACGCCCCCTGCTGGGGATCAAGCCCACAACCAGGACATGTGCCCTGACCAGGACTCCATGCTGGGACCTCTTGGTCCATGGGGTGATGCTTAATCCACTGAGCCTCACCAGCCGGGCCTTAACATTCCCTGCCATTTTTGGTCTAGCCTTTTACTTAGACATTCTGTAAGCAGTTTCAATACTGTTGTCATTTATTTCCATCAAACGGTGTGACATCACCAGGATACATTTTTTATTCATGGAAATTCAGTGTTTCCCTTTATATTTAAGTCTGATTAGATCATCTGGCTATTCCCAGAAAAGAGACACTCATCCAAGAGGCAATTGTCGATCACTAGAAAGTGATGTAAAGAAGCCCCTACAGCGCTAACAGGGCGTGGAGGCTTTCAAGCTTTGCTGATCTGGAAAGTCTTCCTGACTTGACCCCACAGGGAGTTCCTCTGGAGTCAGCCCCCACCTCGTGTCTGCCTTCCAGGTCAACGGTTTCTCATAGTTACTTTCTGACTAACACAGACAACCAATCAAAAATCAACAAGGTGACTTTAATGATAATAGTAACATTTTCCAGTTACACACCATTAAGGGTTTTCCAAATGGCAAAGCAGTATTCACACTGTCAGTCAAGAACAACTCTGATGGGCAAGATTCCATGAGCAGATGTATTTAAAAAAAAAAAAAAATCCCTTTCCTTTAAGGACTTTAAAATCCCATGAATCAAAACCACTTTCCAGCTTTGGTAGGAGAGTCGTTAAGAATAAAACTCTTTTACATTGAACATTTCTCCACACTGGCAGCACCGAAGGCTCGTTGGCATCTAAATATGCGTGCATTTAAAAATAGTACATTGATTCCCATTCTCCTCAGCACTGATTTGTAACGTTTCCTTGCTTTAAAAGATAAAGGCACTGATTTGCATTCTAGAAGTGACAGCCCTGCCACTGAGCTACTTGTCCCTGGTTCTGAGCAGAGATGAGGAACTGGGCTGTCAGGGTCTCCGCTGACCACTTTGCCTTCACAGGTGAGACAGCGGGAGCGAACCAAAGTCCCAGGAAGTGTGTGGCGGCAGAAGCAGTAGCCAGTCCTGCTGGCTCACTAAGTTTCCAGTACCTGGCCCTCAGTGTGAATTTATAAATAGTTAGGGCATAAATGCCATAGATGCCATGTTTTTAAAAGTCCTGCCGTTTTAATCATAAGCACCCTCCTAAACCAATTTTTGTGTGTGTTTTATTTTCCCAGAGACTCCCTTTGCTCAGCTACTCTTGTAAAATAGGCCCTACGGCTCAGTTTGTTCGGGAAGCTTTGTTATTCTAGTAAATTTCCTTCCTCCTTTTCCTGGGCTTGCTGGGCTTTCCCCTTTCCAAAACAAAAAAACAAAACAACAACAACAAAAAAAACTGCTCAAAGCTGTGGAGATCAGCTCAGCAACCTCTGCTGGGAAAGAATAGCCCGTGTGTGCCCCCATAATCGCTTTAATTAGCCAGACATTCTGCGGGGCACAAGGTCTGCCCTGGAGCAGATGGTTGGTGGGGGCTGTGACTGGGCTATTGTGGGCAGGGCCGTGCCAGGCTCACAGGCTGCAGATGCTGGCCTGGCCTCGGTGCTAGAAGCCCGGGATCCAAGAGGCTCGGGCCATCTGCTCCGCAGTCCGGCCAAGCAGGTGTCCCTCCGAAGAAAGCATTCCTGAAAGCAGTGCTGCCTGCGTGGCCCATGTGTGCGGGCGGCCTCATCCAGCTGTAGGGAGCGGCCACAATGGCCAGCGTGACAGGAGGTGCACAGCCCACGAGGCCGTGCGGGGCTCCCTTTGTCTGCCTGAGGCGGGGGGGGGGGGGCTGCCTTTGGGGCCAGGCAACCTCTGACCCTCTCCCCTCTGTCCGCTCTCAATGGGGCTCTGGGCCAGCCGCTTGGCATGGTATAATGTGGAAGCGCCAGCAGCCCCTGCCAGCTGTGGCCACCCAGGGGACACTGTCCCACATGGGGCGGGCCCTGGGGAGGCCCCGCTCCTAAGCTGAATCAAAAGTTGATTGCTTCATCGAAACTTTCAAAGCTGTCATGTCTACAGGTCTCTTCTATGCTGCTTCTTAAAGCTGACATGGGTCTGTCTGCTGTTTCTGTCCTCTGCCTTTGGCCTAGCCCAGTGATGGCGAACCTATGACACGCGTGTCAGAGGTGACACGCGAACTCATTTTTTGGGTTGATTTTTCTTTGTTAAATGGCATTTAAATATATAAAATAAATATCAAAAATGTCAGCCTTTGTTTTACTATGGTTGCAAATATCAAAAAATTTCTATATGTGACACGGCACCAGAGTTAAGTTAGGGTTTTTCAAAATGCTGACACGCCGAGTTCCAAAGGTTCGCCATCGCTGGCCTAGTTTGAACACCCAGGTATGTGGTAGGAATGGTCGTTACAATATTTATTTACTTAACAGACACTTACACTCATTTGTACCAGGCACTGTTTTAGGTGCTCTCCAAGTGTTGGCACACCTCGTAGGTAGGCACTGCTGTTCACTTACCCACGAGGAGACGGAGGCGCGTTGGGCGTTAGGCAGCCTGCCCAGGGCTGCTCCGCCAGCCCCTCGTAGAACTGAACTGAAATTGAACTCGGGGAGTCTGTACTGAAATTGAACTCGGGGAGTCTGGCTGTGGAGGCCAAACCCTTCACCACATCACTGTTCTGGCTGCAATAACAAGAGCTCACATTTCCTAGCGCCGTGTCCGCATTAGCTGTGTGCTCCCCCTTTGCAGAGGAAGGGAGGTACGGGGGGGGGGGGGCGGGGGGCCACACAGAACAGCAAGCCAGGGGACAGTCTCTCAGCAACCCCCAGTGCTCACGCATCCCACCGTTTTGCCTCTGGAGTTGGGAGTGAATCCCTCAGAGTTATTATTTTTAATGTATTAATATCTGTTCTTTCTCTAGCGAGGGGCTACATGAAATTCTAAGGGAAGAAACCTAAAATCCTTTTGTGTGTGAATTAGTACTGGAAACGCATCCCAGCAATTGTCTCTCCCCGTTCTCCCCATTTTTCCTGAGATTTTTGTGATTATCTTCCTTCCAGTGCCCCCGGCTGGTCTGTGTCTCAGGCTTGCACAGCCTGGGTAAACCATCAGCAATTAAACGACCTTGTTCCGGAATGATGCCTCCTCTTATTGGTGCTGTTCCAATAGCCCAATGATCTAATCCCCCAACCTTTTAACCTGCCTCCCCCCCCTCCCCCACTTTTTAATTGGAACTGCTGGCCCCAGGCAGTGAGAATGAAAATAAATGAGCTGTGAATGAATTGAATCTCCCCTCCTCCCTGCAGCCCCCCATTGCAATTTAATAAACGATCAGCCGCCATGTGCTTACCTCCCTCTTTATCGGGACGGCAAACTCTCCAGGTGAGGTGGTCTTGGAACGAAAATGTAGCCCTTGGCATAAGCTTGCTTCTCCCTAGCAGGGCTGCTCCTCGCTGGACCTATGTTTCTCACACAGGGCCAGGGGAGGGATGCTTGGAAAGTTGTTACCCCTAGAGATTTTATTTATTGTTTTAAATATATTTTATTGATTTTTTACAGAGAGGAAGGGAGAGGGATAGAGAGTTAGAAACATTGCTCAGCTGCCTCCTGCACACTCCCTACTGGGGATGTGCCCGCAACCAAGGTACATGCCCTTGACCAGAATCAAACCTGGGACCCTTCAGTCCACAAACAGACGCTCTGTCCACTGAGCCAAACCCCTAGGGCACCCCTAGAGATTTTAAAACAAGTTATCCCTTACACTGCCACCCCTGGCCCTAAGAGTTTGTGTGAAGCCATTTAAGCTGTTGGTGCTGCCTGGGGTTTAGAAGTTTTGCTGTTCCTAGGCCATTGGGTTAGGCTAGCTTAAGAATGCCTCTTGTGGATGGCCATGGCCACAGCCCCCAAGGTAGGCCTCTGTACACTGAGGCAGCACTGGCTCCAGCAGGGTTTACCCTCCTGACCAGCACCTGGCCTCCCACCACGCGTCTCTCTCCGTCATGGGCCACGGCGCTAGAGGACACCACAGGTACTGCATTGTAAATACCACAGGGAGCGGACTGTCCTTTTCTCCCACCCCATGTCACAGGAAATGCAGTGAGAATTTGAAGGAATAGTGAAGTTGTACCTATTTATGTTGCATAAACAACATTTATAACAGTAAAGGAAATAAGATTGTTTCTTGTAGTCCGTCAAGCAAATGTATCCTCTTCATTGTCTCTATTTCCTTCCCGTCTTTGTCTAATTGTATAAATGTTTTTGCCAGCGGTAATCATGGTGTAGATAGCATTTTTGTTATGGTCTTTCACGTAACATTTCATAAGACATTTTTCCATGCTCCTCCATGGTTTTATGATTATTCTTTTAATGACTGTTATGATAGATCATTATACTTTTATGCCCCAATGTTGAATATTTAAATTGTTTTCAATATTGTGCTCTTACCAAAAAAAAAAAAAAATGCTAAATGTATATATTTATGTCTATGTTTTTATTCTTCTTTTGGTTTTATTACCATATGAAATTATTGAGTCAAAGAGTATGAATATTTTTATGGATTTTGATACATTAAGTCATTTGCTTTACTAAAAGGGTAATATCCATGTACACTGCTACCAGTAACATATAAACAGGCCTATTTTAAATTATGGTCTTGATGGTAATAGGAGTCCCATCTTACGTTTCTAATTCAATGGGAACAAAATGATTCCTTGGGTTTCATTTCTACTTCTTTGATTGCTGTGGAAATGAACCTTTCCCTGGGGTTTAGGAGGTTGCGCTGTACCTGATGCCACTGGGTTAGGCTATCTTAAGAATGCTGCTTTTGGCCTTTGTTTAATTGTGGTGCCTCTTATGCAAATTGTCTGTTTGTATTCTGTGCATATTTACTGGAGACTTGGCATTTTTCTTACAAATTGATACGAATAATGATACCTCCCCAGGGCCACCCAAATTAATGCTTTAAGTTTAAATGTAATGAAAAAAATTGCAAACATACATTCGATATTACATAAACACATGTCCAATAAAAATAAGACTTTATATAGTGCTTATTATGTACCGGGAACAATTCTAAGCATTTTACCCAGCTCTGTGAAATATGTCCTACTTTATTCCCATTTTATAGACGGGAAACTGAGGTGAAAGGATAAGAGACTTGTCCAAACCCAACCCGGTAGGTAAACGAGGATTCAGAGCCTGGCAGTCCAGCTCCTACGTCCATGCAGTAACCCTCACAACTCGATCTCTTAGTTAAGGGTGAGAGTCGGAAAAAGAAGGTGCAGGGAAGAACCACCCTGGGGATTGCATCAGATACAGGCCCCCAGTCCCATAGCCTCGGGAGATGTTGGAGACAGAATAGTGTGGCCTCTTCTCTGAACTAATTGCTCACTGTTTTAAAATGCATTGAGAAGTGAGCAAAGGTAAACAATAAACTTTTATGTAGCAAGATACACACCTTGTTGCTTTAGGGATTGTTACCAAGGGTTTTTTGAAAGTGTGTTTGCATTTTTCCAGCTGTATCCCAGTGGAGCTCCTTTTATTACTCATACGTAGTGATATTCATTTGCCATTTCTCCTGTCAGTTTGTGCTGTTTAAAACCATCCCCTGCTTGTGAGTTGTTAGGTTTTATTTTAATCAAATGATTCTTAGACCATAGAAACACATTTTTACTTAGGTGAAATTAATAGATTTTATTTTTGGGTGTGTCCAACTTACAATGCTGAATGAGTTTTCCCATTTGGAGTGCCCAAGTAGTATGAGAATTTAAATCATTTGCTCTGAAAAAATAAATATATATGTAGAAGCCTAATATGCAAATTGTCCCCATGGAAGTTCAACCCGGAGACCGATTGCTTGCTTTGATGTGCGCTGACCACCAGGGGGTGGCGCAGAATGAAAGAACGCCCGGCTGGCAGCCAGAAGGAAGGCCCTGGCCAGCAGCCAGAAGGCCCAAATTGGCCCTAATTGCTGACCAGGCCTCAGGACCCTACCCATGTACAAATTTCATACAACGGGCCTCTAGTAAATAAATAATTTGCTCTGTTGGATGAGGAAATAAATAGGGAAGGACAGACAGGCAGGGTGCTTTTATTAATAGGACTTTATTGATTTAAAACTTTTAATATACAAACAGTTGAGTTCTGCCAAAAAAATAATATCAGAAAATCTATGGAGAACTATTTACTCTACTGCTCCCTCCCCACACCCACCACGATGGACATCCGCCAGGCTGGAGATGTCTTCATGTGGAAATGTGAGCTGGTAAAATTGTAATCAAACAAACAAGCAGAAATCACATTGCACCCTAATTCAGTTTCCACCGATACCATGTGTATCAGTGAGTTCCAGTTGTAACCTGAATGAGTTGTCGTGACTTACATATTTTGAGTTACTGCCTTTGGATGTCTTTTCTGTATGCCAGGAATAATCCATCTCAGCATTGTCAGTGTGTGGGTTCAGTTCAGAATTTGGGGAAAATTTGGGGAACTCTCTGAATTGGTGTTATCTTCAGTATGTTTCTAAGTAAAGCATGGAACTGTGACGCCCTGTTGGAGGATGGCTGTCCTTCAGCTAAGAGGAGAGGGCTGAGTGTCGAGAGGAACAAAGTCGGTGTGCTTACTCATATCAACTTGAACAGCTACTGAAAGTCAACCTGTAATCTAAGAATCGTAGGTCGCACACTGCCTGCCATGAGCAATCCAAGCTCTGGAGACAGGAGTAACGAGGCTCTTTTTCCGGTTGAGTTTATTTCAGGATTCTAAGAAATCAGCCAGCACAGAGAGGGGGCTTGGGAACATGTCAAAAGCAGCTTCATTCCTAAAGTTGGCTCTTTGCTGAGACAGCAGCCAGGTTTTGAAGGGGGAGGCGGGGAGCGGATTGCACCTTTTTTTTCCTCAGTGAGTTTTCCTGCGATGGTGGTAGAACCTCCCAAAGGCAGTGATTAGGCAGCTCACTGGCGAGGCCAAGGCCACTGCGGACCTACTCGTTGCCCTGGTTGGAGCAGACCTGTGCCGTGTTGGCCAGTGGAGCAACGCCCGGATTGGGGTTCTGACTTGTGTCCTTGGCCAAGTGCCGTTGTGCACCAACACAAGCCACAACTCTATGCTGTGACGTGGAAAAGACCCAGTAGTAGTGACAGCATATGCTAAGGGGGTAAAATGGCCCGGGGCAGATCAATGTCACTGCTTTTAGTGTAAGTTACTGGCAATGTATATTGGACCTTTCTAGCCTACCTTTTTTGGGGTTGCATCTGTACCCTCTTACTGTGCCACAAACACCCGAGGCTCATTCCTGCCTCCATGCTTCAGCAAACAGTAACTGCTCCTTACTTTTCACTTGGCTGTCTCCTGCTCATCCTTCAGGTCTCAGTTTACAGGGGTCCTCAAACTACGGCCCGCGGGCCACATGCAGCCCGCCGAAAACATTTATCCGGCCCGCCGGGTGTTTCGGTGCCGCTGCCTGTTGCTTAGCAGCCGACTAGTTTTTTTTTTGAACTATAGTCCGGCCCTCCAACGGTCTGAGGGACAGTGAACTGGCCCCCTGTTTAAAAAGTTTGAGGACCCCTGGTTTAGATAATTGATTCTTTAGGAAGTCTCCCCAGACCTCCCAAGTCTGAAGGATCCCATGCACCCTCATAGCATCTTGAACTTGCCCATCATAGCACTTAACATACTACCGTATTGTACTTCCTGGTTTGATTTTTTTGGTTTTTGTTTTGTTTTGCCTGCATGTCTGCACTAGCATGTAAATTTCTCGAGGCAAGAAATATGTTCATCCTCTTCAAAGTTGTATTCCAAAAATGGAGCAAAATCCCTGGCACCCAGTACACATCTGTTGAGGAACACATTCATCCGTGCGTGCATTCAACCCCTCATTGGTGGGTGGGATCTGAGTATTTCTCTGGCGTGGTTTTACTGGTTGTGGCAGATTGTGCTGTGGAATAAGCGACTTCGCAATCGTGAAAGGCAGTCCTTGGTGAAACGCTGCAGAAGGCTGTGTGGTGTTTCTTGGGAGGCTGGTTGAGGAGAAAGCACTAGAGCAGTGATGGCGAACCTATGACACGCGTGTCAGAGGTGACACGCGAACTCATTTTTTTGGTTGAGTTTTCTTTGTTAAATGCCATTTAAATATATAAAATAAATATCAAAAATAAAAGTCTTTGTTTTACTGTGGTTGCAAAGATCAAAAAATTTCTATATGTGACACGGCACCAGAGTTAAGTTAGGGTTTTTCAAAATGCTGACACGCCGAGCTCAAAAGGTTCGCCATCACTGCACTAGGGGGTCCTGGGTCATGTGACTCATGCAGATGACGCTTTCAGGGGCACTGATCTTCTTCTCTTGCCTTCTCTAGCACTGGAAGACGCAACCCAGCGAGGAGTACGAAGCAGAAGGTAGGAGCTGAGTGTGTGTCAGGGAAGGACGGGCTGCCGCTCACAGGCATTCTCCACACCCCCCTTCCTGCATCTCCTGGCCTTCTTCTAACAGCCTTGCATGCTGGAGGCCAGCTGAGAAGTAACCTTAAGAACAGCAGCAGCGAAAATTCATTCCCAATTGACAGCTTATAGTTCTAAAATACTAACTTTTAACATCATGCAAGATAGGAGAACTAAGATATAGAATTTCACTACGGTTAATTACTCTCTTATATCGATAACTTCAAAATTAATCTGTGAACAGTCCTGAATTAAATAATGACCTATCTCTTGACAAGTTTTAGATGTATTTAAGAAACATCACTTGAAACATGTATGGTTTTATTAAGCACAATGTCACCCCAATAAATTCAATTTTTTTTAAAAAAAATCAAAACACTTCTGGCCAGCAGATGGCACTGTGACCCAGCTGACAGAACCTCAGCTGGCTGCACAGCCCACCCTGGCAGGTAGGGTATCTGTACTTAAGTGCAATTACAGCGTGTTCTCTAGGTCTCCAGCCTGGAAACATACAGCAGTAATGGGCTTAATCTCTTCGATAAATAACACTACATGCTCTTCTCAACCCGCCAAGTTCTTCCAGGCACACAAAATTGTGCCAGTGATTATCTCATGTTTAAGTAATGACTTTAAAGACTCTCTCTAATAAATGGGTAAGTCGAAAATGTAACTAGAAGTGAGAACTTTTAATAGAAAATAAATTTTTATATTTAAATAAGTAGTTTTATCCTTAAGTCTTTACATAGAAGTTATCCTTAATATATAGATAATTAATAATTTGCAGCTCACAACCTTTTATTCTTTGGAGTTGGACTGTTTTGCCAGTCAAAATATTTATAGGTGTAAAGATTTTGGAACAAACTAATCTTGAGATATGATTTTTTAATGATAATTATCACAAAATTACTTTCTTCTCAGTAAAAGCAGTGCCAGACTAGACTCTCTAGTGCTTAGACCAGACGAGAGTGGAGATAATGAAGATGATAAGGGAGCCCTAGTCGAGGCAGGGTGGATAAAGCTCCATGGAATGCCTCTCACCCAGCCTTCTCTCCCGCTGTCACAAAGCCTGAGGCTATACATGTTTTCCGTTGTACTGACACAGGACTAGACCCTAGGCCTGGCCGCACGAGAGCTACTTCTTCCACGGGTATGACTGCCAGTGAACAAAACAAAAAAATGCCTGATTGCCCTAGGCCAGTGGTTGGCAAACTGCGGCCCCTGAGTGTGGCTCTTCCACAAAATACCACATGTAAGCGCCCACATACAGTGTGATTCAAACTTCGTGGCCACATTCAAGGGGCCAAAGAGCCACATGTGGCTCGCGAGCCGCAGTTTGCCGACCACTGCCCTAGGGGCAGCCCGAGAACCAGTGGTTCCATTGCATTTGAACCTCAGAATTAAAATGGAATCAGCATTCATAGCCTTTTCTATCATTTTTTATTTTCAAAAAAAGCACATTTTTTTTCTTTGAGGATAGGTTTCTTCCTTTGTAATCCCCTTGGAGATAACACAATGTATGCTTTTATTTCAGGCCAGCTAAGATTTTGGAACCCAGATGATTTGAATGCCTCCCAAAGTGGGTCTGCCCCTCCCCAAGACTGGATAGAAGAGAAGCTGCAGGAGGTTTGTGAAGATTTGGGGATTACCCGTGATGGTCACCTGAACCGAAAGAAGCTGGTCTCCATCTGTGAGCAGTATGGTTTGCAGAATGTCGATGGAGAGGTGAGCCAGGCATCACATATTTATTCGTGAATAGTAATCAGGATAAAAGCTCAGCTGGCCCCCGCCTGGGAACAGCCATGTTTTGGCTTCCTGCAGTATGTTAAGGAGACTTCCTTCTCTTTTTTTCTGGGAAGTCAGCCACGACGATTCTGTCCTTGAGGAGCTCATGCTGTGTTGTAGAAAAGAAAAACAGACAATAGCTGACACTTAACTGAGCCCGTACTCTGCACCCCTCACTTTACTCCATACTATAATATTATAGTCAGATACTAGCTCAGTACAGCCATGATGTCAGATATACAGGGTGTACCCCCAAAATGTATACATACTTTAACAGCCAGTAGCTCAGTTTTGAAAGTGAAATGTATTTTAATAAACACTGCCTTTATAATTATTCGAAGTGTGTGTCTACATTTTGGGGAGCACCCTATCTTTGCAGACGTGGCATTCATGAGTGTGAGTGTGGGGAAGGTGTAGAGGAAGGAGTAAGCAGGCAGATTTGAGTTGGGGAAATAATTTGAAGGCCAGGCTGATGAGGTTAGGTTTTTGGAGCGATCCCAATACCAGCCTGGGTGCTGCAGCAGACTAACATGTAGGAAAAACTGACTTGCTGAGGGTGGTCTGAGCGTCTTTTGGTGGGTGTATTGGAGTAAAGAGAGCACCTGGTTAGGAGACCGTAGGGGCCATGATAATATTCTAGTCATGAAGAAATGGAAAAGGGTAGTTTGGTGGTTTTGAAGATACACAGGAGAGTTTGAAGGAGCGCCCAAAACTCTTGTTTGGTAAAATTGTGAGCTTTGCATTTTCTGAACATTTAAGAGGAGTACAGGCAGGACTGGGCACAGGAATAGTTTTGAAACATAAGAATATAAATAATTCCAAGATATGTCTTTCAAAGAGCTGGAAATAAGGGTTGGAGGGACTTAGAGAGGTTAGGGCTCAGTTGTAGCTTTGGGAATATTTGATTATATTAATATTTGAAGCCTTGCTGTCCGTTTGCTCAGGGATAAGTAGCATTTCCTAAACCATAAAAAGATTTATCATCAAAGCTTCCAAGCAGCCTGGCTTGCGGAGTATTTTTTCCCTTCTTCCTTGTGCATGTGACCATTACATGCCGTTTGACTACCTTTTCAGTGATTTATTTTTCAGTGGTGGCTGTTGAGTCATAAAATGAAATGCATCCTCCTAAATTATAAACCAGTGCAGTATGTACAACCTTAGGTTGTTTTTGCCAAGAAATACTTGCACAAGCATGGATTGTTTATCTAAGAACAACTCTTGGAATAAACTGCAGCCACTTGCGGGCAGTTGCATCTTTTGTGGTGGAGTTTCCAGAACCTAGTGCAAGAAGCTGCCCATTTCTTTATTTTCCTCTCATCGGAGGCTGAGGAAAGGATTGCATATTGAGTATAGCTTGTACTTACCACAGAGGAGCTGAGAGTTCAAGGTGATCTCATCAACATACGATTTGGAATCCTAGAATTTTACAACGGAAAGCAATTTTAGGTTTAGTTATTCCTCATTTCATAGATACAGAGTGAGATCACTGCCGCTTGCTGTTACCATGAGGAGGGACTGCGGCACTGGCTTATGGCTGGAACTTGGCCCCTGCCTTCCAGAAGCAAGGACATCGATAGGGCAGGGATGGCAGACTGTCGCCCTAGATGCCGAACGTGGCTGTTTTACTTGGCCTGCGCAATGTTTAGAAATTGAACTTTTTTGCTGCCCTTTTTTAAATCAGGAAGTTTTTTTAAAGGTTAGATTTGGCTCCATTTGCTGGCAGCAGGGAGTGCCTAGGGCCTTTGGGCAGGGCATGCCCTCGTGGGTACAGTTCACTACTTTAAAGAGCACTACTTTCTAACGTCTCAGGACCACTCTGCCTCATATATCACCTTCTGATCTCTCTGGGTATTTGGGGTTCATGGTCCCTATTCTAGTGCATTATTTTGCAACTTACACATGGGGAAATCAGCCATCCAAAGATCTGGCTGGTGTAGCCTGGGGAGTAAGAATGTCCTCAGGGGTCTAAGTTTGGCTCCTGCACAGGCTGCAGGGGGTGCCCCAGTTGCTCAGTTGACTCGTGTTCTTTTCAGCCCAACGCTGCTCATTCACCCCCTTCTGAATCCACATCCTTTTGATTCACTATTTGCCCACTGCCCCATGCACAGTCACTGGCAGGGCTCCCTTGGAATGGATCAGGTGATGGGTGTTTAGGCAATCTGGAAGCTATGCACGGATTTGGCCAAGGTCACAAGGTTAAGCTGTGTGGGTCTAAGGTTAGAGCCACGACATGCTTGTCAACTGCAGTTAACCGGAGCCAGATTTTACTGTGACTTCTGGTTTGATGGTCCGGAAGGCCTAGTCCTCTAAGAACGTGTACTTTTGGTTGATAAGAAGGGACTGAGAAGCTAAGGGATCTTACAAACATAGAATCTTGACCCAAATACCTTTGAGTTTCATAACACAGTTCTCTATTTGGAGCCATTGCTTCTGTCAAAGATTTCCACCCTTAAGAATGGTTTTCTTGTTTTAGAGTCCTCTCCAGAGGAAGTGGCTATAAATAGAAACAGGGACAGATGTTTCCTATTGGATAGGAATTGGAGAAAAAAAAAAGGCATTTGACATGAAAGAATGCCTCAAGCAATTACATGAAGAATAAAATCAACAATTCTGAGATGACAGAAATCCGAGTTATAGTCCAGACTTAGGAAATGAATATTGAAAATTTAAGGACGTGTTACAAAGAGGCCTTTGTTAGAGTGGACCCAATTAATTGTAGGCTCTAATGCAATAAGAGTAAATTTGATGTTTATTCTGTTTATTACTTAGCAACGTGAGCATCTTGTTAGAATTGCAGAATCCCAGGCCCCACCCCCACATTAACTATATTGGGGACCACACTTAACAAGAGCCTCCGGTGACCTCTGTTTTATTCCTTGGAGGCATGTTCCTGTAGAAAAGAGGAATCCAACTGCCAGGAGGAGAAAGAGGTCTTTACCTCCCCTCCCTGTTTTGTGTTTCAGCGATTCATGTGCTTTATTCTCTTTTCCTTTCCTCTGTTGAGCTGGGAAACAAACCATCTCCTAGGCAAGCCTGTGGGAGAGACTGTAGTCCAGTGTCCTCTGCCCCCATTATATGATGAGGACCACTTGATTACTGCCAGAGGTTGCAAAAGGGCCAGGAAAATTCCATTCTCTTTACACCTCCTAAAAGCCTTCTATTGCACACACACAAAATCCTTCTTCTCCTCCAATCTTCATTTCTCCCATGCTAAAGCATAAAACAAATAAAAACACAAAACACGCAGTACCGTTCCAAATAACTTTCTAAATCCCAAGTCATGGGTTTCAGATCTAAGTTTTTAGGTCATTGCTATCTGCCCCAGACCAAATTCTATCTAACATACCAGTTTCAAAAATTTAATATACATACAATATTATGTAGAGTAACCACAGTACAATGACTTAATGTCCAACTAACTTTTACTATTACATCACTAGGAAGCTATATTTTTAAGTAATTTTTTAATTTGTGAGAATTATATATAGTAACATTAAAGATTACCTGCTTGCCCTGACTGGTTTGCCTCAGTGGATAGAGCGTCAGCCTGCGGACTGAAGGTCCCAGGTTCAATTCTGGTTAGGGCATGTACCTTGGTTGCGGGCACATCCCCAGTAGGGGGTGTGCAGGAGGCAACTGATCGATGTTTCTCTATCATCGATGTTTCTGACTCTCTATTCCTTTCCCTTCCTCTCTGTAAAAGATCAATAAAATATATTTTTTTTAAAAATTACCTGCTCATCTGGCTACCATTGCTCAGTGGTTGAGCGTCAACCTATGAACCAGGAGGTCATGGTTTGATTCTGGGTCTGGCACATGCCCAGGTTGCAGGCTCAATTCCCAGTGGGGGGTGTGCAGGAGGCAGCCAATCAATGATTCTCTCTCATCATTGATGTTTCTATCCCTCTCTCCCTCTTCCTTCCTCTCTGAAATTTAAAAAAAAGAAAGAAAGAAAGAAAGAAAGGAAAAAAGGTTACCTGCTTTAAAAGTGTGAGTAAAAGAGAAAACAGTAATTGCTAACTTGTGTAAAGATTATGAAGATGTTGAAATGGACTTTAGTTTGTGTGAGGTAGAAGGATATATTACTAGAAAGGAAAGGAAATTTAGTGAAACTAGAATAAAGGGGCATGTTATATTTCTGGAGTCCTGGGATCAACATTGGTGCCAATTTCTATTGGCCAGCAGTGTACTTTGGGCCTTGTGTTATTTTAAGTGAAATATTTAAAACATTTGGTCGCCTTTTTCTAGATGCTTGAGGAAGTCTTCCATAATCTTGATCCTGATGGTACAATGAGTGTAAAAGATTTTTTCTACGGCTTGTTCAAAAATGGGAAATCCCTTACACCGTCAGCATCTACTCCATATAGACAGTTGAAAAGGCATCTCTCCATGCAGGTAAGAAATAAATGGGAAGTGATTTCTTTTCTTTTTTTCTTTATTCTTTTTAATATATATTTTTATTGATTTCAGAGAGGAAGGGAGAGGGAGTGAGAGAATCATTGATTGGCTGCCTCCTGCACGCCTCCTATTGGGGATCGAGCCCGCAACCTGGGCATGTAACCTGACTGGGCATCGAACCGTGACTTCCTGGTCAACACTCAACCACTGCGCCACACCGGCCAGGCAGAAGTGGTTTCTTTACAAGTAGAAGTTAAACCCATGTGAATAATTTTTAATGACTTAATCGGTTATTTGAAGAAGAATACTAAGGAGAAAGAGAGGCAAAAGAAGAATGAGAAAGAAAGAATAAGCCATTAAGAAGGAAAAATTGGGTTACCAAATGACTGTAAATTATAGAGTGGGAAGACCATTAGTTATGCCCCTTAATGTTAACTGGAGAAAAAACCTGGTGCTAAGTAGACACCTCTCATCTAGAGCAAGGAACTCTCTGCCAGAGTTCCTTGTTTTTGATGAGCTTTGCATTCTAGGCTCACTTGGGAAACGGAGATCAAAGGGGCTGCGTGGCTCGCCCCGCCCCTTGTGTAAATTAGAGAAACACATTCTTCTGCTCCTTGTGGGCAGGACTGACCAGTGTTGGTCTCACCAACACCTTGTTGAAACGCCTGAGCTTGCTCAAGTCTCTTTCTCCCTCCAGTCTTTTGATGAGAGTGGACGACGTACTACAACCCCATTGGTGATGACGAGTACCACTGGCTTCCGGGTCTTCTCCTGCCTGGATGATGGGATGGGCTATGCATCAGTGGAGAGAATACTTGACACCTGGCAGGAAGAGGGCATTGAGAACAGCCAGGAGATCCTGAAGGTGTGGCAGCAAAAGTGGGAGAAAAATGACAAATTGGGAAAGGGTTGAAAAATTCCAGATGTTTTTTGAAACTGTGATTTGATTATTTGATTTCTCCTTAATGATACTTCTATTCACAAAACCTCAAAGATAAGAGATAATTTTTCCTACCCCCTTTAACCAGGAATTTGTTGCTAACTACTTTCTATGTTTTTAACCCCTAAATTATTGATACAAGAAATGCCCTTAACTAACTCTAGTTGGTAAGGATTAGAATTATACCACTGTGTTTATTTAAAGTGCCAGATAGCATTTTCTTTAAATACATGTAAATAACCATGTTATGGTTTCCTTAAAGAGAACTAGTTATGTTCTGGACTAAAGATTGTTCCTTAACCGTCACTAAAGAAGTGTAATCATCCATCTTCTAGACCAGGGGTGGGCAAACTTTTTGACTCGAGGGCCACAATGGGTTCTTAAACTGGACCGGAGGGCCAGCACAAAAGCATGGATGGAGTGTTTGTGTGAACTAATATAAATTCAAAGTAAACATCATTACATAAAAGGGTACGGTCTTTTTTTTTTTTTTTTAGTTTTATTCATTTCAAACGGGCAGGATCCGGCCTGCGGGCCGTAGTTTGCCCACGGCTGTTCTAGACTATACATTTAGCTCTCTGGGTTTGTTAACCTTCACTTTCTGCTTTCAGAGGATAGAACTTGTGATTCTCCTGAACTTGTTCTGATTTGCAGGCCTTGGATTTTAGCCTTGATGGAAACGTCAACTTGACAGAGTTGACACTGGCTCTTGAAAATGAACTTTTGGTCACCAAGAACGGCATCCACCAGGCGGCTCTGGCCAGCTTCAAAGCTGAGATCCGGCATTTGCTGTGAGTTGTTTCATTCATTTCCTTTTCTACTTCTCCAGCAAAAGTCACTGAGATGCCTGGGCTGTACATTTTTTCCATATGCCGATGTGGCTAATCTGCTATCATCTCTCTACTGTAAAAATGAGGGAGAGCGTGGATGTGCATGTAGGTTTTTGAAGGGAGCTATGGAATGTCCTTGTTTTAGAAGGTGTTTGGTTGTCTTGGTTTTGTGTTTGTATTGAAACAAGCCAGATGAGAGCATTTGGGGGTCTACTTGTTACTTAGAAACAGTTTCCCTTTAACTCAGTTTATTTCTGATTCTAGGGAGCGTGTTGATCAAGTGGGCAGAGAAAAAGAGAAGCTACGGTTAGATCTGGACAAAGCCGAGAAGCTCAAGTCTCTCATGGCCTCAGAGGTGGACGATCATCATGCGGCCATCGAGCGACGGAATGAGTACAACCTCAGGTGCGGCTGGTAGGGCCAGGTCCCTCCTCACCCAGCACCCTGGCCCAGGGCAGTGGGGCTCAGCCCGCCTGGCCACACCTGGCTGGAGTGAATGAGGTCTTGCTAAGCCTAAGGGAAAGCAGGATACACTAGATACTTTCTCAAGTTGCTTGACTCTGTTTCCATTTTTGGTAGATCCGCATAGGGATCTCTGAGGGATTCGGTGGCAGCTTGCTGGTCTTTTCTCCTCCCAGGAAACTGGATGAAGAGTACAAGGAACGCATAGCAGCCTTAAAGAATGAACTCCGAAAGGAGAGGGAGCAGATCATGCAACAGGTGGGCAAGCAGCGTTTGGAACTTGAGCAGGAAATTGAAAAGGCAAAAACAGAAGAGAACTACATCCGGGACCGCCTGGCCCTCTCTTTAAAGGTAGCCTTCCTGTTGGTTCTGTGGTCTGGGTCCTGCTAGGGAAACCGCAGCTGTGTAAGAGGGCCGGTCTGCCCAGGGCTCAGTCAGGGTTTCCCGCACGTTTACCCGGCTGGGCCGTGACCCAGATATAGCAGAGCCCGCTGGGATCTCAGTTTCAGGGGTATCCAGGCTTCTGGTTTGTCAAGAGTTGATTCTTGTTCTTCTCTCCCCCCTGAAGCTGCACTGGGTCCTCAGGGCTGTTTGGCCAGGTTGATGCCCTCTCCCTTCCCTGCCCTCCCCTCACCCCTTCCTCTTAGCAAATGGACTTGTCTCCTGCCACACAGAGCCCATCAGCTTTGCTTCTGTGCTTCCAAATGTGCCTTTTCCCTCATGCATCCCGCTCTCCTTTCCCATGCCTTGTAGAGGAAGTGATCCTTCTCTTTGCTGGACTCTGACACTAGATACCATGGTACAGTGTAGTCTAGAGATAAGCGGGAGGGGGGTCTGGACTCAGACTGCCTGGTTCCAATCCGGATACCACTACTTACGGGAAAACCATGAACAAGTTACCCAAACCTGCTTCCTAACGTGCAAAATGGGCACCATCATTATACCCACCCCGAGGCATTGATATGGGGATTAAATGAGATGCTACTCAGGTAATTGGTACATATGGAATATTCACTATTGTTGAGGTTATGAAAGGTTCCCAAACTCCACACATCAAAAACGGAGCTGATTCTCGCTCCCTAACCATCAAACTGTTTCCTCTGTTGAATTTTCTCCCTGGTCTGCATCATCGCCATGTGCTGTGTCACAGAAGCTCAAGTCCTCAGTCATCCTCACTCATCAGTCTTTAAGTCTTGATGCTCTGCAGTGCCTCTCAGATTTATCCACTGCCTCTCCATTTCCACAGGCTCTGAATAGGCTCAGAATTCATCATGATTTCTCTTGGACTTAATGTGCAGCCTTTCTGCTGTCTGTCTGACCTCCACATGGCCACCAGAGTTGCCTTATTAAAAAGCACTTATAATCACGCTCTTACCCTTTGTAAGGGTGCAACGTGGTAACACTGGACGCCCCTAAAATGGGCTTGCCATACTTTTCTAGCCTCAGGAACCACCAACAATCCCCCACCCCACCCCACCCCGTGTCATGACCCCAACCCCACTGCACCTGCCATCAGCTCTCTCAGTTCCTCAATGGGCTTTTATGCTCCTTCACTGCTTTCTCCAACACTGCAGGCCAAATTACTTTTTCATTTCCATTTCACTCACTTTGTTCTTGTCAGAAATAAGACAATTTTCTGATCCATCATAGGTCATTGTATTCGTATCTGACTCCCTTCCCACATCCAGACTGCATTCCCTGTTGTCAGTAACAGAATCTGATTCTGCGGTGTCCAGAGCACCCCCTCAGGCCCGATACCTCGAGATTGCTGCTCATTGTTGACATCTAAATCTAGACATACTTTGAAGGGTTAGAGTTGTAGAATTGGCATTTTAGGGGGAATGGTATATTTTTTAAATGCTTCAAATATGTTCTCTTTTACTCCATATGCTGTGGGAGGGTGTGAACGTGAATGTGTTAACATATATTGGCTCTATATTCTTTTGGCAAAACGTACTTTGAAAATACTGTTCTTCCAATCAGCCTTTAACATTGGAATAGAAAATAGGTTGAATGGCATGTCTGTGTGACTATATATATATATATATATATATATATATATATATATTTTTTTTTTTTAACAAATGTGGGTGGAAATCTCTCTAACAAGTATTATATATACAGAAAAACCCCACCCTTTGTGGACTTCATTTTATGTATTATTTTATTATAATAATTTAAACATATGCCAATTATGAAAAACCTATATGTGTGTAGCTTTTGCATCTTTAAACCAAAATAAAATTGTAAGCCAAACTCTGTCATCACTATATAAAAATACAGGGTTATTCTACTTTCTACAGTTTTTCTGACTTCTCTTTTGCTGTTATCCAAACCAGTTTTCTCTCATTTGATAAGATGTTGAGAATGTCTTTCATGACATTAAATTTTCTACTGCAATGCTGTCCAGAAGAAAGATAATGCAAGCCATATACGTAATTTCAAATTTTCAAATAGCTTCATTAAAAGGTTAAAAGGAACAGATGAAATTAATTGTAAATCATTTTCTTTAATGTAGTATCTCCAAACATTATCATTTTGATGGAATCAGTATATAAAAATTATTGAGCAATTTTATATTCTTGTGCCAACTCTTAGGCCTCGGGGGAGTGTTTTACACTCCCAGCATGCCTCAGTTGGCGCTGTGCGTGTTTCAGGTGCTCAGTATCCACACGTGGCTGCCAGTGGCTCCCTGTTGGACAGCACAGTTCTGTAGGGTCAATAAAAAAAGGAGGTAGGTGTTTAGATTATAAGATAAACATCCATTTTTAAAATACTTACTTTTGTCGAATCTGAAACTTTCAAAATGAACAAATTCTCAATCCAGAGCACGGATTTGTGTGCCTCATATAAAATGGTACAGCAGTTTTCTTATTTTTCAATCTGTGCCTATTTAATTTCCCCAAATTTCTTCAGGAAAACAGTCGACTAGAAAATGAGCTGCTGGAAAATGCTGAGAAGTTGGCAGAGTATGAGAATCTGACAAACAAACTTCAACGAAATTTGGAAAATGTGTTAGCAGAAAAGGTAAATCTGTTTAAATGGGACTTCCTGATACCCAGCTACCTCGGTGTAGTTTATGCAAAGAGCAGGAGCAATGCCACCAAGAAAATGACTATGAGGGGGGGATTTAGGTGGGTGAGGGAAGCAGTCACTGCCTGCAGAGATTTCATTTCAGAGGTTGGATGTGAGAAAATCATTGCACGGCACTAAGAAATGAGCCCTGGGTTAGCTGAACACATCCCTCTAGAATGTTCTTCCCATCATCCAGTTGGTGGTGTTCCTACTTAAATGTCACATTCCTGTCATACTCAAGAGACTGGGTGAACACCAGACTCTGGGACCTTTGGAATGTTGAAGGTCAAAGAAGGACACTTGGGAAAATGACAGCTTTCTCCTTTTCCTTTTCCAGTTTGGTGACCTCGATCCCAGCAGTGCTGAATTCTTCCTGCAAGAAGAGAGGCTGACACAGATGAGAAATGAATATGAGCAGCAGTGCAGGGTGAGTGACTGGAGAGGACTTAGCGAGTGGAGGCAAAAAGTAGGTGATTAGCTGTCAGGGCTGGGGTTCCAATCCCGCTTGACCATTTCCTAGCTGTGTGACCATGAGCAAGTCACTTACTCTGTGGGAGCCTCAGTGCCTCCTATGCAGGAGGTAAAAATAATAGGGTTGTTGTGACGATTCAATGAGTAACTGAACGGAAAGTGCTTAGAACAGAGCCTAGGACAGTGATGGCGAACCTTTTGAGCTCGGCGTGCCAGCATTTTGAAAAACCCTAACTTAACTCTGGTGCCGTGTCACATATAGAAATTTTTTGATATTTGTAACCATAGTAAAACAAAGACTTATATTTTTGATATTTATTTTATATATTTAAATGCCATTTAACAAAGAAAACTCAACCAAAAAAATGAGTTCGCGTGTCACCTCTGACACGCGTGTCATAGGTTCGCCTTCACTGGCCTAGGACATGGTAAGCACTTAACCCAAATGCCAGCTGCTAATATTATTATTCAGTATCTTGAAATATTAGGGAATCATGCACACTGCATTTACGTCGGCTTTATCTAGGTCGGAAATTACCGGTGCTTAGAGGAAAATATGGTTTATTCCAAGTGGAGGAATATGTGGTCATGGTGATGTGCTTATTCCAAAATTAGCCTTTCCTGATTCATCATTACAGACCTAATCTGAGGTAGTTTGCTTTTGTCCCGTGGGGGTTTTTTTCTGCTTAGATTCCTTATTTTATTTACAAAATGCAAATGAAGCAGAAACCACTCAGATCTTTAGCTAGTAAATAATTATAAATTCCTACCAGAAGAGACAAAAAAAAAATCCTTACATAAATAGTAGAAATACTGGATTTTTTAGCTTAGTTATTTGAATTTTTTAGCTTAGTTTTTCTTAAATCACAAAGACTTCGTTATTCTAACAAGGAAAGCATAGCCGAGTTCTGACTGCTTTAGAAGAACAGTCAGAGAAATGAGAACAGCACCTCCTTTTGAGGTTGTCATAGTCTGCCTTCTCAGGAAATATATATGCACATCTTAAGTAAAGAAATGAAACATTCCTGCTGCTTTTACAGTTAAGTTTGGCTGTCGGCTCTAATCAAGTAGAGGTGTTTTTATATGTCTTTAAAGTGAATTATGTCATCAGTAAAATCTGTCGATTCTACCTCCAAAAATTCCCCAAATCCATCCACTTGTCTATTTTTTTGAAAGCTTTTCGTAACTATACAGTTCACCCATTTCTAGGGTTTTCTCCCATTCTCTAGGGTTTTTTTATTTTATTTTTTATTTTCTTGATAGTATCCTTTGAAGCACAAAAGTTTTTTACTTTGATGATATCCAATTTATCTGTCCTTTCTTTTGTTGCTTGGTGTCACTGTTTTTTAGCATATTCACAGAATTGTGCAACCCATTACCATAATCCATTTTAGAACATTTCATCACACAAAAAGAAACTCCTACTCCACTTTGTTATACTTTCTCTCATGACCCCAGCCCTGGCAACTAATCACCTACTTTCTGTCTCTATGGATTTGCCTGTTCTTTACATAGCATATAAATGGAATTATACAATACATGGCCCCTTGTATCTGGCTTGCTTCATTTAGCATAATGTTTTCAAGGTCCACCCATGTTGTAGCATGTATCAGTACTTCATTTCTTTCAGTTGCTAAATAATATTCCATTATATGATTGTACCAGATTTTATTTATCCATTCATTAGTTGATGAACATTTGGATTGTTTTGAAGATTGTGTATAATGCTGATGTGAATACTTGTGTGCAAGTTTTTGTGTGGATATATGCTTTCATTTCTCTTGGGTATATACTGAGGAATGGAATTGCTGGGTCATACGATGACTGTATGTTTTTTGAGGGAGTGCCAAACTTTTTCCAATGGGTTTACACCATTTTACATTTCCACCAGTATGAGAGTTCCATCTCTACAACCTTGCCAGTAGTTACTATTGTATGTCTTCTTGTATTATAGCCATTCTAGCAGCTCTGAAGTGGTATCTCACTGTGGTTTTGATTTGCATTTCCCTGATGGCTAATGATGTTGAGTGTCTTTTCATTTACTTATTGGTATATCCTCTTTAGAGAAATATCTATTTAGATCCTTTGCCTAATAATTAAATGAGTTTTTTATCTTTTTAGTGTTGAGTTTTAATAGTTCCTTATATATTCTTGTTGCAAATCCCTTATCATGCAATTTGCAAAAACTTTTCTCCCATTCTCTAGGGTTTTTTTATTTTTATTTTTTTTTTCTTGATAGTATCCTTTGAAGCACAAAAGAATGATGATATCCAATTTATCTGTCCTTTCTTTTGTTGCTTGGTGTCACATCCAATATTCATGTTGGTTTTTAAATTCCAGGTATTACAAGACCAAGTGGATGAACTCCAGTCTGAGCTGGAAGAATATCGTACACAAGGCAAAGTTTCCAGACTTCCCTTGAAGAACACACTGTCAGAAGAACTTGGTGTTAACAGTGATTGCCTTGAGCCTGACCAGGGTAAGCCATTCAGACACCATCTTTTCAGAGTCTCTGCCTTTGACTTTTCCTTTTAGAACCATGGTTGAATGTAGAATAGACAAACTTTGGCAGCAATAACAACAGAAAAAGACTTTGGCAATACTATTTTCTTGAGCTATTTCACTTGTGGTCTGTGTTTTCGTTCATTCTTGACATCTCTATGAGAATATTTCTATCTAATTTTGATACGCAACAACCAAGGAATGGAAAAATCAAACCACAAAGATATTTTCTTTGTTTAAAAAAAGAAACTGGCTACAAGTCTGAGAATCCAGGCCTTGGGAGTGTTAGAATTCAGACACTGAACTATTGCTGAATTCTCCCTTTCTAAAAGAGCGAATAACTGCTATGACAATGGGGTTTTTTTGTTTGTTTGTTTGTTTGTTTTTTGCGTGGGGTGGGGACAAGGGAGGGGGAGCCAGAGACCACAGAATTTGGTTTTCTTATGCTGGCTGTGCTAAATGTCTGTATTCCCTCTGCAAAACAACAAATAAAATAAATGTGTTGGTTGTGCCTTTGAGGAAGATTTTGAGTGGCAAGGCCAGGGAGCCGTCCTCTATTCAAAACTGACTCTTTTCCTCCTTCCTGGTCTTCTGCCTCTTTTTTCCAGTGTGTTGAGATGTAATTTCCTAAAGGGCTCATAATAAACTCTCCTGTTATAAATACTTTTGCCCACTACTAGTTGTTACAGGAGTATAGGTCCTTATAAGAGTTATTCTCCTCACCTATTTATTCTAGAATAAATAAGGGATGGGGGAAGGGACAAAAAGAAGCCTTAAGACCTTTCTTCTGATTCTAAGCCTGTAGCTTTACTGTAGTGTAAGGATGGAGCCCAGCTGGTAATATGATACATTTCAGAAGCTTTTCTGGACTTTTCCATAGATGACCACGTGTTGGGGGGTTCTCCTCATGGGTTCATAACTTGCACTACCACTCGCCAGTTGAGGATTTGCCATGACATATGAAGCAAAACAGCTCAAAGCAAGACTGTCAATTCTAGATGCAAGATTTATGCCCTTTCTCCCATCTGCCTGTGTACACTCACATGAAAAACATTTTTTTTTTGTTAATCCTCATTCAAGAATAATTTTTCATTGATTTTTAGAGCAAGTGGAAGGCAGGGGGAGAGAAAGAGAGAGAGAGAGAGAGAGAGAGAGAGAGAGAGAGAGAGAGAGAGAGAGGAGAGAGAGAAAGAGAGAAAGAAAGAAAGAAGAAAGAAAGAAAGAAAGAAAGAAAGAAAGAAAGAAAGAAAGAAAGAAAGAAAGAAAGAAATTGGATGCCTTCTGCATGAGCATTGACTGGGGCTGGAGCCTGCAACCAAGCCCTTGACCAGAATCAAACCCGGAATCCAAACTGGCTAGGGCTGAAAAACACTTTGGAGTCCCCTGCCTTAAAAGATTTCTACATAGTATTAGCTATAATCATTTCGTCTATGTACTAGCTCAGCCCCCAACTTAATGCTTTGCATTTCAATGTCCCTCTCAGTCATCGTCCTGGGCCATTGCAGAGGTGAACTCATACAGTTGAGTTGAGAAAATTTCCCCAAACTTCCTATATCTGTGTTCCCAATCTACGCCCTATTTTTCCTTCTTTGTCTTTTACTATAGCCTTTGTTTTTAAAATCTGTATTGCTATCCTAGCTTTTTTGCATTTCCATTTGCATGAAATACCTTTTCCATCCTTTTACTTTTAGTCTGTATATCTTTCATTCTGAGGTGGGTCTCTTGTAGACAGCATATATATGGGTCTTGTTTTCTTATCCATTCAGCTACCCTATGTCTTTTGATTGGAACATTTTTTTTTAAAATATATTTTATTGATTTTTTACAGAGAGGAAGGGAGAGAGATAGAGAGTTAGAAACATCGATGAGAGAGAAACATCAATCAGCTGCCTCCTGCACATCTTCCACTGGGAATGTGCCCGCAACCAAGGTACATGCCCTTGACCGGAATCGAACCTGGGACCTTTCAGTCCGCAGGCCGACGCTCTATCCACTGAGCCAAACCGGTTTCGGCTTGATTGGAACATTTAAGCCACTTACATTTAAAGTGAATATTGATAGGTACATATGTTTTGTCATTTTAATTTTATTCATTATAACTATGTTCCTCTGTTGTTATTGTTCTTCTTAACAGCGAAGACCCTTTAACATTTCTAGTAATACTGGTTTGGTGGTAATGAACTCCTTTAGCCTTTTCTTGTCGGGAAGCTCTTTATTTCTCCTTCAATTTTAAATGATAGCTTTGCTGAGTATAGTAGTCTTGGTTG
The DNA here is from genome assembly GCF_964212035.1 of Myotis nattereri. NCBI lineage: Eukaryota > Metazoa > Chordata > Mammalia > Chiroptera > Vespertilionidae > Myotis > Myotis nattereri. The sequence continues at coordinate 42,261,978 of NC_138075.1, forward strand.
TAGGTCCTTGCTTTTCATCACTTTGAATATTTCATGCCAATCCCCTCTGGTCTGAAATGTTTCTGTTGAGAAATCACCTGACAGTCTTATGGGAGCTTCCTTGTAGATAACTGTCTTTCTCAAGCTGCTTTTAAGATTCTCTCTTTGTCTGGAGGGGCATGCTCCACCCAAGAAAGATGGTGTCTACATTGTGGAAAAGTGACTCAGTACAGGAATCCTGGCAAATGTTCCATCATCTCTTTCTCCAGAACCACAAACCCCTATCTCTCCTCACATGATTCTAGTCTGCTCTGCCCTCCCTCCACCTGAGCCCAAGTTGAGTGGCTTCAAATGAAATTTTGTGTGTTGTCCCTTTAGGAGGGCACCTGTGTCCCTAGTAGCAGACTCCTGTATCTCCCTGGTAGACAGAATCCCTCCTGCTTTTCACAGCCAGATGTTATGTGAATGCCTCTTGCTGGCTCTGGTGCTCTTGGATGGGGAGCCCAGCATGGGGGTGAGACCCCATGCTCCTCAGGGGGAACCGTTGCAGCTGAGAAATCCCACCAGATTCTCAGCGGCAGCCCTTGGGAACAGGGCCAGGCCTTTTCATGTTTCTGCCCTTACTAGCAGTGTAAATTCTTGGTTATAAGACTTATGTTCAAATAGTCTTCATTTGGTTACTCAGGTTGATTGTTCTATACTTTAATTTTAATTCCAGTTTAGTCCTGGGAGGAGGTCCATGTACCTTCCATCTACTCTGCCACCGTCTTGGACCTCTGTCCCTACCTAATTTGTTACTTGGTATTTGTTGGATGGATAGAAGGCTGCTCGATTTGACCAAACGACTTCAGTTCACAGCATTTTTGTTAAGAGGCAATCATCTTTAAGAAAGAGTTTCCACATCTACTCCCCACCTACTGTCCAAAAAGATAGATTCTGTAAGGTTTGGTGCATTGACTGTACGTGACAGAATCTGCTCTCCTTCATGTTCCTCTTGTTTTCCCTGATGCTCAAAAACAGAAGAGACTTCTCTTGCCTTCTACAGTTTCCTAATAGAGCTCATCTGTGGCAATTTAGGCTAAAATTATTCCTTTATTCAGTGGATATCCCTCCTCTGATGCCAGCTGTGTTATTGAAAGATCAGGGTCAGTCGATCTCATGTATTTTCAGGGCTTGGTTCTGAAGACTGCAATCCACTGAATATGAGCATCGAGGCAGAGCTGGTCATCGAACAGATGAAAGAACATCATCACAGGGACTTGTGTCACCTAAGACTGGAGCTTGAAGATAAAGTAAGTCCTTGTCAACCCTGTTCTCTCATCTCCTTGATAGGCGTTTGCATGTAGTGGATTCTCAGTGCTTCGTTCTTGTACGGCAGCATTTTCTGTATATTTTCTCTTGTGTCTTGGTGGCTGCCAGGAACCCGGTTCCTCAGGATGGTTTCCTAGGCCAAAGGTGAGGCCTTTTCCTAAGAGTTTCTCCAAAATGTAAGACCCTCATTTTCCAGCAAGCATAGAACTCGAAGGCCACTACATTTTCAACTTGTTAAAAAATGTCTTGAGAAAAAAACACACAAAAAAGCCCTTTACTATAGCATTACCTCTTACGTTATGTGCAAGCTCTGAATATCGGCCTCCAAAACCCTTCGTTAACCTTGTCGCTTCAGCGTACTTTTTCATTTTTCTCTTTTTTTACCGCTCCTTTGAGTTATCCTGTCCTCCAGTCCAACCAGGTAGTTTTCCGGTTTTCGTCAGACTGTGCTCTTTTGCTCATGCTGTTACATGCTATGCTGTTTCTCGCTCAAAGTCTACTTACCCTTCAGGGTTTGTAGCAAATGTTTTCCTCTTGCTGCACCCATTCCTGAATTCCCCCCACCAAATGTGCTTTTTCCCTCCTTTGAATCCCCTGGTGACATTGTAGCTCTTTCTTCTATACCTTTTATATATGTTTTTATTCTGTCTTGTAGTACAATTCTCTGTATTTGTCATAGGCAGGTTTCTCCTTGATGGCAGGGATTTTGTCTTACCCAACTTTGTGTCCCCACGAGGTTTGCAGAGTGCCTGATAGGTGTTCAATAAATATATGGATTTAATGCAGTATGTTCAGCCCCTCAGTTCACAGTTGGAAAGGGTGCCTGGAAAGACCAATGGTATCTATGGGAAGGTCTGGTCAGTTTTAATAGAGTTGTTCAGAAACTAATACAATTCAGCCAAGTTAAAATAAAGGAAAGCAAACCATGCCTGATTTAAATGTATCTTATTTAATGTGTTTTTGAATTGTTACTTTAAAACAAAATGGGGACACTGAGGAATGTTTTGTAGGAAAGAAAGTACTGCTGCCCCATCACCTTTCCGTGGCCCGGCGTTGAGTGACATTGTGGGGTTTTGCGTCCTGGCTTTAGGTGCAGCACTATGCACAGCAGCTAGAGGAAACCAAGGCCGCCTGTGAAAAGGAGCAGGAGAGCATGAGGCAAAAGTACGTGAACGAAGTGCGCATCCTGGAAAAGCAAATAAGCGACCTTACGCATGACATGGCAGAACTCCAGGGCCGGGCAGTGGCGCTCCAGGAGGCACAGCATATGGCTGACCGCAGACACGAGGAGGAGAAGCAGCAGCTGCAGATGAGGTGGGACGAGGAGAGGACTCGCCTGCAGGAAGCGCTGAGGCTGGAACATGAGGCAGAGCTCAGGGACAGACTGGGGCAGGCAGAGGAGAGCTTCGCCCGCGAGAGGGAGGGACTTCTTCACAGCGGTGCCTGGACAGAAGAGAAGGTGAGGGGCTTGACTCGGGAGCTCGAGCAGTTCCACCAGGAGCAGCTGGAAAGCCTGGCGGAGAAGCACGCTCTCGAGAAGGAGGAGTTGCGAAAAGAGCTCTTGGAAAAACACCAAAGGGAATTTCAAGAGGAAAGGTAAGAAAATGGGGGAGATGGAGCAACCTGGGGTGCTGTCCGTCCCAGGCACCAGAAGTTCCAGTCAGAGAAGGAGACTCTAGTGAATCAGAAGGCATAATAGCCCCTTGCAACACCTTTTCAGTTTTTCAGCTTGTTTTGCCATTGTTCAGACATAAACCATCTTGGGGTTATTGAAACTGTTTTCTTTTAAAAGGGGAAACTATGCCTGGTGACAGACTTGTATCTTTTTTTAAAAAAATCTCACTCAACGATATCTTTTTATTGATTTTTAGAGAGAGAGAGAGGAAGAAGGAGAGAGAGAGAAAAATGTCGATGTGAGAGAGAAACATCAATTGGTTGCCTCCCATATGTGCCCTGACTGGGGATCAAACCCACAACCTAGGTATGTGCCCTGACCAGGGCTCGAACCTGCAACCTTTTGGTGTATAGGACGATGCTCCAACCAACTGAGCCACCCGACCAGAGCTCAGACTTGTATATTTTAAGGTCACAGATGAGGATACGATTATTGCAAATGTGGGTCCTTCCTAGTTCAGTCCTGTTGTTTTCTGAGAAAGGCTATTTATAAACTACATTCTGGGCAAAGTCATATTTCCTCCCAGAGTTATGAAACTCTACTTTGTGTTTACCTTACTCGTGTGAAATCTCAGGTACATATGAGGCCTTTGGCGCTTCATACTCTGATGGCCTCAGTGCTACTTCATTAAATAAGAGGCAAGAACATGTGACTGTAATACGTGTGGTTTATGTGATTATTATCCTTCAATGCATACTTAACTAAAAATAAAAAATATTATACTTTCCAAGTTAGGGGACTATAAATGCATTTGATCATTTACCGTGAAATATCAGTTTAAGTGGTTAGTTAAAAATCTGAAAACAAATACATCCAGGAGAATGCCAAAGATTTTTTTTTTCTTTCTAAATTTTTCTTGTAAATGCAGAGAGAAGTTAAGTACTGAGTCTTTTCCGTTATGACTGCTGGTCTTGGCTCTCAGAAATGACATCCCTTGTCAGTGTAAATGAATCACAGAGGGAGACGTGAACACGATTTCTAGAACGTATTTAAATTGTTTGCTTGGCAGCTTCTCCTGTGCATGGGAAATGTTTTCTTTGTTTGTTTGCTTCTGGCGTTGATGGCAGTTTGAGTAATGCTGTATGTTGACCACATTTAGGGGAAAGATGGAAACTGAGTGTACTAGAAGAACCTGTGAGATAGAAGCCCAGGTTCAGGCTGACTGTCAGAAAGTCACTGAGAGATGTGAGAGTGCTCTGCAGAGGCTGGAGAGGCGCCTGCGCCAAGAGCTGAGGGAGCTCCTGGAACAGCAGCGCGAGGAGAGGTCTCAGTGGCAGTTTGAGAAGGACGAGCTCACGCAGGAGTGTGCCGAGGCCCAGGAGCAGCTGAAGGAGACGCTCCGGAGAGAGAAAGCGACTTCCCTGGCCTTGACCCAGGAGAGAGAGATGCTGGAGAAAACATACAAAGAACACCTGAGTAGCGTGGTTGGCGAGAGAGAACAGCTACTCAGAGACCTGGAAGACCTAAGAAAAGCGTCTGAACGTCAGCAAAGCCTACTGTCCGACCAGATCCTGGAGCTGAAACGCAGTCACGAGAGAGAGCTGAGGGACCGCGAGCAGGTCCTGTGCCAGGCGGGCGTCTCGGAGCAGCTGGCCAACCGGCGGCTTGAAAGGCTGGAAACGGAACGTGACCAGGAGAGGCAGGAAATGATGTCCAAGCTCCTGGCCATGGAGAGCGTCCACAGAGTGACCTGTGAGAAAGCAGATCGAGACAGAGCCGAGATGAGCACAGAAATCGCCCGGCTTCAGAATAAAATTAAGGAGATGCAGGAGGTGGCATCTCCTCCCTCCAGGCTGCAGAATGGCTGCCAGGAAACAGGAGGGGAGGAGGCAGAAGGAAGTGGAGCCATGTCCCTGCTCCAGCAAGGAGAGCAGCTGTTGGAAGAGAATGGAGATGTCCTCTTGAGCCTGCAGAGAGCTCACGAGCAGGCCGTGAAGGAAAACGTGAAGATGGCTGCGGAAATCTCTCGATTGCAGCAGAGGCTGCAGAAATTAGAGCCAGGGTCGGTCATGTCGTCTTCTTTAGAGGAGGCCACCACTGGGCTTTTCGGGAATTCTGTGGAACAAGCAGAGCCATGTTTACTGCAAAACCGAAGGGAGCAAGTAGAAGGTGTCACCAGGCGGCGCGTCCTGAGCGGCCTGCAAGACGATGAGGCCCCGGACCTGGGCAGCACAGGGACGAGCTCCCTTCAGAGGCAGGAGGTCCAAGCCGAGGCGTCTGAAGCGTCCATGGGGAGTTTTTCTGAGCTTGAAAACAGCGATGAGACCAGGACTGAGACCTGGGACCTGAAGAATCAGATTTCTCAACTTCAGGAACAATTAACGGTCTTACGTGCGGACTGCGATCGAGCTTCTGAGAAGAAGCAGGACCTACTCTTCGATGTTTCTGTGCTCAAGAAGAAACTCAGCGCGCTTGAGAGAGTCGCCGAGGCTTCTCCCAAGTATAAACTGCTATATGAAGACGCCGGCAGAGAAAATGACTGTCTCCAGGAAGAGCTGCGAGTGCTGGAGACGCACTACGAGGAAGCCCTGGACAGCAACAAGGAACTCGCTTCGGAGGTTTTCCGACTGCAGGACGAGCTGAAGCGAGCCGAAGAAGTGACCGAAACGTTCCTCGGCCTGGAAAGGAGTTACGATGAGGTCAAAAGGGAAAACGAGGAGCTGCACGTTGTGGTTCTGAGACTTGAAGGCACAATTGAGAGGCTGCAAGAAAGAGCGGCGCTCCAGTGTGGCTGCTTCTCCCTGTGGGAAGCCCAGTTAGAGGACCTGGACCCCGAGCCCGAGCCCCATGGGAAGGCACTTGCGCTAAATCAGACACCCGGAGCACGTGCACCCAAGGCTTTGAATGTATGCCAGGTTATAGAAGAACATTATCAAGAAAACCAGTACCTTGGGCAGGAGAACACCCAGATCCTGGGAAAAGTAAAAGCACGTGAAATTGCCTGGCTACACACAACAATCCAGACTCACGGAGAAAAGCCTGGAGAACAGAACCAGGTGATCATCGAGGAAAACACCACCCTCCTAGGCCTCCAACACAGACATTTCCAGCGTCAGGCCGTGATCGCGGAGTTAGAACTGGAGAAAAAAAAGCTGCAGGAGCTGACTAGGAAGTTGAGGGAGAGAGTCACTAATTTAGTGAAGCAAAAAGATGTCCCTGCTCAAGGAGGGAAGGAGGAAGAGCTGAAGGCAATGATGCATGACTTGCAGATCACGTGCAGTGAGATGCAGCAGAAAGTTGAGCTTCTGAGGTAACGTATGCACCTTCTAAACTTCACGGAGTCCCACCGAGCACCTGGCCACATCTAACTTCTGCTGCTTGCTGTACCTAGAGACACTAACCTGTTAGTCTCCAAGAAGAGAGCAGTGCTTTAGACTTCCTTCTGCTTCTGTCACATTAACAAGTAGAATAACCTTGCCTAGGAGGCACCCCCTTCCTCTGTAGGAAATAAATGTCACTCATTGACGTGTGAAAGTTGATAACGGAGAGTGTTTGCTGTTTAACCACGTGCATCATCCATGTATGTCCCGTCTTTAACTCTTTTCTAGCCCTTCATATGGACGGGTAGAATTTTTGTTGTTGTTAAATGTTATTTTCCTCATGTTGATGAAACCTGTTATATGAGAATGAATGCCTTTTGTATATTATTAGCTTGCTTGGTAGATAACTCTCTTTATACTAATATAGGATAAATGCATTTTGTAGCTTATAGTTTTTTCCCTATACCACTTGAAGATATATGCCAATATTCCGTAAACAATAGAAATTTATCTTAGGACATATAATTTAATTGAGGAGCTATCAGATTCTAATAAATGTGCTTGAGAATAAAGACAACAGCAGAAAGACTTGAACCACTGCTCAGTTGGCTTTATAAAATATGGTTGCAATAGTCTTCTAGAAAATTTGGTTTTAAAAAAATGTGTAAAATATTGCATCATGTCTGAAATATCTTAATGATATGAAACAAAATTTAATTCTGGATATAGTTTTTCCTCTTCTCACTTCAGAGGATTTTCCATTCTAAAAACCAGAATATAATGAAATGGGAAAAAAAACACAAAGAAAATATTGTGTATATTTCAGTATGGCCCTTCTATTCATGTAGTGAATTTTCTTTCTCTAGATACCTTGGGGCCTAAAATGAAAGCTAGTGCAACTTAGTAATATGGTTTATGTCCATGGGCAGCAGGCAGGCCTTGAGACTGAGATAAAGGAAGTTATTTGCTCAAAGCAGTAGGCTCGCCACAGACACGATCAGCAACCAGAGTGGCCATTGCGTCTCCCTCTGTCTCCATGCACAAGTGTTTCAGCCACACTTCCCTAATGTCTGAGTGAGATTCTCACTGCCCATAAGAAATGAGTCAAAATGTTATAGTTTGAATTCTAAGAACAGAGACTACTAATTTAGACTTCTCATTTTAACTGGCATGAAATACTTGTTTCATAAAATTACTAGAAAGTATTTTCCAAAGATGCCAGATGACTGCCTTGTTGTAACTACTTTTCAAATCTCTGCTTCAGATATGAATCTGAGAAGCTTCAAGAAGAAAATTCTATTTTGAGAAATGAAATTACTACTCTAAGTGAAGAAGATAGCATTTCTAACCTGCAGTTGGAGAACTTAAATGGATCTCAGGAAGAAATGTGGTAAGACATATACTTACGTTTTCTTAAGGCCTTTTTGCGGGGACTAAAACTATTTTACTTCAAAATTTAAAGCCTAACTCTTAAGTTTTCATTGTCCCTTTAGGCAAAATATAGAAACTGTAAAACAGGAAAAGGCCGCAGTTCAGCAGATGGTTGAAAATTTAAAGAAACAGGTAAGGAGATATTTCATTTTTCCCAGTGTTATTTGAGTCTGAAATTTTCTTTTCTTTTTTATTTGAAATTTACAGATTTATAGGATATGCTATTGAAATAACATGTAGCTAGAGGTGGTGAGGTTGTAAATTTGGAGATTCAAAATGGAAACTCACCTCCTGATGACTCTAAGTTTCTATTTTTTGTGGGTTTAATAATGTATTATTATTTCTTGGCTCTGAGTGCTTGATACAAGCTTTATAGTCAGTGGGAATGGGTAGGCGATACCTCTGAAACCAAACCTACGTCATACTAGTTCTATCCCTCAGACAGTTGCAACTGTTAGCTCCTTCCTCTTTTCTCACCAGGATTGAAAGCAGAAAGTTAAGGACAAAATTTCACAGATACAGAATGCCAGTTAATCAGTATCTTTTCACAGAATTATGATTTATTTAGGTAACTTGTGCCAGTCAATGCCCAATTTATACAATCTCACAACATGCAATTGTGTGGGCGAAGGCCACTTAAAAATCTGTCTGAAACAGTCAGTAGGCAAGGGCATCCTGGGAAAAGAGTAGATGAGGTGTTAACATCCAAAATGTATTTTGTACACTTATAAACAAACTAGAGGCCCAGTGCATGAATTCATGCACGGGTGGGATCCGGCCTGTACGCCCCAATGGGGGCCCATCAGGCCGGGCCAGCAGGGGGTAGGGGCCGCGGGCAGTTGGCAGCCGGCCCCACCCCCAGTTGGGGTGTTGGGGGCCGATTGGGGGCTGAGCTGGTGGAGACAGAGGGGCGATGGTGGCTGGATCAGGCTGGTTGGCTGCCATAGTGTGTGTCATAGCCACTGGTTGTTCTGGTCGCTCTGGTCGTTCTGCCGTGACGGTCGCTGGGCTTTTATACTAGTATATATAGATGGCAAAACCCAGATGAAAAATGAATAACCGATATGAATGGTCAAGTCACAGACAAAAAAGAATACTACAAGTAAAAAGATGGTCAGCCTCATTAGTGATTAGGGAAGTGCAAATTAAATGAGTTTCTTTTTTCAGATTAGCAAAAATTAAAGAGTGACTTCATCAAAATAAAAGAGGTGGTGAGGAAACACAGGTGCTCATACCTAGTTGGTAGAACTGTAAATCAGTAGCACTGTGAGAAAGACGTTTTGGGGATATCTATAAAAATAGTAATGGATATGCATGACTTCTAACCCAACAGCCCCACTGCTAAAAAAAAAAAATCCTAAATACAAAATGCTAACATGTGTAAGTGAATTTTCCAAAAGATTGCTTTGTTTCTTCATCATTAAAATTCAATGCATTATTCAATGTCTTGATCCTTGGAATACCCGACAGCCACTAAAATATATAGCATGTGGTGGTTTCTGAATGCACTGACTTAGAAGATGGGTCTGTAAGATAGGGTAAGTGGGAAAACAGGCTGTCCAAACATCTGAAATGATTCCAATTTTTGTCATAAAGAAAGAAATCTCTCTGTGTACAGTATACGGGTTTTGTCACATGCATAGAAAACAATCTGGAGGGATACACATGTATCCAGCTGTGAACCATGGCTACTCACGTGGAGTGGATTTAGACTGAGCGTCTATCGCTTCTTAACACACTTCTGAGCTGACTGAATGTGTAACAGTTACTCCGTATTATTTCTGTTATTAAGTGTGTGTGTGTGTGTGTAACTTCATCTACATATCGAGGGAAAAACCAATTAGGCTCTAAATCTGTTTTTTAGCAGAAGTAGGGTAACTAGTTTTTAAGAGTTATTTCAATTTTAATTAGATTTCAGAATTAAAAACCAAAAACCAACAGTTGGATTTGGAAAAGACGGAACTTAGCCAAAAGAACTCTCAAAATCAGAGAGAATTGCAAGAGCTTAATCAACGTCTGGCGGAAGTGCTGTGCCAGGAGAAGGAGCCAGGGCACGGCACGCTGGAGGAGTGGCAAGAGGAGAAGTCTACGCTGGAAGAGGAGCTGGAACGCTGTAAAGTGCAGGTACGCGCTGCAGCCGCCCCACAGCCTTTGTGGAGGAAATCCCAACAAATAAAAGAAATGCTTATACAGTGTTACATTTCTTGTACATAAAGTCTTAATCATGAAAACAGTGTGGTACCGGCATACGAATAGATAGAGATATATAGACGTGTATTTATGGATGGCCCAGATCTTGGTTTCTAAACACCTTTCTCCTATAAAAGGAACCAGGGCTCCTTGGAAAAATGTCTGATTCCAAGGCTGGGGGACAAGGACAATTCAAGATGAGCCTGGAATATTTCATGGTGCCAGGAAGAAAAAAATGCTCAAAAAAGATGGGGCATGTTGAAAGGACACAGGGCCCAACCTCCTTTAGGCCAAAGATGGAACGATTTCAGCAATAAAATAATCATAGTAAAATATAAAATAAATATGGTTATAAACGTAGGATAAAATAAATGTCCATATGGCCACACCGATATAAAAAACTAAGTAAATTAAAGGGGGAGACACACTGTCTTCCTTACAGTAGAATTCCAATTAATAAATGTAGAAAAAAATAGAAAGTCATTAGAAGGCAAACACCAAAGTAGTGATTGTAGACAAAACCCACTGATAGACACTAAAATTAATAAGCAAAAGTTTAAGGAGAAACACAATCTGCATACCCTCAAGAATGTCTCCAAGAGAGAGTTACTTTACAGTGGGGAAATCTTCAAAAACTACCCTAAAAATCATGCCCATGCCTTTTGAGAGGAGAACCTTTTAAAAGATCGTTTAGTTAATTCCATTCAGTATAAGGATGAATGGCCATAAAACAGTATCATTGGTGTTCTCTCCCTCTCTCCCTCTCTCCCTTCTTCCTTCCCTCTCTCCCTCTTTCCCTCCCTCCCTCTGTTTTCTAGAGCACATCTGTGCCTCTCCTTCCTCTTTTGTCCCTCAAGAGGCATATCTCTCTCCCTCTTTCTCCTAAGCACCAAGGGTCCTTCTACTACCTCTGTAACTTTCTGAGTAAACTTTCCCTTATTTAAAAACAAAACCAAGAGATCAACCGAAGGACTTGTATGCATGCATATAAGAATAACCAATGGACACAAGACACTGGGGGGTAGGGGAGGCCGGGGGAATGTCAAGGGGGGGGCTGGGGGCGGGGGGGGAAGGAGGCATATGTAATACTCTTTCTAATACTTTAAGCAATAAAACAAAATTAAAAATAAAAAAAATTAAAAAAAGAATAGCAAAAAAACAACCCGTGTGTCATTGAAATTGTACTAGAGCAGGGGTCCTCAAACTGCGGCCCGCGGGCCACATGCGGCCGCCGAAAACATTTATCCGGCCCGCGGGGTGTTTTTGCTGCCGCTGCCTGTCCTTAGCAGCCGACTCGTCCCGGGCCCGCAGTGCGCATGTGTGGAATGTCTGAGGGACAGTGAACTGGCCCCCTGTTTAAAAAGTTCGAGGACCTCTGTACTAGTGTGTCCTTAATGCTGCCTATTGTGGCCCTAGTAAGTTTCCTCAGGCTAAATGAATGTGTCTGGTCTTTAACTTTTTAATTTTTTTCTTAGTCCTCCGCTTTGGTGTCTTCTTTGGAGGCAGAACTCTCTGAAGTTAAAATACAGACACATATTGTGGAACAGGAAAACCTCCTTCTCAAAGATGAACTGGAGAAAATGAAGCAGGTGAGACTGTGCTGCTTAGGAGAGGTCCGGGGACCCTCTTGTAAGACCATGTGTGCCTGATGGCCCGGCTTTGCCAGCCACCAAATGTCCTTTGGACTGAATCCTGTCAACTAGCTTATTGCTCAGCAAAGTTGAAGACTTGCAATACAAGTCTATTTATAAGGAATTTTATTGCTAAACCTCTAGTTCTCGTTTGTAACTTATATATGTTGTAGACTGAAATTCTGTTGCTATAAATGATCACAACCACTTGAGTTTAAGAAAGTTGGTGTTCTACTTGCTCCAAACCAGATGAAAAAGTAATATAATTTGTCTACAAAGAAGGTAACTTTTTCCTTGTAACTTTAATAACCCTCCACCCAGATTCATGAGACACAGGCAAAGTTGGTCCTTCTTATCCTTTCCTCACAGCAAGTGTGAAGCGTCTCAGGCATAAGGGTAAATTCTAGAGGATTATCAGGGATGCAGTCTCACTTATGAATCTGGCTTTCAGAGCCTATTTCGAAGTTTCAAAGACCTAATTTTAAGTATAAAAGAGAGTTTACCTTAAAGTTATATCCTGGACATTGTCCTATTTTATTCTTCACTAGGAGGCCCGGTGCACAAAATTCATGCGTGGGGGGGGGGGGGAGCGGGAGGGGGGTGGAGTGTCCCTCAGGCCGGCCTCCGCCCTCTCGCAATCCAAGACCCCTCGGGTATGGCCCTGAGGCCTGGCCGGCGATCAGGGCTTATTGGGACTTTCCTTCCCCCAGCTGCCAGCAGCTGGCCCAACCCCCACCGCTGCCACTGCTTGCCATCTGTGTGGCATTTCCCCCCCACCCCCCCGCCACCAGTCGCCTCCCTCTGTGGGCGACAGGTGTGGGGTGCAATTGCTTGGCTGGCCTGGGCCTCCCTCTGCGGGCGATCGCTGGCCTGCCCCGCACACCCACCACAGCGTTGCTGGCCAGTGGCCTTGGCCTCCCTCTTTGGGGCGATCGTGGAGCTCCCTTACCCCCCATCGATCACCCCACCGGCCGGTGTCCTGGGCCACCCTCTTTGGGGTGATTGACTGCAGAGCCCCCACATCGATTGCCCCACAGAGGATGGCCTGGGCCTCCCTCTACAGGCCGATCGTGGGGCGATGTGGGGCCCCCGACCAATTGCATCGCACCCACCTTGGCTGGCCTGGCGCCAATGCGTGTCATAGCATGGTCGTCTGGAAGGTCATCCGGACAGTCGTTCTGCTAATTGTTTGGTTGATTTGCATATTACGCTTTTATTATAGATTCTGAAATTTTCAGTAAGTACAGGAATCTTCCTGCTTGAGCAAAACTAATTTATAATAGGAGAATTTCGTCATCCCATTTCATTTAATTTGCTTCACAAATGGATTACTTTCACATTATGACATCCTTAGATTATAAGATTCTCTCTTGTATCTGTTCATTTTATGAGCATAACGGTGCCCCTACCACTGAGTGTTCTGTTCATGTTGACCTCTAAGTGACTCCTGTCAGTCTAGATTTCCTAATAGAATTATAAGACCCTCAGGGAATTTGTGTCCCTCGTCCTGCCTAGGACAGTACCGGTACCTAATGGGGACTTTCACAGAACCTTGTCAAGTCAGATGCTACTGTGCAAAGCATCTCTCTTCTGCCATAACAGAAGCTGTCAGTCCACATAGACATTGCAGAAGTTAAAACTTGCAGGGCCCTTCTCTGGTGGATAAGTATTCCAAAGCTCTTCTTACCAACTTCATCCAAATTAACCGGGGCACACTTTTCTCCTTTACCTTTGAAAGTCGGCCTGTTGTTCAGCCTCTAAGATGGTAATGATGGGTTCCAAATCCGTAGCAGGGGAAATGTGTGCTTTGTGACTGTGCTAAGCTAGAGATCAGGAGAAGAGGGGCAGAGCTGGGAGTAAGACAGCTTGATGAGGACATCATTCCGCACTTCTTTATTGCATATGTTTTACAGGGGCATTGACATAAATTGTGCTCTGGAAAAACAGTGAGCCCTGTCTCCCTTTGGCAGGAAGCTGTTGTGTGGCATCCTTTTGGATCACATAGTGGAATGGTGTCAGCCATGCAGCTTGGTCCTAGAAAGCATGGGCTGCTCTATGGGACATGATGACTCCTCATTCACAAAACACTCTTGTTATCTGTTGCACTGAAAAGAAACATGAATAGCATCAGCAGAAGTCACAAGGCTGTTCATAGACACCCAGCAGGCTTTGTGAGGGTCCAGGGTTGGGGAGGCAAAGTGGTGAACAAAGGAGAGAGGCTGTTCATTAAACCAGTGCCCGGGTACTTTAAAATACATTTTCCTACATCCTTCTATCTTGTTTAGATTTGTAAGGTATGCTGGATTTGTTGCCAGTTGAAGGCCAAAGTCAACTCTCAAAGACTATTTGGTCATACTATTCCTAAAGCTAAATGGAAAAGAAGGTAGGAAGTAGAAAGATGGCCATAAAATCATAATGAAAATAAAGAATTGAAAACTGGAAAGCCAAGTGAAGTGGAAGGAAATGAAAAATGCATGAACTGTGGAAGAGAGTTAAGAAGTGTACGAAACCCGTCTCTTTAAAGCAGTGGTTGGGGGAGGGGAGGTTGCTCCCCCAACCTGGGAAGTTTAGCGATGTCTGGGGGTGTTTTTTGGCTTTCATAACTGATGTGTGGGGAAGGGGGAGGGTGCTACGGGAATCTAATTGGTAAAGCCAGGCATGCTGTTAACCACCCTACAGTGCACAGGGCAGACCCCACAACAAAGAACTATCTGGCCCAAAATGTCAATAGTGCTAAGGCTGATGCTGAAAAGAAACAAAAAAGTCTTTGGTTTTCCTGATTCCATAAAGTGGAGAGGAGGAAGCCAGTGTGTCCACACAGCAACATTTTACTAAGCAAGTGGATTTGGGCATCTTCCAAAAGGAAGGGTATATGGAACGAGCTAAAACATAATGTGTTGTCTTTCAACTTGTTCTTTTTTTTTAATATATATTTTATTGATGTTTTTACAGAGAGGAAGGGAGAGGGATAGAAAGTTAGAAACATCGATGAGAGAGAAACATCGATCAGCTGCCTCCTGCACACCCCCTACTGGGGATATGCCCGCAACCAAGGTACATGCCCTTGACCGGAATCGAACCTGGGACCCTTGAGTCCGCAGGCTGACGCTCTATCCACTGAGCCAAACCGGTTAGGGCTCTTGTGTTAATACATTGTACTTGGTTCATACCAATTCTATAATCTTGACTGAGATTTTTGAAAATGATTTACTTAGTTAAGAAAGCATGAGGAAAATGTATTGTGCTGTATGTACATGAGTTAAATTGATGACAGAATGTCAGTATGTTATTTATTTTACCCTGAAAGTAAAACAGAAAGCTAGGACCATTATTTATCAGTGTCTGTCTGGTTGAGTCTATCTGAACAGGCATTTCCACAGTGCATTGGAGAATGGACAGAAACTAGCAGGGAACATTTTGTTAATGTTAATTATAGTCCCCAAGAGTTTATGTGTCCTCTGAAATATCCACAGATAGGGAAATAGCAGCAGCCCTGAAAATGCCCTGTTTATAAATACCTTTTTATAAATGTCGGCATGAGATGTGAGGGGAGGGCTCGTTTGTTTATCTCTTCCAGCTGCTCAGATGTCCCGATCTCTCTGACTTCCAGCAAAAAATTTCTAGTGTTCTAAGCTACAATGAAAAACTGCTGAAAGAAAAGGAAGCTCTAAGCGAAGAACTAAATAGCTGCGTTGATAAGGTAGTAAAAATAAGATGACTTTTTGCCATCATTGTACACTGTGCACCGTAATGAGCATTTCTCTATGCCCTCGGCACGCAGGCCTGATGGTTCCGGAGGCCCCTGGAACAGCGTTTCAGCTGCCATCATGTGACCTTAGACCTCCCCAGGCCATGATTTTAGCAGGAGCTTAAAGTAGTTGTCTAACAACCACATCATTAAATACAGTAATATAAAGTTTGTCTCATTTTAATATGTAGCCATGCTACTTAATCTATAATATTATTTAAAGATATCACTAGGTACTTATATATTGCATAAATAATATAGTGTGGCATTGAATAATATGAGATCTAGTACATCGACCCTTTTTTTTTTCTATTGTGTTTTCCCTAGCAAATCCAAAACACTGCTTTTGTCCCACCTGCCTTACTAGGTACTCTGTATTTTTCTTTTACGGTACACTCTTGAGATTTCTAATTGCCTCCCAGTCTACCATTGCTAACCCGCAAAATATGAGGCAGTGAGAAAGGAAAATGGAAATCCCCAAAGAGAAGAGACTCCTCAAAATTAAAGGTAGAAAGGGAGTCAGTTGAGAAAACTTCTTTCTTTTGCCTTGCTCTGCTCCCCCTGAAAAATAAATGGTACTTGATCTTTTCAGTGTAAGTGGAGGCATATAAATTGAGACTAGATATGTTTGCAAAGCTGCCCTGTTACCTCTTGTCTTTCCCTGAAACAGTTGGCAAAATCAAGCCTTTTAGAGCGCAGAATGGCTACTATGAAGCAAGAACAGAAGTCTTGGGAACAGCAGAGTGAAAGCTTAAAGTTGCAGCTAGCGGCTTCGCGGGAAAAGGTGTGTGGACAGTTCTTGCTCCATCTGCACAGTTAATGTGTTCCTCTGTCTTCCAGTAGAATCCCCAGTGGAAAGAATGGAGTGGCCTAAAAGGACTCAGAGTGATTCAGTTTGACTAATAGTTGATACAGACTTAGAGTGTAGTGAAATAATTTGAATATTCCCCTCAAATTTCATTATCATTATGAGGTTACTTACTTATAAAAGCTTGAGAATAATGTGTAAAAAGGACTGCTTGTTCCACATTTAGAAATGGAATTTCTAAGGCAGGTGCATGCCCTATTATAAAGATCTCTATCAACATTTCTTTTACCAATTTAATTTTTTAACTGAGATGTTAGCATGGTAGCCTAGGGTTCTACCAGTATATCTTCTTATTTTTAACTAAGATGTCCTTTACAAACCAACACCACAGGCTAAAATTGTTACAGAAATTTTTACAATTTCTATAAAATTAGGTAAAACCATCTTTTGTGATGCCAGTTGGTCCTCATTGGTTCTGTAAGATATCACTTGGTAATATATCAGCAATACCTGCTCCAGGCATAGTTCATCATCGTCATAAATATCATTTAACATCCTGTAAGTATACATAATATACTGGGTTTCCACAGAGCTATGGTAGAGAACTGGATATAATAAGTAGAAACAGAAGGGACCAAGGTGTTATCTTGTCCTAGCTCGTTCATCATCCCTGGACATGCTATAGGTGAGACCACAAGGATTTGGGTCACAGTGTAAGGTTGTTCTCATGATGCAGGTTCAGAGTTTAGAGGACACACTACAGAATGTAAACCTGCAGATGTCCCAGATTAAATCCGACCTACGAGTGACTCAGCAGGAAAAGGAGGCTTTAAAACAAGAAGTGATGTCTTTATGTAAGCAGCTTCAGAATGCTGATGACAAGGTAATTTTTTTATTGAGGTTTAACTTTATACAGTAAAGTGTACACATTTTAAGTATATAACTTGATTATTTATATACATATATATGTAAAACGTTATATTTTGTGTGTGTGTGTGTGTGTGTGTGTGTGTGTGTTTAACCGCCACCTCGTTCAAAATATAGAACATTCCCAGTTCCCAGCAGGCTCTCCCCTCCAGTCAATAACCTCAAGGGAACCACTATTCCACCCTTGCACCATAGATTAGGGACGCTGTTTCTGAACTTTATATAAATAGAACCATTGTGACAAGTTAACTTTTGGTATTGTGAAAGTCAGAAGACCATGACTAAGTTATTTTGTTGTAAAATTAAAACATTTTGATGTTGTAGAAAGTGTGTCTCATCTTACTATCACAATGCTGCTTCATCTATGCACAAATAAATTAAGAAAATGTTATGGATGTCAGCCCTAGGTAGATTTTGAGATGCCCTACCATAAAAGTAGGCATTACTTCAGTTACTTTATCTCTTAATAGTTGTTTCCATTTTTAAAAATTACGTCTGAGATGACATTTTTTCTCAAAATAAGATGGTGCCTTTTTTTTCTTTTTTATGTTTTAACTTAAAAGGTTTATCAAGTTGTGTTACCTTTTTTGTTTTTTAAAGCATTTTTCAGGATCCAAAAAAAAATCGCTTTGGTAGTTTAAAGTATATTTCTATGTTCAGGCCTCAATCACATGGACAATATGTGCTTTGCAATCTGAAAAGGGATATGATTGAATATGTGAAAATGAAAGTAGACTTGAGCTTGTGAAAGCGTTCAAGTTAGCAGTGCATTTCCGAGTCCCCTCGGTGTCCCCTGTTAATCAAAAGAGCAGTTATCTGGGTTCAAAGCATAACTTCATAAGAATGAGGCAGTTTGTATGGCCACCAATCTCTATGAACTTGTGTCCTGTATGGAGCTGGGACTTGTCGATCAATCACATTTGCTGTTAGACTTGATGGGGCTATTTTGCCAAAGACCATTTTAAACAGTGAGTTTACAAACCTTTTTTTGATCAAACACCCATAACATTGTTTTATTTATATCAATATATACATACATTCACTCCCATTAGAAGACAAAGGTGAAGGTTGAAAGGTACCTACTAAGAATTGTCATTAGGTAAGCATGACACTGACAACAGAAATCAGCTTTGTTTTTAAGGCTTAACTCTGCAATTGTCTCTTAAGAACTGGGCCCCAGAAGTAGCCACCCACCCATCAGGATTCCATAACCAGCAGCAGCGGCTGTCTTGGGACAAGTTGGATCATCTAAGGAATGAGGAACAACAGCTGCTTTGGCAGGAGAACGAGAGACTCCAGACTGTGGTGCAGAACACCAGAGCAGAACTCACACACTCCCGGGAGAAGGTAACTGGAAAAGTTGCACGTGGTGGCATATGTCTGAAAATGCTTACTTTGATGTGAAAATGAATGTTTTATATGTTTAAAATAGTTCTAGGGTGTGGATTTGAGTATTCTGTTACAGCAGACTTATTTTGAGAATGTATAATTTATCATTTACTTTCATTTAATTTTATCCTGGTATGTTTCTACAATAGTTTTCATTTTGTATAAGCAGTTATGTATTAAAATCTGTGATTTTAGCCCAGCCGGTGTGCCTCAGTTGGTTGAGCATCATCCAGTGCTCCCAGAGGTTACCAGTTCAATTCCCCATCAGGGCACATTCCCAGGTTGCAGGCTTGATCCCCAGTAGGAGGCATGCAGGAGGCCGCAGATCAATGTTTCTCTCATGGATGTTTTTCTCTCACCCTCTCCCCTCCTCTCTCTCTAAAATTAATAAAAACACATTTTTAAAAATAAATCTGTGATTTTAATCCTCATATCCAAAACATAAACTCATGGGAGTGTTAACCATATATTCCTCTTTAAATAGGCTGGACACGGAGACTAGTCGTAGAAAAATGGTAAAACAAGACTCAAATCTTGTTGGTCTAACTCCTTGTAAGAGAAAAGGTTCCCCCTTGAAAGGTTATTTCAAGGTTTAGAGGTTAAAATGGTTTTTAAACATTAGATTTAAATCTTTCAAGTTTAGAATGGTCTTTAAAGGTTAGAATGGTCTTTTTTTAATGTCTAAATTAGATTTATTAATATGCCAAGTTGGAAAGAACCCAAATACCCGGAAAAACAAACTGTGGCACATCCACACAAGGAAATACTATTCAGCAGTGAAAAGGAATGAACATCTGCATACATGACTGCATAGCTGAAATCTCAAATGCATTTTAATTGCATTTATTGGGGTGACATTGGTAAATAAAATTATATAGATTTCAAGTGTACAACACATCATCTGTATATTGTATTGTGTGTTCACTACCCCAAGTCAGGTCTCCTTCTGTCACTGTTAGAATGGTCGTTAAAGATCGTCTCTTCCAACCACTAAACTGATGTTTAAATTATTTACTTGTACTAAGTAGTGAACCAACTATGTTTCACCTTTACTTAATCACCTTGAGCCACAGATTTTCATTTAGAACACCTACTGTGTGCCAGCAACTCTGCTATCACTGAAGCAGCGGTGCTGCACAAGACAGACAAGGTCACTGTCCTCCTGGAACTTAGTTGATGTAAATATATTGTTTCAGGAGTGAACAGTCCAATACAAAGTGGAAGGGACTGTCACCTCATTCACTTCTACCAGCTCATGCTCATGGCAGAGCAAAAGTGCTGGGCGTACGTGTACTTCCTTGACTCTCCTCCCAGCGGTTTGGTAGAGCCGGAGTCCCCTCCTTCCCTGTCTGTTCTTTACAGTGTTGAGTTTTTAGAGCCAATCAAACCAAAATTAGATTTACCTAGAAAGGATCTTTTGATATACAAAAAAAGTAGGATTCGAAAACTAGCAGACTTGACTGAAAAAAAGTGTTTTTAATACAATAATACCCAAGTGCTGTATAAAAACTTTCCTTATGTCCGTTGTTTGTTTTCCTGGCTGGGTGATCATCTTAGCATCTCTCTTACATTTGCTCACTAGGTCCGTCAACTGGAATCCAGCCTTCTTCCCCCCACGCACCAAGCACAGGTAAATGCATCAGGTACTGGGAAGCCCACAGAGCAGGAGAAGTTGAGCTTGAAAAGAGAGTGCGAACAGTTTCAAAAGGAAAGATCTCCTGCGAATAGGAAGGTGAGTTTTTACGCGTTTAACCATGTGTCTACGTTCTGACTGTGATGGGTCCCTAAGTGTGTGTTTCTTCCCCTGCCTGCTTCCAAGGAAATGACTACCGTGGCATATTTTTGTTCTCCCTTATGTCTGTGCTCTTGTAATCTTGCCAAAACAGTATACTTCTTTTTGATTGATGTTTGAAAAGGAGCGATTAACTTTAAGCTTTCATAAAGAAGACAGCTAGTCATCTTTATGAGTATTATAAAGCCTTTATAAGTTAGTAGAGTTGCCGAAACCGGTTTGGCTCAGTGGATAGAGCGTCGGCCTGCGGACTGAGGGGTCCCGGGTTCGATTCCGGTCAAGGGCATGTGCCTGGGTTGCGGGCATATCCCCAGTGGGAGATGTGCAGGAGGCAGCTGATCGATGTTTCTCTCTCATCGATGTTTCTAACTATCTCTCTCCCTTCCTCTCTGTAAAAAAATCAATAAAATATATTTAAATAAATAAATAAATAATAAGTAAGTAAGTTAGTAGAGTATACGTAGCCTGAAAATCAGGAACATTTTAAGGTCTGTATGATCTGCTGCCATATCACAAAACGGCACACATTGGTTGTCTTAGTTTCTGAGGGTCAGGAATTCAGACGCAGCTTAGCTGAGTGCTCCTGGCTCAGGGTCTGTCATGAGGTTGCAGTCCAGATATCAGCTGGGGATCCACTTCCAGGTTCATTCACATACCCGTTCAGAGGAGGCTTTTTTTCCTGCTGACTGATTTCCAGAGGCCTCAGCCCCTCACTCCCGGGGCCTTTTCTAAGGATGTGGCAGTGAGTGATATGAGAGAGGGAGATCCAAAAAAACACCAGCACAGAAGCTGTAGTACCTTTTATAAGCTAATCCCAGAAATGATACACACCGTTAGTTCTGCTCTATTCTATTGGTCACACAGACTAACCCTGGTAGAGTAAGGGAGGGGATGATGCAAGGGTGTGCAGACCAGGAAGGAGGTGATCCTAGGGGACCATCTTGGAGGCTGGCTCCACCGTGGTTAAACCTTTGTAACACAGTTCGGTTCCTTGTTCCACGAAGTTAAGAGTTCTTTCTGGACCATTGTTACTCTGGGAGTTCTTATTGTTACATGTTTTTTCTTTCTTTTCCTGAACTAAGACTCAAGAGTTTTCACTGTTACCTTCCTTTTCTGAAACATATGGTTTGTTTAAAATCTGATGAGAATAATGATCATTTACTTAGTTACAAAAGTGCGCTCTAGAACTGTGCACCTGAAACTTGCATAATTTTGTTAATCAATGTCACCCCAATAAATTCAACAAAAAGGAGGGGGGAAAGAAGGCAGGTTGATTCTGTTAAAAAAAATTTTTTAATTCATAATTTTTTTTTTAAGTTTGTGAAAGTTATGATGAGCATTGGCAGTAAGAACACTGCTCTAAAGCTGAAATGCCATTTAATTTTAGGTACATTCAAGTAAACTTTTCCGGGAAAGACAGTGGGTTTCATTCAGCTTCTCACTAAGGGAAAAGTCTAATGATAAGTTTTAACATAAGAAATTTAACTGTACCTTGAGAGATTACACTCTGTTTAACAATTCTCACTACTCTCTTCATCTCTTTTGATAGAAGCAAAAGTCAACATCATAGAATATTGTCAGATATGTTGCACTTAGCAGTATTCAGAATCACAGTGTTTGCTAATTAGATTCTTCCTATAACAAAAAGAATTCCAGAAATGGATACTCATAAAGTCTTTAAATTTCATCTTTAAAATTGAGAAAGTAGTTATAAGAATCAGGTTTTATGTAAACCCAGTTTTAAATCTTTAAACTTTGCCATAAAATGGATCTACTACAGATCCATAGTAGAGAATCATAAAATGGATTTAGTGACACAGCATTTTTTATTAATAAGCTATTCTACAAAATGTCAGTACATGGTAGGATAAGTACTATTTCTGAAAGTTGTCTTTCAGTGGTAAGTACTTATAACTAATTATGCAGGTACACATACTCGTGGGTGTGCGTGTGTTGTCTGGGTTGCAAGGTAAAATGTATTTTATACAGTGAGTGGCACTGACGTTTGAAAGACTACTTCCTTAAGGAATCTGCTCTACATAAGGAGTGGTGATTAAAACTAGATTACTTAAATGTAATACATGCACTGAATTATACTGTTTGCTTTCCTTCAAGGAATGAATTCAGCTTTCTTCCAAGAGCTGAGATTTCTGACGCGCATAAACTTGTCAAAATAAAGTAGAGCAACTCAGATGGGTTTGTTTTGTTTTGTTTTTTTAAAGGGAATTTTTTGTTTTTTAACAGGTCAGTCAAATGAATTCCCTTGAACGAGAATTAGAAACAATTCATTTGGAAACTGAAGGCCTGAGAAAGAAACAAGTAAAACTGGATGAGCAGCTAATGGAGGTAAGCTTTTACGCAAATGGCCTTAGCTATGAAGAATATTTTAATCCATGAATGAGCCATTTGTTGGAAGAGACTAGCATAGCATTGAATTCGTCTTATGAAAAAGTGAAAATCTAAGTATGTTGCCAACCAAGCTGAATTCTTTGGTCTATCTTGCCAAGTGTGATGGACATTTTAGGTTAATACACAGACATAGGAACTCATACTGCTTTACAGAGGAAGGAACAATGGTGATTATCATAAAACATAAGGACCTCAGCAGGGACTCTGTCCAAAACTATCCAAGAAACCTATGGCTCTCTCACCATTGCTATGGTTGTAATAATTTCCTGATACCGTCCATATTACAGTGTTTTATAGATATGATTGCTCTCTAACAACCTCTTCAGTTAGGAAATCCATGCAGAGATTATGAGAACATTAGCATTTAGAAGTTTAACTTTCAAGTGTTGCCACTGCTCATTACATTAGTAACTAACTTGGGAGAGGTAGAGCTGTTAAATATAAAGATGGATTTGTAAAACTTGTCAGCCTGGACATTGGGTTTCAGTCTACTAGATTGCTTTCTGAATACTGAGAACAGTTAGAGGCTGTAAAACAACTTAGGTACAAATCCTCCTTAATAAGTTATAATTTCATTGAGATACTTTGCTTTAGGTAGATGAAAATATTAATCCAACGTTTAGTGAACTGTAAAATCTCTATAAGGTAGAGAGGCATGAGTAGGAAACGTCTTTTTTGTGCTCTTAAAAAGTACAAATATGTTTAAGCGAGAATTATAGAAAGGGAGAGATGTTTACATAATTTTGTGAAGCTGGGCACATTCAAAGGTAACTTTAAATAGATGCTTGGGTCTTAAATGTGAAATATGGGCAAATATATCACATTGACATTTAAATGACCACTGAGGTTTCTGATTTTATCCACTAATAGATTAGTGAGCTATAAATAGTGAAATTCAAACCATTTTTTCTCTCTCTCTGATAGCAAATAATAAATGTGTTCAAAACCTTGAGCTGTGGGCTGTGTTTAGACATAGATATGCTTTTCTGATGAAATAATTATATACTGTAATCAGTAACATGGTTGAAGCTAAGGCTGGCATAGCCAAGTTGAAAAGTGACAGGGTGTACTTAATCAATACTGGAGCCTCTCCCAGTACTGCCAACAGGCCAGTTCTCTCACCTGCTCTCAGAAGCCCCTTACCTCCCAACCCTATTTTATGTTATTTGCTGTCCTAAGCAATTTTCCCTCACTATTTTTCTCCCTGATCTAATAGTAAATATTTACAAATGGATGAGGGAGTATACTTGGCACTAGAGCCTGAATAAAGAAAAAGCATGAATGTTTTATTGGAACACTGAAAAGAACATCTTATACACTATTGTAACAAAACTTTCTTTAGGAAAATACTAGTAAGACTTCACTATTAACTCTGTATACACATATACAAATTGGATTCTTTAGTAGTTTTATTGAAATATAATCCACACATTACAATTCACCTACTTAAAGTGTACAATTCAATGTGTTTTTCGGTATATTGTTAATTTTTAAACTTGTGATAAATATATACATAAAATTTGCCATTTTCACCATTTTAAAATATACAATTCAGTCGTGTTAATTACATTCATGATGTTCTACAAGCATCACCACCTACTTCCAAATCTTTTTATATCTGTACAGTTTATATACAGAAAAAATGTAACTGTTGGTCCTTTATAAGTTCTTACTGACTAGAGCACATATATCCAGGTATATAATATACCCAATTTGTACTCTTCTTTCTCTTTTTATAACTAATACTTTTCTTCTCTTTATAATTCCTGTAATTTTCTTTTGTTTTTGTTTTGTCTGTGGCTAACCTGTACCTAGAACTCTGTGGTTGGAACTAGCAGAGAAGGGTGCAGTTCTCTGCCTGAGCTAGTGTGTGAAGGTAGAACATTCTCTTTCAATGAATTTCATAGCATGGAGACATCTCATTAAATTCCTTGCACATGTAATCATTTCTACTGACTATAATAGTTAATAAGTACTTCAGGTAAGAGCCAATATTCATTTTCATTTTGCTTTAACTGTGGAATATGTCTGTTTACATTTACATAGGATTTTCCTCAGTATCTAAAACTCAGTGTTTGAAGACATGTGATGAAAACCATCCCAATGATATAAAATCATGGGATTTATAATTCTCCATATACTCCTTTATTCCTGAAAATAAAGTGGTGACTCTTCTGAGTCTATGGCCCACCTTAGACATTTAGATTTAAAGAAATGGATAGTGGCTCTGAAGTTTCATGATAACATGTCCCTGCAGTGGTGTCTTAGAGGCCCTTTTTCCCTTCTTACAAGCCTGGGGGTCCTACTTGAGTTTAGTACTTAGTCATATTTGTTGCATGCCTCCCATCAAGTCCTGTGTGCTGCTGAAATGTGTCGACAGATGTGAACTGGCATGCTTCACTGACCAAATGCAGTTCATTCTCTGCTCCTTCTTCCTCTCCCCACCTTTGATTGGCATGTGATAACACACATCATTTCCTCATTATCTTGAACAAATACTTCTATTCCATGTACTTCAATTCCCAGATGTTCTGGGATATCTCCTTATACCCTAGAATTGCTTGTCTCACTGTGCTATTTAAGAGTATAGCATTGACAAGCTAGGCTAGGTTAAAATAATTGTAGATGCGAGATTCTTTGAAAAACATATTGCTAACTTGAAAAACACATCGCCATTGAATGTTTGCTTTTAAGAATCTTTATGAATGGTAAGTAAAATAGCAATCCCTAAAGCATAACCACTTTCTCCCCTTTGCCTGCTCCAACCCTGGTGGTGGATGTTGTTTCTTAAAGAGGGATAAGTAAAAAGTTCCAGTGTAAGTAAAAAAATGAGCTAGGATTCAGACATTATGGACACCATGTACCTCATACCCTTACTGTCACTCAAGAGTGAGGAAGAACAATTTTAAGTCTAAAACTTTTAAGAAGGCCTGATTTATTTTTTTAATTTATCTTTATTGTTGAAAGTATTACATATGTCCTCCTTTTTCCCCCATTGACCCCCTCCACATGGTACCCCCTCCCCCAGGCCTTCACCATACTGTTATCTGTGTCCATGGGTTATGCCTATTATCTCCTAAGCAAAATGATTCTTCCCATTTACTTCTTACTCAGACTCATGCATTATCCTGATTTACAAGTTAGTGGGTCAGGCTTCATGCTCTCTGCTTAACACCTTGAAGGGCAGCTCTGTGAGGGAAGGCACTGTTGCTGACCAGGGCTTTGCCCTTCTCCAGATGCAGCACCTGAAGTCCACTGTGATGCTTAGCCCATCCCCTCACGCATTGGATCTGCAGCTTCTCCAGCAGCAAGCCTGCCCGATGGTGCCCAGGGAGCAGTTTCTGCAGCTTCAACACCAGCTGCTGCAGGCAGAAAGGATAAACCAGCGCCTGCAGGAGGAACCTGAAAACAGAACCTCTGAAACCAACACACCACAGGTATGAGGCTTTTCCCCTTCCTTAGAAGCTCAGATCACCTCATTTAATTTTACCTGTTTATTGGAAGTTATACCCGTTGAAAGGTGGAGATCAAGAATGTCAATCTGTGGGAGATTAACCTTGCCTGTATTACAGACCCACTGAAGGGCAGTGCCTTTTTGTTTTGTTTTCTTCAGGGCTGCTTGTGAGCGCTCAGCTCCTCAGCTGGGGAATTAAGTGTTCTGAGTCTCGTTTGCACATTCATAATTGATGAAGTATCAGGATCACTTGCACATAGTGAACAATTGACCTAATATTCTTCTCTGATGCCAAAATATTACAGAATTCAAGTGCAACTCTAGGAGACGCATTACTAACAGAGCTTCCTGGGTTTTCTTGGTCAGAGGGGTGCAGCCTGCTGGTTCCGTGGAATTCACAGCTGGGGACTTCTCACAACTAACAAAGCTGAATGTGCAGCCAGTGACTCTTTAGATGACATAGTTCACTTAACTTAGAGTTTTTCCAGCTACACTATATAAAAAACTATTTTTAAGACAGTAAAGATCTTCCCCTTCCCTTTCAATTAGCATTATCCCAGCTCACCACCAGGCACAGTGTTATATCACCTAGATTTTCAAATAGTTAGTTCTCTTCCTGTATAATCACCCCTTTCCAGAAGTCTCTTAACTCTTTGGTCTTGCACATTTAGTTTATTAAGAATTAGAAATAAAATTTAAAACACTCAGTTTATAGAATTCTAAAGTAATTCTTTCTGGTTTGGATGCTTTTCTGCTTTCAAATACTTTGCTTCTCAGTTAACATTTGATAAGGAGTTTCCCAACTCTTTTTCCGTAATCCCCTCAAAGTGGCTTTGCACAGTCACATTAACACGATAATTATACATTAGAGCAGTTGTCTTTTCTTCTCCGAATATATATCTATGCTTTGTCATGATGTACTTCTGTCATCTATTCTTGCCAACAAAACCGTAACAAATTTTTTTCTTTTGTGCTTTAAAATCCATGTTTTTATACTACACTCCACTCCAATTAAATATTAAAATTAAACTCTTGAATAAAAATTGTAATGGTGAGGTGTTAGATGCTTTAACTCTTCATTACAGAGTTGAATTATAAAATCTTGACCTCAGATTTACTGTACATTTCAAACCAATGATTAGGCTAAGACTCTGCTCACTGCTTTCTCAGACACAGCATTTCCAAAGCATGCTCTTCCCGACCCACCCACCAAGGTTTAAAAATAAATATCCCATTACTCCAATTACTTCAGGATTAGGTAGACAAAAAATGTTACAATTTTTATACTAAAAAAAAAATCTCTCCAGCTAGACAGCTGGGTGGACTGCTTATTGCTCTCACTAGAATGCTACTACTGGTTCTCCTGCTTCTGTAACGGAGCGGGCACTAATTTTAAGAATATTATTAGAACCTGCATGTTGTCTCTGGTGCATGGAGTGATGCGATTTCTTCTCTCTTTGTGTTGCTTTGCTTGCCTATGTGGTGTTAATGTGTGTGCTTTTAAAAACTGTTTGCATTATAAATGTGTGAATTTAGATTCCCCCCAAAAAAACATATTCTGGACATCAGGGTGAAGTGTACCACTTGCCTTCTTTCCCTAGGCCTTGCTACCGGAGCAGCGCGCAGTGCATGCAGATTCCTGCAGAAGGATTGGGCACCTGTGAAAACTGGGCTGCTATTGATGGCATTTCTTACCATGGCAGACACTCAAATGCACACACCCACACACCACACATACCACACAAACACAGAGGCATAAGCTGAGGAATGTTTTGGAATCAAGTGCTCTTTTAAATTATTATTATTATTATTATTATTATTATTATTATTATGCCTTTGCAGTATTCTGTCTCTTATTTATTTATGTAGAAATGACAAATTTTGTGAATCAAATTCACAGATTTCAGCTTTGTTACAAATCATTTTATTTATACCATTTAAAGAGTGGATTTGAGATTCTTTTGAAAGGATGTGTTCTATATATTTTCTCATTCTATATGTTGTAACTATTTTTAATAAAAGGTACTACTTTTATATATGGAATTTGAAGAAAAACAGGGTTTATTTATACTGTTTTGTATAAGATGTACAGTACTTTTCTGACAGGAAAAAGGAACATTTTGATGAAACAATAAAATGAATTTTAAATATGACTGCCTTTGTTTTTCCTCTTTCCCCATTCTTTTGCCCATGCTCCATGTTCTTTGAATTAATTAACTGTTGTTTTCTGTTTGTTTAGTTTAGTAATTTTGAAGGCAAATGGAAATCAGGCACTTTCTATTTTTAGTTTGAATTTTTAAAAAGCTATTATATCTTAAAGTATAGGATTTTTTTTAAAAGCTGGATGCTCTTAAAGTCTGATTTCTTAAAATTTACTTTCTACATTATGCTTTTGTCTACTATGATTTTTATCTTCAAATCAATAACATGGTTTAGTTGTTCCTTTTATTTTTGAAGAGATGCTCTTAATTAATAACCAAACAAATGTTGGCTTTCAACTCATGTTTGGTCATTCTGCGTGCTTTTTAAAGGATGCCTTTTTGAGAATATTTTTAAAGGCTGGTTATGCCATCAGCCACTAACACCTGCTTAACATTTGAAGAACCTTTTAAAATCTGAAACTCCTTATGTGAACATTTTGGAGGACTGTGGGGAGGGGCAGTCAACTGTACTCTAAATCTCTCTCCAGAGCCCACATATTTCTTGATCTGTCACTGTTGCATGAGGAGAGAAGCCAGGGCTCTTTTGCTGCCCTATTTTATCTAGGAGTTGTTTGTGGGGAGAAGATCCTTAATTTTAAATCTGTTCAGATGATAAACCCACCCTCCAATCCAGATGTTAGCTTCACATTGACAAGTCAAACTGGAAACAGATGAGTAGAATAAGTGGGAAGAGGCTGATTATCACTAACCTCCCCAGTAATCAGCCATTTCGAAGGAAAAACAGACATGCATATTGCAAGCCGATTTGGAGATGTTAGACAACCCTGAATACACTCAGTTTTTGTTTTGTTGTTAAGAGGCCCGCAGTATTGCAAAGACCCAAATCACAGATGGAAGGTTAATATCCATCTTTTAATTTACTTTTGATCCCTATTTTACAAAAAGTGCACACAAGTATTAAATTATGGGTTTTAAGAATTTTGCTTTATCTCAGGGGAAGATGGTAACACAGGTAAGATTCTTTTTTTATCTTTGATTCTTTCTCTGGTAGGATTAGTTTTCTAACATGCACAACCCATGCAGTGTTCAGAACTCCCATTTCATAAGAAATCCACCCTTCCTGTTACAGAGGCAAACAGTTGCTCTCCTTTCTCTAGACATCTTATGGGGAAAATAGACTACTAATGTTTTCATTTCAGTGTGGCATGATTTTCAAATGATAATACTTTTTTCCCCCCTGCAGGAAAACCAGGAACAACTGGTAACTGCCATGGAGGAACGAATGATGGGAGTTGAACAGAAATTGAAATTGGTGAAAAGGCTTCTTCAGGAGAAAGTGAATCAGCTCAAAGAACAAGTGAGCCTACCAGGTCATCTCTACCCGCCCACTTTACATTCCACTTGTAACTCCAGTTTTACATCCCTTTATTGCCATTAACTTAACTGTTGTCTAACAAAGGCAAATTCTACTATGAATGTATATAAGAATTGAGGATTCACATTCCCCTATATCCCTTCAAAAATATGAATTCTGTATTCCACGTTTCTTTTTTCCAAAGCTCTTTTAAGGCCTATGTTTGTCCACAATTTTTAAAATGTGTATTTGCTAACAGTGACTCACAGATTTTATTTTTTTTTACCCAAGACAGGAAGTATTCCTACTTAAATAAACAGAAAATATATATTGTTAAAAAATTGGAGGATAATATATAGAACTTTAGCTTTCCTGTTTGCAACAGCCAGGACAACCTCAAAAAATACCTTATGCTTATAACCAGACTCAAAAGGCTATGCTTTGAATTAGAATGCAGACCCTGAACTCCAAGATCACCAAGCAGCCTGAACCTTTTCACCTTCTGGTGGCAGGTATGGCCTCTGTGTTTAGAAATTACATGTACATCCACTGAAGAGACATGCAACAAGGACTAGTTTCTAGGAAAGTTTGAGATGAACTGGTAGGGGTTAACCAAAAAATGTTCGTTAGGCAGGAGAAAGTTGCCCAACATTGTTTTCTGGATACATAACATTAGGAAGAATAATGCCAAGAGAGGGTCTTAATGCAGAGGTAGACAGGAGCTTTCCTTTGTCCTTTATCTTAACACACAGAATGAAAAGAAAAAGTCCTGTAAAATAAGCATTTATTGATTCAACCCTTTAATTAATTTATTCAATACATAGTTACTATGTGCCAGGTACTGTTCTAAGCACTAGGGATACAGAAGTGAACAAAACAATATCTCTGCCTACATGTAGTGGAGTTCACCTACAAAGTACTGAGCATATGGCCAGTAGTAGTTTCAAAAATAAAGAAAACGGTGTCCACTCTATTTTCAGTAGAAGGGAACACAAAAGGAATACTTGACGCAACCCAGGGAGTTTAAAGAAAGTTTCCTAAAGACCTCAAATCTAGTATTGTGGGTTGAGTAAGATTTTAAGAGGTGAAGAAATGTGGGAAGGGCATTCTAGGCTATGGAAACATCATGGAACTATGACAACATATGGGGTGTGGACATCTGCAAACACTTTGGCATTAATAGTTTGGCACAACACTGTCCAGGGAGAAGCAGGAGAAGAAACTAGAGAGATGGGAGGAGCTGGCAGTAGAGGGCCTTGCATGCTGAGCCCTGGGGTTTGAATGTCATTCTTTAGATGATAAAGAACCATCCAAGTGTCCTTTAATGGTAGGGAGAGTGGGAAAAAAATTGTATTAGAACAGTTCAATAGAGAGTAGGTTACGATGTTACACTCGCCAGTCATCTAGCTTCTGGGCTTCATCCTTGCCCTATGAAATGTTAATAAATTAATTAGTCACTTGTTAGTCCCTTCAGCCTTTATACTTTTAGATGTCCTGCTTGAAATTGGGTATAAATGAGGAGTTAAAGGTGTAATGAGGGAAGATGGATTAGAAAATGTTAACAGAAGCAATAATAAAATTATCCCAAGGCTGCTGACAAGTTTTCCACCCTAACCTAGACTATATGTCCTAACCATAATTATTAGAATCTATCTTCTGGACAAGGCTCTATGCAAGAGAGGAGGAGTTAAGGAAAATCTTATCTCTTTGTTATAACGCATGAGCCACATTTTAAAATAATCAGTAGGTTGTAGTTATGAATGGGAAGCTCAAGCATCTACTGTTAAGAACAGGATTAAACACAGTTCACACCCTAAAACTCAGAAATGTTAAGTTATAAATTATAATATTTTTAGAGAATAAATATTACCCAATTTATTTAGGTGGAAAACACTTTCATTTTTTACCCTCAAATATCAATTTGTTCTTTTTATTAGTGACTTCTACAAACATATTATGCAAAGTAACAGCTTGACATAAGTGGATTTGCTCCACTTGTACCTCTGATGCCAGTCTGATATTAAAGCTGTATTGTAAAATAAAAGAAAATAATTGATAGAACCTATTTGCCTTTATAAACAACTGCCCTTATGTCAGACTTTAAAAGAATTACAGAAATGGAGTCAAGATGTTTCTGATTCTGTTTCTAGCTCTGCAAGAATACTAAAGCAGATGCAGTGGTGAAGGATTTGTATGTTGAAAATGCCCAGTTGTTGAAAGCTCTGGAAATGACTGAACAGCGACAAAAAACAGCCGAGAAGAAAAATTACCTCCTAGAAGAGAAGATTGCCAGCCTCAGCAATTTAGTCAGGAATCTGACACCAGCACCATTGATTTCTACCCCTCCCTTGAGGTCATAGCAAAGCCAAAGGATACATTCATGTTTGTGCACTTTACTGAAATGGATGGAACATTTCAGTAGGTTCTCTCAACCTTTTTTTCTTTTTTTTAATATAAAAAACCTTGAATGGCTTCAAGTTAAGCCTAACCTAAAACTGTCAGCAACAAAATTGGAGTTTCCATTCATTGTAATGGGTTTTTCAAAATAGACTTTAATGGGAGTTGCAAACAAATATTCACATTTCACTCTTTTGAAGTATTCTCAAGTCTTGAATTTTTAAATATTTTAGGAGCCACTAAGAAGGTAGATATTAACAACAATTCAAGAACCTTAAATCCCCAGTTTTGAATGAGTTTTTTAGAATAATTATTAAATTCCAGATATTTTAAGTTTGAGATCTAATTAATTTTGTTGTTTTGATCTTTATTTTAAGCCAAATATATGCCTTCTTAAGGCATATATTTGGCTTAAAATATGGGAAAGTCATTCTGTTTCTAATAGTTTCATTCTTTGAATTAATTGGTAGACTTTCTGCTTGCTAACAGCAACTGGGCTCAATAACCACTGAAGTCAAAAATGCCAGAGTTCATAGAGCTCTATCTTCTACCACCTATGACAGTATTATCACTCTTGGTGTATTATAGATATAAAACTGATTTACTCAACTGCACTGTTAACTAATGTAACTTTACTTTCCTTAAACAGTCTTTTTTCCCCTTTTTATAAGCTTCATTTGGAAGCTAGTCCCCTAAAAAAAAAAAAAAAAAAATGGATAAGGCCACATCCTTAAAGCATTTGAACTATAGGGAAGGCACTGGACAACCACTTTGGAGAACAGCTATTTGAAAGAAAGATAAGCACACCACGTGGGTTTCAATCTCCCCAAAGTCTTAGAATTCATGAAATTACCTATGGGGTTGCCTTAAGAACTCAGGGAATAATACTTTAAACTGTATTTCTGACATAACATAGGGCCTCTTTAAGAATTTAAAATGTAAATATCACGTGAGCATATTTATTTGTCTTATATCAAGAGCCATAGTGGGATTTTTATTTCTATACTTTTAGTGAATATAATCTGGGGGGGAAAGGCCTTGGTTTTAATTTATAGAGTAGTTATTATTATTATTTCTTGTTTGTTTAAATAGTTAAATATTTCCACACTTCTTCCTCCTCTACACCTCAAATCTGATAAGAATTTCTTACTGTGATAAGCATTGGCATACCATCTGAGGTAAAGAAGTGCCAAATAGGATTTCCCATTCAGCCTGAAGACCAGAACTTTGTAGAACAGTAAACATTGTAGACTGGATAACTTTTTGCCCCCCAAGTAAATCTATGTTGTAGCCAACATCAGCCAGCAGTTGATGGAAGACTTTATTAGCTGTAGAACACTAACAAAGCTCATCACAACCACCTATTTGTTTTTGTGGAAGAGCAATTAGATAAGAAATATTCACTTGGATGTATCCCAGGAAAACCAAACCCATTGATTTACAAGAGGTATAACAGCAAAAGCAGACACTGCTTTATGGGCAGGAACAAAAGATGAAGCAAACTGCCTAAGAAGTCATATGTTAGAAACTCAGTCACCACACAACAATTTGCATCAAGGAACTTTGGAGTTCCTCCAGGCCTAACCATCTACTATTAGTCCTGCCTGCCAACACAGGAGTCCTCACAATAAGAGTCCTGACAAGGCATGGGAGTTCACACTCATGAAGCAAACCTTTGCATTTTTAGACAGCTTTTATCAGAAAATCCTGATTTCCTCCTGGACAAAGAATTTTAATCCTTCCGTATAATTATACCTCAAAGCATCTGATATCTGCTGTCCCTCATCTTTCTTTTCCAGGGCAAACATTACTAGTAAATGCAACTACTTTTGCCGCATTGAATTTAACAGAATCTTTTTCACTTTTAAAACTGGGGTTAGACCTTGGCTAAGGTCATAAATAAACTAAGTATCTGTGGTATGCTTATGTGATATGCTTCAAGTTACTCAAGGTTATTGCCATCAGAAATGAACACCAAGCATACTTCTCAAATACCTGACATAGCATGCGATCACATGTTGTATTTTAATTTTTACATTATGAAAAGTGTAGGTTAATTTGTTTATTTCTTACAAATCTGTATTTTTATGTATATAAAATGCTTTACAATGAATGTGAATGTGACTTTCTGGAAAGTTTTAGACTACATTTAGGATCCCTTTATCCAAAATCAAAATGTTGCTCCAATGAAAGTATATTTAACCAACATCTAGGTGCTTAATTTCTTACTTTACTGCATTTTTGAAGTTGGAAAAAAAAGATCAACATGAGAAATACATAGCTACCTTAATTAATACATTTGTGCAGCAGTTTATTTTTGTAAAGTAGATTAGAATGGGAATTTAACTGGCAATTTATAGTATAGCTTATGGCTTTTTAAAAGACCTTTTAAGGAGATTAAACTGTTAAAATGTTTAGATTTTGCTTTTAAACTTTATAATAGCACTCTTTAAAATCACAAGTTGTATATTATTTTATAGACATTTATAGCTGCTTGTTTGTTAAAAGCACTTTTTCTTGACTTCCTAAGAACAGTTATTTAAATTAAGTCCTAGATCAGTGGTTCTCAACCTTGGCTGCACATTAGAATCACCTGGGAATCTTTAAAATCCTGAGGCCCAGAAATCGGGATTTTAAAAAGATTCCCAGGTGATTCTAATGTGCAGCCATGGTTGAGAACCACTGTCCTAGATGATGGGATCTTCATTTCAAGAAAAGAAAATCAGGTTTGCCTTAGTGATAAAACACATTGTACTAAGAGGAGGGTAGGAAAACCTGTGTTCTGTTTCACACTCTTCTGCTTTTTAGAAGCCTGAGCTCTTAAGTTGAATTTGTGAAGGAAGAAAAGTAGAAGGGGAAGGAAGGATAGAACCACCACAGTATTTTATTTATTTTTCTAAAATTCTTAATAAACTCAGATTTTAAAAACTATTTTAAATGCCAGTCCTCCCCAGAAGCATCAAATGCATTGATTATATATTTCATCTTAAGCATATTTTACATAAGTAGATCACCAACTCATACACTTTAAAGGTATCGGATGAACTGTTACAGGTCTAGTATTTCAATAATGTACCAATACCCAGGGCATGTATTATTATGAGGAACGTTTTTTTAAAAGAATGAATAAGACTTTATGGCAGATTTTAACATGTTGGAATGAATTTATTTTTTTGTGATTTCTTTCTTTTTTTCTGAGTGAAGGAAAAAGAAAGGTGTTGCTACTGTCAGCATTTAAAGGTATTCCCATCAAGGGAAGACTCAGTGCTTTGTAATAAATAGTATTAAGCAAGTCTGGTTTTGAACGGGTTACCTGGAATGACCATTGGAATGATATAATTATACAAGTAAACCAAAAACCAAGTCAAGGCCTAATAACCAAAACATTCCATATTTAAAACTTATTCATTATATCATGTTTGAACCTATTTGAACATCTCAGTCTCATAAAATAGTTTTGGTTTTATGGCATGTAAAGCTGTTTAATAATAAATCCAAGTTAGCTTTTTGTTTCTCAGTTTTTCTGAGAGATATGTTAAATTTATTCTTATGGGAAGACATCACTGCATGATTTAAGGAACATTGATTGGTTTTGTGAAGGAAAACCTGAGTTCATCTAAAGCCATCTCTAGGATTCTTCTCAGATAAAGGTTAATGTGTATATCAACCTTGTATATTTCAGCTTAGCCATTCTATCTTACAACATTTTTAATGTGAGCTTAAAATGTAAATAAATAATTTTTAAACATGGCTTTCGTTTTTTATATACCCTGAACTTTTACAAACAGTTTTCAGTGTACTTATCATTGGTATTTAGAGTGAAAACATGCAAATATTGCACTAAAAATTCTGCAAATGCAGAATCTGAGTCTCTACTCCAGATCTAATAAACAGAGTATGCATTTTATAAAGATCCCCAAATGATTCGTATGTGATTGAGAGTACTACATTTCTGTTACAAAATTGGTAAGTGGCACTGGTCAGTTTGGGTCTCTGTCCCTCTTTTGGTTCATAATTTACTTCTAAAATCTTGACTTGCCCAGCTAGCATGGCTCAGTGGTTGAGCATCTACTTATGAACCAGGTCATGGTTCAATTCCTGGTTCGATGCCTGAATTTCAGGCTCAATCCCCAGTGAGGAGCCATCCATGCAAGAAGCAGCTCATCAATGATTCTCATCATTGATGTTTCTATCTCCCTCTCCCTCTCCTTTGCTCTCTCTGAAATCAGTAATAAAATTTTAAAAAAAAGAAGATCCTGAACTCATCTGTTACAGACACACCCACTCTATAACTACATATGAAACAATTCCTTCTGAAAAAGACCTGAAAACTAACTGGAAGCTCCTTCACAATAAATGGTAAAAGGGCCACTTCAAGATGAGTAGGAGAACCCTGGTTGGAAAGCTCAGTTGGTTGAATCCAAAATGCCAGAGTTGTGGGTTTGATTCCCAGTCAGGGCACATAAAAGAATCAACGAATGAATGCATAAATAAAATGGAAAAATAAATCAATGTTTCTCTTTAAAATCAATCAAAAAAATTTTTTTAAAAAAAAACCTAAGAGCAGCAAGAGAAAAACATCTTGTTGGTACAAGGGAAACCCTAGAGCAGATTTTTCAGAAGAAACTGCAGGCCAGGACTGGCACAATATATTCAAAGTGCTAGGGGGAAAAAAAAGCTTCCAACCAAGAATACTCTACCAGCAATGTTATCATTCAGAATTGAAGGATACTTTTCCAGACAAGCAAAAGCTAAAGGAATTCATTACCACCAAACTAGCCTTACACCCAACTAATGTGGCTCAGTGGTTGAGCATCAACACATGAACCAGGAGGTTAGCAGTTCAATTCCCAAACAGGGCACATGCCTGGGTTATGGGCTTCATCCCCAGTAGAGGGCGTGCAGGAGGTAGCAGATTGATTTTTCTCTCTCATCAATGTTTCTATCCTTCCCCCTCTCTCTAAAATCAAAAACATTTAAAAACAATAAACTGGCCTTACAAGAAATGTTAAATTAACTTCTTTAAGCTGAGAATAAAGCGCATTAATTAGTAACAAGAAAACGTCTGAGTATAAATCTCACTGATAGAGGTAAATATATAGTAAAGGTGGTGGATTAATCATATATCCTATATAATAAAGAGGTAATATGCAAATTGACCATCATGCCTTTGCACAAGATGGCTGGCAGGGGAGGGTAGTTGTGGGCGATCAGGCCAGCAGGGGAGGGCAGTTAGGGGTGACCAGGCCAGCAAGGAAGGGCAGTTGTGGGTGATTAGGCAGCAGGGTGGGACAGTTAGGGGTGACCGGGCTAGCAGGGGAGGGCAGTTGGGGGTGATCAGGCCAGCAGGGGAGTGGTTAGGGGGTGATCAGGCTGGCAGGCAGAAGCGGTTATGGGAAATCAGGCAGGCAAGCAGGCGAGCGGTTGGGAGCCAACAGTCCTGGATTGTGAGAGGGACATCCCCTGAGGGGTCCCAGATTGGAGAGGGTGCAGGCTGGGCTGAGGGACACCCTTCCCCAGTGCACGAACTTTGTGCACTGGGCCTCTAGTCCTATCTAATAAAAGAGAAACATGGTAATTAGCCGTACGTCTGCTACCCTTCCCATTGGCTAATCAGGGTGATATGCAAATTAACTGCCAGCCAAGATGGCGGCCGACAGCCAGGCAGCTTAAAGCAAACATGAGGCTTCCTTGCTTCAGTGACGGAGGACTCCAACGTTCCCCGCCTGCTGCTGCCGGCCTCTGAGCTGCAACTCTAAGCAACTATGTTACAAATATAGAAGCTAAACAAAACCCCAGAAACCTGCTTTAGTCGGCCAGGGCTTCAGCCAGCAGGATCCCAACATTGTTTCAAATACAGAAGGTAAACAAAGGCTAGAAACCTGCTTTCGGCAGCGGAGGCCTAAGAGCTGGAGCCAAGCCTCAGAGCTAAAGCTGGCCCAGAAAAAAAGAAAAAAAAGGAGCGGTTGGGAGCTTCAGTCACCTGCCAGCCTGAAAACAGCCCTCAGCTCCTCACCCAGACTGGCCAGGCACCCCAGTGGGGACCCCCACCCTGAAGGGTGTGTGACCAGCTGCAAACAGCCATCATCCCCTCATCCAGGCTGCCCAGGCACCCCAGTGGGGACCCTCACCCTGATCCAGGACACCCTTCAGGGCTAATCAGCCAGCCCCCACCCATGCACCAGGCCTCTATTCTATATAGTAAAAGGGTAATATGCCTGCCAGCACTGGGATCAGCGGAGCCGTGAGGCCTCCCGGCACCAGGATCAGCGTAATGGGGCAGTGCCCAAACCCCCTGATCGCCCTGCGGCTCTGTGTGTGACGGGGGCGGGGCCACAACCTCCCTATCCGCCCTGCCCTGTTCGTGACAGGGGAAGGTGCCCCAACCCCCTGATCAGCCCTGCTCTGTGCCTGATAGGGGGGAGCTCCCCAACCCCCTGATCGCCCTGCGGCTCTGTGTGTGACAGGGGGCGGCGCCCCAACCCCCACCCCACGGGCCCTGCTCTGTGTGTGATGGGGTGGCGCCACAACCTCCCCATCGACTCTGCCTTGAGTGTGACAGGGGGCGGTGCCCCCACCCCCCAATCGGCCCTACCCTAGGCATGACTGAGGGTGGCATCGCAACCTCCCAATCCGCCCTGCTCTGTGCATGACAGGGGGCGGCGCCCCAACTCCCCAATCAGCCCTGCTCTGAGCCCAACCAGGGGCTGCACCTAGGGATTGGGCCTGCCCTCTGCCACCCGGGAGCAGGCCTAAGCCAGCAGGTGGTTATCTCCCAAGGGTTCCAGACTGCGAGAGGGCACAGGCCGGGCTGAGGGACCCCCCTCCGCCGCCCCCCCGAGTGCACAAATTTTTGTGCACCGGGCCTCTAGTTATAAATAAGCACATGAAAAGAATTATCAAGCCCTAACTGGTTTGGCTCAGTGGATAGAGCGCCGACCTGTGGACTGAAAGTTCCCAGGTTCGATTCTGGTCAAGGGCATGTACCTTGGTTGCGGGCATATCCCCAGTAGGAGGTGTGGAGGGGGCAGCTGATCAATCTTTCTCTCTCATCGATGTTTCCAACTCTCTATCCCTCTCCCTTCCTCTCTGTAAAAAATCAATAAAATATATTTTAAAAAAAGAATTTTCAATATCATTAGTTATTAGGAAAAGGCTCATTAAAACTACAATAAGATAGCACTACATACCTATTGGAATGGCTGAAAGAAATAACCAAACAAGACAAGTGTGGGTGAGAATGGTGAGACTGTAAAAAGGCACAACTACTTTGAAGAACAGTTTGGCACATTCTTAAAAAGTTAAAAACATACTTACAACATTACTCAGTCATTGCTTTCCTATGTATTTAACCAAGAGAAATGAAAGCACATGTTCATACAAAGGCATGTACATGAATGTTTATAGCAGCTTTATTAATAACTACAGGCCTGGTGCATAAAATTTGTGCATGGGGGGAGGGGTCCCTCAGTCAGGCCTGTACCCTCTCCAATCCAGGACCCCTTGGGAGCTGTCTGACTGCCAGTTTAGGCCCTCTTGCAATCTGGGACCACTGGCTCCTAACCGTTCACCTGCCTGATCACCTCTAACCACCTCTGCCTGCCGGCCTGATGCCCCTAACTGCCCTCCCCTGCCGGCCCGATCGCCTCCTAAAGACTCCCCCCTGCCAGCCTGATCACCCCCTAACTGCTCTCCCTTGCTGGCTTGATCGCCCCTAACCACCTCTGCCTCAGCCCCGCCACTGTGGCTTTGTCTGGAAGCATGTCTGGAAGATGTCTGGAAGATGTCTGGTCTAATTAGCATATTACTCTTTTATTAGTTAGATGACCAAAAACAACCCAAATGTCTATCATTAGATGAATGGATAAATAAATTGTGGCGTGTCCACACAATGAATTGCTATTCCAATAAAAAGGAATAAGTTACTGTACATACAACAACATGGATGAATCTCAAAATAATTAGTGTGAGTAAAAGAAACAAGAAATAAAGAGTAACCACTGTATGATTTCATTTATACAAATTTCAAGCACCTGAAAACTAATCTATAGTGACAGAAAACAGACAAAACAGGAGGTTGTGGGAAGGGGCAAAAAGGAGGATAGAAAAGAGGACAAGGGATCTTTTGGAGGTGTTGGACAGGTTAATAATCTTGGTCGTGGTGGTGGTTTCTCAGGTTTTATACATACCAAAACCTTATCACGTTGCATGCTTTAAACATGGCTGGTTTGGCTCAGTGGATAGAGTGTTGGCCTGGGGACTGAAGGGTCCCAGGTTCGGTTCTGGTCAAGGGCATGTACCTTGGTTGCGGGCACATCCCCAGTAGGGAGTGTGCAGGAGGCAGATGATCGATGCTTGTCTCTCATTGATGTTTCTAACTCTTTATCCCTCTCCCTTCCTCTCTGTAAAAAATCAATAAAATATTTTTAAAAATGTGCATTTTACTGTATGTCAATTATACCTCAATAAAGCCATTCCCCCACCCCACCCCCCAAAAAATGAAAGGGTAACCTGATAGAAACTTTCATTAGAACACAGGTGGAAAAGAATGAGGGAGAATGTGTTAATCATGGCCTGTGTTCAGGTATCTGCATATTAATCCATACAGTATGATATTTCTATTTCTTATTATTTTTCCCAATTCTCTCATTTTAGTCACAAAATAACCTAGTGACCTTCCCTTTTCGCATGAGATATAAGGAATTTCTGATTTCTTTACACCTACTATTTGATGCTTTTCTTTTCTTGTTTTTATTCCAAAACACATTGATATGATACTCCACATACCTTAGAGGCCTCAAAGTGGAACTTATGCATTTCTTTTTAAAAAAATCATGTAAAATATTTTTTCTGTGCCTTCTTACTCTACTAAATTTCATCAACATTACTAATATATACTTTTGTGGGTCTATCAGGCTCAGGATATTTGTGGGAGATGAAAAGAGAGGAAGATGACATGTTCTATACCCTAGAAAAGTTTACAGACTACTTATATAAAAAAGAACAGAAAGTAGAGATTAAAGAGAGGTGCATACACTGCTGATGGGAAATTTAGTAATCAAAACCTTGAAACTATTTGCATTAGTTTCCTGCTATAACAAATTATCACAAATTAAAACAACACAAATTCATTACTTACGTTTCCACAGCTTAAAAGTTCACAGTCTCACTGAGCTAAAGTCCAAGTGTCTACAAGACTGGTTACTTCTGGAGACTTTGAGGGGAGAATTTCCTTGACTTTTTCAGCTCCTAGAGCAGTAATGGCGAACCTTTTGAGCTTGGCGTGTCAGCATTTTGAAAAACCCTAGCTTAACTCTGGTGCCGTGTCACATATAGAAATTTTTTGATATTTGCAACCATAGCAAAACAAAGACTTATATTTTTTATATTTGTTT
Source organism: Myotis nattereri (assembly GCF_964212035.1). Classification (NCBI taxonomy): domain Eukaryota; kingdom Metazoa; phylum Chordata; class Mammalia; order Chiroptera; family Vespertilionidae; genus Myotis; species Myotis nattereri. Next base: position 42,303,290 of record NC_138075.1, read on the forward strand.
TATATATTTAAATGCCATTTAACAAAGAAAAATCAACCAAAAAAGTGAGTTCGCATGTCACCTCTGACATGCATGTCATAGGTTCGCCATCACTGTCCTAGAGGCTACCTATGTTCCTTAACTCATGGCTTCTTTCTCACATCACTCCTACTTCTATCATCACATTGCCTATTTCTACTCTTATAAGGACCCTTGTGATTACATGGGGCCCACCTAGAAAACACAACTCATTTCCCCATCTTGAGATCCTTCAGTTAATCACATCTGCAAACTCCCTTTTACCATCCTATCTAATAAAAGAGAAACATGGTAATTAGCGTACCACTGCTACCCTTCCCATTGGCTAACCAGGGTGATATGGAAATTAACTGCCAGCCAATATGGCGGCCGGCAGCCAGGCAGCTTAAACTGAACATGAGGCTTGCTTGCTTCAGTGACGGAGGACTCAAATGTTCCACGCCTGCCTTGCCGGCCTCTGAGCCTGCAGTTTGAAACATTGTAACAAATATAGAAGCTAAACAAAACCCCAGAAACCAGCTTTCAGCTGGCCAGGATCTCAGAGCTGGAGTTAAACATTGTTTCGATTATAGAACCCAAACAAACCAGATACCTGCTTTCAGCAGCTGAAGCCTCAGAGCTGGAGCCAGAGCTAAAGCTGGCCCAGAATAAAAAAAGAAAAAGAAAAAAAGGAGCAGTTGGGAGCTTCAGTCCCAGCCTGAAAAAAGCCCTCAGCCCCTCACCCAGACTGGCCAGGCACCCCAGTGGGGACCCCCACCCTGAAGGATGTGTGACCAGCTGCAAACAGCCATCATCCCCTCATGCAGGCTGGCCATCCACCCTGATCCAGGACACCCTTCAGGGCAAACCAGCCAGCCCCCACCCATGCATCAGGCCTCTATTCTATATAGTAAAAGGGTAATATGCCTCCCAGCACCGGGATCAGCGGAGCCGCGAGGCCTCCCAGCACCGGAATCAGCGTGTCAGGGGGCAGCGCCCAAACCCCCTGATCGCCCTGCGGCTCTGTGTGTGACAGGAGGCGGGGCCACAACCTCCCTATCCGCCCTGCTCTGTTCATGACAGGGGAAGGCGCCCCAACCCCCTGATCAGCCCTGCTCTGTGGGTGACAGGGGGCTGTGCCCCAACTCCCCTATCGGCCCTACTCTGTGAGTGACAGGGGTGAGCTCCTCAACCCCCTGATGGGCCCTGCTCTGTGCATGATAGGGGGCAGCGCCCCAACCCCCTGATGGGCCCTGCTCTGCGCATGATAGGGGGCAGCGCCCCAACCCCCTGATGGGCCCTGCTCTGTGGGTGACGGGGTGGCGCAGCAACCTCCCCATCGACCCTGCCTTGAGTGTGACAGGGGACGGTGCCCCAACCTCCCAATCGGCCCTACCCTAAGCATGACTGAGGGTGGCATCGCAACCTCCCTATCCTCCCTGCTCTGTGCATGACAGGGGGCGGCGCCCCAACTCCCCAATTGGCCCTGCTCTGAGCCCGACCAGGGGCTGCACCTAGGGATTGGGCCTGCCCTCTGCCACCCAGGACCAGGCCTAAGCCACGAGGGGTCCCAGACTGCGAGAGGGCACAGGCCGGGCTGAGGGACCCCCTCCCTCCTCCCCAAGTCCACAAATTTTTGTGCACCGGGCCTCTAGTCTACACTAATAAAAGAGAAACATGCAAATTGGTGTCATGCTACTGTGCCCACCAGCCAATCAGATGAGTATGCAAACTAACCCAACAAAGATGGCGGTTAATTTGCATATGCAGGCGCGGCACAAAGACTGAAGATAATGTAGAAGGAAGCCAAGCACTGCAGAAGAGAGCGAAGCTGCGGAGAAGCAGGCAAGGCGGTGGAGGCGGGAGGAAAGCAAGCGGGGGGGCAGAGGCGGGAGCAAAGCCCCCTCAGCGGGTTTTGCTCCCTTCTCTGCTTCGTTCCGGCCGCAGTAAGCCCTATTCTTGCAGAAATCTTCCTGCAACGGGCCTCTAGTCTCTCTATATAAAAGCCTAATATGCAAATTGTCCCCACAGGAGTTTGACTAGACCAATAGCTTACTATGACGTGTGCTGACCACCGGGGGGGGTGGCGTTAAACAAAGGAAGGCCCCAGCCAGCAGCCAGAAGGAAGGCCCTGGCTGGCATCCAGTAGGCCCCTATCAGCCCTGATCACCTGCCAAACCTAGGGACCCTACCAGTGCACAAATTTCATGCACTGGGCCTCTAGTCTGTATATATAAAAGCCAAGCAACCAGAACAACCAAACGGCCAGAATGACCAGTCACTATGACACACACTGCAGTTGGCCAATCAGCCCGATGCGGGTGGGGCTTGCTGGCCAACCTCCAGCATTCCCTACCCCCAACTGGGCGGACCCCACCTGTGCACATATTCATGCACCGGGCCTACAGTGTTAACATACCTATAGGTTCTGGGAACTAGGAGATGAACATCTTTGGAGTGCTATCATCTAGCCTACCACACTCTTTGACCCAATGATTCTTCTAAGCTTTTAATCTAAAGCAAATATGAGCAGGAATTCAACTATAACGATATTCACCTGAGGAACCAATCATGGACTTGATCCCAGGAGAAGGAATTTCTTTACATCCAAAACAAAAGCTACAGAGATTCTACTTTTTTCTAGCCATGGATCATATTACACTCAGTAGTGTCAGTAGTACAAATATTAGTTATTAATATTACCATTAGAGTTCAACAAAGTTTGGGACTTAGATGAGAGCAGTTTTTACATGAGAGAAATGGAAACAGGTAAGTAAAATAGGCTGAAATTCATTTTTTTTCTCTTACATTTTCAGTTATTGTAATTCCAAATCAGAAATATCATCAATATTGTCACTGGAAATATCAATACTATAATTTAAAATGAGTCCAAGATTTATCAGGATGATCACTTAGTAAGTTATGTAGTGTCTAATCACTGGGGTGTATACCTGAAACTAATATGATAATGTCAACTGTAATTGAAAATTTTTTAAAAATGATTTAAACATTTTTTAAAAAATATATTTTATTGATTTTTTTAAAGAGAGGAAGGGAGAGGGATAGAGAGTCAGAAATATCAATGAGAGAGAAACATCGACCAGCCGCCTCCTGCACACCCTCTACTGGGGATGTGCCTGCAGCCAAGGTACATGCCCTTGACCGGAATCGAACCTGGGACCTTTCAGTCCACAGGCCGACGCTCCATCCACTGAGCCAAACCGGTTACGGCAAAATTTTAAAATAAACTTGAAAAAATACAATTGTCTCCACTACAAGATATAATCAATTCAATTATTTAAATAAATCATGTATGAGATAATTAGGCCCTGGCATGCAAGTCTATACATACTCTAAATCTGGAGGAGACTATTACGGAAATTCTGCACATTAATTTGCTTAGTGGCCCAATAGTAATGTGAGTTTAACAGTGAAGCACATCAGGAAAAAATACAGCATGTGAATGCTACTACTGAGTGACTTGGAGTACAAGTTCCAAACAGAACTTCTCAGTAGAAGTTCTAGGAATTCATAAGCCTCTCATGAATAATAAGGGGGAACATCTGTTATTTGTATGCCTTTTATTCATACTATCCTCTCCTTTTCCTTATCTACTGATTTCTTGGACATTCCCTTCATCCTTTTTTCATGGCTCATGGTTGTTGTTTTTTTACTGTATTACGTGTCTTCTGACATGCTGCCTTCACATTACTTAACTTTCTGAGTTGCATCCCTTCCACCTATACTCCAACTACTGGCTAATGTGGTTGCACCTGGTAATTTACCATTTAAAACGCTTGGAATTCCTTTCTGACCACAACCTCCTGTTCATGCCCTTCCATGTCCTCACTCCACTGAATCTGTTCTTTGTCTACGTTGTTATTCCTAGTTTCTCAGTCCTGATCAGCATGAGATAAACAGCATCACCAGACAAACACAAAGGATCTTAATATTTAATGACCTGCTCAGACCTGCTTTGACTAAAAGCATGATTTGGGTTAAGTTTTAAAGATATTAAACTCTTCAAAGTAAAAAAAAAAAGTTAAAGATGTATTTGATAGGGGAAAACACAAAGCAAAGTCTGATTTCTTTAAAATCTTAATTTCCACAATTGTTTAGGCATTTCTATATTAAAATGTACTTAATGCTTACCACCAGTCCATTTTCAACTGCACCTCCAATCCCAATTTTTAAATTTTGACTCTGGTTTGTTGGATTTCATTCTCAAGCAAGTCTTTTCAGAAGGGCCCACAAGTTTTTCATGTTACTGCCTTTCATTTTTCCTTGAATCTTCAACATTTTTCACCTTCTTAATTTGTTCCAAATTGTACAGATTTCTTAAATTCCATCTTCCCCTAGGTACTTCCTTCTAGAGTCCACTTAAATCCTATTCCAATCAGGACTGATTGAGTTCCAGATGTACAGTTGTGGTACTGAAACTTAAATTTTTATTTTCTTGAGTTAGATTCACTATTTCTTTAATCCCTATTTTCCTTCTTTTGTTTTGTTTGTTCTTTGAATGTAGAAGAGTTTATTTTGTTAGAACTTATCACCAGAGGATTTTTTTTTTCATTGATTTTTAGAGAATGGAAGGGAGGGGGAGAGACAAAGAGAAACATCGATGTGAGAGAGACACACCAACTGATCGTCCCCCGCATGCACCCTGATCAGGGGCTGGGGATCTAGCCTGCAACTGAAGCATGTGCCCTTGACTGGAATCGAACCCGCAACCCTTTGTCTGAGCGCCAACACCATTGAGCAAAACTGGCTAGAGCAGAACTTATCTTCTGACAACTTACTAGGATAGGATATATGGGGAGTATACTCTGAGTTCCTTCATGTCCAAAAATATCTTTATTCTCCCCTTGCTTTTGATTGATATTTTGCATGGGTATGGAATTGTAAAATAAAACTGATTTCCTCTCATTTATTTGAAGGCATTGTTCCATTGTTTTCTAAGAGTTCTCATTGATGATGAAAAACCTGATGCTAGTCTGATTCTCATTCCTTTATAATTGGCCTTTGCTTTCAGTTAAAGGGAAGCTTTTAGGATCTTCCCTTTATCCTTGATGTTCTGAAATTTCACAGTGTCATATTGAGACATGAGTCTTTTTTCATTATTTTTGAGGGGCACTTGAGATACTCTTTCAATTCAAAAATTCCTTCATCTTTGAAAAAAAAAACAACCTTGTATTAATTTTTATGATGTCCTCTCCATTTTCTCTATTATCTCTTTCTGGAACTCATGTTTTCATATGAGACTTATACAGAGACTACTTCTTATTTTTCCTTATATTTCCTGTTTCTGTCTTCTGTTTTCTGGGAGATTTGCTCATCTTTACCTTTTCTTCTGAATATTTTATTTGGCAACCCCTATCTTTAAATTCCAGGAGCTATTTATTGCTCTCTGATTGTTTCTTTTTCATGGCATCCTTTTGTTGATTTATGGGTGCAATATCTTCACACAAATATCTCTTTTGATGGTAATATATGTTGTTGCTTAAAGTATTCCTCTATCTTCTGAATTATTTCTTTTCTTTGAGTCTATTTTTTGTTTATCTGTTGTCTCTCATGTTGCAGTTTTCCCTAAAATCTCCAGTGATCCTTGGTTACACATTTATATTTAATAATAATACATTTACAAAAACAACACCACCACAACAATTGGCCTCCCTGGCTGCATGAAGATCAAACTCTATCATGAATAACACAGTAATTATCTGGGCCAGGAAATTCATGACCAACAGGCTACTTCAGTGGAAACAACTGGTCATTGATGTCCTTCACCCTGGGAAGGCAACAGTTCCCAAGATAGAAATTTGGGGGAAACTAGCCAACACTTATAAGACTACACCAGATATTATCTTTGTGTTTGGATTCTGAACCCATTTTGGTAGTGACAAGACCACTGGTTTTGGCATGATTTATGTTTCCTTGGATAACACAAAGAAAATGAACCCAAACACAGCCTTGCAAGATATGGCCTGTATGAGAAGAAGACCTCGGGAAAACAGAAAGGAATGCAAGAGCAGAATGAAGAGAGTCAGGGGAAGTGCAAAGGCCAATGTTGGTGCTGGCTAAAAGTGAGCTGGAGATTGGACAACAGAAGGAATAAAGATTCTTCAGTGACTTTACCTGTGGTGATTGTGCAGATATTTTATGAGATTATTAAACTTTATAAGAACTTAAAAAAAAACAAAAAACCACTTAGGAGTCTGTGTGAAGGATCAGGGCCCATTGCCTGGCAGACTTCCCTATGAGATGAGTTTGCTGTTTTGTTGCAGCATCTACAAATGTTAGAATGCCAACATCTTTGTTGTAGGGCCATTCGATTTCTTGAGAAAAGGACCCAAATATCCCCTTTCTGTGGGATAGTATCTAGCTGCTGGGAATTCTGGGGGCAGAGGGAGAAGAATGAAGTTTTGACTTTTAATTAATGTCTATTTCAACTCCACATTTCTTTCCTACCTTCTTTAATTAAACCAGATACTTGTGAGCCCCAAGCCTCTCCCAGGTCTTTGCCTGTATGTATGTTCACATGTATTTTAGGTTGCAGCTACTTCTGTCCTGTTTCATCTGTTCTCTTCACTTCCTTCCCATCTCACCTCAATCCCATAACTCTAGTTGAAATTCATTAATGTCATGTTCACTGATGGCCCATATTTTGTTCCCATAATATTTATGGGCTTATTCCCCTTTTATTCTTTCTTTGTCAATTAAGTGGTGTTCTAGGAGGGAAGAGGAGATATTTTTATATGCCGTTCTCCATATAGAACAGGCTATTTCCTTTTTTCCTCCTTAATCCTTTGTATTTTGGTCTAACAACTGCAAGAATTCCATTTAAACAGCTCTCTTGAAAATATTTCAAACAAATGTATTTTTCATTTCCTCCTTCCCCATAAATCATGTTTACCTTGCACCCTAAGGCTAAAAGCTTATTGTCCCAGAGAAAAGGGTCAGTAGAGCCTTCAAGAAAGTAGTCCACAAGATAGAGAAGAGATGATGCAGAGTGAGTTCCCAGAAGTCATGACCTGGAAATAGAGTATTTTGATAGGGAGGATAAATACTGAATAGAGAGAGTAGGTCCCAATTTCCATTTGGGACTGTTGAAGATCATCTTTGCAGGTGTCCTTTGTGTCAGCATGGAGTGGCCACAGCAAGAGAGAAATAATGGCATCACCCATTGGCAGATGAAGTAGACATGGTGTTTCTGAGGATCCCTTGGCTTCCATGTGTTGTAGAAAGGGATGCAGATGTTTCCACATTAGATAAACATCAGTAGATACTCCATAATGAGAACCCTCAGTAAATTTTTACTGATTCTCAAAAAAAAAAAAAAAATCTTACTATTAGCCAAGTGAAAATTGGTAATTGCAAAGATTAGTTAAACATAAAGTTGAAAATAGCTAAAGGTAGGGCCTAATTTTGGAAGAAATATGTCAGTTTCTAGGGCTAGAGAGGCAATGACACAGAAAGGCCCATAAGGACAGCCGATTGAAGTCAAAGGATAGCATTGCAAAGAATAAAAGATTAATTTTGGCTAGCTGTCAAGGTTTCAGAGGACCTCTAAATCCAGGTAATAACAATATACAGGAATAAGAGCTGAGCTTAGGGACACCAAATTTCTCAGCTTGACTCCTTCTGATCAGACTTGTGGTACTAATTCTCTGTATTAGTTGGGGGACAATTTAGTTGCTAATATTCAGCATTTATATTTTCAGAGCTATGTACATATCACAAATCCTTATCCTTCATAGAAAATAGCTAAAGCTTCTGCCTAAAAGTGTACTCAGGAATGTATCCTCCCAGATTTTAAAAGCAAAACTTTGGGGGCTTGAAAACCCCTAGCGTAATTATTGTTTCCTTCTGAGACAGATTAAGTTTATCTTGTTACAAGATCAAAAATAGTGGGTTGGAGAGTAGAAGTTCCTCTCTTTTTATTTATTTATTTTTTGAAGAAGCTCCATATGGAGGGCTTATTTCCATTTGGTTCTTTCTTGGACAACCCTTTATTAGCTAATTCACCCTTTAAAATTTTACATGATTCTAGCATGAGAAAGTAAAAATAGCATAAGAACCTTGTCTATCTTTGAAAGAAGCAATCAGATATGAAATTTTATTTTATGGTAATGATGATATGCTAACAGTTCCTTTAGTGGCTTTTTTTTTTAAATCCTCACCCAAGGATATGTTTTTATTGAGAGAGAGAGAGAAAGAGAGAGAGAGAGAGAGAGATCATTTAGTTGCCCCCTGCAACCTTTTGGTATATGGATGATGGTCCAACCAACTAAGCTACCCGGCCTGGGCAGCAGCTTTTATTTATTTATTTATTTTTATACTTTAAAAAATTTGATTTCAGAAAGGAAGAGAGAGAGAGCTAGAAACAGCAATAATGAGAATCATTGATCATCTGCCTCCTGCATGCCCCCTAATGGGGATCCAGCAGGTAATCCTGGCATGTACCCTGACCAGGAATGAACCATGGCCTCCTGGTTCACAGGTCAACACTCAACCACTGAGCCCACTCGCCCAGGCAGGGCAGCAGCTTTTAAATAAAAATATAACAATAAAGATAAATATTTTTAAAGAAGGGAATCACCTATATGCCTATTGTACTACTTGGGTAACTTTTTTATTTTTGTGTTTTTTCTTCTGTGTGGCACAAAACTGTAGGGCTGAAAAACACTTTGGAATTCAAACCAGTCCAATTTCTTCATTTTCATACGAGGAAACTAAAACCCAGAGAGTTATGAGGTTAGCCCAGAATAATACCTTATTGCCTCCTTTAAAAGAATTTTTAATGTTAAATTTTTAAAAATCATTGTTGATAAGATAGTCGATTTTCTCCATGGAGAATGCAACTGCAAGGGGAAAACAGTCTCTATTATGTAATACTAGAGGCCTGGCACATGAAATCATGCACGGGTAGGGTCCGTAGGCCTGGCCTGTGATCAGGGGCAATCTTCCCTGGCTGCTGGCAGCTGGCCCTGCCCCTCACTGCCACTGCCACCGGTCACCCTCTGTGTGTGGGGCGACTGGTGGGGTGATCAGGGCCCCAGCACCACCTGCATCCGCTGCCACCCACCCCCGGTTCCCCATTCCCCATCTGGTGATCAGAGCCTGCGGGGTGAGGGGGTGTGGGAGGGTGTGTGGGGGGCGGCTGTGGGGGGGGGCATGGGGAGGGACCCAAGAGGTTGGCCTCGGGGCCAGGGACAGCTCTTGCGTTGAGCATCTTCCCCCTGGTTGTCAGTGCATGTCATAGCCGACTGGTCATTCCACCGTCCGGTCAGTTTGCATATTACGCTTTTATATAAATATATCCTTCTCAAGAGCAATGTCTGAAGAATTATAGCTGCAAAATCTGGATTCCTAAAAACTCCAAGAAGTCCAGGAATTTCTAGAAAACAGATGTGAATGCAAAGCATCTATATTTAAGGATTGGATTCAAAGTTCACATACCGCTATGCATTGCTACTGCTGATGCTGCCTGCAGATTGTTGATTCTGGAATGTACCCTTCTTGATAAAAAGGCAAATTATAGCTTAAGAAGAGCACCTAATTGAGGCTTTCTCTCTGCTGCAATTCAAATAATTGAAATAGTATTGAAAAGGGGAGTATTTTGTAAGGAACATGGGTGGTTTTCAAAACAACTGTGTCAGGAACACTCTGGACTCACATTAGCAGGATTCTTAATGCGCCATAGCAGAAAAAGGCCCAAAATGCAAGTAGAAAACCCTGGTGCTGAGATTAGTCTGCCACTACCCAGGGACATAACCTGAGGCAAACATTTAATTTTTCTAGTTTTGTTCCCACATCAATAAGATGAGGTTAGCCTAGCTGATCTCAATTCTTTCTCCATTATAAAATTCTATGATTCTATGTGAAAGGCATCCTGTATTTCAGTCTGTGGGAAAACCCCAGGTGTGAAGAGCTGGCTTTCTTAACAAATGCCCTGATATCCTTTTGTTCTCTCATCCTTCTGAGGGAAGCCCTGGACAGGATCCTGGCACTGCATTGGCACCCCCTTCTCTCCTTCATCCCCCGCCTTCCTATCCTATCTGTAACAAAACCCCATTGTCTATTCATGTATGTTTCATTACATTTTCTTCTCCAGCTGTATTACCAATAGTGTAGCACTGGTCTTCGTACCTGAACCACAGGAACACGTAACTGCTTTTCTAAGGTTCCTTTTAGAGGACAATATGCTATTCTATTGAGCTCCATTCTGCTCTACTGTTAAGATTTACATCCCCATGGGAGTGTTCCTTGAGTTCTCTCTCTCTCTCTCTCTCTCTCTCTCTCTCTCTCTCTCTCTCTCTCTCTCACACACACACACACACACACACACACACATTCTGTATTCAATCTGTCAGCAGATCCTGTTGGCTGTCTTTAAAATATGTCCAAAATCTGCCCACTTATCATCTCCACTGCTGTCACTCTGGTCCAAGCCAGCAAGGGCTTCCGATTGATCTTCCTCCCTTTACCCTGGCACCCATTCAGCCCGCTCTCAGCCCAGCCTCGGCAGCGCTCCTATCAGAACACTAGGTCCGATCGGATTTACAGTGAAATCCCTTGCGGGGGCCCACAAGGCTTAGGCGCCCCAGCCATTGCCATCCATCCAACCTGATTTCCCACTACTCTCCTCTGCGCCAGCGACCCGACCTTCCCTTCCTCCAAGCTGCTCGGAGCATGGCAACCTGGGGCGGCCTTGCACGTGCTCTGCCCGGAAGACCAGAGAGCGGCTAACGCTAACCGGTTCCCTCACCGGGTCACCGCCGGCAGTCTCCTCCCGTTATCCCTTCACAGTCCAGCGGTTCTCAACCTGTGGGTCGCGACCCCTTTGGCGGTGGAACGACCCTCTCACAGGGGTCGCCTAAGACCATCCTGCATATCAGATATTTACATGACGATTCATAACAGTAGCAACATTACAGTTATGAAGTAGCAACGAAAATAATTTTATGATTGAGTCACAACATGAGGAACTGTATTTAAAGGGCCAGACGGTTGAGAACCACTGCATCACACTGTCTGAAGTCCCAAGCCCTCTTTTTTCTTGTTTTGTTTTCACCTCGGCACTTGCCACTCTGTAACACTGTTTCTTAATTTCCTTCTTTATTGTCTCTCTTCCCTACGTGAGTAAGGAATCTTGTCTGCTTCCTTGATTGCCGCACGGAGAGCAGCGCCCATCCTGGGCGCCCAGTGGTGTCTGGCGGCTCAGGAACGCTCGGCCAGCTCTGCACCAGGGGCGCCCCCCGCCTGCAGAGAAGGGGCCATCTTCCACCACTCGGTCCTGAGCCTGAATGCTCAGTCTTCAACATTCTGAGACTGAGAGATTCCGCTCCAAGAGGACGTCTGTGGCGATCCAGTATAATGACGATAGTTAATGACTAAATAAAATTGGCTAACATCAAATTTATCTTAAATAAGAGGTAGTAGAAACTGCACTTTTTTTTCTCCGTTTTGTCTTTTATCAGAGAGACACTCTCTTTATATTTGTTTAATTTGTATTGGCCAGATCAATGTTTTCAACAAAAAGAGACTTCTAAATTTGGGGGGGGGGGGGCAGGGCACTAGTCTGGGAGTTGTGGTCCTTTCATTCTATTCGCATTCTGCGTTATGAGGGCCCTGAATTTACCGAGAAACTCCAAAAGGGCGTCTGCACTCCAGGACGATGACGGGGACGCGTTCTGGAGGGGCGGGGGGCGGGGGGGGGGCGTCACCGGCTCCCTCCAAGTCCTGAGGGGACAATCTGTGGGAAGAGGGGGCTCCGCGGCGAGAGCTCGCGACCTCCGCGCTCGGCCTGGGCGGCGGCGTCCTCCTTTCCCGGCCTCGGGACTGCCTCTCGCTGAGGAGCCGCGAAGGCGGCCGCGGCCGTAGGGCAACCCGTTAGCTCCGAGCGGACGGACGCCCCGCGGCCCGAGCCGCGCCCCAGCCAGAGTGGGGGCGGGGCGGCCGCGGCGGCCGCGCAGCGTCGAGTTTCCCAGAATTCCCAGCGGCCGCGGGGAAAGTTTACGGGACGTAGGCGGCGGCGGCGGTAGCGGTAGCGGTTATTCGGCGGCCCGCGGCGGACCATGGCCCTGGCCCGGCGTCGCTGGCCTCTCCTCCAGGAGTCCTCGGGCGGCGTCGCGGGGCAGGCAGACTTCCGGGAAGGAACTGACCGGCGACTGAGCGGCGGCCGGCGCGCTTAGCGCCCCGAACATGCGGCTGTCCCTGCGGGCGACCCCGGGCTGCGGAGAGGCGGCGGCGGCGGCGGCGGCGGCTCCGGAGGGAAGGAGGCGGCGGCGCCGGCGGAGGCGGCGGCGGGAACGGCCGGCACCCGGGGCGGTCTAGGGCCTCGGCGACCAGGATGCTGTCCCGAAAGAAAACCAAGAACGAAGTGTCCAAGCCGGCCGAGGTGCAGGGCAAGTACGTGAAGAAGGAGACGTCGCCCCTGCTGCGGAGTGAGTGTCGAGCCGGGCGCACCCCTACCTGCCCCGGCGGCCGCGCCTCCCGCGCCTTTTCACTCCCCTGGTCTCTGTGAGGTAGTTTGGTTGGTTGGTTTTTACTTTTCAAGATGCCTGCAGTCGTGTTTGTTATTTGAAACCGATAAAGACTAAGAAACTTAAACCAGTTTCCCCTCCTCCCCTCGCCCCCCTAAAAATAACAGCAAACTTCCCGGTTCCCTATGACTGTGTTGTTTTACTGGAAAAAAAAAAACAAAAACAAGAGGTCCCTTAGGAAATACATACTTAAATGACTGATCCCCTGATGCTAGAGGAGTCAGCGCGAGTGGACGGGAACACTTTGTTGCTCTACTAGACCCGTCGGGCTGTGCCTTGTGTTTGTAAACATTGCGGTGTCGCTCGCCCGCGCTGGCCGGTGTGCGAACTGGGGCTGAATTCCCGCTCCGCCGGGGACGCTGCGCCCGGAGGGGACGGCTGCCCGCGGCTGCACAGCCGCTACCCACGGCCTCATCGGCCTTAGATCTCAGAGTAGAGGAACCACAGTCGTGTGCATTTGGCGATAGTGATGAGAATTGCTTCCAATAAAAAAATCCCGAGGACCCCCACAAGACAAAAATACTCAAAGTGATTTGTCATATTTTAGGAGACATTACCAAAAGTGGTGGGTTTTTTTTAAGTACACATTTGTTTTTATTGATTTCAGAGAGGCAGGGAGAGGGAGAGGGAGAGAAACATCAATGATGAGAATCATTGATTGGCTGCCTCCTGCATGCCCCTCACAGGGGATTGAACCTGCAACCTGGGCATGTGCCCTTGCCCGGAATTGAACCTGGGACCCTTCAGTCCGCAGGCTGACGCTCTATCCACCGAGCCAAACCAGCTAGGGCCGTGGTTGGCAAACGGCAGCTTGAGAGCCACATGCGGCTCTTTGGCCCCTTGAGTGTGGCTCTTCCTAAGCCTTAGGAGTACCCTAATTAAGTTAATAACAAGTACCTACTATATAGTTTAAGTTTAAAAAATTTGGCTCTCAAATGAAATTTCAGTCGTTGTACTGTTGATATTTGGCTCTGTTGACTAATGAGTTTGCCGACCACTGAGCTAGGGCAAAAGTGGTTTTTGTGTTTTTTTGTTTTTACTTTAATAGGGTGCATTTCTACCCCCTAACCCCCAGCACCTTATTGCTGTTCAGTTTAAGTATTTGACTTTGGTTTTCCAGCTGAATCTTTTAAAACTTTAATTATTTCTGTCTTTTGAATTTTTAATACTTGCTGTGTGTTCAGATCATTTGTGAGGCAAGGAGCTAATATTTTTGGTGCTCATACTGCATGCTGGCTGTTTGTGTAGGTTTCTCTCTTGGAAGCTTGGGGTAACCTTGTGACTTAACCATTACCTCATATTATAATTGGGAAAGCTGTTCATAGAGATTCCTAGTATTTGCCCAAAATCACACAGAAAGGGTTGGGGAGCATGTGTTTCCACTATAATTACATCATCAACCTTCCAGATTTAACCTTGTATTTGCAGTACTTTCTTATAGAACAACAGAATAGATTTAAACGGGTGCACCGGTAACCAGAAACTTGATTTTTAAACCTTTTGTTGTTGTTGTTAATCCTCATTCAAGGACATTTTTTTCATTGATTTTTAGAAAGAGTGGAAGGGAGGGGGAGAAACAGAGAGAGAGAGAAACTAGATGTGAGAGAGACAGGAGAGACACATCAATTGGTTGCCTCCCACACCCCGGGAGGGGCTGGGCTCCACAGAGATACCTTGCCCTTGACCAGAATTGAACTCAGGAGCTTTCAGTCCTTGGGTCGACTAACCACTGAGCAAACCAGCCAGGGCTTAAACCTTTTTTTAACAGTTCATTTTTGAGTTACACGTTCTCTCACATTTTGGGCAAAGTTAATGATAACTTGCAGTGTGCTGCCAATAGTTTATTAAACATTGCTTGAAATCATGAAATATGTTTGTCATACCTTTAAGCAAATAATTTAATATTTTTTGTTTCAAGTGTTGAGACTTGTTTATTTAGGTATTAATTTCTGTCTAGAGTTTGATTCTGAAACTTATTGAGTGCCTGCTAATATTATTTGCTCAATGAACTAATAAAAGTCTCTAGATCTGCCGAAACCGGTTTGGCTCAACGGATAGAGCGTCGGCCTGCGGACTCAAGGGTCCCAGGTTCAATTCCGGTCAAGGGCATGTACCTTGGTTGCGGGCACATCCCCAGTGGGAGATGTGCAGGAGGCAGCTGATCCATGTTTCTCTCTCATTGATGTTTCTAACTCTCTATCTCTCTCCCTTCCTCTCTGTAAAAAATCAATAAAATATATTTGAAAAAAAAAGTCTTTAGATCCAATGTTCTTCATGTATTTTGCTTTCTAACGATTAATGTCTAAACTATTTAAGTTCTGTATTCTGAAGTACTGTATCCTGAAAACTATTGTTCTACTGTTCTCTTCTGTTTCAAGTTATAGCTACGTGTTTTAAAGGAGCCATAATTTCAGGCTTGGCTTTTTTTGTACTAATTCAACATTGTGTACCTCTATGAAATGAAATATTTCTATTTTAAAATTTTCATAGCTGAATGTTTGGCTTTTCCTTTTGCCATTATTATTTTATGTAATTCCAGGAATAGGAAGACCAAGTTAATAATTTAAAAATCTTTTTAAAGGATTCTACCTTTATATGTTTGGGAATAGCTATATGTTCTATTTTTTAAAAGAAAACAGATTACTAATTTTACACATTTATTCATGAGTATTTCATTAATATGTATTTCATAGTTAATCTTATTGATACTTTTCCATAATATGTATGGTAGCATACAGAATATATTTGATTCAACACATTTGTACAAATTACAAATCCTTTCGAGTAGAGAAAGATTAATCAGCCTCAATTAAAAAAATAATTTAATCCTCATTGAGGATATGTTTATTGATTTTTGTTTTGTTCTGTTTTTGGTTTTTTTTTTGGTTAATCCTCACCTGAGAATATTTTTTCTATTGCTTTTCAGAAAGAGTGGAAGGAAAGGGGGGTGGGGAGAGAGACACACACACATCAATGTGAGAGAAACATATTGACTGGCTGCCTCCCCCATGTACCCTGACCTTGTGTGGGGAGTGGACCCCACAACCCAGGTATTTGCTCTTGACCTGAAATCAAGCCCAAGACCCTTCATTGCATGGGCAGATGCTCTAACCATTGAGCAATCGGCCAGGGCTGTTCATTGATTTTCAGAGAGAGGAAATGAGAGAGAAAGAGAATGAGAAAGACATTGTTATAAGATACATCCATTGGTAGCCTCCCATGGCCTCCCAACCAGGAACTTAACCTGCAACCTTTTGATGTATGGGACAACACACAAACCAACTGAGCTACCTGGCTAGGGCAGCCTCAATTTTAAAATACCCAATAACTATCTTTTTTTTCAAATTGGTTGATTTTTAGAGAGAGAGCGGAAGGTAGAGAGAAAGAGACAAACATAGATTTGTTGTATTTATAGTTCCACTTACTTATGCATACATTGGTTGATTCTTGTATTTGCCCTGACTTTGGATTGAACCCAAAACCTTGGCTATGCTCCAGCCCACTGAGTTATCTGGGCAGGACCCCCAAGTCCTATCTGAAATAAAAAAATTTAATTGTCGCTGTGGTTGAGTGTCAACCTACGAACCAGGAGGTCATGGTTCAATTCCCAGTCAGGGCACATGCCCAGGTGGTGGGCTCAATCCCCAGTATGGGGAGTACAGGAGGCAGCTGACCAATGATTCTCTCATCATTGATGTTCTTATCATTCTCCCCCTCACCCTTCCTCTCTGAAATCAATAATATATATATATATATATTTATTTTTTTAATTTAATTGTGTTTTAAGTCCATTGAAATTTTGTATTTTGGGGTGATAGATGCAGATGAGCAACTTTTAAAAAGTGTTACTTATTGAAATGGTCATTTTATTGTTTCATTATAGATCTCATGCCTTCATTCATCCGGCATGGTCCAACAATTCCAAGACGAACTGATATCTGTCTTCCAGATTCAAGCCCTAATGCCTTTTCAGCTTCTGGAGATGGAATAGTTTCAAGGAACCAGAGTTTCCTTAGAACTCCAGTTCAAAGAACACCTCATGAAATAATGAGAAGAGAAAGCAACAGATTATCAGCACCTTCTTATCTTGCCAGGAGTCTAGCAGATGTCCCTAGGGAATATGGCTCTTCGCAGTCATTTTTAACAGAAGTTAATTTTGCTGTTGAAAATGGAGACTCTGGTTCCCGATATTATTATTCAGATAATTATTTTGATGGTCAGCGAAGGCGCCCACTTGGAGATCGTACACATGAAGATTACAGATATTATGAATACAACCATGATCTCTTCCAAAGAATGCCACAGAATCAGGGGAGGCATGCTTCAGGTAATTTAAAATTAGAACTATATTAGATTTATTAACACAATTTAAAAGATGCTCTTTTCTATATTTTTTTGGGAAGTCAACATATTCCTAAGGAAATTCTTCATTTTGCCAGTATTGCTGAGCCAGCTTGCAAATAATTATTAACCTACAATGAGGGAAAGAATTTTGTGTTCCTTTATTTTATTAACTCATTTTATAAAAACTTGGTACTTATTTGAAGGATATCTTTACTATTAACACTATGAACTTTGAAAACTTAGATAATTTAATGTCTACAGTTGGATTGAATCTAGGTTAAGGTTTCAGAGAAACTGGACTTAAATGGGAAAAGGCAAGGCAGATAGGAAGAATCAGGGATGGTAGTTAATACCATGAGCAATTGCATCATTACTTAGCTGGAACCTGTACTGTTTCTCTTAACAAAACTGGTGTCGTAGTTCAATAATTAGTTCCCAAGTTGGTCAGACAGACTTATTGTGAAATAGTTAATCGTGTGTTAAGTATGTCTTTTTGTTGTTCTTTTATGAAATGAGCAAAAATATTAGTTATAAATTTTTGAAATCTGCTTTCCATATTTGCTGACTTGAGGATTCTTATAAAAGGAGCTGAAGACATAGGAGAAATGCACAATTTGCTTTAATCCTAAAGTACTGGAATACACCAAATAAACTGAAGCAAGGTGAAAATTAAACTTTTTTCTTCTGACTATTTTTTTCCTGTAAGTAGTTGTAGGCTTTAAATTTTGGCAGGTTAAAAATAAAAAAATACGTGAGACATCTATTTTGTAATCCACAAAATTTCAAATAAGCTAACAATACTTTGGAGCGTATTTTGCGTGTAGAAAACATTCATTTAGTCTGAGTCATATGTTTACCATTTTTCCCTGACCTTATTATTCCTCTTTGGTACCTTATTTGAAGGAACAAAACCAATATATGCAAAATAGTAACAAAACAATTTGTATACTTTGTGGTACTAACTGTAGGTACAATAGAGAGGCAGAAAAATATAGTCAGGGTAGGCTGGAATGATTGGTAGAAGAGATAGGACTTCATCTGTGCTTTTAGCTTGTATTTTAGATTAATGGGGGCAGATGAAGGGCATTTTAGTTGGAAATTTGGAAATAACCAAGTGAAAACAGAGTAGACACCATGCAAGTCAAGTCCAAGGAGCTGTGTAGTTTTGCCTAGTTTGAAGAAGATGTAAGGTGGAATGGAGATTTGTGGTCCGACAACAGGCTATAGGATTGAAACTTGAGTCAAGCAAAATCATTGCAGATTTAAAAAGGCAAATCATTTTATGAAAGCACTATTTAAAGATCAGTTTACTAGTTACACTTGGGGTACATTCCTAGAGAAAAGTGGACTGCAGGTACCAGTGGTATTGCAGAGGAAAAGACAAATCTGTGATGTTTTTGAAGGAAAAATGAGACACATACGAGTTTGGGAATGAGTAAATCTCAAGTTTTGAAAACTGAGTAGTGTATGAAGCAAAATAGAGACAGACTTATAGGTAGAAAACAGGCAGGCAGCTCGGAGGTGGGGGTGGGGGAGGGGGCAGGGAGGAGTTGGAAGGGTGGAGGGATTGAGCAAAAAACCCCCAAAACTCATGGTCATGGACAACAGTGGTGATTGTGGGAGAAAGTATGTTGGTAGGAGGGTAAGGATGTGATACAGACATTTATTTTCACCAGCTTTACATTTTGATTGCTGTTAGTAATGTAATAAGCATAAAAAAACGCATGGAAGGAAATAGTTTTGTAGTGAGTTAAAGAGAGTAGTAATTCCAGCCAATTGTTATTTAGACTTCCCAGAACACCTATCTCAGTGATTAACTTCATTTTATTGTATTTAGCAGAAGTATGAAAGCAAGTTGTATAATATCCTAAAGGGTTTCAGGATCTAGCAAGTTCTACGTTTAGCTGTGAAATTTGACCTTTAGCCATTTGACCAACATATCAGACACTTATTGTATGTGCCAAACGAAGGAATCCTATTAACAGGAAGTCTTTAGTTAGAATACTAAAGGCAGATTGAATTCATTTGTTCTGCACTTAAATAATTTAGTTTTATACAGTTTTAAGTAACAAACTTTAAAATATATTTTTAAAGACAACTGAAGACATCAAGTTAAAAGAATCAAAATGGAGTGTTAGGCTTTACAAAAAAAAAAAATCACTGGACTTTCTATGTATTCCAGGATATGCATAAATATGTAGTGAACCAGAGTCATCTTTGAGGAGGGGTTAATAATCTTTAGGGACACAAATTTATTTGTAATTATTTTGCAGAGGAAGTAGTTGCCTTGCTTCAACTCTTAGATCTCTTTATAAACATCTTGATTATAACATGGGCTATAATGTTTAGTATTTATTAACCTGGAGCTTATAGACCTCCATTAGAGTTCCAGATTCCATTTTGTTCTCTGTAGCTGTTATAAAATTAGGCAACTAGAATTTTTGAGCTTTTTCTATAAGGACATATCTCATAGATATTTGCCTGGTTATATGAGATTATGTTCTTAGAGACATATCTAGTGAAAGCTTGGAAGAGAAACAAAATAATTCTTTTTTCTGTGTCTTTGGGAATTCATGTACCGGGTAAGCGAAAGTAGGTTTATAGTTGTGAGTACATGATACACAAAGCTATTATAATAATCATAACGTACCTTTTTCCATACCCATTAGCCCACCCCTGTATTTAGCATATGAATGCTTTATTTTGTTTAAATGGAAGGTGTGCGATTAGTTCCTGCAAATAGAAGTTATTTTGAGGATTATGAATGCCACTCATTCTTCTGGGGCCAATTGAAATTATGAAAAACTATTTTTTTAATTTTTTGGTTGATTGCTTTGTTTGAGAAGGAGTGGGACAGGGGAGACAGTAAAAAACTATTTTTTCCTCATAGCTCAGAAACAAGATTCTCATTTTCCACTGATTGAATTCAAAATTGATGGTTTGCCTTTTATTAGTAGCAGTCATATTTTTCTTTGAAGAATTACAAATGATCTTTTGTTGCTAATATTACATGGTTGGTAATACTGTCATTTGACTTTATGCCATCTGTGTGGCCTTTGGTAAAGTAACTTACTTGAAACTTGGTTTCCTCAAACTCTGTAAATTGGTAGTGATTCTACTACCTCATTTGAGCTGTTTTGAATATGAAATAGTACAGATGGAAATGACTAGGGACAGAACAGACACTCAAAATTGTTAGCGTTCATGCCCTTTTTCCAGATTTGACATGTTTGTTACTAAAGTTTCAACTTTCTGGCTGAACTTAGAGTGGAGATCTGGTGTGTTAAAGCTTGCTATAGCCTTTTTCTTTTTTTAGTCTCCTATACATATTTATTATTAGTAATGCTTTAGGTTCCAATCTTTTTGTACTGTACATTTATCTCTCAATAGGCTGCTTTTTTTTCCCCCCACACAAAGTTTTGATAATTCATTTCCCTTCTAGCCCGGGGCTCAGTACTTAGATGGCTTCTCTTCACCCTTTGGGTTGACAGTTTTCTCCAGGTTGCTGCTAATGATATGATAAAGCTCAGCATAGAAGACTCTTGGGTCCAGGACCCATAGGCCACCTCATCTCGCTCGTGCACCAGGCTCGGTAATGCATTACATGGGTCTCCTTAGAGGCCTTGGAGAAGTACTTGGAAATGGTTGTCTGGAAGGCTTCTACTTTGGTCTTGACTGCATTTACCCTCTCCAGCACCTTCTTCTGGATTGATAACCCAAAGTCATTTCCATCCTCAATCTTGGGGATCAGGTGCTGGATCTACATGATCACCAGAATACATTTTTCTTTGAGAGTCCAGATTTCAGGCTTAACCAGGGCAAGCAGGGCCAAGAGCTTCTCATTCCCAGGGAGAAAGCCACACTTAGGCCACTTCCAAAGGTAACCAGTGAGTTTGTATTTTAGTATCTTTATGAATTCAGGGATTTTTTTTTTTTTTTTTTTTTTTTAGTTGAAAACCCATTGCCTAACAAAAGGTTTCAAAAATGTATCCTTTTTCTTTTATATATATACTAGAGGCCCAGTGCACAAAAATTCGTGCACTCGGGGGGGAGGGGAGGTCCCTCAGCCTGGCCTGTGCCCTCTAGCAGTCTGGGACCTCTCAGGAGATAATGACCTGCTGACTTAGGCCTACTCCCGGGTGGCAGAGGGCAGGCCCAATCCCTAGGTGCAGCCCCTGATCAGGCTCAGTGCAGAGCCGATTGGGGACTTAGGGCGCCGCCCCGTCATGCACAGAGCAGGGCGGATCGGGAGGTTGTGATGCCACCCTCAGTCACACTCAAGGCAGGGTCGATGGGTAGGTTGCGGCGCCACCCCGTCACGCACAGAGCAGGACGGATCAGGGGGTTGGGGCGCTGCCCCCTGTCACGCACAGAGCAGGGCCCATTAGGGGGGTTGGGGCTCCGTACCCTGTCACGCACAGAGCAGGGTCGATCAGGGGGTTGGGAGCTCCCCCCTGTCACTCACAGAGCAGGGCCCATCAGGGGATTGGGGAGCTCCCCCCTGTCATGCACAGAGCAGGGCGGATCAGGGGTTTGGGGCGCCGCATCCTGTCACACTCAGGGCAGTTCCGATGGGGAGGTTATTGCTCTACCCCGTCACACACAGAGCAGGGCCCGTGGGGGGCGTTGGGGTGCCTCCCTCTTTCACCCACAGAGCAGGGCCCATCAGGGGGTTGGGGCGCCGCCACTGTCACACTCAGGGCAGGGCCAATGGGGGGGGTGGTTGGGGCGCCGCACCCTGTCACACACACAGCCGCAGGGCGATCAGGGGGTTGGGGCGCCGCACCGTCACGCACAGAGCCGCAGGGCAATCAGGGGGCTGGGGAGCTCCCCCCTATCAGGCACAGAGCAGGGCTGATCAGGGGGTTGGGGCGCCTTCCCCTGTCACGAACAGAGCACGGTGGAGAGGGAGGTTGTGGCCCCGCCCCGTCATACACAGAGCCGCAGGGTGATCGGGGTTTGGGCGCTGCCCCCTGTCACGCTGATCCCGGTGCCGGGAGGCCTCGTGGCTCCGCTGATCCCGCTGCTGGGAGGCATATTACCCTTTTACTATATAGGATAGAGGCCTGGTGCACGGGTGGGTGCCGGCTGGTTTGTCCTGAAGGGTGTCCTGGATCAGGATGGGGGTCCCCACTGGGGTACCTGGCCAGCCTGGGTGAGGGGATGATGGCTGTTTGCAGCTGGTCACACACCCTTCAGGGTGGGGGTCCCCACTGGGGTGCCTGGCCAGTCTGGGTGAGGGGCTGAGGGTTGTTTCCGGGCTGGCGGGTTACTGAAGCTCCCAACCACTCCTTTTTTTTTTTATTCTGGGCCAGCTTTAGCTCTGAGGTTTGGCTGCTGAAAGCAGGTATCTGGTTTGTTTGGGTTCTATAATCGAAACACTGTTTCAACCCCAGCTCTGAGATCCTGGCTGGCTGAAAGCAGGTTTCTGGCGTTTTGTTTAGCTTCTATATTTGTAACAATGTTTCAAACTGCAAGCTCAGAGGCCGGCAACGACAGGCGGGGAACGTTGGAGTCCTCCGTCACTGGAGCAAGCAAGCCTCATGCTAGCTTCCAGCTGCCTGGCTGCCGGCCGCCATCTTGTCTGGCAGTTAATTTGCATATTGCCCTGATTAGCCAATGGGAAGGGTAGCGGAGGTACGGCTAATTACCATGTTTCTCTTTTATTAGATAGGAGATATATATATATATATATATATATATGTATATATATTGATTTCAGAGAAGAAGGGAGAGGGAGAGAGATAGAAACATCAATGATGAGAGAGAATCATTGAGTGGTTGCCTCCTGCATGCCCCCTGCGGGGGATCAAGCCCACAACCCAGGCATGTGCCCTTGACTGGACTCAGACTTGGGACCCTTCAGTCCGCAGGCCTATGCTCTATCCATTGAGCCAAACCAGCCAGGGCTATCCTACTTTTTCTATATAATTTTATAGTTTTATGTTTTACATCAGCTATATGATCCACCTTGAGTTCATTTTTATATTAGGTGGTATAGGTTGTGATTAATTTTTTTGCATATGGATGTCCAGTTGTTCCAACATCATTTGTTGATAAAGCTATTCTTTCTCAATTTTTCACCCTTGTCGAAAATTAATTGACCATGTATATGTAGATGTTTTTCTGGATTCTCTGTTTCATTGATCTGGTTGCCTTTCTGATAATACCAGACTGTTTTGATTACTATATCTTTATAGTAAGTCTTAAAATCATATACCATGAGTCCTCCATCTTTTTTTTTGATATGTTTTATTGATTTTTTTACAGAGAGGAAGGGAGAGGGATAGAAAGTTAGAAACATCGATGAGAGGGAAACATCAATCAGCTGCCTCCTGCACACCCCCTACTGGGAATGTGCCCGCAACCAAGGTACATGCCTTTGACTGGAATCGAACCTGGGACCCTTGAGTCCTCAGGCCAACGCTCTATCCACTGAGCCAAACCAGTTAGGGCGAGTCCTCCATCTTTATTCTTTGTTTTAAAAATTGTTTTCGGTCAGGAAGAATCTAAAAATCTCAATAGGCCAATAACTATGGAAGAAATTGAAGCAGTCATCAAAAAGCTTCCAGCAAACAAAAACTCAGGGCCAGACGGCTTCACAGGGGAGTTTTACCAAACATTCAAGGAAGAACTAAAACTTATCCTCCTCAGACTATTCGAAAAATTTCAAGAGGAAGGAACACTTCCAAGCTCATTCTATGAAGCCAGCATCACCCTAATACCAAAACTAGATAAAGACAACACAATGAAAGAGAATTACAGGCCAATATCCCTCATGAACATAGGTGCCAAAATCCTCAACAAAATCTTAGCAAATCAGATCCAGCAGTACATCAAAAAGATCATACACTGTGACCAAGTAGGATTTATCCTGGGGATGCAAGGATGGTACAATATCTGCAAATCAATAAACGTGATACATCACATAAACAAATAGAGAGAAAAAAACCACATAGTCATGCCCTGGCCGATTTGGCTCAGTGGATAGAGCATCGGCCTGCAGACTGAAGGGTCCCAGGTTCGATTCCGGCCAAGGGCATGTAGCTTGGTTGCGGGCACATCCCCAGTGGGAGGTGTGCAGGAGGCAGTTGATCGATGTTTCTCTCTCATCGATGTTTCTAACTCTATCCCTCTCCTTTCCTCTCTGTGAAAAATCAATAAAATATATTTTTTTTAAAAACACACATAGTCATATCAATGGATGCAGAAAAAGCACTTTACAAAATCCAACACCCATTTTTGATAAAAACTCTCAGCAAGGTGCAAATAGAAGGATCATACCTCAACATAATAAAAGCCATATATGACAAACCCACAGCCAACATCATACTGAATGGGCAAAAACTACAACTATTTCCCTTAAGAACAGGAACAAGACAGGGATGCCCACTCTCACCACTCCTGTTCGACATAGTACTGGAAGTATTAGCCATTGCAATTAGACAAGAAGAAGATATAAAAGGCTTCCAAATTGGAAGAGAAGAAGTAAAATTGTCCTTATTCACAGATGACATGATATTGTACATAAAAATCCCTAAAGACTCCATCAAAAAACTATTAGATGAATTAGGCAATGTAGCAGGATACAAAATTAACACCAAGAAATCTATGGCATTTCTATACACCAATAGTGAACTTACAGAAAGAGAGACTAAAAAAGCAATCCCATTTACCATCGCACCAAAAAAATTAAGATACCTAGGAATAAACTTAACTAAAGAGGTAAAAGACCTCTACTCAGAAAAGTACAGGACGTTGAAAAAAGTGATAGAGGAAGACATAAACAGATGGAAGAACATACCATGTTCATGGATTGGTAGAATCAACATCATTAAAATGTCCATACTACCCAAAGCAATCTATAAATTCAACACACTTCCCATTAAAATACCAACAGCATATTTCACAGATCTAGAACAAACTCTCCAAAAATTCATCTGGAATTAAAAAAGACCCCAAATAGCTGCAGCGATCCTGAGAAAGAAGAACATAGTAGGTGGGATCTCAATACCAGATATCAAGCTGTATTACAAAGCCACTGTTCTCAAAACTGCCTGGTACTTGCACAAGAACAGACGTATAGATCAATGGAATAGAATAGAGAATCCAGAAATCAACCCGAACCAATATGCTCAATTAATATTTGGCAAATGAGGCAAGAACATACAAAGGAGTCAAATAGTCTCTTCAATAAATGGTGTTGGGAAAATTGGACAGATACATGCAAAAAAATGAAACTAGACCACCAACATACACCATACACAAAAACAAACTCAAAATGGATAAAGGACTTAAATGTAAGACGGGAAACCATAAAAGTACTAGAGGAATCCAAAGGCAACAAAATCTCAGACATATGCCGAAGCAATTTTTTCACCGATACAGCTCCTAGGGCATTGGAAACTAAAAATAAAATAAACAAATGGGACTACATTAAAATAAAAAGCTTCTGCACAGCAAAAGAAACCATGAACAAAATAAGAAAGCCCACTGCCTGGGAGAACATATTTGCCAATGTTATCACTGATAAGGGTTTAATCTCCAACATTTATAGGGAACTCATACAACTTAATGAAAGGAAGATAAACAGTGCAATCAAACAAACAATGGTCAAAAAACCTAAATAGACACTTTTCAAAAGAGGACATTCTGAAAGCCAAGAGACATATGAAAACATGCTCAAAGTCACTAATCATTCGAGAGATGCAAATCAAAACAACAATGAGGTACCATCTCACACCTGTCAGACTGGCTATCATCAACAAATCAACAAACGACAAGTGCTGGAGAGGATGTGGAGAAAAAGGAACACTTGTGCACTGCTGGTGGGAATGCAGACTGGTGCAGCCACTATGGAAGACAGTATGGAGTTTCCTCAAAAAACTAAAAATGGAACTCCCATTTGACCCAGTGATCCCACTTCTAGGAATATATCCCAAGAAACCAGAAACACCAATCAGAAAGGATATATGCATCCCTATGTTCATAGCACAATTTACCATAGCTAAGATTTGGAAACAGCCTAAGTGCCCATCAGCAGATGAGTGGATTAGAAAAATGTGGTACATCTACTCAATGGAATACTATGCTGCTGTAAAAAAGAAGGAATTCTTACCATTTGCAACAGCATGGATGGAACTGGAGAGCATTATGCCAAGTGAAATAAGCCAGTCAATGAAAGAAAAATACCACATGATCTCACTCATTTATGGATAATAAAGACCATTATAAACTGATGAACAAAAATAGATACAGAGGCAGAGCAGCATCGAACAGACTGTCAAACTACAGTGGGAAGACCAGGAGGGTTGGGGAGGCGGGGTGGGGGGTGGGGGGTAAGAGATCAACCAAAGGACTTGTATGCATGCATATAATCATAACGAGTGGACACAAGACACTGGGGGATAGGGGAGGCAGGGGGAATGTCACGGGGGGAAGAAAAAGGAGACATATGTAATACTCTTTGTAATACTCTAAGCAATAAAACAAAATTTAAAAAAAAAAGTTGTTTTGGGCCCTAACTGGTTTACTCAGTGGATAGAGCATCGGCCTGCGGACTGAAGGGTCCCAGGTTCGATTCCAGTCAAGGGCATGTACCTTGGTTGGAGGCACATCCCCAGTAGGAGGTGTGCAGGAGGCAGCTGGTCGATGTTTCTCTCTCATCGATGTTTCCAATTCTCTATCCCTCTCCCTTCCTCTCTGTAAAAAAACAATAAAATATATTTTAAAAAAATTGTTTTGGTTTCTCCCCTTCTTTTGCTTTTTTATGTACATTTTAGAGTATGCTTGTCTATATCTGTCTATATCTACAAAAACTCCTACTAGAATTTGATTATAATTACCTAAACCTAAAGATCATTTCAAGAAAAATGGACACCTTAAATATTTTGAGTCTTCCAATCCATTAACATGGTAGTACCACTTTCATTTTTTTTATCAGTGTTTGTAGTTTTCAGCATACAGATCTTGTATGTGTTTTGCTTGGTTAATATGTAAATGTCTGATTTTTTAGAGCTATTATAAATGGTATAAGTAGTTAAATGTTTCCAATAATTGTTAGTATATAGGTATTTAATTGATTTTTGTAGGTTGACCTTATATCCTGCTACCTTGATAAACTTACTTAGTAATTCTGGGGCACAGCCAGATTATTTTTAAAAAATTATAAACTGGGAATAGTTTTAAAAGTTCATTTTACTGTTTTAGATGAAATGTCAAATCTAAAATCGTGAATGAGGTAAAACTTTTTTTTCTTCACTTTTCCTTTAGCAGTATACCTACTTAAGTAGCTTTGTAAGTAGTTAAAAGTTTGTATGGCCTGGTGATGGAAGCATCAACTAAAATCACCCAATTTTAAAGAAGGAGACTACTTCTCCCTGGTTTTGTAATTAAAGAATAGTAATACTGGCTAGTTTTATGAAGAATTTTATTTATAGTAATAAAATTATGAATTTTAACAGAAGAATTTTATCTACATTCATCAAATAGCATCTTTTAGCTTTGAATAATTATCCTATTTCTTCTCTTTTTCTCTTTCTTCTCAGGTATTGGGAGAGTTGCTGCTACATCTTTAGGAAATTTAACCAACCATAGTTCTGAAGATTTACCCCTTCCTCCTGGTTGGTCTGTGGACTGGACAATGAGAGGGAGAAAATATTATATAGATCACAACACAAATACAACTCATTGGAGCCATCCTCTTGAGCGAGAAGGACTTCCTCCAGGATGGGAGCGAGTTGAGTCATCAGAATTTGGAACCTATTATGTGGATCACACAAATAAGAAGGCTCAATATAGGCATCCCTGTGCTCCTAGGTATTGAGTTTATTTTCAACTTTTTGTTTTGAGATTGTCTAATTTTAGATTTTGAGATCATATATTTTTTTTTTATTAGTTAAGGTATTACAAATGTGTCCTCATCCCCCCCATTAACCCCCGCCCCCCCCCCCCCCCCCCCCGCCCTGCACACTCATGCTCCCATCCCCTTGTTGTATATGTCCATTGGTTTGGCTTATATACATGTATACAAGTCCTTCGGTTGATCTCTTCCCCTTCCCCCCGCCCTCCCTTACTTTCCTTCTGGGGATTGAGAGCCTGATTGAGATCATATTTTCATCAAAGAGAACAGTATCCTGAAGTTTGATGTTTGAAAGCTTTATTTTTTGAAGTTTACTAGAGGCCCAATGCACGAATTCTTGCACAGATTTGTGCACGGGTGGAGTCCGGCTGGCCTGCCCCAATCAGGGCTGATTGGGCTGGGTTGGCTAGGGGGAGGGGACACGGGAGGTTGGCTGGCCGGTCTTGCCCCCCAATCGGGGTGTGGGGGCCTATTGGGGGCGGAGCCAGCTAGGGGGAGGGGACGTGGGAGGTTGGCAGGCCAGCCCTGCTCCCTGGTCGAACTCCCAGTTGAACTCCTGGTCGAGGGTACAATTTGCATATTAGGCTTTTATTATATGGGATGATACCTTTCTCTGGACTTCTTTTTTTTTTTTTTAAACTAATGAATGACTTTATAATTTAAAAAAGTTTTTCTCATTAAAGAACCTCAAAAATAGGATCACAATTCTTATGATCAGATTCTACTTTAATGTGTTAGAATGTTTTTGCTGTAGATACCCAGAAATTAAAGTAAGTAAAACATCTGTCTCTTAACATTTAAATTCCTATAAATAATACAGACCTACCTCCTAATGTTTCAAAGTATACTTTTGGATTATAACATCTTGCTGTTTTTATTCGATTTCAGACACGTTATGTTCTTTTTTTTAACTCTTACCTGGCAGGAAAGTGAAAATTGGAACTGCATAAAACATTGCCTATCTTGCTTATTACCAGATTTCTAGCCCTCTTACTACTGTAGCCAGTTGTCACATATTGCTATTGAGCATTGAAATGTGATTAATCCAAATTGAGATATGCTTTCAATATAAAATACACACTGGATTTCAAAGTACATAAAAAAATAGTATTAGTTTAGTAATGAATTTACAAATATTCCTGATTAACTACATTTAAAAAAAAAGATCTTAGAAGAAGGGAGGGAGAGAGAAACATTGATTGGTGGGGGGATCGAACCCACAACCTGGTTATGTGCCCTGACTGGAAATCGAACCCACCACCTTTTGGTGTCTAGGATGACACTCTAACCTACTGAGCCACACCGACCAGGGCCCAATTAATTACATTTGAATGTTCAAGAACTGAACCATAAGATTCAAAATGTGTAGAATATCATCAGCATGTTAATAGATGTTGTTTAGTATCTAGCGTAATACAGATCTCCAGTTATAGCAAACATTTGCATTTTTTAGAATCATTAAATTCCTGAAAATACATTTTAATATCACCTAGAAAACTAAGCTTTATCATTGTATTGTTTTAATCATTTTACATACATATTTAGATTTATTAATTCATATTTGAACAGCAGTTTTTTCCACTTAGTAGCACTCTGTCATTGTTTATTGAACAACTGAAGGTGTCATCTCTTCAGAAGAACCAAACCAAATGCTCTGCCTGTTTTGGGCTCTGGCCCCCTTTGCCTACTCTCTGTACCATCTCAAACAAGCTTATGCCTCCCTGGCCTCCATTTTCAGGCCTATCACATAGAAGTATTTCAGAGCCACCCACCCAAAGGCAAGGATGAGTCCCACTTATTCCTACTGCATCCCCAGCACCCAACTCAGAGATGGGCACGAAGTGGAATGTAGCAGCTATTTGTTGAATGAATGATGGAAAAAAAATATGGTTACATTTTTACCAGGTAGCAGAGGACTTTGTGATTCAGATAACTAGATTTGAGAGTATATTGAACTTTGTGTTCATCATTAAACTTACATTATTACAGAATTTTTATAGTTTACAAAGCATTTTCATAATTAATATGCTTTTCTCAGCAACTCTAGACATTGAATAGGAGAGAATAAACACCTTCATTAAGCTTACAAAGGTAGGTAGTTTTAATAGCTATTTGATTGTCTGTATTATGCTAATCCTTATACAGAACTCTTATATTAGGTCACTTAATCCTGAGAACAGTCATCTTTGGTATGGATTTATTTCGTTTTATAAATAAGGAGGCTGAAGTTAAGAGAAGTAAAGCAGTTTTGCTTTCATTCACACAATTTCTAAGTGGCCAAATCCTCTAGACCAGTGGTTCTCAACCTTCTGGACCTTTAAATACAGTTCCTCATGTTGTCACCCAACCATAAAATTATTTTCGTTGCTACTTCATAACTGTAATGTTGCTACTGTTATGAATCGTAATGTAAATCTGATATGCAGGATGGTCTTAGGCGACCCCTGTGAAAGGGTCGTTCGACCACCAAAGGGGTCGCGACCCACAGGTTGAAAACCGCTGCTCTAGACATAGCTGACATCAAAGCTGTAGTTTTTCCCCATCTTCCAGTTGCACCGAGTTATGAAAGAAGAATTGAAGATACGATTCAGTGCCATTTGCACATTGATTTTTACATTGTTAAACAGTCTAAATCTAACACTTATTTTAACCCCAGTTTAGTATTGCAATGACCTTTTCTGATATACATGTAAATCTTTTTTAAAATATGCTTTTATTGATTTTAGAGAGAGAGGAAGAGAGAGAGATAAAGAGATAGGAATACTGATCTGTCTCCTACTGGGGATTAAGCCCACAACCCGGGCATGTGCCCTGACTTGGAATTGAACTGGTAACCTCTTGGCTCATGGGTTGACGCTCAAAACACTGAGCCACAGTGGCCAGGCTACACTTAAATCCTAATGTTGGGAGGCAGGCCCTTCCAGTTTTGTCTCCAAGACTGGAATAGATCATTTTGATCTGTCAGAACTCACTCTTTGGGTCAGTGCTCTCCTTAGCATTTTTCTATATAACAGTCTCTGCCCGTGTTGCTGTTCTCTCCCTGCCCCCAACATATAGAGGCCATTAGAATTAATAAAAAGCATGGTGGCGTTTTTTTGTTTGTTTGTTTTGTGTGTGCATGTGTGTGTGTGTAATTCTGATTTAAAATAGGTTCTATCTAACTCCCATAATACTCTCTTAAGTTGGCAAATACAGAAAGGAAATATTACAGTTAATGTGAATATTTCAAGCATTCCTACTGTACTGCACATTCTAAACCTCCTTTTCAGCCTAAATGATGAAGAAAGGCCATTATCATTTTGAGACAAACTATCAACCTTCCCAACATAAATTTACAGCTAATTACTAGTAATTACTGGAATTTATGATTCTAGTTTTAAGCCTCTTTATAAAAATTACAACTCTAATTTTTTATAGCCTTTGAAGTTAACCTTGAAAAGAATGAATACAAGCCAGAAGAAATTTCTAAAAAATATGTAAAGATTTACCTTAGTTTATATTCATTGTCAGTGACCTACTAGTTTCTAAGAGAAGATGGATTTTAATTCCCCTATAGTATGACAAAAAATAATTGTCTACGGAGTTGCTGAGAAAAACATTAATTATGCTTGGTAAACTTTATTGTTTTTTAGGTGGTAGAAGGAACTGAGTTTGGACAGGAGGCTCATTTTAAAATAGTCTTAAAGCCTGGTTGGTGTGGCTCAGTGGTTGAGCATTGGCCCATGAATCAGGAGGTCACGGTTCGATTCCCAGTCAGGGCACATGCCTCGGTTGCAGGTTCGATACCCAATAGGAAGGAGTATGCAGGAGGCATCCAATCGATGATTCTCTCTCATCATTGACGTTTCTATCTCTCTCTCCCTCTCCCTTCCTCTCTCTGAAATCAATAAAAACATTAAAAAAAAACACTTAAATATTATTTGTTTTTTATAATTGTTTAAATTTAGGGCCTTTATCTTAATGAATGTCAATTCTTTCTTAGTGTACCTCGGTATGATCAACCTCCTCCTGTCACATATCAGCCACAGCAAACTGAAAGAAATCAGTCCCTTCTGGTACCTGCAAATCCATATCATACGGCAGAAATTCCTGACTGGCTTCAGGTTTATGCTCGAGCCCCTGTGAAGTAAGTTAATTTACAGCACAAATCTTTGTTGAGGAGTGAGTGGAAGACCATACATGTGCTAGTTTTTCAAAATGGCTATGAGTTTGGCAGGCTCATTAAAGATATTGTTTGGGTGCCATACTAGGCACTGTTCTTGGAATGTAATCATGAATGAATAAATGAAATCTTGGCCTCAAAGAACTTTTCTGGGAAAACAGAAGTAGATACCGACATGATTAAGATTAGTAACAGTGTTATATACAAAGTGTTTGGAAGTGAATAGTTATTTATTATCCAGTGTTTCCTATGTACTTTACTGTGCTAAACTTTTAGGCATGTTATCTCATAAAACCTTCCCCAAACCCATTTCACAAATGAAAAAAATGGAGGCTTTATCTCTCTCTGCTCAGATCACACAACTGTTAAGTGGTAGATTTCAAACCTTTATCTTTTAACTTCAAAGATCATTAACTTTTGTCATTGGTACTTTCTTATTTAATAATTAGAGGCCTGCACAAATCACAGGTGGGGTCCCTCGGCCTGGCCTGTGGGGATCGGGCCAAAACCAGCTCTCTGACATCCCCTGACCCCAGAATCAGGCTCCCTCCTCTCTGGTTCTGGGTGCGTCACCCAAGAACCACTGCTGCCAAGTCACCGCAGCTTGGCAGCTCCTGCGTTGAGCGTCTGCCCCCAGGTGGTCATTGCACATCACAGCTACCGGTCAAACAGTCGGATGGTCACTTAGGCTTTTACATATAGAGATTGCATTTACTTAGCAGCTATTAAATTCCTGGTACTTTGGCAGGCATTTTATACATAATAATTATCTCATGTACTTTTAACAACTATATAAGGTAACATTCAGTTACTAGTTTTTGTAGTCTTACTCTTATTTCCCTTTTATCAGCAAAAATTATCAGCATAAAATAGCCCAAAGAAGAGTTTTAAAGAGTTTTAAGACGATTGGACAGTGAATTTGGAATAAAAAAATTAAATCTTCGATATTCAAATAAAATCTTTGATATTCAAATAAAACTTTTTATATATACACTTTTTAAAATAGTAACTCTTCTTTTGAAATAAAATTTTCAAGGGGTCTAAATTTTTACCATCCTGCTATATATTTATTAGCTCTTTGTGTGTGTGTGTGTGTGTGTGTGTGTGTGTGAATATGCCTTTAATGATTTTTTCTTGCTTAGAGCCATTTGTTCTTAATAGCTTCTTTTTAGGCTTTTAACTTGAATAGTTGGTACATTATCTAAAGGATAGACCTTATAATTATTTGACTACTAGAGGCCAGTGCACGAATTCGTGCACGGGTGGGGTCTAGCCGGCCTGGCCCCAATTGGGGTGAATCAGGGCTGGGCCTGTCAGGAGGAGGAGATGTCTGGAGATTGGCCGGCCAGTCCGCTCCAATCGGGGCCCGATCAGGGCTGGGCCAGCTGGGTAGAGGGGCCAAGGGTGATAGGCTGGCGGGCCCTGCCCCCGATTAGGGTGGGGGGGCCGATTGGAGGCAGGGCCGGCCATAGGCAGGGGCGGTGGGCTGGCCGGCCCCACCCCCAAATGGGGTGCGGGGGACCGGTCGGGGGTCAGCGGCCAGGGGGAGGGGCTGTAGGAGGTTGGCTGGCCAGCCCCACCCCTGATTGCTGTGGGGAGGGGATTTGGGGGCCAGCAACCTGGGGGAAGGTCCATGGGTGGTTGACCCTGCTCCTGATCAGAATGGGGGGCTGATCGGGGGTGGAGCTTACTGGTGGGAGGAGCCATGGGCCAATCTGGGTGGTGGAGGCCCATCAGGGGCAGGACCAGCCGGGGGAGGGGCCACAAGTGGTTGGCTGGCCAGCCATGCCCCTGACCAGGGTGAGGGGGTCGATCTAGGGTGGGGCAGGGGAGGGGTTGCAGGAGGTTGGCCAGCCTGCCCTGCCCCCTATTGTGGTGGGGAGTGCAATCAGGTGGGGCTGTCTCGGGGGAAGAGCTGCAAGCCAATCAGGGTGGGGCGGGCTTGGGGGAAGGGCAGCAGGGAGGGGGCTGTTGGCTGGCTGCCCCACCTTCAGTCGGGGTGGGAGAGGCCAATCAGGAGCAAGCTAGTGGGGGGCGGGGCCATGGGAGGTTGGCCGCCAGCCCCACCCCAACCCCCAATCAGTCCCGTTCACTGGCTGCAGTGGGCATCATAGCGACCGGTCGTTCTGGTCATTATGGCGTCCAGTCACTGGCTTTTTATATATATATATATAGATGATGCTGCTCATTTAGGTAAGTTTAATATTCTCATAGTTATTGGTCATTTACTATGAATTATTAATTTTTGGCCAACATACATATTCCCTTACATTCCCTCTATTCTGAGAAAGAAGGGGAGGGAGAAGGAGAAGGAGAAGGAGAGGGAGAGGGAGGGAGAGAGTGAGATATCAATGTGAGAGACACACATCAACTGGCTGCTTCCAGCATGTACCCTAACTGGGGCTAGGAATGAACCTGCCATCAAGGTACATGCGACCTTTCAGTGTTCAGGCTGATGCTCCAACCACTGGACATCACTGGCCAGGGCAAATTTAATGTAAGTTTAAATTTTAATTATAAATATTCTGCAAGGTATATACAATGCTTACCTAAAGTTTCGTTTTAGTTTACTTGAAATTAGGTACACATTTGAAATTAGGTATCCATAGAAGTTTAGCATGGTTTCTCAGCTTCTTTATCGGATAATATCTCAATGGTATAAGAATGGTATTAAGAATGTGACAGCAGATGAACTTTTCTTCCCTTTTCCCCTTTTTTAAATTAACTTTATTGAGGTGACATTGGTTAATAAAATTATATAGGTTTCAGGGGTACAATTCTATAATATATTAACTGTATGTTCTATGTTCATCACTCCAAGTCAAATGAAGTCTCCTTCCATCACCATTTATCCTCCCTGTACACTCTTCTACCCCCCACCCCCACCCCCTTCCCCTCTGGTAATCACCATGCTGTTGTCTGTGTCTGAGGATTTTTCTGTTAATTGTTTTTTGCTTAATCCCTTCTTTCACTCTTGAATAATACTTGACCCACTACTTGTGTATAGCCTTTGTTCTTATGCTGATCCCCAGTCAAATACAATAGGTGTGTGTATTTTTATTCTCCTTAAGTCTGGAAGAATATGTGCCTAACTGTTAACTTTTGTTATTTGGGCGAGTTGGTAAGATTGAAGAGGGTTACTCTTTCTACTTCATAGTCATTGTTAGAAAAAATAAAAAGCTTCTCTTTGGGGGGAAAAAAAGATAATACTTAAATGGAATTCCTTGCTTCTTGTAAAAAGGAAGACTCCTAAAGATTATAGTCCCTTTCATATCTGGTTCTATGAGATAGCTAAAAAACTTTAGGAAACTAGCAACTTTTTTTTTTAAATCTTCAGATAGCTCAAAACTCTTCTAGAAAAGAGAGCAAATACTTCTTTGCTTAAAAACTTAAAACGTCAGGAAACCTATTGCTTTTTAGTTGCTCCTAAATTTTTATCCCTAAAGAGTATGGAAATGGTTAATCTTGTTCTATCAATAAAAGGTGAGCTGTTGTCTATGAATTAGATGATGGAGAATCAATTACTTATAAAAAAAATAGGTTTTAGAAAAAAAAGTAGCCTTCCTATTTAACAATTGACCATTTTCTAGCTTACTGAAATTTTTAATTCTGTCTTTAGAAGTAACTTACAAAAATACTGTTTGCATATACTTCCAGAACTTGACTTAGAAACAGATTATGTTCTAAATTATTTAATTTTATTGAAGTTATGTTTCTAACTCCGCTCACAAAAATCTGTAATGCATCATATAACTGTAATATCAGGTAAAATTACAAGATTTAATCTTTAACAGGAAAAAGACTGTTAGGAACATACTTTCTAATATTCCTTACACACACTCCAACACAGTCCCCCACAGCATTGTGGAATGGATTCTGTTTCATTCCTGTGTCTTGATTCCAGTGTCACCATTGGCCCAGCCAGCTCTGGGTATAGGTGGAAAGAGATAGTGGGCACACTGTTATAGGGGGCATGTGCCAGGAACTTAGACCACATTATGATACCTGGAGCTGAGAAAGGCAGCATTTTTGCTCTTAAAGCCAGCATCCAATGCAGTGTGAACACCTTTTTGGTTTCTTTTTGTTTTTTGGTGGCAGTATAGCAATGGCTGTTTGCATATATGGTTTATTTATAAGTAGTGTTTGAATAGAATACTGTCCTAGGAAAAACAGCAAAAAGATGCTATAAGTATAGGCTATCGAGGAGTTTTTACAGCCTATTTTCTAAATGATTTACCTGTATATTTAGAGTATAAGTGGCTAAAAGTTAAACTTGAGGAAGTAGATTATTTGGCTAGTTAAGAAGGAAAAAATGGTAAAAATAATTAGGTATAATAGGATTTATTATAGGCAGAAGGGAAGAAATTATACAGAAACAGCAGGGGCAAGAATTTGGAACTGAAATTGGTGCATTGCTTACTTTTGTTCTCTATGTTGTTCCTTAGAATGCTTTTTCTTCAGTATTTGTTTACTGTTTCCCTTTTTAAAAAGCCTTTTAAAATTTATATTAGACAAGTGATCCTTTTGGAATAATATAGTAAATGAATTACCAAAGGACCATTGGGTAGGAAATATTAGAAATGATCATTAAAAATAAATTTACCAGAATTTATAAAACTTCTTATTATGTCAGCTCTGCAGTATGATTTGAGAAGTATAACTTTATTATCACATAGGTATATGCCCTGCTGTAGTTCAAGTTCTTTGACTAGTCTTAGTATTCTAACAGTCAAAATTATTACTCTGAAGCATCTTGGTCCATAGTTCTTTAGGCCTTTCTGATGTTTTAGTCACTAAATAGTATTGCAAGAGAGATAGCCTCTTGGGGTTTCAGTTTTTTCATCTGTAAAATAAAATTGGATTAGAGTGTCTTTCAATTCAAAGTATAAATTACTGCGTTAGTAGTTTGTGGCAGGCTACCATCTCAGTATGTGATCTGCCTACCATTGAAGAAGGCCTTCTTCTGAAATACAGATATAATTTTATGAATCCTTCCCTACATTGTGGAATCTTCTACAGTCTACTTATTCTCTCATTTTAAACAGAGCTTACTTGCTTTCTGCTTGAGTTTTTCTGTTGGGTTTTTTTTTGTTTGTTTTTAAATACTGTATACTTAGCCTCAGGAAAACTCAACCCACAAATGATGGTTCCTCTTCATTCCTTCTTCTTTTTAGTTCCTTGTTTGCTGTAGAGAACAGCATTCCTCATCTATCAAGCTCTGCCAGTGTGGCTCAGTGGTTGAGCATCAACCCATGAACCAAGATGTCCCTGGTTTGATTTCCCGTCAGGTCAGGGCACAAGCCCAGGTTGCTAGCTCGATCCCAGTAGGGGGCATGCAGGAAGCAGCTGATCAATGTTGATGTTTCTCATTAACATTTCTGTCTCTCTCTCCCTCTCCCTCTCCCTTCCTCTCAAAAATCAATAAAAAACATACATTTTTTAAAAAGCCCTATTGACTCTAATGACACAAATGACCTTGCCCATTTTATGTATTATTTATAGGCCCAATGTGGTTTAAAGCATTCTTAAGTTCCTGACAGTTAACTTTAGATGAACTTATGAATAGCATAGAATGTCTTCTTCACAAATTATAGAACCACAGTGGTTTGAAATATGTGTTTATTGCTATCTGATGTTAATATGAGAATAACTGACACTTAAGATGAAATGGGTATTTTGAAATTGAAATGAAATAGTAATTATTTTCTCCTCTCTCTAAAAAATAGTATATTTAAGTAGCAGTTGACTCAATTATAGATTATGGTTTAATTTTAATAAAGTTGATATTTATAAAAATAGACCAGTTGATTACTATAAATACATATTTAATGTGTGTATTCTGAATATATGTATGATTGTGTTTTTAAAACAGATATGACCATATTCTGAAGTGGGAACTCTTCCAGCTTGCTGACCTAGATACATACCAGGGAATGCTGAAGTTGCTTTTCATGAAAGAACTGGAACAGATTGTCAAAATGTATGAAGCCTACAGACAGGCTCTTCTCACAGAGTTAGAAAACCGCAAGCAGAGGCAGCAGTGGTATGCCCAGCAACATGGCAAGAATTTTTAAGTAAATTTTTTAAAAATAAAAATAGAATTTAAGTTTTATAAGGGCTTTAAAATATTCTCACAGATAAAAGACTGCAAACAAGTACTTTGGTTAATAAAGGCAGCTTTTTAGAAATTACAAAATTCTAATTTTACATGTATTTTGTTATTAAAAATACTCTTATTGAGGAAAAAATAATGTTTCACCTTAAGAGCCAATGTGGCAAACTTCTTAATGCTGCATATTAGGAAACTGCTTTGAATATTCTTAGTGGAGACAAATGCAGCAAGAAATGTCATTATGAGATATTAAATAGGAAATGATCACTTGATAAACTCTTACAGTAGCAGTACCTTTCTATAAAAAACAAAGCGAGAGATAACCTATGCAGTATTTAAAAAAAGATGTTTCCTGCTTTAGTGTGGAACATTGTCTGGAATCGAATGCTTTAAGTGTTACTATTGTGCATAGCTCAAAACATAAAATGGGATTTGGAACCTTTATTGTAATAAATTTTTATGTATAATTTATGGTATTCCCCTCCCTCCCAAATGTAAAGAACGTTTTAAATGTGATGAGAAAGGTTTTTTTTGGTATGAAAGAGTGAAGGGCCTTCAATCTTTAAGGAATAAATTTTGGCATAAGGCTTTTAGCCTGTGTGGGAGAGGTGTGTACAGCATTCAGAGTAGCTAACATCACTTCCTTACTTTTGGCCAGGGCTCTTTCGGCATTTAAGAGCATGGCTCTGATGAGACAGTGGAGGGTTCCCTATAGCATGACATGCTACCATCCTAACAAGCTGGGTTGAGCTGCCAAAAATGACAATCAGGGATTCATTAAGAAATCTTGGTCAATAAATTGATTTTCTTTTATCTTTAAGACTTTGTCACAAACTTTAAAACCCAGTATTTATTCCCATTTTTTTTCCTTTTGAGTTCATAGTTAACAAAGATATTGTTCATAATTTGTGTAGTACATTTGATTGCAGACAAATTTATGGCACTTCTAGCCTATAAATCTCTAGAATTCCAGTAATTTTAACATTAGTTGAAGTAGCTCTTCAGTTATATTTACATGTGTTGTAAATATGTAAATATGTTTTTAGTTTAGGTAATCTTCCAAAATACAAAGCACTCCCAGTTACATAATAGTGAGTTTAATTTGTTGATAAAATGTTGGAAATATTAAATGTTTGATTTTATACAAGCAGCTTATTAAATATATTTTTGTGGAAACTAAATGTTTGAGTCTATATTTTACACATAGTGCTGTAAATATTCGGTTTTTCCATTCATAAGACCCATCATCAAAGAAAACAGTACATTGAAAGGGGTATTGAAAAATGAAAATAAGCTAGTGGAATTTTATCACTGGGAAAAGTTACTTTACAGAGCATGTGATCAAACTTTTCTAAGATTTAAGCTTACATACCTTATGAACTCTTGCACACTCTTCTATCTTAATTATTCTTTTCTGTTGCTCCTTACTTTATATTACTGTTTAATGATGACTTAGCCATTTCAAAAAAAGTTAGAAATTACTGTTTTAGTGCTCCCAGATAGGAGGCATTACTTTTTTTTTTTCATTACCACACTTTTTTTCTCTTTAAAATGTGTATGCTCAATGAAATTCCACTATAGATTTTAGTAATTAGAAATACAGTATAGAATCACTGTTTTAAAAGAGCTGGAAGGTACCTATTTATTAAAATGGAAACCTAAATTTGAAATGTGGTCAACATTAAAGAAAATCCATTCTGAATTTTTAAAAGAAAGATAAACCGTCATCATTCTTTATCAACACTCCCAAATATTTCCAAATTCAGTAAGCATTTGTTTTTAATCTTAGGAACCAGAGTAAACTTTAATAGTAGTTGACATATTAAAAGAATAAACCTATGATGAATACATTTCTTTGTGTAGCAAATGAAAAAATATACAATGCAGAAACTCAAATACATACAAAGTGATCTATTGTGCATTTTTTATCAAGAGGTTTATATTCTATATTAAATCATAATATAAAAAGCAATACATAGTTTTTGATAAAGCAACTGAAAAGCTCTCTTAAATGTCTTTAAAAATAAGAGCTTATGGTATATGTAAGATGATATAGACTGAATCAAGCCTTTTGAGTTGTGATGCTGTGCTTTAACAAATGACTATGAAATAATTTCAAAATTGTTCTGTAAAAATTAAATGAGCATATCCAAACAGGGAGTAATATTACCACATGGTTTAATTATAACCCTGTAGTAAAATTCAGTAAATTCAAGCAGAACACATGTACTATCATCATAAATAGACAACTTTAAATTATAACTATATTTGAAGACAAAATCAGGAAACTGTACATGTTAATGAAATGATAATAACCATGCATACATACACCTGCTATTAAACACTGAAATAAAAGAACTAGGCCATTTTTGCAGTCGTCAGAGGTGTTTGGTATTTTACTCTTTCTGATGGAAGCACTGAATGTTTACATGGAGACATGTAACTGAAAATTGGTCATGCACCTGTATTTTTTAACATTTGGATTAAGTTTTCTTCTTTTCTGATTGTTCAGTAGATTCTGACTTTGGTGCAGGAAAAGCCTGATGATACAGATGTCTGTGGGTTGCTGCTGCGTTGTAAAGCTTGTATAAAGCCTAAAAAGACAAGAATACAGATTTTAGCACACACAAATGTAAACATTTTTCTTTTAAGTGTAATTAGTTTATGGGACTGTATAAAAGTTAGCTTGCTAAATTTGGAGTCTATATCATTAATCTCTATGGAATATAAATTAATAACTAATATCTTAGAACCCAAAAGTACTTTCAGCTCTATAGTGTGTGTTACTACTTTTGTGGATTGATCTTCATGGTAAATGTTTTATTCTCAGACAGCATTTCCTTTTTACCTGCACACCTCATGGAGCACAGCTTCCTAACCACTCACTATGCCCCAGGGGCTTGGTGAGAACTTGTCAATTTTAGAGAAATTACAGGAACTCATAACTTTTGACTGTCAATAGCTACTGTATTGTAATAGCTAGACCACTTGTTCTCAGGGCTTCCTTATAGTTTTTCAGAATGGGGACACCTTCAGTCTCCATTATTTCCTCATACAGTCATGCAAATAAGCACATATGTTGCCCCCTCCCTCTGCCACACTGGGGCCCACTCAAACATTTTTTTGCCTTATTTCTGTTAATTAGTTCATATTTTACAAAACCTTATTCAGAAACGTTATCTCAGAAAGCCTTTCATCATTAAAACTACCTCTGAATTGTTCTTTGTGTCTTTATAACAGTGCTTCAATCAGGAATTTTTACATATTGCTTTATATAAGTGTTCAAAATATTTTAATGTTCTCTGCCCCCTCCCCACCTAATGTCTAAGATAAATTCCCTCTTCCGACTTTCACGTAATGAGCACTCAATTAGACCAACTTATTTTATGTAATTCTGGAGTCTAAAAAAGTCTGAATATTTTTAAAAACTGGATAAAAGCTTGCTATTCTTTTTTTTTTTTTTTAATACATTCCATTGATTTTTTACAGAGAGGAAGGGAGAGAGATAGAGAGTTAGAAACATCGATCAGCTGCCTCCTGCACACCTCCTACTGGGGATGTGCCCGCAACCAAGATACATGCCCTTGATCGGAATCGAACCTGGGACCCTTCAGTCCGCAGGCCGATGCTCTATGCACTGAGCCAAACCGGTTAGGGCAAAAGCTTGCTATTCTTTAAACAGTAATTGATTCCCAGGAAATACCATTAATTTTTATCTTTTTTTTTATCTATATGGCTATTTTCTTAGTCTAATGGTACCATCATCAAGTTATATGAATGCATATTGATGCAACATGGTATTGTCCTAGTTCTATTATATTCTCATTCTAACACATTTAGTTTAATCCCTGTTCTTATAAAAGCTTAGATTTTTTTTTAATATATTTTATTGATTTTTCACAGAGAGGAAGGGAGACAGAGAGCTAGAAACATCGATGAGAGAGAAACATCGATCAGCTGCCTCCTGCACATCTCCCACTGGGAATGTGCCCGCAACCCAGGTACATGCCCTTGACCGGAATCGAACCCGGGACCCTTCAGTCCACAGGCCGACGCTCTATCTACTGAGCCAAACCGGTTTCGGCAAAAGCTTAGATTTTTTTTCCTTAAAGTTTGCTTTATAAAGTTGAAATTTGTTTTTACTTTAGTGAATTTGTTTTACTGAATTTTATATAAAATAATTCTTTATTGACTTGTAAATATTAAGTTTAACATTGTTATTTGATTACAGGACATAATCCAGTCGCATGTAACAGCAGAAACTAAGTAAGGAATTATGCATTGTCTCTGTAGTTCAGGATCAGTTTTGCTTCCTGAACACAATAACCTAAATGACTCCAGAGATAAGTTTTCTTACGTAATAAATGATTCCCTCCTGGAAGCTTAGATTCTTCCCTTAGATACAGAGTTTGCACATTGGAGAGTGATAGAATGAAAGGGTGGTGGGAGAAATGAACACCAATTAACTAGTCATGTCTGAGGTATGCCAAGAAAGTTATGCTGCATTTTTGGCCTGGAACCTGCTTAAAGTGTATGAGTAATTGTCACTCAAAAGTCAAAGTTAAGTAAGTGCTGTCCAGTAGTTAAGTTTCCTCAAGATCCATAACTATACATGTTTCATTCTTCAGCAGAGAAAAATGCACAGTGTTGTAACTTAGGAATTTTGAAATCTCCTACATATTTAGGAAACAAAACAGATAAAATATTACCAACATTCATGTGTTTGTATTTCCTATGTATTTCAAATCACATGATGTCTGGAATAAATTAAATACTGTTTTTAAACCATGTTAAAAATTCACAATTAAAATTATAAATGCAAGGAGAACATAGGAGCAGTAGTTATCAAAGATTTTCTAATCATTTAGACATCCTTTAATGGCTAATCAGTTTATTAAAAAAAAGTCATAATGTTTACAAATATAAGCTCTTAATTAGAAAAATTTAACTTACCTCATTTGTAGTTCCCTGTAGCAAAGGCAGTTTAAAAGGGAGAAAAGAAAAGTATATATCCTGTCTCATTAATAGCATTACAATATTCAACATTGTTCACAGTATTAATTTGTGAACAAATACTACAAATTTTTTGTTTGTATTACATATTTATATAAATCATTTGAAAAACCCAATTCAATATCCCTTACAGGTTTCAGCATCATATTCTAGGAGGGCATTGGTTTTTTCCCCTCAAATAGCCCCTCTTCTATCTTTTGAGGTTGAGGGGCTATTTGAGACAGTGGCTCAGAGGATCCAGTTTTTAATTCATTTTTTTTTAATTCTCACCTGAGAATATGTTTTTATTGATTTTTAGCGAGACAGAAACATCGATGTGAGGATCATTGATCAGTTGCCTCCTATACACGCCCTGACCAGGGATCAAACCTGCAACTTAGGTATGTGCCCTGACCAGAAATCGAACCCACAATTTTTTTGTGTACAGGACGATGCTCCAACCAATTGAGCCACCTGGCCAGGGCTTTCATTCATTCTTTTCCCATAGTGCTACCATTAATTTATCTCAGCTAGATTTTTTGAAGGCACATAGTAAATCCATTAAAATTCTATGTGTAAGTATATCCTTCATGCTGGGAGAAGAGTATACTTACACAGACCATAAATGTTCAGAAGTTTTAACACTAAAATTTTCTGAAGAATCTCAACTTTAGCTTCACTAAATCCCCCTAAATTTTCATGAGGTAACTGATGATAGATACTTCCAGAATGACATACAGAGTTGTTCTAGGTGTGTTTGTAATTATCTCCCCTGTCCATAATCAATTATTTAAACAGTGGACTATGGCATGCCTGACTCCCTAGGTTATGGTTAATTGGACCATAAAGAACAACTAACTGACCCCATGAGCAGCTGATCAAGAGGTTGACCTGGACTCATGCTATGGCCAATGTCTAGTGCAAATGTCTAGTTCAAATGAAGATAATCTGAAGTAATCAGATACTGCTT
The DNA here is from genome assembly GCF_964212035.1 of Myotis nattereri. Classification (NCBI taxonomy): domain Eukaryota; kingdom Metazoa; phylum Chordata; class Mammalia; order Chiroptera; family Vespertilionidae; genus Myotis; species Myotis nattereri. The sequence continues at coordinate 42,347,273 of NC_138075.1, forward strand.
TTATGAGTTGGTACTAAAAGAGACAGTGATACAACAACTTAAGTTAGTGGTTTGTATATGATCCTAACAAAGCCAGTGCTTATCAAATAATAAAAAAGGTCATAAGTATGAAGTAATAAGGCTAACATAATTGAGTCACAAGCAGCTAAATAAAACAACTGTTTTCTTATACTTCTTTTAACTTTTAGGATAAAAAAATAAAACCACTGCCTAATCCATGTATTTTTGAAAAATACTGAATTGTTAACTGGAAAACAGTTGTTGAGACTTCACATATTATACAGTTAGTTGGTTATATCTGGCCATCTTGATATATTCTAAAGTTCTTGAAAACTGGGCCCCTAAGTCATGTTCATCTGTATATTTCCAACATCTTAACAAATGCCCTGTATATAATATAGACAATCAAATGTGTGCTGAATTTAGCTGAAGAGAAGTAAAGTGTTCCTACCTGGTCCCACAAGGCTGCAGCCACCTGGTCTATTACAGCTCCCAGCTCTCGGTATTCTCCAGAGTACCGGATGTATGCCCAGGTGCACAGGGTGATAAGGGTCAGTCCCATTATCATATTGCATAGGCTAGCTATGATGTCCAAACCAATGAATCCAGTCACACCAGCAATCACATATGTGATAAAAATGACAACAAACAGTGTGGCTGGAGTACGAGCTGCATGGAAGATATTTTTGCTATCATTGTGCTTGATATACTGCATATAAAGTTCATCTATTTCATTCTCCAACTGCTGCAGGTAACGCCGGCTAAATTCCTCCCCACCCATCTTCTTCACCCCTCGGAATAGCTTCACAGACTCTTCCTTAAGCTCCAGATGTTTGGTCTGCAGGTCATTAGGGGCCAGAAATGGTTTGTCACCACCACAAATCTGTATCAGATGCAGAAGTATTGTTTATGCAATGCAGAGTAAAATTAGTAACTGTAAACATTTTCACTTAAATTTGTTAGAACATATCAATAACCAAGAAGCCTGCATGTTTTGTCAACCCACATTTTCCACAGTTAATAACTATCAGGTGTAACTATAAGTGGGACTGTTGCTTTATAGGTTACTTATATAAAGTCATTCTTAATTTTTTTTTTGACATGGGAAAGAATATCCATAACTTAATCCAAGATGAAAATCCAAGATGACCAGGCATGACACAAAGTGAACTGCAAACTGAGTTCATTTACAGAACGAATCTAAATTCAAGAAAAATAGTCCCTTTAGGAAATTTTTTCTAACTGCACTGAAGTAATTTTGATAAATGAAGTTTAATTTAAACAATGAGCAATGCTATAAAGCTCTAAAGTAAAGTCATGAAAAGTTTTATTTGGCAGTTTCACTGATTTTTGTTTCAATGGAGCCCATTCAAGAGTCTAAATGGAAACATCAAATGTTCTTGGACCACATTTTCTGTTTTCTTCAGAAGTTACAAGGGAAATCTGTTATTTATATCATTCACTTTGGTTATTTGAGATTTAACTACATAAAGTATTGATTTTTAGAGAGAGAAACATCAATGTGAGAATCACATCGTTGCCTTCTATACACTCCCTGACCTAAGGGGTAATACGTATTACCCCTTAGTTATGTCATAAACACCATTTCCTATACTATATTTCTCTTGACTCCATCAATTTTGAATATAATTTTAATTTTATAATATTTTCAGGGGAAAAAAGACCCATCACATTAGTAGATATACACAATAATTTTTAGGCGCATCCTCATTGAGATTGTTAAAACAAAAAAAGAAATATGGTATGTAGAAATATTAGCCCTTAAAGTTTAATTTCTTTTTTCCTAACAGGTTTTTATATCTAAGATAGAAATTCTGGAACTGTGGAATGAAGGGAGGTGAAGTGGAGAGGGTAGCATGTTATTTTAGCCACTAAATCTTATAAATTGGTGGGAAGATCTGACAAAAATAAGAATGTGTCTATTAAATATAGAAGTAACATTTAAAATATGTTGAAAATTGTGCATAGTGTTTCTTTTAAAATATTTTAGGAATATAATAAATAGAAATGTGATACACATAGGCTGGGAAAGAATAAGTCAAACCTGCCTCTCTGTATGTTTATTCAGTATAATGTGGAAGAAAAAGAAATCAGTATTTCATGGAAAAAATACTAATTTTGTTTAAAAGATAATTTAATTCTTACCTCTTCCATTTTCTTGTTGTATGTATCCTTGGCATTTGCTACGGCCGCTAAATTGTTAGCTTCTGCTGTGGCCTTTGGACAAAGTAAAAATATTATGTAAAATGGAATTCATTAATTTCCACAGGCAGTTCTCATTTATAAGCATCATGAGCAAGAAATGTGGAAGAACCTGAGATCATCAAATAATTTTAAATTATTGAAATGTTTCTATATTTTAAAAATTAGTAAAACTAGAATTTTGAAATATATAATACATATATGTTTACTCAATAAACCACAGTTCTGCCCAGCCAGTGTGGCTCTGGTTGAGAGTTGGCCTGTGAACTAGGAGGTCAGTTCGATACCCAGTTGGGGCAGGTTGCCCAGTTGTGGGCTCAGTCCCATACTGGGGCATGCAGGAGGCGGCTGATCAGTGGTTTTCTATCACTGATGTTTCTTTTTCTCTCTCCTCCCTTCCTCTCTGAAATCAATAAAAAAAAATATAAAAATAAACCATAGTTCTAAAATGAATTTTCATTTGGAAGATTTTTTTCCTCAACATTTTTAAGCCTCTCACCAAATAGAGGGTTGGGGAAAATCTATAAACCCAAAAACATGGAAATAATATATAGAAATAGAAATATAATGTCAAATTTAAGGACTGCTATACTGATAGAACAATGTATCTGATAACAAAAAGGAACTATCAAGAACTTTAAGAAATTTTTTAAGTAAGGAAAAGGCCAGTTTCACCACTTGTTTAAAACCTGCTTTTCTACTTGTTACATGTGTGAGTCTGTTTTCTAAACAAATGTAATACAAAGAGAATGAAAACTCTTGGGTATAAAGTGTTTGTATCTCAGCACAAGTAAGGCTGCTGTATGTTTATGTGAAAATGTTTAGCTGAACACACAAATGGGCAGCTATTAGAAAAATAATCATCTAATAAATCATTGTCTACTATTTTCATTTGATAATTTCTGACAACCAGATTGATGCACATGTTTTGCTTAGCATGGCTAATAAATACCTGTAACATGGATTTGGGATGTGGTAATTCTTCACCTTGATAAATCTTTATATAAGCCTGAAAAGAAAAAAAGAAAGACTCATGTTCAAGTAATTCTATTCAATATTTATGTAATTCTGTTAAATTATATTCTAAAGTCTAAGGTCTTGACAGTACCAAAAAAGTAAGGTCTTGGCAGTTTCAGGAACTAATTATCTTTTCCTCATACTTTAATTCCCTCTTTCTTAGTGTTTGTTCCCCTTTCCTGAAATGCCCTTTTCACACATCTCCACTTGCCAATCCCACTCCTCTTGAAGGCTTAGCTCACTTGTACATCCTTTAAAACTCTCTCAGATCCTTCTGCTAGGAGTAACCTTTCTTTTTCAGTTACCCACAGGAATTTGTACCTGGTGATGTCATAAACTTCATGGAACAGAATTGTGTAAGGGTCCTGAATCTCCTACTAAATTCTAAGCCCCTCCACAGTGTTACGCACAGTAAGAATTCAATTTTTAGATAAATAATATATCCTTTATTGCTGAGAGTGATGGTCAGTAACCACACAGGAGGTATATGACTGCATTTTAAATGACAGAATGTTGATTTTAAAAATTGATATTTTAGTCCTTAGATCATCAATACACAAATTAGATTGGTAACTGAAATTCTTCACTATATTTGTGGGTTGGTAAAAAAAAAAAATGCATTGTACTCAGTGCTACCTGAGGTAAACAAGTAAATGCAAATTTAAAGTAATTCCACTTCAGATTGGCCCTTGGTGCAGAGTGGGAAATGTGGAAGTATGTTCTCCAGTAGAAAGACAAGGTGTAGCCCCTTTTGAGAAAATCTTCAGAATGAAGGTAAATATCAGTACAGATCATGACTGAGGACTATGTGGTTTAGACCCTGGGAAACACCCCTCCCCCCAAAAAAGATATTTCCAACTCTTAGATACATTCATATTTCAAAATACATTTCCTTCTAAGGGACAGGAAAGTTACCTCAAAGAGTTCCCTCAAAAAATAATTTCAGAAAACAAGTTCCTCCTGGGAATCTCATAATTTTTCATCATTTGTACAGATTCCTCATACTTTTGCCCCCATATTACAGAGTCTATAATTTTTTTGTTGTAGCTTCAAGTGGGAACTGCATTCCAAACATGTCAAATCTAAGTACTCACAAATGTGCTAGAAATGAGAGCAATACCTTGAAGTACTCCACCAGACCTCGGCAGGTGATTTTGTTCCCATTGATCTCTTTAATATCTAGGCTCTCAGGACTAAGTAGCCAAGGAATGAGTATTTTCAAGTTTTTGATGAATTCATCATCTATTTCTACAAGTAAAAGCAAATTCATTATTTTTAAAATTCTATCTAGTCCTCCATGCCATACAATAATAATACATCCTTTGATTTCCTCTGTTTCTTCCCCAGTGATAAAGCTATCACTTTCCTATCATCTAAACAATTCCTGGAACCCACTTTTCTTAGGGCGGATGATCCACTTTGCCCAAACTTTCTACTGCTGGTCCTTCTTATCTCCACTTCAATTACACATTTATCTTGTCTTCCACCTATAAAGTAGCTTTCTTGATATAAAACGTTTTTCAAATATTTTATACCCTATTCACATAAACATTTCATGTATTCTGTCTTTATTCTTTTTGTAGTTTTATATATAGGCTCATAAATGGGGAGAAAAGTCATATAATTACCAGCTGAGAAGATTGTTCCCTTCAGAAAATACATTCAAAATCATTCTGTGTTTAGTGTGCCCACCTTATGAAAAGTGTATAGTGGGTATGGTGTAACTAGGAACTGAAGTTCCAAAAGATAGGGATGATGATGCTACCTCTAGTGGTGAAACTCAAAATAACATGGCAAGAAATGGAGACCTAATTTAGCAAGCAGATCAGAGGTAGTTGGAGTTTTTTATCATAGAACATTAGGTTAATCTTAACATTACAGACTTAGCAAAGTAACAAAGAAAATAGGTCTTTAAAGAAGTATTTTGAACACTGACAATTTATTAAATCATTATTTCAAAACATATAGAAAAATACACATTATATGTTTAAAAAACAAGGTATGTCCAGAGACTTGATATCTAAGTAAATGGAATAGCTACATGTCATTTTTTAAAATCTGAATTTTAGCAGAGTCACTGAGTTTTCAGACTTTGGAATTGATGATTTCCGAGGTTTTAAGGCTAAAGATGAGAACCTTATGATTGTGTTTGCATTTTCCCTGCTTGTTTTTATACTTCAATATACATTGCAATACCAGTTTGCATAAGAATTCATATTTTTCTTCTCTTGCTTTCTGCTTTTATGACATGCATGAGCAGACAGAAATCCTTCCGACTTATTTTGCTTCACATTTTGTACAGCTTTGAAACTTGCTCATGCTTTATCACTATTTGTATAGGAGCTTATTCAAATTTATTTTGCACTGTACCAAATTTTACTTATTATTTTGCTTTGTATTATATATAGATTTATTCAAATGTATTTGTTATTGTGGTGTGCTATTTAGTTATCAGTATTCACTGAAATACGATACTGGTATTTGTATTATGTTACCACATTCGTGTATTGTGTTTTGTTGCCTGCTATGTATCTGTATTCACTGATACTAATAGGTTTCTTTATTGCTTTATGATTTCATGCTTTTTTCAGCATCTGTAGAATATTACTATATATCTATAATGTATGATTTTTTCTGAATTTCTGCATAAGACAAAAAGGCCTTCTCCATATAAAACCACTTTTTAAATCACTTTCAAAACATGTACTTAGACCCTCCCCCCAATTTCCTTATAAAATTGGAATGGAATAAGATACACCTGTACATCTATTTCACTGGGCAGTGTGGTAATCATCAAAGTAATCAGCATATTTGGATTAAAAGTGTGTTCTGAAGATGGCATTAGCCTTGGTCTACTGAGACCAATGCCAGGTATTTCAATTTTGGATTCATAAAATATGAACAATATATTCATAACATACATAATTTAGCTCTTGCTACCAGTATTAGTTGAAAACAATAAGTACATAATCCAGAACATCTGCAGACCAGATCAAATTGCAGAAGTATACTAATCAGCTTTGGCTCATTGCAACTGATCAATAAATATGTGTGGGTAGATAATTATTCAGAATGATGTTCTGTTTTCATCATTTCTTCAATAATTTCTTCCACAAGAGTGAAACCTTGCTAGGAATTCAGGGACTAGGCCAGAGTGGTTATCTGTCACAATAACTGAGGACATGATGCATAAGATCGCTGCAGGGCAGATGCACTGGTGGAGTTCTGTGTAAATTAACCAAGGAAGATATTTTCTCAGGATTACCTCACTCTGACAAGTCATTAGAAACAACTTTTTTAACAATAATCACCTTGCCATGGTGTTGGTTATGCTTTCTGAAGTCTTACCTGAGCTGCTAAGGATGCAACTCCGCAATATATGGTGTGGTTACCTGGGGCAGTGTAACACAGAGCAACCTCCAAAAAAGGTAACTCCTTATTTACTAAAAGACTGATTTGCTATACTAGGAGAGGCATTCTGTAGGCCAGTGATGGAAAACCTTTTGAGCTCGGCGTGTCAGCATTTTGAAAAAACCTAACTTAACTCTGGTGCCGTGTCACATATAGAAATTTTTTTATATTTGCAACCATAGTAAAACAAAGACATATTTTTGATATTTATTTTATATATTTAAATGCCATTTAACAAAGAAAAATCAACCAAAAAAATGAGTTCGCATGTCAGAGGTTCGCCATCACTGCTGTAGGCACTTGGTGAGGAGTGGTTGAATGTAGCATGAATGAATGTAATTCAGTGCTTTGGGTCCTTTGGATTTCCTATGTGGGGAGTTATTAAACCAACGGCAATTAAATTTAATCATAGTATTTTAAGTTTTAAATAACACTAGAAATAGATAATTTCAATAATGTGAGGGACCATGAACAAATAGTAATTATAACAATTATTACTATTAATAATGAACTTGAAAGTTATTTCTGTGTGTGAAAAGTGTGTGAGAAATTATCATCAAAGAACAATTTTTGCACGTTTTTATATTCAGAGACATTTCTTCCCCAGAGGCAAACACTCAGATGCCAGCCCTCCGGAGAATAGCATGGCCAGCACACAAGACATCCTGGATAGAAATCACACCAAATTATAAGATTCAGGATGGGATGGAAAACCAGTATATGCCCAAGGAGAAACAGGCAAAATAGAACATTTCAGCACACAGCAGGATTCCTGCAGCAGTTCTATGAACCTCATAAAAATGGAATGTTCGATGGGAAACTAAAGCTGCCTTTCATTGCTCTCTCTGTCTAGCTACTTTGATAAACTCATAACTTATGGTAACTGTAAACCAATTGTGTGGGTCAATACATGGTTAGATGTAAATCAAATTTGGAGAACATATTTGTTACAAATCTGCATGATTTGTCTTAAATTCTCTCCTTGAGATCTTTCATTGCAAAATGTATCAGTTAATTTAAAAACTGCAGATGTATAGTATACCACAGAAATAGAACAAGCCAGAGTACTTTTGTCCAATAAAAGACTATTGTTGAAGGTCTGTCCCTTCTCTGCCTGTTTACAGCTCCCAACTCCAGAGAAGAAAGAGAGGCCTTGTGGGAAGCCCTCCTTTTATGTAATTTATTCAAAATACAGGGAAGCCATTAAGTAATTGCATAATATCAAGAGGTCTGTGTGTTCACTCGTAGATTGGAATTCATAAGAAATTGTAGGATCCTGGAATCCATGCATTAATAGCCTACTGCTATTTGTTCTGTTATATAAAGGTAAGATCATTTAAAACATGTATAAAAACAATGCTGATTGAAAATTTGGGATTCTATTTATGATACTAACTGCCATAGCTAATATAAAGTATCTGAGAGTAAATACCATGGATCGGTTTGGGAGTGGGGGGATAGGTTTGCTTTTCAAAACTGCCAGTTCTATAAAACTGGATATAAGTTATGTTGTCCTTTTTCAAAAAGTAACTTGAAAGCCCTTTCAGAACAACTGTGCTGAAAAATGTATGTCACTGTCTCACCAGCCCTGGCACAATGCGGAATGGCCACCTTATATTTAGTAAATGTCTGAACTTTAGTGGTGTACTCAATGCTAGGCTTACAAGTAAAAAAAGTCAGAAATGTCTTTGTACTACATTGTATTACTACCAAGCAAACATCTAAAGGCCTGGTAATTATCTATTAGGAAAGATTAACTTCTGCTTCCCCATATCCTACTTCCACGCCCTCTTTAACAAGTTGAGTTGCTTTGGAATCTCTTTTTTTCTCATTAATTCTTGCTTGGGAATCTTAAAATGTTAGACATGCCTCTGTTCAAGAGAGAATTACATGCTATTAATACATACTATTTGAAAAACACTCTAGTGCTTTGGTTTTTAAAAAACTGTTCCTCATTCCGAAGAGGATCTCCTTTTTAGTGAAGCTTTTAATAATTGATAATTAAATTCTTTAGTAGCAGTTTTAAAGGACTTGGATTCAGTACCATGAGATATTTCAATCTCTAATTATATAACTGAATGTAACATCCCAGGGATGTAGACATCTATTTTCCCCTTTAATGTAAATAAGAAAAATTACACAGGAAGACATTAAGGAGCATTTCTCAATGCACAAAGGTGAGCAGGAACCTCTGCAAAAAGGTGAGGGCTACTGCCTCCCAAGTGAACTCAGGGTTTAACTTTAGCCTCTTTTCTCAATGTACATATTCAGCAGCCACAGATTCCCACAGTTCACCAAGGAGGCGCTCTAGCACCAGCCCAGGAATCACAATTCTGACGATTTCTAATCATCAGCCTCACGTTAGTGAATGAACAAGCAGTCATAAGCCCAGCGGATAAATGATATTTTTATATCGGACTAAGTGATATAAACATATTCATTAAAAGACAGACAAACCTTTCAGTTTTCCATCAAAGTTTGGATTGGTAGCTACTTTTAAGCCAGGATGAGGTAGCAGAAAACAGGAAATTTTGGTGAAACAGGAATGGATGTGTTTTCGAACATTCTGTAGTTCTTCATGCTGGTTCCCTGAGACCTGCAGTAGTAAATCATCCTGAAGTTTAAATGACTTGCAATATAAACTGAACTTCAAAGAAGTCTGTGGCATCTTATATTTTCTATCTTGGCCCACAATTATAAAAATGACATGTCAGGGCTGATATTAAAGAAAGAATAAAATCTTGGGTGAACCTGCCACACTGCCATACCTAAGTAACTGTATAGCATAAATATGGCATTATTATACAGTTAACAAATGTCTATTCTTATGCCAACTCAGATGGGCCTTCCCCCCCTTTATTCAGTACATATTAGTGGGGTTTTACTCTAGCTAATTCCTACAAATTCCTTTTTTAATTCAAAGTACTCACAGGAGACATGAATAGATCATAAAATATTCCTCCCTTTTCAGGAGATACTCAAAACAACTTCTTGTCACCTGGTAGATATACATTCAAATTCTAGGAAAGCATCTGAATAGATAGGTGTTTATAAGCTAAGTTGCACTTTTTTTTTTTACATGTATTTGACAGTTAATAGTTCGAATTACCCTAAAAGTAATTATAAACCTAAAAAGTTAAGCTCAGAAATTCTGATTATAAAGGAAATTATTTTTATTTTTTTTTTCAGACTTCTCAGTAGGTATTTTTGTGTGATATCTATTCAATGTAAATCAGTCAATATTAAACTATCATGACATTAAAAATGGAAAGTCTTCTAATTTTACTTTCTGTGAACTTCTAGCAAAATGTTACAAGATTTTTACTTTCTGTGAACTACTAGCAAAATGTTACAAGATTGGGGATTTCAAAATTAGATATTTTTGTTAAATTGACTTTTAAACCTCTGCTAAAACATGAATCCAGATATTTAAACTGTGGTCTTGAACTAACTTAATTCTTCAAATTAAAAGCTTTGTTTTTTCGAATAAATCATTGTTTTATAGAAACCTACAAAAGAACTCTTTACCTGTATCATAATTATTAAAAATATTTGAAAATTGTAATTCTGAAAGTATTTTGTTAAGCATCTGTCTTAGTTTATTCACAGAGATACTATGGGGGTCAAATGAGAATTTGGCTACTAAGTGTTCAGCAAATCATTCAACAAAAATAATTCTAGATTACTAATGGTGAAATTTCATGCATCTAAATATCTAACAAACCTTGAGGCGTTTTTCCAAAAATTTGGAGCCACCATCAGATCCATATGAAAATTCGTATGGGAAACTCCAGTCTCGAACAAGAAATATCAGACTCTACGAAATAATTCAAAGAAAGAATTGATAAGGAGATTCTAAGTTGCCTCCCACTGCTTTTTAATTGAAACCAATTAAAGAATACTATTCAAATATTCTTTACCACAGTATGGAATTAAAGCAAACATAACATCTTTGACAGTTTCTGAGTAGTCTTTCCTCTATTAGAGCATCCTACCTATTTCCACTAAGTGTAAACCAAAAGCTGCCCCCAAACTGATCATAGTTACTTAGTGCCAATTTGGGAGCCAATTTGAGGGCAACTCTGTCTCATTTCTTGGCGGGATGCATTCAGCTTGGTGGTTTTCAAAGAGCTTTTTATGAAGATTCAAGTTTTATTTGAGGAAAGTTTCCTCTATTACTCTCTAGATATTTTTCCTCCATTACATGTGTCCCACTCTCTTCTATAGGAGTTCTCATTATGCATAACTGGTATAAAAAGGGGTGGTAATCTGGGGTTTGTGGGGCCTGAATCTTACACAATCTGTAGGGGGAAGGCTCAATAAGAAAAAGCATAAAAAATTGGGCTTAAAAGTGAATATTTATTTAGAATGAGAAAAATAAATTACTAATTCAAAAAGCTGACGAGTCTCTCTCTTACACACACACACACACACACCAGCAAAATAACTAACATACCTTTATAATATATTTTGCACTCTACAGTTTTTGGCTGCAAATGATTTTATCACTTCTTCATATGATTATTTTGAAATATTTTTTGTTAGAAAGCTAACTCAGTCTTTCTTCTAAAGAAGCCAATTTCTTATTATAAAACATTTTTTATTATTGATAGTTTAGAAATGTTTCAGCGTCACAATTTTTATTTGTAATGTTACGTACATTTTTAGCCTCCTCATTTGTCAATTAGAGATAATAATAGACCCACCTCACAGGACTGATAAATGAGATAATATATAGGCATTTAGAATAGTGCCTGATACCTAGTTAGTGCTCTGTTAGCTATTTGATTTTTATTTTAATGGCAACTTGGTATTTTAGCACATGGATAGACCATAATTTATTTTGCCCTTCTCATAAATATTTTCCAGTTTTTCCACTACTCTAAGAAAATCATAGATAATCATCCTTCAGGTTAAATATTTGTTCACATCCAAAAGGATTTTATCAGTGACTGTGTTTCCCAAATTAGAACAATCATTAAAATCATTTGGGAAGCTTTTTTAAAAGTACAGAATTCTTGGGCTCCACCCCAGACCTATTGAAACCAGTGTAGTATTAGCTTTCATTTATTGAGTGCCTATAATATGCCAGCTTCAATACCAGGAATTGTACACATATTTAATATATTTCTATAGCAGCCCTAAGAGATCGGTTATACTTTATTATTCCTTTCAAAAGAGATATATAAAAATCACTTCCACCCTCATCTGACATTAAGTAACTTGCTCAAACTCACACAGCCAGAGATGAAAGAATTAGTAGTAAACTTGGGTCTTACTTCAAAATCCCTGCTGTACTGCTCCTCAAAGTTAAGTATAAAATACGTAGTTTACGATCTAAGGGCTGATTAAAATATGCTTTTTGTAAATTAGAATAAGAGATATTTCAATTTTTGTTTCTGAAAAAAATGTAGGTAATAAAGAAAAAAATCATATTTTATAAAATTAGCTATCTTTAAATGATCCTTCTAAAAGTTTACATTTTCTGCACTGGCCAGTGTTGTCCATTGGTTAGAGCATTGTCTTGCACTAAGTGGTGGCCAGTTCAATTCCCAGTCAGGGCACACCCAGCATATGGAAGGTAACCAAATCAATGTTCTCCCTCGCATCGATGTTTCTCTCCCTTCCTCTCTCTAAAATCAATGTTTTAAACAAAGTTTATATTTTCTGAGTTTCTAACTGAATATTTCAGACTCGCCCATTAAAAATTATGTCTTTTAATTCTCATTTAATTGACAGGTTCCTCTTCCACCCCTTTTCCCCTTTACAGTTCATCTGTTAAAGAACTTAGGAATTTGACCTGTAGAGTTTCCCATAACTGGGACCTTGCTGACTGCATATTTATGGAGCAGTTCAACATGTTCTTTTGTCCTCTGGGTTTCCTGCAAATTGGCAGCCAGAGACAGAGGCTTGGTCTGACACAGGTTTTATTTCTTTGGCAAGACTATGGGAAGCAGAGTGTCCTTTTATCAGGAGGCACGTAGTATATGATTATCTATGATTTGATTGAAGTTATGTCATCTTTGCTTATCTGAAGTGCATTCTTTGGTAGAATTCTCATTAAGGGCTCATGGGAACACTATTTTTTTCATTCTTACATGTTGATAACAGTTTGTGCCATTTATACTTGAAAGTCAATTTTGCTGGATATAAAATTTTTGGCTCACATCTTCTTTCCTTAAAAATGAATGCTTCTTAGTTTGCCTTATGGATATTTCTTGTTTCACTAAGGTAGAGCCTCTCTTCATGTTTTGTTTTGTGGATTCTTGTGGGGAAAGAAAATATTCTTATGGAGAGGAGAATTTAAAAGTACCTATATCCACTATCTTTAATTATATGCCAATTTCTGTCAAAATTTTTGTCAAAATAAAATATAACTTGTATTCAGAACAATTACACCTAAAACATGTATTTTGAAAATAGAGGTTAGCTATGAAGCAACTTTTACAAAATAGAAGTTCATGAACTAGGATAAATGAAACCAAATATGTGGATTTGGCTATATTTTGCATTTTTCTTGGGAGATTTTAGTTTCATTTCTTGGTCTTTTCCACTGGACACCTTCCCAAGTCGACATAATGAGGACCATGTGTAGAATATCATCGAATATGAGCTCTTATTTTTTCAAATCAAAAATCTATATTCTATTTATCTATCTACAGTGTCAGATTCCCTATTTCCATGCCCATTGTTCCCATCCAATGATGTGCTAGTAAACTACTTCTCCAACAACAACACAACACCTTGATTTGTAGCATTCGACAATTTCTGTATGCGCACTATGGCTGATTTCAAGCTATTAACTGTTTAATAATTGGCTTACATAATTCCTGAATGTTTACTAGTTAGCTCTTGTGAACTGGTATGAGCCAGCTAATAAAAGCACACCCATTGGCCCCACCCTCTCCCTGGACAATTTGTATGCTTTACATTTATCATGTACGGAATTCTATGAATCTCGGTCCTTATTTCAAAAGCCATCAGTTTTCAACATTGATGAATCTTGATTTGTTCATATATATATGTAGGTAAAGATAAAAATCAAGACTATAAATTACCTTGATTTTCTCAAATAAGAACATTTGAAGTCATAAATACTGTTTTTGAATGAATTAAATTCAGGAAGGCAACTGGGGCAAAGGATGCTGTGTATATACTATAAATGACCATATATATTTTTAAAAACATGAAAAATATAACCTTTGTTAACTTCCCTTTGGAGACTAATCCTTTAGGAAATTATTTAAAAAATCAGTGTTCTAGCACTACTATGAGTAACAGTGAAATAAACCCCAAATGCTCAACAATTGTGAAATGACTTTACAAATTATGGCATATTAATATGAAAATACATTACATAGCAATTAATATTACAAGCATGTAGGATATATCAATACATGTTTTATGTGGGTTATTGAGGTAACACTGGTTCACAATAGAAAAAAACAGTGAATTTTCTGGAGTGAGGAAGAGGACAGAAGTGAACTGCTAAGAAAGCTTGCTGAATTAACAACTTTTATTTCAAAATTACTTTATTTTAGATTTTTTCCTCCATGCTAATTTAAATATGAAATATTTTGCTGCTATCTTACATGTTCTGAGATTTTAATGTATTTGTATTTTATCTTTTAATTTCATGTTGTATAGTATTTTTTGGTTTGAATGTGGTTGTTTTAATCTTAAATATTATTAAATAGTGTTGGAAGCCATGTTTGCTACTTAATGAGTTTCTCAATTCAATTTCAGATACTTAGATTTACACGTCCAAACATGTTTAGGAGTTAGTTGACTTAGTCATAATTTTTTCATTGACATTTCATAAGCCAACAGTTTACCAACAAGCAGTAACTCTATGACTTTCTCTCTCTCAATCTCTCTCTCTCTCTCTCTCTCTCTCTCTCTCTCTCTCTCCCTCCCTCCTCCCCCCCCCCTCCCCGCCCTGAGCATTGGTTGGTCCCCCTGACTTTAGTATATCTGGCAAAGTGTAAGAAGAAGTGATGCCTGCTGATAAGACTTAACATTCCTTTCCAGAATTTACAATGCAGTTCCCCAGTCTATGCCAATGGGTCCTGAGAGTAACAGGTTCAGAGAAGACAAAAGTCAAAACAAGTAGCCTAATTACCATACAACACTTCAACTATCAGCCTGACAAATACTTTTCAAAAAGACAACAGAATCTAGTAGGTATTGTAAACCATACAGAAGATTGTAAGCAAGAACTGGTTTTATTCTACTTTACCCGACCTGCTTCCCCAAGCCATGGGGGAGAGATTCATACTCTCACTCACAGCATACCATCATCTCTCCATGCGAAGGCCCCTTTTTCTTTATCATATTTTTCCCAGACCCCCATTCCCATCTCTCAATTTTCTGTTCTCAACTCTAATACATATATTTTGTTTATCTAGAGCAGTGGTTCTCAACCTTGGCTGCACATTAGAATCACCTGGGAATCTTTTTAAAATCCTGATTTCTGGGCCTCATCCTCCAGAAATTCTGTTTCTTTGTTACTAATGTTGTGGCCTCACCCCATAACAAACAGAATTTCCGAGGATGAGGCCCAGGATTTTAAAAAGATTCCCAGGTGATTCTAATGTGCAGCCAAGATTGAGAACCACTGATCTAGAGTGTTTTAAATAATCATATATAGTGTGTTATAGATCTCAAATTTTTTTCTGCTTAATTCAGTATCAATTTAAACACTCTATTATTCATGCTACTCCTATACTTCTGGTTCACTGCCTTTGGATGTTGCAAAATATTCCAGAGTATGCTCTTATGTATCCATTCTTCTAGTGATGGTCACCTAAATTGCCTCCAACTTCCCACTACCACTACTCTATCAATGCTCCAGTCAATATCCTTACACATTTCCCCTGCTCCACAGAATGGCTGCTCCAATCTGCACTTTCACCAATAGGTCCTGGCTTTCCCATTTATCCAAATTGTAGCTATAATATGGTATTAACCCCATGTTCCACTTTTTGGCTACTTAAAAAGTATAAAGTGGTATCTCATTATTTTAATTTTTATCTGATTATCAATGAGACCTGACATCCTTCAAAAATGTGTTAACCAATCAGGTTTTCATTCTGTGAATTGTCTGCATATCTTTTGCCTGTTTTTTAAAAATTAAGTACAGTTTATCATTTTAAATGTTTTATAAGACTATTTTTAGAGCAGCTTTAAGTTTACAAGAAAAATGAGAGGAAAGTGCAGAGTATTGGCAAGTATCACCTGTCCCCACACATGCACAGCCTCATTTATTAATATCACCCACCAGAAAGGTGCATTCTTTTTTTCATCAACAATGGACCTACATTGTCACATCATAATTACTCAAAATCCATAGGGTTCATTCTTAGTGTTGTACATGATATGGGCTTGGACAAAGGTATAATGACATACACCCATTGTTACAATATCATATAGAGTATTTTCATGGCGTTAAAAATCCCCTGTGCTCTGCCTATTCATTTCTCCACTCCTCGCTTCCCCCACCATCCTCTGATCTTTGTGTCCATTGTTTTGCCTCTGCCAGAATATCATATAGTTGGAATCATACAATATGTAGCCTTTTCAAATTGGCTTATTTCACTTAGTAATGTGCATTTAATGTTTCTCCATGTCTCTTTCATAGACTGATAACTCATTTCCTTTTTTACGCTGAATATTTCATTGTCTGGATATATGCAGTTTACCTATTAAAGGACATTTTGGCTGCTTCCAAGTTTTTGGAAGTTATAAATAAAGCTGCTACAAACATCTGTGTGCCAGTTTTGGTGTGGATGTAAGTTTTCAACTTCTTTGAGTAAATACCAAAGAGTGCAATCACTGGTTCATATAAGAGAATGTTTAATTTTGTAAGAAACCACCAAACTATCTTCCAAAGTGACTGTACCATTTAAATTCCCACCAGAAATGTATGAGAGTACCTGTTGCTCCACATCCTCTTTTGTGGAGCATTTGGTGTTGATGCTCTGAAATTTGGCCATTCTAAAAATGTGTCATGGTTCCTTTGCTTATTTTTAATTGGCAAAATGTCCTTACTTAATTGTAAAACTGCCTTGTGTATTCTACATATTAAGTCCTTGTTGACTTTGACATTGTCAATATCTTCTACCAATCTGTTCACTTTGCTTCTTATAGAGTCCTCTGATAAATAGAAATACTCTATTTTAATGTAATAATACCCATCAATTTTTCACTACATGGTTTATTTTGTGAGAATCCTAGTATATAAATGTTTCTTCACCCCAGTTCAGAAGGATATTTTCCAGTATTTTCTTCTATTAGTATAATTTTAACTTTCATATTTAGTTCTTTAATCCAATTGAAGTTTACTAATCTATACGGTGTTTAACAGAGATTCAACTTTTTCTTCAAATAGTGAATTAGTTTTTCCAAATCTCAGCTATTAATCCATCCATTTGCTACTGGTATATGACACCACCTCTGTTAAATACCAGGTTTCTATATATACTAGAGGCCCGATGCACAAAATTCATGCAAGAGTAGACCTTCCTTCCCCCCACTGCTGGTACCAACTTCCCTCTGGCACCAGGGACCCAGGCTTCCCTTGCAGCCCTGGCTTCATCCAGAAGGTCGTCCGGAAGACGTCTGGTCTAATTAGCATATTACACTTTTATTATTATAGATAGGGATATATTCGGTGTCTGTTTAGTTCCATTGGGCTTTTTTCTTGTATCTGTGCAGGACCACACCATTTTCATTTTGTATGGTTTCTTAATGTGTATTCAATCCTCCAATTTTGATTTTCTTTTTAAAAACTGATTTAAATAAAAGCAGAACTTAATTCTTCCATAGAAGTTATAGCACAATGTGTTGAGTTTCTTTAGAAATTCGGTGGTAATTTTAATTAAAATTGCACTGAGTTTATTGATTAATTTGGGGAGAATTAAATTCTCTACAACATTAAATCATCCTATCTGAAATATATGTTTTATACAAATTTCCCTTTATGATCTTTAATAAATCTTTGCATTTTTCTCCATAAAAGTCTTTATATTATGGGAGTTAATTATCAAAGTTTTTGTGTGTGTTTTTTGCTATTGTGAATTGTATACTTAAAAAAAACTGCATACACACAAAATAACTTACATTTGTTAGTTGGTAATTGCTGTTTTGAGACATATTATTGACTTTTAAGATTTAAAATTTTTATATGACACCTACGAAATAACTTATATGCATATTATTATGCACATTAGTAAAATGAACCTGTGAATCCACAAACCCACTTAAGTAATTGAACATACCAAAACAGTGAAGCTTCCTGTGTATCCCTCCCTGGTGTATCCCTATTTCTCCTCTCCAGTGGTAATCACTACCTTAAATTTTGCTTTCAATATAGTTTTAACACATATGTATATGTATTCTTAAACAATATGCTATTAATTTAGTTATGCTCATTTATGAGCTATATTAAAAATGCCATCATACTGTAGATAGTCTTTAAGAGGCAACTTTTTCACTCCATAGTATGTTTATTTTTTTATGACATCTCTAGGGTTGGTTCAGGGGAGAAAACGTGATGTTTTTGCAGGAACCAAAATATCTTATTCATTCTTTTATTTTTCCTTCCCCCTTTTTAAAAAACAGTTTGTTAAATTTTTATTTCCACATTTCTATCTTCTCCTTGCATCGTATAGCATTAAATGGGTATCCAAAAGTGCTTCTGAAGTGAAATTTTAAAACAGAGACACACCCTCACAATTAATTAAAATACCTGCTATGGTCTTCAGGAAATTTTTATAGGAATTTATCATCAGTTAACCCCAACTTACCTGAAATGGCTTCAGGAATGTTTCCTCCATTGCCAGTCTGCCATACTCAGTGAAAAGCTAGAAGGAAATCACACACACATAAACACACATGCACAAAGAAAACTTCAGTATCTGCAAAGTTTTACTTTTTGCCTTTCTTCCATTCATATTTTTCCCCAAGCTATAAGATAATACTATATTCTTAAGATTACAATAATCATTTTAAGGAACTAAGTATTAGATAAAACAGTATAGTAATTAGATATTTTAAAAATAAAGTTTTCATTTTAAAGCTAACATCTTTTATATCTGGAATATAGGACAGTTTTTTGTAGGGACAATGGGGAGAAACATGTTAAATGACCTTTCAAAATAGAACTTGCATAATTAGACCAGGAAGCAATAAATTATGTAGGATATATATGTGTTGTTGCCTGAGGACACACAACGGCCTGGATTATTACAAAGTCATATAGGTATTTGGCTTAAAAATTAAAACATCAAATACACTGCTAATATTTTTATGTGCCCAATTGAGAGGCACCATAGCAGTTTTTATGTTGCTAGAAATGGAAGGTTTTGGAGAACACAACCTAAGGGTGACTGTGATTGGGCCTCTGATGAGAGTTTCATCCAGAGTGGCTAAGTGGGTTTTCCCATGTGTGCACAGGAAATGCCACTAAATATACAAGATTAACAAGCCACAGTGACTTTTCAGAGTTGGGGAAGAAAGCTGACACAGAGGATTACCATCCTTTCCCCCGCTTCGTACGGGCTATGGGAATGTAGAAAGCAAAGGGTAATTACTAGTTATTTGATTAGAGTGATTAAATGAAAGTCTGGAATATCATATTTAAAAGGCAGCTGGCCCTAGCTGGTTTGACTCAGTGGATAGAGTGTTGGCCTGTGGACTGAAGAGTCCCGGGTTCGATTCCAGGCAAGGGCACATGCCCGGGTTACAGGCTCGATCCCCAGTAGGGGGCATGCAGGAGGCATCCAATCAATGATTCTCTCTCATCATTGATGTTTCTATCTCTCTCTCCCTCTCCCTTCCTCTTAGAGATCAATAAAAATATGTTTAAAAAATAAACAAAAGGCAGCTGGTCAGGGATTAAACACTCTCATTAGAATTATCTACTAACATAAATTGAATTCACAATCTTTTTTGAGGAAGACTGAGATATTGTCATTTACAGGAAATTTTTTAAGTGATCTCAAAAAATATAATTTACTCAATATAAAAATCCAAAATCAGTCCTTCTTTAAGAAATCCCTAAAACTGGTATTGAACAGTACATGCTTGAAGAAATGATTGTACTTATTACTTATAAGAAATATATAACACAAATCAAATAAAATAAAAACACAAATTAAAATAAAAAAGAGAGCAACAACAACAAAAATTTAACACTTACTCAGAATATTGACTATTTGTCATAAATGGTCAGTGAGATGTACAAGAAATATATTTTAGCCCTGGCTGGTGTGACTCAGTTGATTGGAATGTTGTCACCTACACAAAATGGTGGCAGGTTGATTCCCTGGTCAGGGCACATGACCCAGGTTTCCATGCATGGGAGGCAATAGATAGATGTTTCTCTCATACATTGCTGTTTTCTCTCTCTCTCTCTCTCTCTCTCTCTCTCTCTCTCTCTCTCTCTCCCCCTCCCTCCCTCCCTCCTTCCCTCCCTCCCTCCCTCCCTTCCTTTCTCTAAGATCAATAAAAAAATAAAATAATAAATAAAAAACTGATTTAAAAAGAAGAAAATAAATATATTTGGGAGTAATACTGGTTGTAACCTCAAATGATTTTTCTGGCATTAGAGATTACCCTGTTTTATCATCTTGTTATCTGTTAAATTTGTACATGGCTCTTATTGCAAAAATTAAATAATATACTGAAAGCAAAATTTTCTACAAAATATACAGACGGCAACTATCAGAGAAACAATAGGCTTTCCTATGTAACCAATATAACATGAATTGAAAGGGAGCAGAGTGTTACAGAGATCTGAAGTATCTTTAGGAATAGCTAATCTTTTATTTGAGATTTAAATGATGCTTGGAGAATAGAAGAAACACTAAGCCCAGTCAGATAACCATATTTTTACTCCCACTCTACCACTAATTAGCCACAAGAATTTAGGCAAGTCATTTATTTCTTTCAGCCAAATTTTCCTCATGTGTAAAATATGAAGTATAAATTAGGTGTCACTGAGGTCTCTTTCAGATCTAAAATAGAATTCTGTGAGTTATCATCAGGTAAACCTCTCATAGTTCTTAGGTATAAAATGGTCCAATGGGGAAAAACTAGCATACAACTGATATCACACTAGCAATTATTAAATCCTTGATCTTACGACTTCTACTTCATATTTTGCGTCATTTTTAAACCAAAGATCATTTTTCCATTCTAACTTGCCACGTAGTTTCATATGCAGGTCAATAGCAAGTAATTTTACAGAAACAAAGGAGTTTGGAAACCGAGTTAGACAGAATATAACCATACAAGGCTGGAACAAGAAGCCTGGAACTAGGACAACCTCCATTTGGTTATGTTTCTAAATCCTCCTGAAGTTCCACTATGCATGCTTAAAAGATTACCAGATATTAAAAAAGATTATAAATATTGTTACCTGGAGGTGCTGAAGATCATCCTCCTGGACATTTTGGGATAAGTTATATACCTTGATTAAGAAATAAAGTTAAAACGAGGCAATAATTAGCATCATCCTCAGTACTACTTTGTCATTCTCTATTTTTCTAAATATCAGTTATCACAAATGTGAACTCTCTAACATACATTCTTACATAATGATATTTATAAGACCATAATTGAGGAGTATAAAAAACTTGAGAGACAATAAACAATGTACAATGATCATAAAATTGTTCTAGAAATGCAATAGCCACCTGCCTGGAGGCAGAATACTAAAAATACTTTATGAACTCAACAGCCAGTCAATAAAACACTTCTTCATATAAATAATGGCAATCTAAATCTGAATAACCCATAAAGTTTTCTTAAAATTTTATGTTGGCTTCTTCACAACTGGTTATCTGAGTTATGTCTACAGAAAGTTTCATCACATGGAAGTTAGGTTCTGAATATTATGTCCACACCCATAAACGTATGCATTATTACTTCATGAACAGATCACTGTATCAAAGTGACATTTTTTTGAGGGGAATAAATATCAGTAACATCAAAGAAAACTTACGGATATGTGTATCTTTATGTATTATTACAGATAATATATTTTTAAATAGATCATTTCTCAGATAGTAAGAAATAGTCATTACTAAAAAGACTTACATTTTCAGTGAAAATATTGAATGTCTTCAGGTAAAATATACATAGTAAATAATAAATATTACAAAGGCAAAGTTAATCTGGTTTTAATTGGCTTGCGTTATATTGTCAATTATGAAGAAATTAGGTAAGTCGGTATTTTAAAGGGTTACTCATTTAAGAAGTATAATTTTAAAAGCTAGTCAACTATAAGTTACAATCATGGCTTTTTATCTTAAAGTCCTTTATTAAAAAAAATTTCAGTCTTCCTTCTATCAACCTTCTCACGATTGTCCTACCCTTACACCATGCCTTTACTGCCAGTTCACTAGCTCCATTTTCTCTACTTGCTTATAATTTTAGCCTTCACTTACTCATCCTAACCACTTTGTCTTCCCTAATTTTTAAAACTATCTTACCTTTTTTTAACTGTTTCTTGTCTATTATCTCTTCTTGCTCTTTACAGTAAATAGAAAATAATTTTAATTTGGTTTAAAATTTTTTTATGCTATGTGTTCTATTACTATAGTAAAATTCTCCAAGTACTTTAGGAAAACTTATAAAGCCTACAATATACCTCACAGAAAATACTTTTAAAAAAGGCAGTGAAAGAAAAAAGATAGATTTTTTTTTACAAGACAGTTACTTTCCTAAATGTATAGTAATATGTATTTAAAAGCTATGAACACATATACATGTTTTTTACATTTAGAAATGTTTCTACGAGCTATGTAAAATAAAATTTTGCATTTATAAATCTTGTTTCAATTAATATAACTTAACTAGGTGATCCCAATGTAACTGCATACATTATAAGATTTAATATTATTGAGTTTATTACATGCTTTAAACAGAAAAAAATTATCAATAAGATAATATCTTTTCTGACTAAAGTAAGCAATTTGAAAACTTATCAGAAATTAGGTGACAATAATAAAAACAATTCTACTGTTACAGAAACCATTAGAACTGGTATGCTAATTAAGCCAAATAATATGCATGATTTACCATTTCTGTTGCTTGTCTCACTAGCACACAGAAATACATATATTCACAATTTTTAGTGAAAGAAACATCCATAAATATGGATTTATTTTATTCCATACCTGTATAGAGCTGATCATTGTGCTAAGGGCAAATACTGTGGCAGAATCTCTCAAAGTTGACTGACTATCAAAGGTTCCCTGAGTATCCATCAATAGCACTGCAACCTATAGGCAAGTAGAGAACATTACTGATATTTTATAGAACATGTAGAGTTTTCGGGTTAACACAAAGTTAACATCATAAGAACTAAAATAAATCATTAATAATGAATATTTTTTACATGTGCCATTAAGGCCACAGAAAATAAAAATGCAATTAGTTGCTGAATACTGTAATGATTAACTTTCACTGGTAATCCACCATAACAGAAACAGCACTGAAACAAAGTTTAGATGTTAGCTGAGCTGCTGGTCCATTGTTTCTAGAATTTTGCTTACCCTGACCCCTAGAAAGGAAAATAGAAAACATGCAATAGAATGCTATCCACTTCCCTTTTA
Source organism: Myotis nattereri (assembly GCF_964212035.1). NCBI lineage: Eukaryota > Metazoa > Chordata > Mammalia > Chiroptera > Vespertilionidae > Myotis > Myotis nattereri. The sequence continues at coordinate 42,370,546 of NC_138075.1, forward strand.
AATATCATGTCAAATGGCCAAAAATTAGTTTTCAAAAGATTGTTTTTGAGGATCCTGAAAAGTGATAACTGTTGCAAGTGAAAAATCTATTTTCTTTAAGAAGTTCACATCATACCTTTTTACCATCAGGTTTATTGATAAGGAAGACTTCACTCCATATCTGGATTCCTGTAGTTTCTCGTTCAGATCCACCTCTCCATGAAAATCCAGTTAATGGTTCATTGTAATCTCCAACCCAATCAACTGATTCCTATAAAATTAAGAAAGTCTCTGATACAGAACTAGATATGTAGTATAGTATTTTCTACTCATCCATTAAGATTTGTATTCTCTTTCTAACTCTAGCCAAAAGGAAACAACATATGCACATCTACTGTACTGACACAATTTCTTTACTAATTAATCCAAAAAGAAATTACAGGGGAAGCAATCATTTGCCACATGTTATGCTAGGTTCTGGGGATACAAAGATATTCCAGACCAATGGAAGCTCATAACTTAACAGGGGATAGACATGCTAACTAACTAATATAATATAATATATACCTATTAAAATGGGAGGGTATATTAGGCATAAATGGAAACATAAGAAATAACTAAAGAGTTATTACGTAACTCTTGGTTATGTAATACTTTAAAGGAGAGGTGATATTTGGGCTAAACATTGAAGGATGTTTAGGAATTTTCCAGGAAGAAAACTTGGGGAGGGTATTCCAGAAACAAAGAAATAAAGATATGAGAGAATATAGTATATCAGGATATAAACAGTAACATAAACAATGCTTTGGTATTGGGGGAGGAGGAAGTGAATAATAGCAGGAGGAAAGGTATCTAGCAATAGGTGCAGAAAGACAAAAACGAAACAAATCTGAGCTTTAATCTGAGAAAATGCTATTTAACACAAGCAACAAGTGTTACTGAGCATTTCATTCAAATGTTTAACAGTTAAAACTATGAATATGTATAAAACTGTATATAATCCCAAATAATGTAAAGTATACTAATTTTGTTCATTCAATTTTCCCACCTGTGTTATAGCACACTAAAGTTGGAATGCTAGAAATAGAGAATGGGAAGTTTTTCTTGCTTTCAAAGCCTGAGATTTTAGCAGTTTTGTTCTTGATTTGTTTGAACTGACACTAGACATAAGATATTAGTGTTACAAAATTGTTCACAAATAACCCAACTAGAAAAGATCAATCCAAAATGGATAATTATGGTATAAATACATAGAACCAAGTTTCTTGGGTAGTGTGTCTATTCTTCCCTCAAAATCCATATTTGCATCAGAATTGCTATGGATAAAAGGTAGAAAAAAATACTGATATGCTCTCCACTACCAACCCTCTGTTCCCTAGCTCCAATCTCCTATTTATCCCTCTGCTTTTGGTTTATCCTAGGTCCCTTAAAGTCTCATTTCTATGACATGCTGCTGAAGCAAATGTTACGATACTGTTGCCTCTGGGGGTGGGGTAAGAAATGAGTTGGAAAAGATCAGAGAGAACTTTCTGGGGTAAAGGTGAGATATGCTTGATAGAATTTGGGAATATAGAAGTATATGCATTTTCAAAAAAATAAGCAAAGGTACTCAAGATTTGTGCATGTAACTATGTAAATTTTATAACAAGAGAAAAAAATAAATACTAAAATATATAATAATGATGTATATTGAGAAAATTTGGGGGGAAGTATACTGACATCAGCAATTTACTTTGACATGAGTCAATAAAATAAGATGAAGTGATGGGTGGAAAGAAGAGTTAGAGACACATGGGATAATGCAAGAATATTAATGTTAATGATAGAATCTCATTAGTGGATACCCGGGTATTCACTGCAAAATTCTCTTAACTTTGTTGCATGCTTGAAAATTGTCATAATAAATGTTGGGGGAAATGATTACAATAAAATTGTTATGACAAAAGTTATTTGACATATTAAACCCTATAACATGTAAAGTTTATAATTACATTACTATGTGGCCTCTATTTTTAAGCGTAAAAAATAAGGTATCTTCTAAGGGTAATGTAGCTAAGTGGCTTCAGGCAAAAGTGGCCTGTGTAGTTTGGTGCCCAAAGCACCAAAGTTGGAATGATTACAGTATAGCATTTTTAAACTAGTGCATATTTAGGATACATAACAATAGAAATAATGGACACTACTAAATAAAAGCACAAAGTGACAGCACAGAGACAGAAAATTTAAAAAAAAAACTCTTACATACCTGGCTGTACATGTATCTCAACATGAAGTCCATTAGGAATGATTTTCCTTTTCTAAATGCTCCAGCCACAGATACAGCAACAACCTCCTTGTCTCTGACAGCCTCTGAGAGAAGGATTCGATTTAGTGCAGTTTCATCTAACTCAAAAGAATGGTGGTCTTTGACAACAAGGACTTGGACTGGTCCTGCCTTTTTCACTGGTTCCTCCTCTTCTGAGCTCCATTCATTTGTCTTTTCTGAAAACCCACCTGTTGAATATAATAGCAATTGTGTCAGGTAATCATTTCAAAATACCAAGAGAGTATATGTACCTCTCAACTCTCAAACATCTGAAACAGGAACAGAGTTTAATTAGAAATACTCCTTTTAAATGACATATTAATGTCATTCACATCATATCTCAGAAACATTTACATCTGGTCTTTCTGATTATGTGACCAAATAAAACAATTTTCGTTTCAAAACAGTTCTACATCAGTGCAGAGATTTCTGTTTGCAGAGTGAGAAAATCAAAACAAAGGAGTCTACTTTTAAGAAAGAGGAATAAAATGGCTTTAGTAGATACTTTCTTCATCTCCTAGGAATAAGTTTAGTTATTCAGATGCAAGAGCCTTGTAAAATTTTTTAGAGCTACACATACATAGGAGGAAATACATAAAAGGACTCAGAATCACATATTCTTGAAACTGGAATAAATCTCTGATGCAACTAGTTCAGCTCCTTCCAATGTATGCATCCCATCTACAAAATCCCAGACTCTTAATTGTCTAAAGCAGTGGTTCTCAACCTTCTGGACCTTTAAATACAGTTCCTCATGTTGTGACCCAACCATAAAATTATTTTCGTTGCTACTTCATAACTGTAATGTTGCTACTGTTATGAATCGTAATGTAAATATCTGATATGCAGGATGGTCTTAGGTGAGCCCTGTGAAAGGGTCGTTCGACCACCAAAGGGGTCGCGACCCACAAGTTGAGAACCGCAGGTCTAAAGTTATAACTCATAGTAATGGAAATGACAGAGAATTGAATTGGGTAGGGCCAGATTACAGAAGATCTTCCATGGCAAAGAGGTCTGGAAATAATTCGATAAAAAATAAGAAACTTTTGAAAGTTACTTTATGTGGAAATCTTACAAAAAATGATGTGAACCTAGGAAATTACTAAATCTCTCAGCTTCTTCATCTGTAAAATGGAAACTACTCATAGTACCTATTCAATAGGGTTGTTATAAAGATCGAGGGAGTTACTATGTAAAGTGCTGAGAACAGTGCTGTCACATAGCAAACTTTAAAGGCTGATAGCTCATTAGCTATCATCATCATCACCACCACTACTACCTTTGGACTACGGGCTGATTTAAGTATTCCTTCAAGAAGTTCTGCATACTTTCTATAAATTTATGTGTGTGTGTATATGTCTGTATGAACTTTCGTGTTTTCTGAGTTTTCTATTAAATGATCAGAAATGCTATTTTTGAGGTTAACTTTTAGAATTCATCCTTAATATGCAAGAATTTTGGAACCCTGGGCCTTGGCATTTGTGGTAAATTACAAAACAACCTCAATGTGTCAAGTGACACATTCTTATATCCGCTGCCTTTGTGACTTTATAATGTGCTCCTGCTTTGACTCAGGTCAGTCACATGATTTCCTGTAGCAGGCATGCCTCTACCATGAACCATGAGAATATTCCTAGACTAATATGATTGTTGCAGGATGAGAGTCACTTGGAATAGGAGCAAACTGTCCAGTCCCAGCCACACCCTGCAACAAACTAACCCTCATTGATGTGAGGTAGCAACATCAACAGAGTTGCCTAACACACATTTCAACATGTGATCAATAAATACTGTTCTATGCCTCTGAGGTTTTGTGATTGTTTTATCATGCAGCATAACAGGCAATAAACAACTAATACAGCCTATAACTCCTTCCTTTAGAAAGGCAGTACAGTGTGGTGGTTAAAAACACAGTCTGGTTAAAAACGGGACTGTTGAGATTCAAATCAAGGCTTCCTCACTTTTTAGCTGAGTAACCATAGGCAAGTTGTTTAACCTCTATGTGTCTACCTCATAAGGTTGTTGTAAATTACTATATGCATATAACACACTGAGACCAGTGGCTGGTACACAGTAAATGCGATTAGTATTATTGTAGATTTAGGAAAGTTAAAGCCAAAGATGTAACTGACCTTGCCCAGAAAAGGAAATAGAATTTCTGTATCAGGCCATCTACCATGGATACCTTCTTGTGTTATTTGTTTATTCCTTTAAACAATTTATCAAGGTATTTATTATCTGTATTTTTGACGCATGAGAAAATTAAGAATTATATAAATAACTTTCCCAAGATCAGACCCACTAACAAATGATATATCCAAGTTCACACAGTTAATAGCTGTCAATTTAGGACTAGATCCCAGGTTTAAAAACACATAAATCTGCCGAAACCGGTTTGGCTCAGTGGATAGAGCGTCGGCCTGCGGACTGAAAGTTCCCAGGTTCAATTCCGGTCGAGGGCATGTACCTGGGTTGCGGGCACATCCCTAGTGGGAGATGTGCAGGAGGCAGCTGATCGATGTTTCTCTCCCATTGATGTTTCTAACTCTCTATCTCTCTCCCTTCCTCTCTGTAAAAAATCAATAAAATATACTTGAAATAAAAAATAAAATAAAATAAAAACACATAAATCTAAACACATAAGAAGACAGTAGTGCAAGAAATGAGGGACAAAATAGCTACGAGACATAAAGAAAACAAACAGTAAATGGCAGAAGTAAATCCCTCCTTATCTGTAATTACATTAAATGTAAATGGATTCAACTCTAATCAAAAGACAGAGAATGGCAGAATGGATAAAACAACAACAACAACATGATCCAACTACAGGCTGTCTACAAGAGATTCACTCTAGATCCAAAACACAAACAGGTTGAAAGTGAAAGAATGGAAAAATATATTCAATGCAAATGGTAACCAAAAGGAAATAGGAGTGGCTATACTTATATCAGACAAAATAGACTTTAATTAAAAAAGGTTACAAGAAACAAAGAAGAACATTATATATTAAAAGTTTCAATACAGCAAGAACATATAACAGTTATAAACATTTATGCAGCCAATAGCAGGCCATCAAAATACGTGAAGCAAAAATTGGAGACTTCAATACCCCATGCTCAATAATGGATAGAAGGACCAGATAGGCAACAAGCAAGAAAACAGAATCAACTACATGATAATCAACTAGATCTAACAGACATATACAGGACGACAATGGAGTACACATTCTCCTCATTGCAAATGGAGCATTCTCCAGGATAGAATCTATGTTAGGTTCAAAATTAAGTCTCAATAAGTTTTTAAAAGATAGATATAATACAACATATCTTCTTTAACTGCAAAGAGATAAAGGTAGAAGTCAGAAATATAAGTAAAACTGGAGAATTCACAAATTGTGGAAATAATACAATAGACTCATAAACAATAAATGGATCAAAAGAGAAATCAGGATATGAAATGCAAATCAAGACCACAATAAGATACCATTTCACACCCATTGGGATGGCTATTATAAAAATAAAATAAAATCAGAAAATAAGACGTGTTGGCAATAATTTAGAAAAATTTCACTGTTAGTGGGAAGGGAAAATGGGGCAATTACAATGGAATACAGTATGGTGGTTCCTCAAAAAAATTAAAAATAGAATTACCATGTGATTCAGCAATTCTACTTCTAGGCATATACTCAAAGAATTTAAAGCAGGGTCTTAAAGAGATATTTGTACACCTATGTTTATAACAGCATTATTCACAATTGCTAAAACATGGAAGCAAACCAAGTGTTTATCAACAGATAAATGGATAAGCAAAGTGGTGTGTGTGTGTGTGTGTGTGTGTAATGGAATGTTATTCAGCCTTAAAAAGGAAGAAAATTCTGACATATGCTACAACATGGATAAACTTTGAGGGCATTATGTTAAGTGAATTAACCCAGTCATAAAAAGACAAATACACTACTGTATGATTCCACTTATGTGAGATTCTTAGAATAGTCAATAACATGGAGAGAGAAAATACAATGGAGGTTGCCAAAGTCTAGGAGAAAAAGGGAATGGGGACTTAGTGTTCCACAACATAGACGTTTCGTAAGATGAAAAGAGTTCTGGAGATGGATGCTGGTAGCTGGCTGTACAACCACATGAATGTAGTTAATATCACTCAACTTTACACTTAAAAATGGTTAAGATGGTAAATGTCATGTTATGTGTACTTTACCACAATAAAAAATGTAAAAAAGATATATACAACTTTAAAACTAAGTATTATAGAATATTTTATAACGTTGAGGTAGGGGGAAGGTTTGTTAAATTATAAAGAGTACAAGCCATAAAGGAAAATATTAAGTGGAGTACTTTTAAATATAAAATTTCTGTTTCTTAAGATATACCATTAAGAGAGCAAAGTCAGCCCTAGCTGGTTTGGGTCAGTGGATAGAGAGAGCATTGGCCTGCAGACTGAAGGGTTCCAGGTTTGATTCCAGTCAAAGGCACATGCCCGGGTTGCAGGCTCCTCCCTGGCCCAGGCCCTGGTCAGGGCTCGTGCAGGAGGCAACCAATCCATGTATTTCTCTCACTTTGATATTTCTCTCTGTCTTTCCCTCTCTCTTCCACTCTCTCTTAAAATCAATGGAAATATCCTCAGGCGAGGATTAAAAAAAATAATAAAGAGGGGCACATAGTTGTGTCAAAATATTGATAAAGTATATTTCTTCAGTCAGGGAAGGAGGATACGGTGCTCACTATCATTCTTTTTAAAACTCAGCATCGCCCTAACCGGTCTGGCTCAGTGGATAGAGCATCAGCCTGTGGACTGAAGGGTCCCAGTTTTGATTCCGGTCAAGGACATGTACCTTGGCTGCGGGCACATCCCCATTGCGGGGTGTGCAGGAGGCGGCTGATCGATGTTTCTCGCTCATCGATGCTTCTAACTCTCTATCCCTCTCCCTTCCTCTCTGTAAAAAATCAATAAAATATATTTTAAAAAATACAAAACTCAGCATCTATGTTTTATTTGTTCTTTAGTAAATAGATATTTTTCATAAGAATTTGTATGTAAAAGAGGAAGAGTTTCTAAATTTAAAAATATCCCAACTTTTTAGTGACTAAAAGTAACAGTGGATCATTTCCCTGAGACTTACTTTCCTCATAATTACAGGTTCTACTTACAGTCTACTTACATTGGTTCTACAGATAATAAATACTGCAGAATTTGAAATAGAGCAAAGCTATAAGCCAGGAGACATCAAGACAATGTGTAAGCAAAAACAAGAAAAAAAGAAAGAGAGAGAGAGAGAGAGAGAGAGAGAAAGAGAAAGGAGGGAAGGAAGGAAGGAAGGAAGGAAGGGAAAAAGAAAGAGAGGGAGGGAGGAAGGGACAAGGCAATAAGCAGATACAAAGTATAATCTATATATATAAAAGCCTAATATGCAAATTATCCCCTCAGGAGTTTGACCAAGAGACTGGGAGTTCGATTGCTTGCTATACCATGCACCTTGCTATAGAGGCATGGAACAAAGGAAGGCCCCAGCTGGCAGTCAGAAGGCCTCAATGGCCCTGATCGCCAGCCAGGTCTAGGGACCCTACCCATGCCCAAATTTCGTGCACCGGGCCTCTAGTATACACACACACACACACACACACACACACACACATATGAAAATGTGTTTGAAAAAAGAAGTAGAGAAAGAAAATTAAATTAGAAAAATGGGGAGAGAGAGTCTGTAGGGAAGAAGTACATATATAACCCATTAGAAATTTTATTTTGTTTCAGGAGGAATACATATATAGAAAATGAGGCAAGTGAAAGGAACTAGTAGTCTAATTTCATAAAAAAATATAATACATCCAATGGGAAAAGAAAGATCAGAAGGTAACTATACTATACTCAAGATTGTATTTATACTTTTCCCAAGGAAGTTAAGCAAACAGGTACATGAAAGATGGTACTCAACATCACTAGTCATTAAGGAAATTAAAATGACAATGAAATACCACCTCTTGCCTATTAGAACAGTCATCATAAAAAAGATGAGAGATGCCCTAACTGGTTTGGCTCAGTGGATAGAGCATCGGCCTGAAGACTGAAGGGTCCCAGGTTCAATTCCAGTCAAGGACATGTACCTTGGTTGCAGGCACATCCCCAGTAGGAGGTGTGCAGGAGGCAGCTGATCAATGTTTCTCTCCCATCAATGTTTCTAACTCTCTCTCTCTCTTCTTCTCTATAAAAAATTAATAAAATATATATTTTTTTAAAAGATGAGAGATGACATGTGCTGGTGAGGAGATAGAGAAAAGGGAACTATGTGCACTGTAAGTGGAATTATACATTGGTATAGCCCAGCCGTGGGCACACTCCGGCCCGCGGGCCGGATCCGGCCCATTTGAAATGAATAAAACTATTGAAAAAAAAGACCATACCCTTTTATGTAATGATGTTTACTTTCAATTTATATTAGTTCACACAAACACTCCATCCATGCTTTTGTTCCGGCCCTCCGGTCCAGTTTAAGAACCCATTGTGGCCCTCGTGTCAAAAAGTTTGCCCAGCCCTGGTATAGCCACTATGGAAAACTGTATAGAGATTTCTCAAAAAAACTGAAAATAGATCTAGTTAAAAATATGATCCAGCAATTTTATTCTAGGACTATATCCTAAGGAAATGAAAACACTAACTCAAGAGATATCTGTTCTCCCATGTTCATACCACCATTATTTACAACAGTCAAGACATGGAAATAATCTTCTAAGTATCCATTGATGGATAATGGATAAAAATGTTGCCATATGCATGTGAATATTATTCAGTTATAGAAAACAAGGATGGATCTTGAAGGCATTATGCTAGGTGAAATAAGTCAGACAAAGATACTGTATCATCTCACTTATATGTGGAATCTAACCAACCAACCAACCAACCAACCAACCAATAAAACTACCAAATTCATAGAAAAAGAGACCAGATTTGTAATTACCAAAGGTGAGGGGTTTCATGGAGCGGGTATTGGAGGAAGTTAATCAAAAGGTACAAACTTCCATTTACAAGTTAAGTAAGTACTAAGGATGTGATGTATAACATGGTGACTATATTTAACATTGTTGTATGATATATGTATAACAAAGTTAAGAGAGTAGATACTAAGAGTTCTCATCACAAGGAGAACATATTTTTCTTTTCTTGTTATTGTATCTATATGAGATGATGGATATGGTAATCATTTCATGATATATGTAAATAAAACCATCATACCACACACCTTAAACCTATATAGTGATGTCAATTCTTTCTCAATAAAACTGGAAAAAATGTTTTTAACTTTTCCTCAAAAAACAGAAACCTAAAAATTAATTGTAACAAATAGACATTTGCTACACATACTGTGCAGCTAAGATAGTTTTTTCTTCTTGGGCCAGGAAAAGCTGACATTTTAGTGCAAATATTATTTTTCTAAAGCAATATTGCAAAGACGGTTTCTGTTACATTGTGGAAAACTCAAATTCCTATGTGGTATCCCAAGTTTTTAACCAACTGTAATTACAAAAGCAAATAAGCAAAAAAGAGTGCACTTCTGTTTTGTTTCTGGTAGTACTTAAGCTCTAAACCCAACACTGAAAGACTGCTTTCTGGGCTCTTGCCTCCTGATATTCATCTGTTCCCATTACTTTTCACACTAGCACATTCTTTGCCTTCTTTTCTAGTCCAAGGCGATCAAATTTATAGAGCCTTGATCTCTTACACCAGCTTACACCTGGATAGGCTTAGTGTGGCCCCTTTTGGCATACTATTTTAGTTCCTTGTCCCCATCACATGGATTGGAGAAGCAAACAACTCTCAATTTCTATCTTAGGTCTATAATTTATAAATTATGGAACCTCTGGCAAGTAACTCATGATGAGTCTCAGATTCCTTATATATTAAAAAAAGGATAATCCCTATCTTTGAAGAGTTGATTTTTAAAAGCTTAAATTTATTCAAATTTTAGTTCAGTGTAGATTTAGGTACAGGTGGTGGGATTCTCATTCCTACTCACAAACCTGCTTACCAGTTGTACCTGTGGATATGATCCTCAAATATCACCCCCAATTCTGGATGTCAGCAGAGATGCTTTTCTGCTTTCTAGCTCCCATGGCCCATGTAGACCTAACAGGTCTCTGACCACCCAGATAATAATAAACCTGTTACATGGTCCTACAGGATCCTTATCTAAATTTTAGGTCTCCTGTACCGATTTTACAAATATATATCTCTTGCCTTTTTCTTAGAAATCACTATATTGTCCAATTCTGGACAGTCTACCTTTGCCCTCTGGTCTTGACTTCCTAACTTGTCTGGGAAATATTTATCTAAATAGATGATAAGGTCAGTCTTTTATAGCTATCACCTGAGTTTTTTCTCACCAGTGACCTCTGGCTTCTACAAAGACCTAGTCTCTCTATTCCCCTGACACCATGCCCAATATCTTATAAAACATTCCACAGCATCATGTTACAGAAAATAAATTAGAAGACAACCCTAGGTTCTAATCTTAGTCCTCTAATTTGCCAAACATGTGACTTTCACCAAGTTATTTACCCAATGGGAGACTCAATTTTTTCATATGCAAAACAGGGAACATGTCCTGCAAACTTAAGAGACTAAAGATCAAATGCAATAATGCATTTGTGCCTTGAAAACTGTAGTTCTATGTAATGCAGAAGGTATTATCTCAACAAAGAGGCAGTAGAGCATAGTGGCAAAGATATTGAAGTCTAACTGCCAGAGTTGGAATCTTGGCTCCATCATTTACCTTTTCAAATGTAACATAAGGATTATAGTACCTACCTCATTGATATTAGCTCAATGATATTAGCTATTATTGGTATTATTAAATGTCTACTATGTGTTAGGCATTCTACTAGGTGCTGGTAATAAAATGGAGTCAAGACAGATATGACTAATACTCTGCCAAAAACCTCTATCTCCTACTCCATATGTCACATTTTCTAAATCATTTATGTCATATATACTTACAGCAAAGAAAAATCTGAGCAGTAAAGCATTTCTATGGAGCTTTAAGATAAGACTCCACAACTCCACTAATTCTTTTATGTGAACATTTCCAATGAACACACAGTGACTCTAGTATTATTTTCCTAATTCATCACTTGAGTTGAAACTCTCGTGGTGTCTTCTGGGTGAACTGTTTGGGATATGTTTCTATCAAATATAAATAAACAATTATAGTGTTTCTGAAAGTAACATCCAAAGATCACCTACTTCTCAATCACCTAAGATGCTAATTAAAAGGCAGATTCTTGGACCCCATTTCAAAAGCTTTGGCTGGAAAATATGGGAATCTGCATGTCTAATAAGTTCCCAATGTGATTTTAATGAAAATCCCATTTGAGAAACACATTCCCAAGAGAGAAAAAAAACCTCCACTAAATAAGAAATCTGTAACCAAAGGAAATACTGAAGAATAATGATCCAAAGCTTTGTGAAAGAGAAAAATTTTAATCCTCACCATAAATTTTCACATGCCTGTCTCCAAACAGGGTGGAGTCAACAATGCACCAAGATCAAGACCAAAACTGACTTGAACATGCATCCCTTAACTGTGAGTGTTCAAGCACATCTTACTCTAGAAGCCAAGGGGAGGGAGGGTGGAAAGGGGACACTGAAAAAGCTTACCTGTATATCAGAAGAAGCAAAGAAAACAGTGTTATGGCAATGGTCACACCTACTAAATTAGGGTTTGGTGACCTCAGTAAAACGGAACCACTTTCTTTTAAACTCAGACAACTACAAATAGACCTCCCTGCTACCAACTCCCCATATCTACCACAAACCTTGAATAATCTCTCATATGTAAACCTTTTCTACTGGGATTTAAGCTGGTCCTGTGACCAATCTGAGCAAGGAGAAATATGGCTTTTTTATAAAAGTACACTGAAATAACCAATTAAAATTAAAATTTATACCTCTTGGTCTGATTGACAGTTATAGATCTTACTGAGATATGGAAGATAATCAAGAAGCTCTGAATATCTAGTGGGTATAAAGTTTCCAAATAATAATTCAAAACTCATGAACAACATATGTCTCTACCCATCAAGCCACAGTAGCCTAAGATCTGCTCTGGTTCATAGAATAAAATGCCCTATAAGGCTTTAGTTCCTAATGTGATAGCGTGTTTAGTACCGAGACTGGAAGAAATTGGATGTCCAAGGCAGAAAAAGATGCCCAACCTGCCCACACTAAGCATCTTAAATCAAGTCGAGCAGCAGAGCAGGCGGGCGGGGCCGAGATTTCTCCTGCATCACTGCGCTTGCTCTTCTCCGCTTGCGTGAGCACCGCCCACCCACTCACAGCGTGAACCCACTGGGCCTAGCCTCTCCTTCCCCCTCCCCTCGGCCTGGTGCTGAATCATGAGCCCAATCATGAGCCCAATATCTCCGAACGGTAAAATCAAAGAACAATGCCACTCTGAATGGGGTACCAGGTTGGGGTGGGGCAGAAGGCTGGAAACCACAACTTTCCTTTCCTCTCCCCAAATTCCCCACTCAACCCCCAAATTAAAAATGAGTACTGCAGCGCTGGGGCACTCCCAAGCGGGCGTCCCTTCTCTGTTGCTCAGGTCTGCAACGCTCTCACTGGGCCGGCAAGCTCCCTGCTTCATTGTTCCCACAGCCCGCTGGGAGCCCGCACCGAGGAGAGCTCGCCGCTCCCTGGAAGAGGGGGGTTGAGGATCCCCTATCGCTTCCTCCTCTCCACGGAGTAACAACAGGCCCCTTCCCACCCTCATCTCCTTCCTGCCAACCTATCTCTAAAGCGGAACCAGGCAGTCTCAGGGAGGCGAGGGGTGGGTGCTGTCCAAATGCTGGGAAGAGGTAGTAGACTAGGGAGACGGGAGAAACAGGAGGCTCTGGCTGCACGAAACCGCAGCCCTCACCTCCGGCACGCAGTTACCTGGATACCGCTCTGCCATGGTTCCTCTGGCCGGACAGGGAGCAGCTCGGCCGACTCCCAGCCCTGGATGCTGGCGCCCGGTAGTCCTTGGCCCTCCTCCTCCCCAGAAGCGGAAAGTAGAGGGCCCCGTGCAGGCAGCAGAAGTCACCACATTCTACTCACCCCAACTATTTCTGTCCTTTTGGATCTTGGCCATGGTGGTCCAGGGACTGGTGGCAGTGAGGCGCTGTCACCGCGCTCGCTCTTCTCCTGGGCCCCAGGTTGCTGGCAGTGGGAGGCTCTGTGCCCGCGCTGGGCGCAGTATGCTCAGACTCTGAGGATGTTGCTGTGGCGCTGGTGGGAAGGAGAAGGGAGGAGGAAACGGATGAACCAAGCTCAGCATCACAAGCCCGAATTCACACAAATATCAGCGTCACACCCTCCCTACCTCTGCCCACCCCCAGAGCGTGAAGACAGTGACAGACGATGTGCTGTAACATTTTCAGTGGAAAACACACAGAAACAAACAGCACCACCTCACACTCACTCTCAAAGAATTTAACAGCATTATCTGGTCACAGAAATACACAAACCAACATACTGTATTATGCTGGATGTTCAAATACCTGTTTTCTAGAACAGTTACACATTAGTACAAACATGGTGGCAACATTTATGTAGCTAAAAAAGTTAAAATAATCCTCATTTTTCTACCAGGTACCATTTCCCCCTAATTTAAAAGCAAGGTCATGTTAGTAAGGCGGGTATTATGCATTTTGTACCTGTCTACCGAACAGGCCTGTCTTTTAAAATTAGGATAGCAAAATTAGATCAAGAAGATCAAGATACATGAAAGCTGAAAATTCACTACAATCTGTAACTAAATGTCTAGCAGGCAAAACTTCCCACTAGATTTGTAGAGATAACGTCTGGATTTATATTGGCAAATACTTGAAGTAAAGTCACACTACAGGGTCTGGGTGAGCCTTGGCAGCCACAAAGGTTGCAAACAATTTCAAAGGGAAGGCAAAAGGCAATAAGTACTTAAAAATATACTTTCAATCTCTCTTTTTCCTTTCTTCCTCTCTGCCTACAAAGTTAGTTTTCAGTATCTTAGACACACTGTGCCTTCATGCTACTTGGCCCCTGAGAGATCATCATCCCATTCCTACTCCTCACAGTCCTCTCCTGCATTTGGTTGTTGGCCACACGCTGCATGTCAGTTCTGACCAGGGGATTGCTGCCGGCCTCTGAATTACCAGGTCCTCAGTTTCTGCTTGTTCCTTGTCAGCAACTCCTCACTCTGTCTCTCAGCATAATTTACTACGGTGTCTTCAGACAGGACCTCCACGCTGATGATTCCCAGATTTATACTTCCGGCCTTAAACTCTTCTGAGAGAGGATCATCACAATAAAGCTGAATTTATAACCGCCTGAGGTCATCTTCATTTTTTTTTACTAACACGTCAAAATCAACTTGTCAAAAAACAGCCTTACCTACTACTGCCAAATTTTATGCATTCCATAGTTCAGTTAATGGTTCTAGTGACCTCAGAACTGTGAACACTAGAAACCAAGTTTACATTATAGTTTTAACGGGAACTGTGTTCATTAGAATTGCATTCCCTGAACACTAATAAAACAACATAGGAAGACAGAAATTATCTCACTGCTGAACCTACAATCCAAATTCACAGTACAAAAAGAAGTGTTCTGTACTTCTTCTTGTATTCTTCTTCTTGTTATTATTATTATATTATTTTGCTATAATTCCCAGCTCACATTCTAGCATAATTACCCTTTCAGGTGAATCCTATTATAAAAAAAAAAGGATACAGCCCTGGATGGTGTTGCTCAGTGGTTAGAGCATCAGCCTGAGAACCCAAAAGTGGCAGGTTTGAATCGAGTCAAGGGCATGTTCCTGGGTTGTAGGTTCCCTGCCCCAATTGGGGCACATGCAGGAGGCAACCGATAGATGTGTCTCCCTCACATTGATGTTTCTCTCTCTCTCCTCTAACCCCTTCTTTCCACTCTCTCTAAAATCAATGGGGAAAAATTACCCTCCAGTGAGGATTAACCAAAACAAAGAGTACAGTAGATCTATAAAAATAATTGTTCTATAATATCTATTCCTAATTGGAAAAGAAATTTATTTTTTTAAAAAACCCTTTTCCCGTTGTAACTAATAAGTAATCTGTGGGATGTAGTTGGTGACTGTGTGAATATCTTGGCCAAGAATTTTTCATTCCATGGCTGTTAGCATTCATTGATTATCTTTACCTAGATCAATTTACATTAGTAATTTAAAATGGTGTTTTTAAAATAATCACATCATTTATTTTACATTTTATATTTAGGGGAAAATATTTTAGAATATAATAGAAGTAATCCTATTTGCAGATTTTTAATATTTCCTACAACTTTTGTGATATTATACTATGTTAGTATAGTTTTGGTAATATTATTATATTTAAAATCGTATTTCTTGAAATGTTAATGTTTATTACATATAACTATTATATTTAAAATCAGTTTTCTTGAAATATTGTATTTTGCATGTAAAAAATAAAAATACTTAAAAATATACTGCTGCAAGAGATATCTGATATTTTACTGCCTGTGTTTTCTTCTCAAATTTTTATGGTTTCCCAGCTTATATGTAAGTCTTTTATCCATTTTAAGTTTATTCTTGTGTATGGTATAAGCTGGTGGTCTAATTTCATTTTTTTATGTCCAGTTTTCCCAACACCATTTATTAAAGAGACTGTCTTTAACACATTGTTTGCTCTTGCCTCCTCTGTCAAATATTAACTGACCATATGGCATGGGTTGATTTCTGGGCTTTCTGTTCTGTTCCATTTATCTATTTTTCTGTTCTTATGCCAGTACCAGGCTATTTTGATTACAATGGCTTTATAGTATAGTTTAATATCAGTTATTGTGATCCTTCCAACTTTGTTCCTCTTTCTCAAGATTGCTGAGGCTATTTGGATCTTTCTTGGTTTCATATAAATTTTTGGAATATTTGTAGATCTATGAAATATACCGTAGGTATTTTAATGGAATTGCATTGAACCTATAGATTACTTTGGGAAGTGTGGAGATTTTAATTATGTTAATTCTTCCAATCCATTAATACAGTATATTCTTCCACTTATTTCTATCTTCCTCAAATTCGTTCTTCAAAGTCCTATAGTTTTTCGGAGTACAAGTTTTTAACCTCCTTGGTTAAATTTATTCTTAGGTATCTTATTAATTTTGTTGCAATAGTAAATGGGTTTGTTTAGTTTCTCTTTCTGATAGTTAATTATTGGTGTATAGAAATGCCATTGAATTTCTGAATGTTAATTCTGTATCCTGCTACTTTGCTGAATTTATTAGATCTAGTAGCTTTTGGGTGGAATCTTTGGGGTTTTCTATGTGTAATATCATGTCATCTGTGAATAAAAGCATTTATGCCCTCCTTTCCAATTTGTATGCCTTTTATTTCTTCTTCTTGTCTGATTGCTGTGGCTAGTACTTCCAGTATTATGTTGAATGAAAGTAGTGAAAGCAGACATTGCCGTCTTATTTCTGATCTTAAGGGTAATGCTTTTAATTTCTGCCCATTAATTATGATGTTTGCTGTAGGGTTTTCACATATGGCCTTTATTATGTTGAGGTATGTTCCCTCTATTCCCACTTTGCTGAGAGATTTTATCATAAACTAGTGGCCCGGTGCATGGATTCGTGCACATTGAAAGGAAACTAATTAGAATAAATATTTTAATATTGCTATTTACCCTTTCTCTATAATAGAAGTGTCAGAGATGAAAGAAAATTAGTAAAATGTATATGAAAATAATATATAAATTGATTAATAAACAATAACAATATAACAACAACAAAGACATGATATAAAAACAGCTGAAGGTGGAATCGCACAGCTCCGCAAGGAATCAGGCTCCCTCCTTGCTGGTTCTGGGGTGAGTCACCCAAGAACCGCCATTGCCAAGTCACTGCAGCTCAGCAGTAAACCAGATTCAGTGCCCAACAGTGCCCCAGCAACAGCATAACCCATGGCTGAAGTTGGAATCGCATGGCCCTGTGAGGAATCGGGCTGCCTCTTCTCTTGTTCCAGGGTGTGTCACCTGAGAACCTTGGCAGCTCCTGTGTTGAGCACCTGCCCGCTGGTGGTCAGTGCACATCATATGTACCGGCTGGCCAGATGGTCAGTTAGCCTTTTATATATATAGATGAGTGCTGGATTTTGTCAAATGCTTTTTCTGCATCCATTGATATGATCATGTGGTTTTTATCCTTCATTTTGTTTATGTGGTGTATCACATTTATTGATTTGTAGATATTCTACCAATCTGCATCCCCAGAATAAATCCCTCTTGGTCATGGTATATGATCTTTTTAATGTATTTTAAAATCTGGTTTGCTAATATTTTGTTGAGGATTTTAACATCTGTGCTCAGGGATATTGGCCTATTATTTTCTTTCTTTGTAGCATCTTTACCTGGTTTTGGAATTAGGATAATGCTGGCCTCGTAAAATGAGCTTGGGAGTTCCCTCTCCTCTTGAATTGTTTGGAATATTTTGAGGATAGGTGCTATGTTCTTCATTGAATGTTTAATAAAAGTGACCTGTGAAGTCATTCAGTCCAGTACTTTTATTTGTTGAGAGTTTTGTTATTACTGCTTCAATCTAACTAGTTTTAATCTGTTTATTCAGATTCTCTGATTTGTCCTGAATCAGTTTTGGAAAACTGTACGGTTCTAGGAATTTATTCATTTCTTCCAGATTGTCCAATTTGTTGGCAAATAATTGTTCCGTTGTTTGTAATATTTTCTTACAATCTTTTGTATTTCTTTATAGTTAGCGTCAGATGTTACTTCTCTTTCATTTCTGATTTTATTTATTTGGGTCCTCTCTCTTTTGTTCTTAGTGACTCTGGTTAAAGGTTTGTCAATCTTGGTTATCTTTTCAAAGAACCAGCTCTTGGTTTCACTGATCTTTTGTATTGTATTTTTAGACTGCATTTCATTTATTTCTGCTCTGATCTTTATTATTTCCTTTCTTCTACTCGCTGTGGATGTCGTTGTTGTTTTTTCCATTCCTTTAAGTGTAAATTTAGATTATTTATTTGATAATTTTCTTGTTTCCTGAAGTTGTTCTGGCTTCTTTAAATGAGAAAAAAAATTAGGAACCAAGATCTAGTTGCTGGCTGGAGTGTCACTGTTTCTATATTTGTACAGTAGCCCTTGTTAGAACATATTTATTTTTTAAAACCATAAATTTAATCTACTCTAAAGAAATACTTCAGAGAGTATGAAGATATATATATATATTTTTTTTACAGGGTTATTTATTGCAGCATTTTTTTTGTAATTGCAAAATACTATGAACAACTTAAATGTCCATATATAGTAGAGTGGTACACTATAACACATCTCTGCAATGGAATACTAGACAGCTGTAAAAAAGAATACGGAAGATTTTTTATGAATTGATATAGACTGATTTCCAGAATACACTGCTAAATGGGACAAAAAACAAAGGGCAAATACTTTTCCTTCCTGTAAGGAAGAAAAGCATATGATAAAATAAATGTATCTGTTCATCTGTGCAAAAGAAACACAGGAAGATGCTAAAACAGAAACTAAAAAAAAATGTTATAAAATTGTGAAATCAATTCTGCACAACTCTGTGATTATACTAAAAGTACTGAATTATACTATTTAATTTGATGAATTACATGGCAGACGAATTGTATCTCAAGTCTTTTTTTTAAAAAAAGGTCAAGTTCCTTTTAAATCGGAAAAAAAGTAAAAAGAAAAGCTATTCTTCCGTTTGTACTTTAGTATCCTAGACCTTCTCTCTTCCTGGCTCATCTGGGATATTACTCCATAAAGTATTCCCTCCTTCCTGTATCCCCAATTATTTTTTCTTCCATTGGTTTCTTCAGCATCTTAATTTCCCCCATCATAAGGGCTTTTTCAATCAAGAGTTCCTCAGTAGGTAATGATCCAAATTGCTTCTTCCCTCTATAGCAGTGATGGTGAACCTATGACACGCGTGTCAGAGGTGACACACGAACTCATTTTTTTGGTTGATTTTTCTTTGTTAAATGGCATTTAAATATATAAAATAAATGTCAAAAATATAAATCTTTGCCGAGACCGGTTTGGCTCAGTGGATGGAGCATCGGCCTGCGGACTGAAGGGTCCTAGGTTCGATTCCGGTCGGGGGCATGTACCTGGGTTGCGGGCATATCCCCAGTGGGGGATGTGCAGGAGGCAGCTGATCTATGTTTCTCTCTCATCGATGTTTCTAACTCTCTATCTCTCTCCCTTCCTCTCTGTAAAAAATCAATAAAATATATTTAAAAAAAATATATAAATCTTTGTTTTACTATGGTTGCAAATATAAAAAAATTTCTATATGTGACACGGCACCAGAGTTAAGTTAGGGTTTTTCAAAATGCTGACACGCTGAGCTCAAAAGGTTCGCCATCACTGCTCTATAGCAATCTTGAAAAAAATATTTCTAGCAGAATGCTTTTGGCTGTAACTCAGAATGGCTTAAACAAAAAGGACTTTTACTGTTACATAATTTTTCTTGAAGATAGGTTGGTTCTATGGTGGCTAATTCATCAGTTCGACACCATCATGGACTAAATTGTTTAGGATTTAGATTTAGCTGTTGTAAAAAATAACAATGGCTTAAAACAGATATTTTTCTCATGAAATAATTTGAGCAATAAGTCATCCAGGGCTAATATACCAAGGAACCAAGCTGTGTACACTTTCTTTCATCCTCAACTTGGGACTCCCATTGTATAATCCAAGAATGGCTGCTTGGGCATTCCAGCCAGATAGATGGGAAGAAGTATATAGATCCATTCTATATACAACCCAGAAGTTGCACATATCACCTCTGCTCGAATATTAATGACCACTACATGTCCCACCTAGTTGATAAATATACCATGTATCCAATTAAAATTTAGGGAGTCTAATACTAAAGGAATAAGGGAAATGGATATTAGAGGATACCAGTCGACTTTGCCACCAGGACCAAGGTTGTACTCTACCATCCTCCGTGTGTTGGCTTATTTTCTAACGAGGGCTCTTCTCATGGCTCCAAAATGGCATCTGCCATTCCAGTCATCAGAGATAGATAGTCATGCATAGAGACAAAAAAAAAAAAAAAGCCATATCTGTGTCTCATGTACCTTTTTAAAAGTGAGGAACATTCCTAGAAGCATTCCAGCAGACTTTTCCTCATATGTCACTGTCTTGAATTATCTAAGCCTAAAGCATTCCTTTAACAAGAGGAATGAGGCTAGGCCAATCAAGATTTGTCCCCTAGGATTAGGGAGTGTTTCAGTCTCCTCTCATGGACATAGCCACTCAGAAAAGGTAAACACAATTATAGTCCTGAATAGTAAGGAAAGAAGAGAGAGGACAGTTTTGGGCACAAGGCTCAAAGTGATAACCATAGCTTCCATTTTCTTCTTATCTTCCACTAGTATCTCATCTGGAGGAATGACCGAACCCTTACTCCGATAGGATCTAATTTCTTAGTGGTCTTACCTTTACTGGGTTGCTGCAGTTTCCCACTGCCCAGTAATATTGGACAAATGAACACAAAGAGTTATCCTAGCATATACCTAGGGTTCTAGACATAGTCCTTCTTGTTCTCTTTGAGGAGCAACAACCAATTCACCCTCAGTAATTAGGTCCAATCACCGCAAGCAGTATAATGATACACTCTAAGTTGGTTCATTGGTCTTAAGACCTCATATCAGCCAGGTGGTAGATTAAGCTTCTTATTTAATAGAACTATGACCATGTTATCAGGAAATAGTATCTGTGCCCTGGGCATTAGGGCCTTCAGATCCACCAAGGTCGATTTAAAGACAAAATTATAGAGACAAAGTTGTAGAGACAAAAATTCTTCAAGTGAGTTCTTAGGAATAATAGAAGAGCCACTCCTATAACTGCCTCTTGGCTCCTAGGTCCATATACAGGGATATTCCCACTGAATTATGGATCCCAATTTCATTATGCCATCTCCATCATCATCTCCAACCAACCAGAGAATTTTTCAGGGATATCTGTGGCTCTTTACTCAATGCATTAATAAAAGTAAATTTGATGGGCATGCCTAGGATGGTATGGATAGAGCATAACTAAACAGGATGCACATAATACAGGAAGTCCAACATTCCCATCTTCCTGAATCTCAGATTCTTTCCTCTACAGTATGACAGGAAAGTTCTGGCATCTCAGCATATAAACTACCAGCTTCAAACAACCAATTTAGAAGGACTACCAGTTGCTCAAGTCAACAAATCAAACCCAAACCTCAGGTAAGTATTTGGCAAAATCCTATAATTTTTTCAGTATATAAAATCTCTTCTTCAAGAATAGGTCTTGTCCTTCTCCATCAGGGCTATGCTGAAATCTAACTCTTATTAAAAGTTCTCAACCTCGTTCATATTTGTCCAAATGCCCCCATTTCATGCAGCAGGGTCCAGTTCTCCACCAGTGCTCTGACTTTGGCATAACAGATCCAGATCACATTTAATTGACATTGCAACTCTGTAGCCTTTACCATTAGGCTCTGGGCTTGATTCTCAGCCATATCTGCCTTGTAGCTATAAGAGATAATAGGTTTCTTCCAAGCTGTCAAAGAAGCTTTCAGGTTTTCTACTCATGCCTGAAGTTTGAAATTCAAGGTTCTCTTGTCTTTTTTTCCTATGTATTCTCAAAGAAGCAGTCAGAGCAAATGACACCACAGTTTTTAGTAATCATCACTATCAAAGCAGTTAAGTGCTAGAGGTTGGTCTTCCAATGCTATGCTTCCCATCAGCATTCCATCACATGCCACTATTGATAATTATGTGAGTAATTGTAATGCCACTCAGTGCTACGAAATAACATTGTTCCACTTTCCCGGACAAATAGTTTATAAAGGTAATCATCAGATATGTTAGTAATACCATACCAGAAGCAAGGATTTCTTTCCTGAGGTTACTTTCAATTCCTCTAGCAATCAGGGTTCTGGCAATAAAAGGGTAGCACAGAAAGAGAAGCCAATAAAAGGACTATTTATAAAATGAGGACAGGGTTAAAGGAACCAACAAGGATAGTGAAGCACCCTGAAACTAGCAACAGTGGGGAGCTATTATTCTTAGCTTAAAGGATCAAGGGAAAAAAGAGCTTATTAGAATCCTGCAAGAGCTGTATACTATAGGATAGGGCCACAGCCAGCCATTGTGGGCTCTTCTGCATTAGTTGCTCAAAATACTAGTCTAAATGAGGTGTAAGCAAACTTTAGGCACCCCTTCTGAACATTATACTCATGTTTTGAGAAAATTGTTAAGGAACAACATAAGGTTATTTGTAATATGTATCTTTTCTTAGTTACTGAATTTGCAGACAGGACCAATCTGTGAGTTGAACACAGGAGCCCTGTTACCAATTCTCACATAAACCATAAAACTACCATGTCAGGATCAGGGAAATAGAAACAGCCTTTTAACATATCAGATGAGCAAGTCAAGCTGGATAAATGGGTTGCGCACTGCTTTCCTCAACTTTTTTTAAAAATATTTTTATTGATTCTAGAGAGGAAGAGGAAGAGAGAGAGAGAAAGAAACATAAATCAGCTGCCCTCCATACATGCCCTGACCTGGGACCAAACTGGCAACCTTTTGGTGCACATGATAATGCTCAACCAACTGAGCCATTCTGGGCAGGCTCAACTCTTGTGTTTAAAACTTCCATCCTAATGAGTTGTTACTGATTCTGAATGAGATACATGTTCTACCGCTATCCGGTAGAAAACAGAATTTTCCTATATGTACTTTGAGAACATGGTTTTTACCTCATAGAAAACTGGACATAATTAGTAAGAGAAATAATAGTGCTTTTAAAAAAATTTATTGACTTTAGAGAAAGGGAGAGAGGGAGAGAGAGAGAAAAAAAGAAACATCAATTTGTTGTTCCATTTATTTATGCATTCACTGGTTAATTCTTGTATGTGCCCTACCTGGGATTAAACCCACAAGCTTGATGTATCAGGATGACACTCTAACCAATTGAGATATCCTGTTATGGCCAAGAAAACATAGGTTAAGATTTGAAAGTCCAAATCATAGTTATGGCAGATGTCTTCCAACATTTAACTAATTTATATTTAACAAACCTATAGAACAACCAACTCAATCACATAGAGTTATACTTTACAACTACTTTAGGTTGGAAGATTCATCAGATTACATTGCTTAAACCTATATGTTCTATAGACTAAAATACTGTCCTTACATTTTATGTTAGTCATTCTGTCTTGCATAGAAAATTGTGAACCTTACCTATATAGAAGTTAAAAATTTTTATGTCTCCAATTTTTAAAAATTCAGCCTTGACTAAAGTTGAAACCCGAGGCCACAGTTTACAATTAGCCTTTTATTTAAAAAAAAATGAAAGAAGGGAAAAACACTGCAAAGCAAAGAACAAACCATTATGGGTTATTTATAGAGTAAAAGCAGGAACATACCATTTTTCCATGTATAAGATGCCCCCGTGTATAAGATGCCTCCCACTTTTCCAACCCAAAATTAAGAAATCAATATTTTAAACATAAAACAGAACACATTTTTATTTAATAATTGCTGCAGGTAATTTTTACATACAGTACTATGATATTATGTAGCATATCATTTTATTCAGACTCTGTTGCATTGTTGCTCTCTTCTTTATCACTATTAGTTCCAGACATATCAATTTCTTCAACTTCTCTTGTATCACTGCTATCTTCTGAGTCATTGTCTATATATGTGAGATCACCCTCAAAAACTGGTGGCATTTTCTGAGCTTTGTTCGTGTTCTCATGGCCAACCCTTCTCTCCTCATGAAATTGAAGCACCATTTTGCCTTTCCTGTAAAATCAACAATGTTCATTTTGCTTGCAAACATTCTTGCTTGACACTGAGTAAGCTTGGTTGACACACATAAGCCACTCTGGCAGTACTCCATAATCCAAGTCTTAAGCCTCTGCTCCAAGTTTGCCCATATTGCTGGTTTTCCTCTTAAGGCCTTCTTCTTTGTGGCATCTTGAGTTATTCTTCCTGTTTTCTCCACTGTCTGATCAGACACTCAGTGGGAGGCGGTCCAAATTGTCTCTCTGCAGCTCTATCTCCATGCTCTTTTGCATGCCTGGTTACATTCAGTTTGAATTTTGCAGAGTAAGACAAGCACTTACCAGTTTTTATCTTTTTATTTTTTGACATCTTTATGGGCTCAGAACACTCCAGTCCCTGTTGCATCTGTGCACTCTCCACCTCTACCTCCAATTACGACATAAGCTGACGTCACTAACAATAAGGCTCCTGATTGGATGAAGCCTGTTTGACAAGGTATGGGCAGCTAGACACCCGTGCAGCTCCCTCCTTGACGGACTTCCATGTATAAGATGCCCCTCGATTTTCAGTCTAATGATTTTAGGGAAAAAATAGCATCTTATACACAGAAAAATATCGTAGTTACATAACAGATAATATGAAGACACTAAGGATATAAGATAATTAGGTTGGGATGAAGGGCTTATCAAGCCATATATATTCTTATTCTATACCATATCATCAAATTGGGTAGTTTGTATAGAACTTACCTGTTAGCTACAATTTTTTTGTTACATAATTATTATGCAACAGTCAACCTTGAAACTATATGCTTAATTGCTTAGCATGTAAAATTAAATTTATGCACTGTATGTTTATTTTATGGAACTTGAACTTGAATTTCTTTACCAACCATGTAATATTTAACCACTAGCTATGACTTCACCAATCTAACTAAAATTAACTCAACCAGTACGAATTTTAAAATCCTGAAAATTCTTTGTAGTATAAAGCAAATGCTTTCCTCTGCACCAATTGTGGTACAAGTAAAATAATGATTATAGCAGACATACTTTTTAACCACCACATAGGATCCCAACTTTTTCCATGCTAACCACCTCTGAGTTGATGGTCAAAGCATATGGACCTGCCATTACTGGCAACATAAAATATCTTCACTCCAGGGTCTTATTGAAACCTCTGACCTCAAATTTTCTATTGCTTAATTCATATCAAACACTGTTTCAAGAATAACATGCTTGGAGGATTATCAGAAGGAAATTATCCTCGTTTCAAACTGGGAATTCCAAGTTTCCACTTTATGAATGCTCATGAGGTAAATTTTTCTGAAGTCTGAGTATGAGGAAAAAATATGCCTCTCTTGACTGATCTCATAAAACACTATAAAACTCTACTTTGGCTAATTTGTTACATTGTCCCACTACCCTATTTTCCCTCTCTTTAACATCATACCTGTTGCCTCATTTATTTATTTTTGTCTTGTGTTATAGTATGTATTTTCTGTACGATGTCTTAAATTTTCTGTAGAATAATGCAGGTATAAATAAGTAAGAATACATAATTCTCAGACTACAGAAAGGATCAATGCTTATAGGGTCAGAGATGAAAAAAGAAAAGAGAATCTATGACAGCAAACAGTACAAGGACACCAACAGAACATTTGAAAAGATTTTGAGTCATTGAAGCCAAAAGTATGTGCCCACCAAAACAAGTGCCAAGAAGTTCTGAAAGGACGAACTGTTCTTCAACAATTTTTTCAATACAGCAAACACATAAGCTTTGTCCATAAAGCTCTTAGGTCTGAGCTTGCTTATGTTCCCTAAATAAGTGCCCTTTGTGCATGGAGCACAAGAAAATACATATATTCCCTATCCTGTTAAGGTGTGGACTTAATTCCTACATTATACAACTGATTACAATGATCAACAAGGAGCCTACTGCCCAAGAACGGAACTGAATTGGATGTTCAAAGCCACAAGCCAACGCCTGCAATTTGTTCTTTTACTTTTCAGCCCCTCAATGTGTTGGCTGTGTGTCATCTGGCTTTTCTGTTCACAACTTCTACTGGGCTCTAGGAAGAGTTTTGCCAGTATACATAAGTCCAGCAAATTTATTTCTACCTTCATAACAAGACTGGAACTGAAACTGCAAAACAGCTTGTGAAATATCAAATTACTTCCCGGAACTCCTGTTTGATAGCCTGTACACTGTGAAGTTATTTTTGCTTTTTTTTTTTTTTTTTGGTTTGTTTGTTTTGTTAATCCTCACTTGAAGATATTTATTCCATTGCTTTTCAGAATGGGAGGGGGAGGGGGGGAGAGAGAGAGAGACAAAAAAAAAACAAACCCATCAATGTGAGAGAGAGACATGGATTCGTTGGCTCCCGTGGGCGCCTGGAGGGGGTGGGGTGGCAGGCCAACGCTCTAACCATTGAGCCACCGGCCAGGCCTTAACACCTCTTCTATTTGACCAGCCTCTTCATAATCCTGCGAAATGCTTTACAAACACTTTCTTGGATGTCAGGTGCAAAACTGGATCCCTTTCAAGCTACAGATAAGGAGAGTGAGACATTGCCTAATACAATGGCCTGTCCCAGATGACATGCCGAGGAAGCGGTAGAACCAGAACCAGGTCGCGGTGCCTGCCGCTGTGTCTGCTTCTGCAGAACCCATGATCCCATCCAAGGGGCGATCCCCCGCGGTGAGACCGCGCGTGTGTCCAACAGGAACCAAAGTCACCGGCACTTCCGAGGAACTCGGGTTTTTAGAAATGTCTCGGGGAAAACTCCGCAGAAGACAGGTTGTGCAGGTGTGCGGTGCGGCCTCAAACTGGTCCCACCGGGAAGGGTTTGCAAAACAGGAAGGTGCAGCAGGGTGTGCCGCGACTCAGCTCACCTGGCACTCCCCCACCTCTCTCCCGGCGCCCCGGTGCCAGGTTCCTGCTGGCCCGGGGCCCGCAACGTCCTTTCTCCGTGACCGGCGAGGGTGCGTTCCCTTCGCCCTCGCGCCCCCTCCTCCCCCTACCCGTCGCTACGTTTACCTGACACATCTGGGGGCCGTGGAGCCGAGGCCGGCCGGCCCACGAATGAACGCCCAGGGCGCCCCTACTCTCTGCAGCGGGTAACAGCGCCTGGGCCTCACGCAGACGCGCCGGGCCAGGGGCGCGCCCGGGAGGCTGTCGTGCCCCGACCCGGCCTCAGGGCGGCGCTCTGGTCCCGCGGCCGGCGCGCTCGGGCGGGACAGCCGCTGGGCGCCGACACCCGCCGGCCGGGAACGTGTCTCCCGGTGACGCAGCCCCGGGTGGCGAACGTGGTGCGACTGCAGCGGCGGCCACCGTACGCGTCTCCGCCGCCCGCGAGGACGTGCGGTGCCACAGGGGTCGGCGGCGCGGGACGGGGAGCGGCGGGTGGGCAAGCGGGCGCCGCTGGGAAGCAGGACGCAGGCGCCGAACGTAGGACGCAGGCGCCGGCGAGGAAGTAGGTCCGGGCGCGGCGCTCCACGCAGCGGGGCCGCCCCCTCAGGTACCGAGCCGGCCCCGGGCCCAGCGGGCGGGGGCAGCCGGGCCGGACAGTGCGCGGGCGGCCGCGGAGGGGAAGGGCTGCGGTCGGGACGGGGCTGCGGGGAGCCGGGGACTCTTCCTGGTCCGCTTCTTCGCGCCCTTCGGCGGCGGAAGGAAGGGGGCTGGGCCGCTCGGGGTCGTCGCCCGCGGCGCCGACCCGCCTTTGCTGGTCTGTCCCTCGTGCAGGCGGAGCTGCGGTCAGAGGCTCCATGTTGGGAAGCGGCGCCTCTCGTCCTCGTTAGCGGGAGTCGGGCGCCGCGGGCAGAGCCGGCGGGGCAGGCGCGGAGCGAAGATGGAGGCCCCGCTGCGGCCTGCGGCGGACATCCTGAGGCGGAACCCGCAGCAAGACTACGAGCTGGTCCAGCGGGTCGGCAGCGGCACCTACGGGGACGTCTACAAGGTGAGGCCGGCCGGCCCGAGCCCGGCTCTTTCTCCCTGCGGGCGCGGGCCCCCGGGAAGAGGGTTTTGGGGTGCAGGAGGAGGACCGGAGAGGATGCTTTTATTGTGGCGTCTTGGAGATGAAAGCGGCTGGGGTCCCGTTTCCTCGGCTCGGAGCACCCAGTGTGCATGGCTTGCTCAGATCGCTACCGAGAAGCAGAACTAACCGCACACCTCGGCACACCGCCGTTGTACTTTCTTGTGGTGTGAAGGCGTGCTGACGCTCGTTTGTGGTATCGAGGGGGTTCCGATCTGCTCCGGAGTCGCACTTGAGGATGTCTGAGCTTCAGCCTGGGAAAACGCTTCACGGGCGACAGGAAAGAATATTGACATTCCGACATTTGCACTTTAAAAACACACACACACCTTTTAAAACGGATGGGCTTCATTTAAAAAGTCGTATGGAAAGCCGTCTCTCGGTTATAACTGTACACAGCCTAACACTGGGTCAGAATGACGTGAGCACAAACATCCTTTGTAGAAGGATGCTTTTCCTGGCAGAAGGTTCACCCTTTGTATCTGGTTGATGATTGTTTGTTGTTGTGGTTTTTTTCTTCTACTTTCTGGGATCCATAACATCCCATGACCAAGAGTGGGTAAGAGCTGCTTGCTATGTTTTTAGTTGGGCTCTTTTGCATCGCTTGAGACCAGTGAGGGTGAGTTGCTCTTCGTTTGGGGTTTAAGAAAACGTCGAGAAGCAACCCCAACTCCCTACATCCGCCGAGTTCTTC
Organism: Myotis nattereri; assembly: GCF_964212035.1. Taxonomy (NCBI): domain Eukaryota; kingdom Metazoa; phylum Chordata; class Mammalia; order Chiroptera; family Vespertilionidae; genus Myotis; species Myotis nattereri. The sequence continues at coordinate 42,399,398 of NC_138075.1, forward strand.
AAGGATCAGGAGGAAGGAGATTGTTTTAGATCGCCTCGTGCGTTGCGTTCTCTGTCCCAGAAAGGGAGCCTTAATGCAACTCATATGGGTATAGGAAGGGAGATTTCCTTTGATTTTGCAACAGCTCTGTTCCTGGGATTTAATCACGACTTGTAATCCCATTGTTCCAAACAACACTCTTGCTGAAAGGGCCGTGTATGTCATATGGAAAGTAACCCGTAGGCTCCTCGGGGGTATGTGGTGGTTTTGCACAGGTGGCGGTATGGAAGGAAAGCATTCTTTCTTCCTATTTTTTCTGCTTTTGTTTAATATGCTCCCATTAATACAAACAATTTAAGGTGGTGCTGTGACAGCTCTAGTGCTGTTTTATTCTCCTGGGATGGACTGTGGCTTTCTATTCCTTAAACAGGCACTTGAATTTTCTGTGCGAGGCACTGTTCTAGATTTGTATGGGGTGTTGAATTGTGAGGTAGGTCCCAGCTCTTGCCTTGTATACCTTTGAATTCAAAGTGGGTAATTATAACAGGATCCTCTTTTGCTTTATGTAGAATTAATAGGTAATTAACTCAGCTGTTTACCCGTGGATTAGTCATTTTGTGGAATGCTCTTTAAAAAATTGAAATTCCTGTTTGCCTTCTCAGCCTTCCCTTTTAGTCATCTTTGTCTTATGATTCACCATGTATATAAGTGCTTTTCCCCACAAAAATCTGAAGACCTCTACTTTTTTTCTTTATAACAACTAAAGCAGCTCTCTGGAGTAGGATTTTATTCTTGACAAGGAAAGCAAAGGGTTATATTAAAGGGGCAGCAAATACTTGCCTTTCCTCCCAGTACTCTGTCTCTCTCTTCCACAGTTTCTAAACTGAGGATCAAAGAGTGAATATTTATCATATACCACCTTCACCACCACCCCTCCCCCACGACCCCCTTCCCTCACATTCATGCTCCCTCACCTTTGCATGTGTACTCATACACTGGACCAGCTTCTGACTCCTAAGCATCTTCAACTCTGGTTCCTTGTCTTTTGTTTTTCCTTGTTCTAATTACCCGGCATCACCTACCACCCTCATTTCAACCTGTCTCTATCCTACCTGTCCGTGAAAGCCTTACTGAAATGCTCCTCCAGGAGCTTCAGCACCCCCACCCCCTTCTCTCCAACCACATCTACCGCTCGCCCCTTTCCTTCCTTCTGTTCTAGCCACACTGGCCTGCTGGCTGTTCCTGTAACATACATAATAAGCATATCATGGGCCTTTGGGCCTTGGTTCTTTCGGAGTGTCTTTCCTCAGCCCACATAGCTTGCTTCCCCACTTGCTTTTGCACCCTCTCCATCTGTTTTTGCCTACTTTATTTTTTCATGTGCACTTATACCAATTTAGTTTTACTTTTTTTCTTCTTCTTTATTATCTATCTCAACCCACTACCCTACTCCAGGAGGGCAGGAGTTTTGTCTGTTTTGTTCACTTCTAGTAGCTCCTAGGATTACAACTAGGAACAGAGTAAGTGCTTTCTAAAAGTCTGCTGAGTGGATGAATAAATGTCAGTAATTCTATCACCTAGTTCTGTGGGCATATGCTTTTGACATAAGAACACTAACTTAGCATTTAGTACTCTGATTCCTGCAATGCCTATTGTAATGTCTTGCATATGTACTTTTATTATAAATTTCAGTTACTTAAGTTCTCTAGGAAAAATATGTATTTCTGGAAAACTATTTCATAGCCTATTTTCAGCGCTTTAAGTCCTACAGAATTTTGCCAGTTTATATTTAATCTTTAATATGTCTAAATATGTGTACCATTCTGCTGTAGTGCTGAAGTTTTTAAAGCTCAGAGCAGTTAGAGTAATTTTGCTATTCATCACTGTGTTTCTGATGAGCTGAAAACCATAGGAAGTTTTAGAAGTATTTCAAATCAGTGATATAAACTAGGAACATTATTACAGTGAAGAATAATGAAGGTAAATTAGTCACTGTTCTAATCAGGTATTATCTCTCTCTCTCTCTTTTTTTTTTTTTTACACCTGAGATACCTTATAAAGCAGCTCTAAAAGAACTACAACTTTCAGATTCTTGATGAATTATTTTTATGTTCTTCAAAACTGTAGATCCCCTCTGAAACACCTCTTTCCCAAAAATCTCCAAGATAGGAGAGCTCAATCTTAAACTGGCTATTCCCTGGTTTAAAAAAGGAATATAAAGCTTCATTTAAAATGAAGCTTCAGTGGTTCTCAACCTTCCTAATGCCGCGACCCTTTAATACAGTTCCTCATGTTGTGGTGAACCCCAGCCATAAAATTATTTTGGTTGCTACTTCATAACTGTAATTTTGCTACTGTTATGAATCGTAATGTAAATATCTGATATGCAGGATGTATTTTCAGTTATAAATTGAACATAATTAAAGCATAGTGACTAATCACAAAAACAATATGTAATTATCTATGTGTTTTCCGATGGTCTTAGGCGACCCCTGTGAAAGGGTCGTTCGACCCCCAAAGGGGTTGCGACCCACAGGTTGAGAACAGCTGATGTAGAGAATGGATTAGACAAAGTTGCTGGAAGTATAAGGACCAGTTACTGAGTAATCGAGATGAAAATTTATGCAATATACATTTAGGCACTGGTATTAGAGACAAAAGGAAAGGATGGGTTTGAGTCATGTTTAGAAGATGATCAGAATTCTCTGGTAATTGATAGTAGAAAAACAGGTCATTAAAGGCATTTAGAATTTCTGGCTTGGGTGACGACATTAGTGCCATCAACAGAATTAGGAAATACCAGAATTGTGTGGTCTGGATCTTGTTTTTAGTTTTGGATGTAGGGCATTGCATAGATGGACATGTCTAATAAATGGTAGGAAATGCAGCTCTGGCTTTCAGACATCTGGACCGGGGATACAGGTTTGGAAATTATCAGATGGGTTGTATAGGTGAGGTCACCCTGGAGAATTTGTAGTAGAGTTGAGGAAAGGCTGTAGTGTTAAAGTGGCAGAAGAAAATAATGTATATTGAAAGTATCTGAGAAGAAAGAAAGAGGTATAAGGAAATTATTTTCATAGATATCAAGAGTTTCAAGAGCCCATCTATATCATCTGCATCCATTTTTGTTGCCTTCCATTCTGATGGCAGTAGGAAAATATTGATTTCTCAAAAAATATAAATCTGAGGTTTTGTGTCATTCCCCCTTTTCCATAGAATAAAGCCTTAGACTAATATGCCTTTAAGGCCCTGCTTATACCAAAAGCCTCGCCATTCTAGAGTAAACTTCTTCAGCTTCTTAGGTGCACTGTACTCTCTGTTCTTCCTTCAGGTTTTTGCAGGTACTATTTGCTTTTCCTTAGAACACCCTTCCTCTTCTTCTTGTTCATCTGTTTATCTTCTACTCTTTGGGTTTCCTTTTAAACATTGTACTTTTAGAAAGGTCTTTTCTGTCTCTTCCAGGTCATATCTATCTGTGTGTGATTTCTTGCCATAATACTCATCATTTGTCACTCGTAAGTGTTGCCGACAGTCTTCCTGCTCTACTCAGAGTGCATGAGAACAGGGACCTGTGTTTAGCACTGAATCAGGTAGCCTAGCATAGTGCGTATAACATAGTATGTGTTCAATAAATGTTTTGAAGGAGTGAGCCACAAAGTGGTCATATAAGTAAGAAGTTTGAAAGGGTTCATTAAGATCAAAAGAGTTGAGGTGTGAATGGTAAATAAGGAAGTAGAGGGCATGTAGATCACTTCCCTTTTTAGGTGCCCTGTGCCTCTTGCCCTCTTTTTAACCCTTCTTCTTACCAATATCGGGACGGCCAATGAGAGCATGACTTAATGTATTTTACTAGACATAACCTTCGATAAATTAGTAACAATTTTTGCATTTTAAGCTTTTTAGCTCCTATTTTAATTGTAATAGACAGTGGAGATGCTTGGGTCCCTTACCATTCCCCCACGCTCCCCCCCGAAATAATTTCCTATTGTTCTTTCTGAAATAGCATTGATCCATGAGTAGGACTTGCCTTCCTATTTTGCCTCTCTTCTTTGCCTCAGCATAGGTAGCCTTCTAAGAAATGTGTTCATTTTAGAAAAATTTGATATGTGAATCAATGAAAAATTACCTCTATCTCCTTTGCCACAATATAAGCATTGTTGTATATATCTTTCTAGACTTTTAAAAACTCATATTAAGGATATAAACAGCCCAGCAGGGTGTGGCTCAGTAGTTGAGCATCAACCTATGAACCAGGAGATCACGGTTCAAAACCCAGTGTCTGGGTTTCTGGCTCCATCCCCAGTAGGGGACGTGCACGATGCAGCCAATCAATGATTCTCTCTCATCATTGATGTTTCTATCTCTCCCTTTCCTTTCCTCTCTGAAATCAATAAAAATTTATTTAAAAGATATATACATATATCAGACATTATATATAAGCATATACATAATTGTATATACAATTTTTATTCTGTAGTATTTATTATATATTTGATAATGTACTTTTGTTTAACAGTACATTGTTAATTCCATACTGGTATTGGATAGCTAAATGGCCCAGCCTGTGTGGCTCAGTAGTTGAGCATCAACCTATGAACCAGCAGGTCACGGTTCAATTTCCGGTCAGAGCACATGCTTGGGTTGCAGGCTTAATTCCAGTGTGGGGAAAGCAGAAGGCAGCTGATCAATGATTCTCTCTCATCATTGATATTCCCTCCTTCCCTACCTCCCTCCCCGTTCCTCTCTGAAACCAACAAAAAATATATATTTTTAAAGATCATGCTAACTGGTTTTAATTTCCAATCATAATACAAATCTAACTATAGCTTCTCCACTAGGTTTGATTTTTCCATTCTTCAACTCTTCATAAAAACTATTTTGCTCCTCTGTTTTCAAACTTCCAATAATGCCTCACCCTCTCTTTTACTCCCTCCTCTCTAACCTGTCCTGACTGATGATGATAGAATTTCACCTTTTCTTTATCTAATATTCTTCTTTAGCAACAAATCTCTTTTCAGTGAGTTCCAGATTCCTAAATCCATGGAAACCTGACAGGCAGTCTCAACCTTAACATGTCTAACACAGAACACTCAGTGATATCTGCTCCACAAAGCCATTCATTCCAACACCTTCCCAATCTAAATAAAATGTATGGCATCCACCCAATTGCTTAAGTTCAAAACCCAAGGTCATTAATTTTTATGGAATTAGTGGGTGATAGGGCTTATTCAGATTAGGATTTTGCCAGGTTATTATGATAGAGGGAAAGAAGGGTAAGGAAGTTAAGGATGTTTCAAGAGAGTGATTATAAATAGCTTGATGGATCATGGAACCCTTACAAGTTAAGCAAGAGTGTGAGGAATTGAGAGGTAATTGGTTGTCATAGGAGAATGCATTGGTGAGGAGGAAGAATTGCTGGAATGGGAGGACTAGAGTGTAAGTGAGCTGAAAGGATAGAAGGTTATGATCAGGAAGTACAGTGTTTGAAATCAAGATTCAGATAGGATGTCAAGGAATGATAAATCAGAGAGGAGATCCGGATGTTGAAGTTTGTAAGAATGGAGGCAAGAGAGAGATGGAGAGGAAGACTGTGAGCCAGGGGCCATGAAGTCTTAACATGAACAAGGAGCTATGACCAAGTTAGTAGATGATAGCTACAAGAGGATGGTGGTTGATAGCCTGTGCCCTTTCCCAGTCCAGGAGCCCTCGGGGGATATCCGACTGACGGCTTAGGGCTGCTTGCCAGCCATCAGCCTGGCTTGTGGCTGAGTGGTGCCCTCCCTGGGGAGCACACTGACCACCAGGGGCAGCTCCTGCGTTGAGCATCTGCCCCCTGGTGGTCAGTGCGCATCATAGCGACTGGTCATAGTACCGATTGTTCCGCCATTCGGTCGATTTGCATATTACCCTTTTATTATATAGGATAGGATAGGATAGGATAGGATGTTCCCTAATACAAGGCAGTTTTACTTTTTTGAAATGCCCATGCTTTTTTCTTTCTTAATACCTTTGCCTGGAATTCTGCTGCAGTCCCTTACCCCCCACTCCTCCCAGGAAAGTCTCATTAAGTCTCAGCTTAGGTTTACTTCTTTCTGGAAGCTTTCTCCAGTCAACTTTGACTGGGCTCAGAATCCTACTAGGTTGTCATATATCACCTTGGGAACATTTTTCACACTTTATTGTATTTACTATTCACTTCTCTGTCTCTCTAAGTGATAAAAGCTCCCTGAAGACAAAAACTATTTTATTTCATTACATGCCTAGTATCAACAACAGTGCCTGGCACATAATAAGTATTCAGTAATATTTGTTGAATGAATGAACCAGTCAGAAACAATGTTCCATAAATAAATCAAGTATAGAGGTTTTACAGGTTATGAAATAATTGACTGTGTTCTTCTTTTGTGGACTAATGAGCTACTTTGCATTCCTTCAAACCTTATAGGTCTTGTATTGCCACTTTTGTATTGAAGTTCATATTCTTTAATCTGGGGTGTATAATTCTGACTCTGAGTAGTAGTCACTAGCCACTAGAGATTGCTTGTTAAATATTTAGACATCTGGATTTTCTCTTGTTATGTTAAAGATTATTTTTAGTGGAAGGGGGCATATTTAAAACTGATGTCCCTGGTTGGCTTCCTGGAAAAGTTTTGTGACTCTAAAACTATGCTAAGAGAAAGTTAACAGGGGATAGGATAAGGGGCCTCATGTGAACAACAGTAAAGTGGAATATAAGAGCTGAAGGGAGGGCAGGGGAGTGGGGAGAGGAAGAAGAAGAGGAGGAGGGGGAAGAGAAGATAGAGGGAGAGGAGGGAGGTGTGGGGAGAGAAAGAGAAAAAGAAACATTGGATGTGAGATACAAACATCCATTGGTGGCCTTCCTTACCCAGACGGGGAGGAGGGATCAAACTCACAACCCAGGTATGTGCCTTAACCCGGGATCAATGTGCCTTGACCCGGGATCAATGTGCCTTGACCTGGAATTAAACTGGCAACCTTTCAGTGCACAGGGCAACGCTATCACCATGGAACCAAACTGGCCACCGCACCGGTTTCATTTTTTTACCTTAGTTTTGAAAAATTGCCCTGGCTGTTGTGGCTCAGTTAATTGGGCATCGTCCCATGTACCAAAAGATCACCAGTTCATTTCCCGACCAGGCACATGCCCTGGTTGTGGGGCTCATGCAGGAGGTAGCTGATGGATGTTTTTCTCTCTCCCTCTCTCTTCCTCTCCTTCTCCCTTTCTCTCTCTCTCTAAAAATCAGTAAAAACATTTTAAAAAGTTATCTTTTGACTTTATGGCTACTGAGATTTAATGTGTACATCTTCTTTAACTTCGTTGAAAATTTATAGTTAAAATTTATAAACATAAAACTTTCCTTTAATTATTTATCAAATTAAAATTTTCACAGCATGTAGGAAAAGTTCATGGCTGATAAAACAGCAACTGGATAGTATTGTTGAAATAGAAATGGCTTAGTTAGAAAGATCAGCATCTTTAATTTTTTTTCTTGGTGCAAGTGGAAATCTAAGGCTAACTTTTTACTGGGAATTTAAAAATCCAAGACAGTAGAATTTGAGTTAAAATACTTCCACAGTAGAAAATTGACTTGAAAATGTTACTTAGGAAATTAAAGAGAACTGCATTGGCTATGAGAATAGAAACAATTAAGTAGAAAGGCTTTTTTATCGATTTATGGTGATATTGATCTTATTGGTTAAACTTTTCCACTCAATAATTTCAGTTCCTGATTAATAAGAGTTAAACAAGAGATTTACTATAGTAAAATATTTTATTAGATTTCTGGGTGTTTAGTATACTCTTCTGCACAATATTAGTGTATACCAGTAATCTACAAAAATGGATAGGAATCAGAAATATATTTAGATTGTTTTTGTAGAAGTGCTGTAGTACTTCTATTAGTTCCTTCTGTAAATATTATGCAGGATCTTCAAATTCTTATGGTTTAAAAACAAAAATGCTTGAGACTGTCACATTTAACTTGTTGCAGGGAAATGTTGGGTTTCAAATACCAGAATTATGTATGACTACTTTGGATTTTAGTGTGAAATTGAATATTTAGTGTTAAATACCTGAAAGATCTCTTTAGTACATTGAATCTGTGAAGTCTCTATTTAGAACAGGGGTCCTCAAACTATGGCCCACGGACCACATGCAAATACAAATATTGTATTTGTTCCCGTTTTGTTTTTTTACTTCAAAATAAGATATGTGCAGTGTGCATAGGAATTTGTTCATAGTTTTTTTTTTAACTATAGTCCGGCCCTCCAACAGTCTGAGGGACAGTGAACTGGCCCCCTGTTTAAAAAGTTTGAGGACCCCTGATTTAGAATATCTTTTTTTCTGAAAGACTCTTTGCTTTCATTATAAAAGAGCCTGGTACTGCTTTCTGTTTTAAAAATGCAGCTGGAAAATTACAGAATAAAAATATTTGCCCATCAGTTGTTCACTTGGAGAGAACAGAAATAGGTCTTCAAAGTGGAGCCTGACATTTACATATTTATTCTATCAATGAGAGATAGGGTTATGGTATTTTCCTTACTTTTTACTTAACTACATATATTTTGAAAACCTTTGCATGTTGTAGCTGAATTTTATTTTTTATTAAATTTTATTGGAGTGACATTGGTCAACACGAACATAAGAGATTTCATGTGTGGATTTCTAAATTACAAAATTTGTATATAGCACTATGTGCCCACTACCCAAAGTCAAATATTCTGTCACCTCATATTAGGACCCCTCCTCTCCCCTGCACACCCTTCCCTCGGGCAACCACCACACTGCTGTTTGTGTTCATAAGTTTCAGTTTTATATCCCACCTATGAGTGAACCATATGAGTGAAATCATGTGGTTCTTAGCTTTTTCTGTCTGACTTATGTCACTTAGCATAATGTTCTCAAGGTCCATCCATGTTGTTGCAGATGGCACTATTTCATCCTTTCTTATGGCTGAGTAGTATTCCATTGTGTATATGTACCACACGTATCATCTTTATCCAGTCCTCTATCACAGAACACTTTGGTTGTTTCCATGTCTTGGCCACTGTGAATAATGCTACAGTGAACATAGGGGTGCATATATCTTGGAGAATACATGATTTGAGTTTTTTGGGTATATACCCAGGAGTGGGGTTGCTGGGTCATATGGTAGCTCAATTCTTAATTTTTTGAGGGATTGCCAGACTGCTTTCCATACTGGTTTGTACCAGTCTACATTCCCACTAGCAATGAATGAGGGTTCCCTTTTTTCCACAACCTCTCCAACACTTGTTATTGCTTGTCTTGTTGATAATGGCAACTCCTAATAGGTGTAAGGTGGTATATCGTTTTAATTTGCATTTTCCTAATTGCCAGTGAAGTTGAACATCTTTTCATATATCTATTGGCTGTTCGTATGTCTTCTTGGGAGAGGTGTATTTCAGGTCTTCTGCCCATTTTTTGATTGGGTTGTTTGGTGTTGAGTTTTATGAGTTCTTATACATTTTGGAAATTAAGCCTTTGTGAGAGTTACTATTTGCAAGTATCCTCTACCATCTGGTTGGCTGCCTCTTTGTTTTGTTATCCTTTTCTTTTGTAGTGCAGAAGCTCTTCAGTTTGAAATAGGTCCCATTCATTTATTTTATTTTTTTACCTTTACCTCCCTTGCCTTTGGGGTCAAGTCCATAAAATGTTCTCTACCACTCAGTTCCATAAGTTTGGTACCTATATTTTCTTCTATGTAACTTATAGGTTCGGATCTTATATTTAGGTCTTCAATCCATTTTGAATTAATTTTTATGCATGGGGACAAACCGTAATCCAGTTTTATTTGTTTGCATGTGGCTTTCCAGTTTTCCCAGCACCATTAATTGAAGAGACTATCCACCATCTTTATTTTATATATTTCTGTGATTGTTGTTCAAATCCTCCAGTGGTATGTTTCTTTCTGAACCCATCAGAAACTCTAAAAAATAAATAAGTAAAGGTGTCTTTGGTCCTTGCAACATTTTGGTTCAAATACATTGAAACAATGTATTTGTGTTGATTCTAATTTGTGTTGACTTGAATGAGTCTGAAAGTATATACTTAGAATAATTTTATATGTGTTATTTTAAAAATAATTAATAGACTTAATTTTTAGTACAGTATTAGATTTACAGAATAATTGAGCAAAGAGTACATAGTTATATGCATCCACACCTCCCCCACCCACCCACACACATTTTCTCCTTTTATTAATACCTTGTATGAGTGGTACATTTATTATAATTATTGAACCAATATTGATATTATTATTATTATAGTCCATAGTTTACGTTAAGGTTCACTCTTTGTGGTGTACAGTTCTATGGATTTTGACAGAGGTATAATGACATGTATCCACCATTAAGTTTCATACAGAATAGTTTCAGCAGGCTAAAAATTTCCTGTGCTTCACCTGTTCATCACTCTCCACTCAAATCCCTGGCAGCCATTGTTCTTTTTCTCTTTCTACAGTTATGTCTTTTCCAGAATGTCATATAGTTGGAATCGTACTATGTGGCCTTCTCAGACTGGCTTCTTTAACTTAACAGTATGAATTTAAGATTTCTCCATATCTTTTGATGGTTTGATGGCTCAGTTATTTTTATTACTGAATAATATTTCTTTTTTTTTTTTTTTTTTAATTAAATCTTTATTGTTCAGATTATTACATTTGTTCCTCTTTTTTCCCCCCATAACTCCCCTCCTCCCAGTTCCCGCCCCACCATCCGCCCTCACTCCCCACCCACTGTCCTCATCCATAGGTGCACGATTTTTGTCCAGTCTCTTCCCGAATCTCCCACACCCCTTTCCCCCCCAAGAATAGTCAGTCCATTCCCTTTCTATGTCCCTGATTCTATTATAATCACCAGTTCATTCTGTTCATCGGATTATTTATTCACTTGATTCTTAGATTCACTTGTTGATAGATGCATATTTGTTGTTCATAATTTGTATCTTTACCTTTTTCTTCCTCTTCCTCTTCTTAAAGGATACCTTTCAGCATTTCATATAATCCTGGTTTGGTGGTGATGAACTCCTTTAGCTTTTCCTTATCTGTGAAGCTCTTTATCTGACCTTCAATTCTGAATGATAGCTTTGCTGGATAAAGTAATCTTGGTTGTAGGTTCTTGGTATTCATCACTTTGAATATTTCTTGCCATTCCCTTCTGGCCTGCAAAGTTTCTGTTGAGAAATCAGCTGACAGTCGTATGGGTATTCCCTTGTAGGTAACTGAGTTTATTTCTCTTGCTGTTTTTAAGATTCTCTCTTTATCTTTTGCTCTTGGCATTTTAATTATGATGTGTCTTGGTGTGGTCCTCTTTGGATTCCTTTTGTTCGGGGTTCTCCGCGCTTCTTGGACCTGTAAGTCCATTTCTTTCACCAGGTGAGGGAAGTTTTCTGTCATTATTTCTTCAAATAGGTTTTCAATATCTTGCTCTCTCTCATCTTCTGGCACCCCTATAATTCTGATGTTGGTACGCCTGAAGCTGTCCCAGAGGCTCCTTACACTATCCTCGCATTTTTGGATTCTTTTTTCATTTTGCTTTTCCGGTTGGGTGTTTTTTGCTTCTTCGCATTTCAAGTCATTGACTTGATTCTTGCGCTCCTCTGTTCTGCTGTCAGGAGTCTGTATAATATTCTTTATTTCAGTCAGTGTATGCTTAATTTCTAGTTGGTTCCCCAATATAACATCGAGGGTCTCATTAGTTTTCTTGTAGATCTCATTAAGTTTATCGGCGGCTTCTAAACAGTTCTTGAGAGACCTTAAAAGTGTGGTTCTGAACTCTAGATCTTCCATTGACAATTTTGTCCTGTTTCTTTGTCTCCGCATTTTGTTATGCTTCCTTGGTGCACCCCCTAGTGGTCTTTGTTCGCAGTCTTATAAATCTTGATTGTTGTAGCTAATTCCAGGGAGGGTTTGACCTCCAGGCCAAGTGGCTATGAGAATCAGCTGTGTCTGCAGTGAGAGAACTTCTGTCCTCTAGGGAGGTGCTAATCTGGCGTTTGCCTGAGGCTATCCGGCAAATGCCTCTGTGCAGGGCTTGGGCGGGGCGGGTCGCACAGGATCAACAGGGTGGGCCGGAGAGAGCAGTTATGGCGGCTCTCAGTCCTGTCCGCAGGGGCTCTGCCTCTCTGAGTCCCAGCACCCGCTGCAAAGCTCGGAGAGAAAGCTGCACTCGCTCTGACGGAAGCCAGGCAGTCCCGCTTCTCCCGTTTGAGTCTGGGTCCCTAAAGACTCGCCCGGATCTGGAGCTCAGAGTCTGAGACTCCCTCCCGATTGAAAACGCCAACCGCGCCCTCCGCTGCCAGCCCGCTCCGCGCGCGCACTCTGCACCTCAGAATTTGACTTCAGCACTGCGCCTCCTCTGAGTGTCCGTATGCGTTTCTCTTTCCTCCTAGTTGTAGGACTTCCACTCAGCCAGCGTTCCAGTGGTTTTGGGTGATGTCCGTTCCGTCTTTTAGTTTCACTTTTGAAGTAGTTGTTCAAAGCAGCAAACTCAGGCGTTAACCTATGCCGCCATCTTGGTTCTCTCTATTTGAATAATATTTCAATGTATGGATGTACAGCTTATCCATTTACCTATTGAAGGACATCTTGATTGCTCCAGTATTGGCAAGTATGAGTAAAGCCTGCTATAAACATTCTTGTGCAGGTTTTTGTGTGGACATAGGTCTTTAACTTAATTGGGTAAATGCCTAGAAGTGGGGAATTGCTGCATCATATGGTAACAGTAGCTTTGTAAGAAGCTATCAAACTGTCAGTGTATATGTTTTTAAGAATTAATGTTTGGAAGAATATACTCTAAATTATTCACAGGAGTTAACTCGGGGATGAGATTAGGAGGGAGGGAGATTATAATCTTTCATTTATATTATTTGAATTTTTAAAAACAATGTTTTGTAGTATTTTTTACAAGTACATTTTCGCCAAATGCTTTATTTAATTACTAGTAATAAAAATGGAAAATAAATCAACATAAATGAAAACTAGTAGATCATTTAAAACAGTATATGATCAGTTTCATAGCACTTCTAAGTTGTAGAGGATTTTAATATTTTATTCTTATTTTTTAAGTAAAGAGAATAATAAACTTCCTACAATCATAATTGTGCATTCAACAAATTTATAGAGCATCTACTTCATAGACCTTCAAAGAATCATGGTGAAGGCCTGGGGTAGGAGAGGGGTGCCAGGTGGGGAACATGAATCAATGGGGAAATAAGAGGGACATCTGTAATACTTCCAACAATAAAGATTTTTTTAAAAAAGAATTTTGCCTAGAGTTAAGAAGAGAGCACACTTAATCTAGCCTTGGGATATTTGGCAAGACTCCCTAGAAGAGGTAATATCTAAATTGCATTCTGAAGTATAATCTAGATTAATTGGGCAAAAGGGGCAGGGAAAAGGGCAGGGGAAGTGAATATACCAAAAGGACAGTGTTTTCAAAACAGGTCATTTGCTTCTGATTAATCTGACTGAAACTGGAATTAATTGTTCCAAACTCTCAGAGAAGCTTATTAGATCGTTTAATGTTGCTAGCACTTGTTTGATAATCTGTAATTGAAAAGTATAGACTCATATTTTCTTTTGGTTTCCAGTGACAGGCAAGGTATATTGCTCGAATGCCTGTTTTGCTTAGAAAATTATTTAATTGTATTTCCACATATGGGGTGCCCTAGGTGCAATGAAAATGAGCACCCATATTAGTGATGACAGTATAATGGTGCAACCCTTTAAAGCTACTAGTATTTAACAGTATGTGTTAATGGACTTTTAAATGTTCATATTCATACCCTTTGACCTAGTAATTTCATACTTTAGAATCTGAAAGAAATAATTTTAAAAAATGAAAAGACTGTAACATCCTTTATGTCTAGCAGTAAAGGAAAACATTTATATGGACTATTATATAGCCATTTAAAATTATGTATAGCATGGAGAAAGTACATAACTTTAAAAACAATAAAAATTTGTGCTTATAGTAGAACTTGACAGATTTAACATCCAAGGTTGGTGGAAATATACATTCACATAATTTATTTCAGAGCAGTATGGCGATATATCCCTTTTAAATCCACATACCTTTTTACCTAACAATTATTCTTGTACTGATAAATTACTATATGCTAAAATATTTGCAGTGTGATTATTTGAAGCACTAATTATAGTAAGTCCGTCTCTAATATTTTAAATGGTAAATAGTTTTTCTTCTAGGAATTAGTCTGAAGAAAATAAAGCTGTGGATAGGTATAAATCTAAGATATATTTATCCCTCTGTTTATAACTACAAGATAATATTAAAGTCTCAAATGTCCAACAATAACATATTAATTAAATTATGTGTTCCATTAATGGAAAATTAGGCAGTATTGCAAATCATGTTTAGAAGGCTGATGACATCATCCTCTTCTACAACATATATATACCCTCATGCATTACATATATCATATATTCCATTAATGGAAAATTAAGCAGCATTGCAAAGCATGTTGTAGAAGATTGTGATGACATCATTGTCTTCTACAACACATACACACTGTCATGCACACATGCACATATGCATGCACACACGGACCAGAAAAAGAAACACATACACTAAATGTTAACTTTTAAACTTTTCCCCTCCAAATTGTAAGATACAGATGATTTGTATGTGTGTGTGTGTGTGTTTTAATCCTCCCCTGAGGGTATGTTTTTATTGTCTTTGGGGGAGGAAGGGAGGAAGGGAGGGAGGGAGGAAGAGAAAGAAACATCCATCACTTGCCTCCTGTATACACCCGACCTGGGAACAAACCCACAACCTAGTATGTGTCCTGACCAGAAATCAAATCTGCAACCTTTTGGTACACAGGGTGAGGCTCCAACAAATTTAGCCATCCAGCCAGGGATTTATTTTTATTTATTTTATTTTTATTTTCCTTTAATGACCTGTGACTATATTTATCAAATATATAACAACCATGAGTATTTTTCCTTGCTTTTCTTTTTTTAAGTTAACTTTAAGAATTTTTAAAAATATATTTTTATTGATTTCAGAGAGGAAGGGAGAGGAAGAGTGATGTAGAAACATCAATGATGAGAGAAAATTTTTGATTGGCTGCCTTTTGCACGCCTTTTACTGGAGATGGTGCATATGCCCTGACTGGGAATCAAACCATGACCTCCTGGTTCATAAGTCAACACTCAATCACTGAGACACGCCCCAGTAGACTAAGTTAAATTTATTGAAGTAACATTTGTTACCTGTGTTGGGGTTCTTGGGTTCCCCAAGATAGAAATCGAGAGGAAGCCCCAGAGAATTTTCCAGACATATTTTGTTAAGCTTATGCTGGAGCATAAGAGAGGCAACACAGAGGGAAAAAAGGTCCTCTGAACTGGCTTAGGGGCTGGCTCTGCTTAGCTGTTTATAAGTTAGGGGCAAAGCAGACTTATGTGAAAAGGTAGACTTAAAAAAATAGCGGCCTTGGGAATTTTCTGTGTCAGTGTATGAAAAGCAAGAGTTTAGAAGGGGGAAATAAGGCATTTCGGTAGGGAGTAGAGGAATGATTGCATTCTTGTGGTGGGCCTATTTGTGTTTTTTTTTTCTGGACATCAGGAAGTCTTGGAATCCCAGCGAGGGGCCATGGGGTAATGCCAGCTCTGTAGGGGTTTTTTGGTGTGGTGTCCTTGGGATCCCAGGCCCAGGTCCCTATGCTCCTCACATTGGTTAATGACAGTATGTAAATTTCAGTTGTACAACATTAAAATTCAACATCTGTATACTCTATTGCATGCTCACCACCCAAAGTCCAGTTTCCTCATGAGTATTTTTTTTTAATTAAGAAAAATATTGGGGAAGGGGGTTGGTGAAGGAGAGGACATCTGTAATACTTTCAACAGTAAAAGATAAAAATACAAAATAGAAAAATATTAACTCAAGTATAAAGAAAAGACTTGGAGGAAGTACACCAACATTTTAAATAGTAACTGTTTTTAAGTGATGGAAGTAAAGGTAATATTTTGTATATTTTTCTTTAATGGAAAAATTAGTATACTCATTAAAATTTTGTTTTTTAGCTTTATTAAAAGCATGATTGATAAGCAACAGTTAACATAATACAAGTAACTTTTATATAATTAACAAACTTTTAAAACATTTTCTTTTCATTTTAGGCTAGAAATATACATACGGGAGAGTTGGCTGCAGTAAAAATTATCAAATTGGAGCCTGGTATGTATTAAAATACTCATGACAATTTTTTAATACTTTTCTGGTGCCGTTCACTAATATAGAACTTAAAAGCATTTTCCATATTTCCTGTTTCCCTTCTTCCAAAAGAAATGTTTATATGTTGTCAGGGCAATTAGGATGTCTCAAATATGGCTACATTAAATTGCATTGGAGGTTATTAAAGACAAGTTTGATGTAGTAATTTTGTTACTAAATAAAAGTTCAAATGTGCACATTCAAAAATTGGAAGACACATTGACAATGTTAAAGTAATTGTCTTCTAAGTTATAGTGAAATAATTTGAGCTTCGGTATTAACTTCTATGAGAATTTTATTAGGAAAATATTCATTGATTTGGGGGGATATTTGGTAATATTTGGCATAATGATGTTTTATATGTTAGCTGTTGTTTGGCTGATTGATTTAGGTTTAATAATTCAGGTCTTAGACTAATGCTTATTTTTTTAACACCTTTTTTCTGTCAGAAGGCTGTTTGTTTTAAAACATACTGAGTGATTTGCTTTGAAAACAAAAGTACTATATAAGACCTGAAACAATTTTATTATTTTGATATCCTCAAAGTTTTTTTTTCTTAGTAATGGGATCTTTTAAAAAAGTATTCAATTGGTATTGTGCCCAGGTATACCACAATAATTAGAAAATTCAGAAATGTGTAAAGAAGAAAATAAAAATAATCCATTTGTCACCCAGAGACAACTGTTATTGCCTTTTAGTGTATTTCCTCTTATTTTCCTCCTGTGTATACATGTAAACATTTTACAGTATAAACTACATGTACTATATGCTGTTCTTCACCTACATTACATAAAGGACATTACATAATTTTTACATAGGTCAGTAAATATTCTTTTTTTTAATTGAGTTATAAGTGACATACAACATTATATTAGTTCCAGGTGTATAGCATAATGATTCAATATTTGTCTATACTGTGAAAGGATCACAATAAGTCTAGTTAATATCTGTCACCATACATAGTTACTTTTTTTTTTTCCTGTGATGAGAACTTTTAAGATTTGCTCTCTTGCCTGGCCGGCATGGCTTAGTGGTTGAGCATCGACCTGTGAACCAGGAGATTGGAGATTGGAGCTTGGTTCCCGGTCACAGCACATGCCCGGGTTGCGGGCTTTATATCCCCAGTGGGGGCCATGCAGGAGGTGGCCAATCAATGATTCTCTCTCACCATTGATGTTTCTGTCTCTCTCTCCTCCTCTCCTCTCTGAAATCAATACAAATATTTTTTTTAAGATTTTACTCTCTCATCAACTTTCAAATATGCAATATAATATTAACTACTAGAGGCCTGGTGCATAAATTCGTGCACAGGTGGGGTCCCTCGGCCTGGCTGGTGATCGGGGCTGATCGGGGTCTTCTCGCACAGTCCCAATTTTGGCTTATCGGGGCGGCCGGTCGCGGGGAGGGACCACGGGAGGTTGGCCAGCCAGGAGGAGGGACTGCGGGAGGTTGGCCGGCCACAGGAGGTTGGCTGTGGGAGTGCACTGACCACCAGGGGATAATATAATTTAAATCCACAAATTGATCTTCCCAAACCTGCTTTTCCTAGATCAGTCTTCCCCATTTTGCAAGGCAGTTAGCCAAGCCATTGCCTTGATTTCTCTCTTTTGTTTGCACCCCAGGGTCAGTCTGTCAGCAAGTTCCTTCAACTCCACTTCCAAAACATATCCTGAATCCAACTACTTCTTATTACCATCTCCACTCTCTTGGGCTCCCTATTTCCTCTCCCACACTTCCCGTCTGCCACCATCTAGTTTCCATAAAACTACCAGAGTGGTCTTTTTAAAACACAAATTTTTGTGCTCTCCTGCTTTAAAACATTTGTGGTGTTTCCAAATCCACTTAGAATAATATTCAGACTTTCAATCTTGCTTATAAAAACCTATATGAGCTGCCCTGTCTACTATTCTGAGCTCATCATGTATCGTTTCCGCTCCCTTACTCTGCCTCTGCTTTCTTTTTATTGAAACAGCCTAGTTGATTGGAGTGTTGTCCCATACACCAAAAGGTTGCGGATTTCATCCCCAATCAAGGCAACTGATGGATGTTTCTCTTACATGGATGTTTCTATCTTTCTAAAAATACGAATAAAAAATCCTCGGGTGAGGATTAAAATTAAACAAAACAGTCCAAGATTAAACTAGCTCTTCTATTCTACTTGAAGTACTACTTTTCATGATCTTTGCTCAGGAGACTTGGCCATTCAGATTTCAATTTAAATGTTGTGTCCTCAGAGAGATCCATTTCTGACTACCTAATTTAAAGTAGACACCCAGGCGCTGGTTATTTTAGTTCCCTGCATAGGACATGTGACTGCTTGGTACTTATTTATTTATATACTAGGGGCCCGGTGCACGAAATTCGTGCACTGGGGGGGGGGGTGTGGGGGGGGAGAGTGTTCCTCAGCCCAGCCTGCCCCCTCTCACATACTGGGAGCCCTCAGGCGTTGACCCCCATCACCCTCCGATCGCCTGATCGGCCCCTTGCCCAGGCCTGACGCCTCCGCCAGAGGTGTCAGGCTTGGACAGGGGACCCCCATCTCCCCCCGATCACTGGCTCTGGCCCCCGCCCAGGCCTGAGGCCTCTGGCCCAGGAATCATGCCTGGGCAGGGGACCCCCATCTCCCTCTGATCGCTTGCTCCACCCCCCGCCCAAGCCTCACGCCTCTGACCCAGGCTTCAGGCCTGGGCAAGGGGACCATCATATCCCCCCAATCCCCGGCTCCGCCCCCCGCCCAGGCCTGATGCCTCAGCCAGAGGAGTTGACCCTCATCACCCTCCGATCACCAATCACCGGATCGGCCCCTTGACCAGGCCTGAGGCCTCCGGCAGAGGTGTCAGGCCTGGGCAGGGGACCCCCAGCTCCCCGCGGTTGCAGGCTCCGCCCCTGCCCAGGCCTAATGCCTCTGGCCTAGGCGTCCGGCCCGGGCAGCGGGGACCCGCAGCTGCAGTGGCCCCACGATCGTGGGCTTCGCTTTAGGCCCAGGCAAGGGACCCCTAGTTCCTGGGACTGCCAGCTTCGACCATGCCCAGCTCCCATCGCTGGCTCCACCCCTACTTCCTGCTATCACTGGCCAGGGCGGCAAAGGCGCCTGATTCTCCGATCATGGCTGGGGGGCAGGGCAAAGGCGGCCCCAGGGCCACCTTTGCCCTGCCCCCCAGCTCTTAGCTCCCCCCTGGGTTTCAGGTCACTGTCAGTGGCAGGGGGCCTCTTCCTGCTTTCCCTTTCGCCTCCCTGCATTGTGCCTACATATGCAAATTAGCCGCCATCTTGTTGGCAGTTAACTGCCAATCTTAGTTGGCAGTTAATTTGCATATAGCCCTGATTAGCCAATGAAAACGGTATCGCCGTACGCCAATTACCATTTTTCTCTTTTATTAGTGTAGATATTTGTTTGTTTAAGGTCAGTCTCTCCTACAGTGTAAGATCCATGAGAATATTGATCTGTCTTCACTGCCATATTTCAACACCTAGAACAGTACATTCTTTGTACAGATGAATATTATAATTGTCTTTCTGTTGTCTTTGCATAAGAATGACAAATTAATATCTATATAATTATTGTATTACACATTCTTTTCCCACGATCAAAAAACCTATAGGCATTTTCTCCCTTGAATGCTGTTAGAGAAAATTGTAAGGCCAGCCTGATATTTTTCTTCTTACAGGTAGGTGACTTGTTGCTTCTGCCTGATTGTGGCACCAAGTGCTGCCTGCATATCTTCTCTAAGCTCTGATGTGCAGAAAATACAGCCTTAATCTTTATTATACCTTTAGATTTTTATTCATTTTAATTTTAAAAATTAGTCACCCGAGAAATAAAATGCCAGGTTCTAAATTAGTTTAAGTATATATACTTTTCTTTTTAGAAAACAGTTTCATTTATTTTCATCATCTGTGCTTTAGAATTGAGGAATTGATCTTCTGTTTGTGATGGTGATTTTATTTATTTGGGTTGTTTCATTACTTTTTTTAAATCTATTTTTATTGATTTCAGAGTGGAAGGGAGAGGGAGAGAGAGATAGAAATACCAATGATGATAGAGAATCATCGATTGGCTGCCTCCTGCACACTCCACACTGGGGATCGAGCCTGCAACCTGGGCATGTGCCCTTTACCGGAATCAAACCTGGGACCCTTCAGTCCGCAGGCTGATGCTCTATCCACTGAGCCAAACCAGCTAGGGCATTACATTTTAATTGTGGAGTTTTTTCCTTTTGTCTCTTGCCTTTAAAAGAAATGTTTTCTGTATGACCGTAGATTTTTACAGGATGGTGTTTTAGCATTTTCAGTAAAGCCAGAGTAGATTGTGTTTTTCACATTTCAGAATAGACCTAAGGGAATGTTTAGATAAAAAATCTGATGGTATGCTAAAGAATTATTTCATCATTCAGTTCAGATATGTCAGATAATTCTAGCGACAGCTGTACTTCAGAAATGAATTCAGCTTTTTAAAAAATTGCACTTAAGCCAGTACATTACAAAAGTACTTCCTTATATTGATTTAACAGATGAGCTGGTTTAGAATTGTTTTTAGACATGAAAAGATAATTATTTGCCAGTATGACTTACAAAAAGCCTTATGTCTGATTAATTATAAACGGGACTTTTTTTTTAAATAAATGAAATTGCAGCTATAAACTCAATAATACTTTTCACCCCAGTTAAAAATAATTAAAGTTTATAGTAATTTTAGAGCCTTGAATTTTATTACTGATTTACTGACTTAACCCCTGGCAATTTACATTTATATTATATTTAAAATTTTACTGAAAATTTGCCTTTGAGGCTTTCCCTAATACTCATAAAAATTCTAAAGTGAACATTAGCGTTACTAATAAAAATAAATTGGCACAGAGAGTTGGTTTTTTAATTAGTCACAAAAACAATTGAAAAAGATAAGTCAGCATTCCTTCCTATGTCCTCATGTTTTTCTTACTCTTTTTACACACTGACAAATGATTATTTCTAAGAATGATTTAACCATTTCTGTATTACATTTTAATAGTAGCTGCTTATTAAATATGATACCATCTTACAGATAAATATGATACCATCTTACAGATAAAGTTTGACATACTAATGATTAGTATTGAAAGTAAATAATGTATATTAGTGATACTGTTTTGATTTTTAGTTGCATTTTCCATCTCTTTGTTCAGGCATCAGAACTACCCCAGAACAGGAGGCAGGTATTATGATGATGTTTATCACCATGTTTTCCTGTCCTTGTCTGAATTTCAGCTAGCCCTCTAACTCAATTTACAGATGTTCATTTGCTCAAACAAGTTTGTAGTTAGTAGCAGCCAATAGCCAGAACAGGAGCAAGATTCTTAGGACAGTTAATCATCAGAATCCTACTTTCCCTTTCCCTCTCTCCTCTCTTCTAATTATCCTTCTTTTATGGTGAAACTATATGATAATATTTTAAAGTTATGCAAATTATAGTTTGTTGAAAACTGAAAGTCTTATTTACGGGGATGGAATTTAATAAAATTACCACCCAGAGTCATTAATGCAGTATACTTTTGCTTGCTTGCTTGTTTTTTTAAATGCTAAATAGAAATAATCATGAAATAGTTCAGTATGTTTAAATAAAATAACAAATTAAACATATTTCATTAGTGTAAACAGTTTTTAAAGAATAAGTAAGAGCCCTGAACGGTTTGGCTCAGGGGATAGAGCATCGGCCTGCGGACTGAGGGGTCCCAGGTTCAGTTCCGGTCAAGGGCATGTACCTTGGTTGCGGGCACATCCCCAGTAGGGAGTGTGCAGGAGGCAGCTGATTGATGCTTCTCTCTCATTGATGTTTCTAACTCTCTATCCCTCTCCCTTCCTCTCTGTAAAAAATCAATAAAATATATTTTAAAAAAATAAGTAAGAATCTTTAAGTATCTTTTAATAGATGTTTAAAACATTTCTCACTTTTGTCTTGTTTCCTGGATAAGCACAGAAAGAAGAACAAATTTTTAAAAAGTCAATGTCTATAAAGATTTAAACAGCTGTTAGTTTGCCTTGTTAATGTTCTTCAAAGAAATTCCAAAGTAGGGGCTTTGGCCAAATGGGACAAATGTCAGCTATCCTAGTTAAGTGTTATGTTCTTGCTATTCACTATTTGCTCCTATTTTCAAATCTAATAATTTTGATTTTTAAAAATAATCTGTAGAGTAAAACATTAGTATACTAGCTTCAATATTTGGAAAGCTCTAGCCTTAATTGGTGGAAAATGTTAATTTGAGGTCACAAAAGCCCCCAAATATGTTCTTTTACATAATCCTATCTAATAATAGAAAAACATGGAAATTAACCATACCTCCAACATGCTTCCCATTGGCTAATCAGAGCAATATGCAAATTAACTGCCAACCAAGATGGTGGCCGGCAGCCAGGCAGCTGAAGCGAACAGGAGGCTTGCTTGCTCCAGTGATGGAGGAAGCCAAGGTTCCGCGCCTGCCGCTGCCGGCCTCTGAGCTGCACTCTAAGAGACAATGTTGCAATTATAGAAGCTAAACAAACCCCAGAAACCTGCTTTCAGTCAGCCAGGCCTCAGAGCTGGAGCTGCATCAGTGCTTCAATTATAGAAGCCAAACAAACCAAGGTTTCAGAGCTGGAGCTGAGCCTCAGAGCTAAAGCCGGCTCTCAGCTCCAGTGACAGCCATAGAAGATAAATAAATCCAAGAATAAAAAAAAAAAAAAAGGAGAGGTTGGGAGCTTCAGTCACCCGCCAGCCTGAAAACAGCCCTCAGCCCCTTACCCAGACTGGCTAGGCACCCCAGTGGGGTCACCCACCCTGATCCGGGACACCCTTCAGGGCAAACCAGCGGGCCTCCACCCGTGCACCAGGTCTCTATCCTATATAGTAAAAGGGTAATATGCAAACTGACCCTAACAGCGGAAGGACTGGGAATGACTGGTCAGTATGACACACACTGACCACCAGGGGGCAGACGCTCAATGCAGGAGCTGCCCTCTGGTGGTCAGTGCGCTCCCACATGGGAGGAGCTCTGCTCAGCCACAAGCCAGGCTGATGGCTGCCAGTACAGCGGTGGTGGTGGGAGCCTCTCCTGCCTCCTCAGCAGCGCTAAGGATGTCCGACTGCAGTTTAGGCCTGCTCCCCGCTGGCAAGTGGACATCCCCCGAGGGCTGCCGGGCTTCCAGAGGTATGTCTGATTGCCAGCTTAGACCCAATCCCCCGGGCAGCGGGCCTAAGCCAGCATGTGGTCATCCCCTGAGGGGTCCCAGACTTCGAGAGGGCACAGGCCGAGCTGAGGGACCCCCTTTTCCCCCCTGAGTTCACAAATGTTTGTGCACCGGGCCTCTAGTAGATGTAGAAACTAATACGGTTAGATATTTCCTGCTATTTAAATAGGTAAAAATCACTTAATTCTAGGGTACTCTTTTTCAGTTAGATTCCAGTTTGTTTTTGAACACAAGATAAAGTTGAAATGTAAATATTTTCTGTTACTATGTAATAGAAAAGGTGAACTACAATGCCAGGTTCTAAATTAGTGAATTTAAAATGGATAGGATTTTTCTCTTTAGTTGAATTTTCAGAATCTAAGATTGGCATCCCAAAGAAATTGTTTTGTTAGAATTGACTGTCCTATTTATTTGCATTCTTCATTCATTTTGCTCAATTGAAAAATTATTCTTTTTCAATATTGCTTTGGCTGTTTGGGTTATATCCTTCCATTTGTTTGTATTGTCTTTGATTTTTTTCTTCAGTGTCTTAGAATTTTCTGAGTACAGGTCTTTGATTTCCTTAGTTAAATTTATTCCCAGGCAATTTTTAATTTTGATGGAATTGTTTTCTTAATTTTTTCTGATTGTTTGTTACTGGTATATAAAAATGTACTCTTTTTATACACAGACAAATGATTATTTCTAAAAATGATTTAACCATTTCTGTAGCTTAGAATGCAATCGATTTCTTTATTAATTTTACATCCTGCTACTTTACCAAATTTATTAGTTCTAATGCTTTTTGGAGGAATCTTTAGGGTTTTCTATAATTGTACTATGTCATCTGCAAACAACAACAATAAATATTGCTTGTCTTGAATTGGAATCGCACTATGTGTGTTGCTTGAAAAACCTCGTTTTTTTTGCCCTGGCCATGGTTGCTCATTGGCCTGTGCACCAAACGGTGTCCAGGGCTGGGGTGTGTTCAAGAGGCAGCCAGTCTATTTGTATCTTTTCTCTCTCTCTCTCTCTCTCTCTCTCTCTCTCTCTCTCTCTCTCTCTCTCTCCCCCCCCCTTTACCCTTCCCCATTTTTCTTCTTTCCCCCTCCCTCCCTTCCACTCTCTCCAAAAATCAATGGGAAAAGTATCCTCTGGTGAGGATTAGCAAAAACAAACAAAAACTTTTGGATTAATAGTTGCAAATGTGTCCTTGGGTGGCACACCCAGTCACATAGCAGAAGCTAAGATAGTCTCTCACTTTAACTCAAGCTTGAACGAATTCCCACACATAAAGCTCCAAGAAATATTAGCTCAAGAGTCAAAAATCACAGAAGACACAAGGAATTAAGGTGCTTTGAGCAAGAGCCAGCAGAACAGAACTATTAAGACATCAGATTTTGGAATTACGTACTCTACATACAATATTAGAAAAATAAAAGAATGATTTGAAACTATGAGTAAAAAGTAATAAATTGCTAAAAGAAAGACAAGCAGATTTGAAAAATAACCAAATTGATGTTCTGAAAATGAAAAAGAATTATATATTTAAAATTCAGTAGATGTAACAAAGTTAGATATAGATTGAATGAAGAAACTATGCAAAATATAGCTCAAGGAAGCAAAAATATCGAAGAATATAAAATAAGTGCAAGATAGAGTGAAAAGATCTAACTTAGGTTTAATTAAGGATACAATTTGACAAAGGCATTTGGAGCATTTCTATTGAAAATTTTTCAGAACTCAGAGAAAACACCAAATATTTAAGAATTTCAACCAGAATAAATAATAAGAAATGTCCATGTGCAAATGTAATGGTGAAACTGCACAATATTTAAGACAAAAGATCTTTATTTTTTTAATGTGTTTTTATTGATTTTAGAGAGAGAAGAAAATTGCCAGGAGGGGCAAGAGCCCCAAATCGGGCATAATGGAGTGCCAGAATGTATCTAACAACTATAAATTCCCATAAATAATATTTCATGTTAATATAACTTTTTCTTGTTAACTCATATAGGTTTGTGATAGACAGATTGGAAAATGCAAATCTAAAGAAGAAAGCAAAATTATTTTTAATTTTACTTCCCAGACATAAATATGGTGTATGATTTAAAATCTTTTTTCTATATACATATGTACTTACATAATTATATAAAATATCCCTATACTTAATATATCATGAACATATTTTCATATCAAAACCTGTTTTTAACTATATTATATCTATAACTATACCATAAGTTATTTAATCATTCTCTAATTGTTAAGTCACACTGTAGAGAACATTTATCTGTATATCTCAAGAAAAAAATTTTTGAAGCAAAATTATGAGTTCAAAGATTTTGTACATTATTATGGCTTCTGGTTTTATAGAAAGAATGTACCAGTTTACATTCCCTTTGAAGTATTAAGAATTCCTCATCTCTAATATTTATTGTAAAGTTTTCCATCCTTCTTCCCATATATAGACTCAAAATCTAACATGATGACCAAGTTATTATTTTGTTTTTCAGGAGATGATTTTTCTTTGATTCAGCAAGAAATATTTATGGTTAAAGAATGTAAACATTGCAACATTGTTGCCTACTTTGGGAGCTATCTCAGGTAAAAAAAAAAAAAAAAAAAGCTTCTAATCTCTCTTTGTATTTCTTTGCTACCACTCTCCCTCCCTTTTATGTCAGTGCTGTTATACATATAAATTTTAAAACTTACATTGTCTAAAGTTCTAAAATTTCTTAGGTTCTCTTATTGTTTCCCTTTATATTAATAGTAACACCTCCATTTATGCAATTATGCCTTATCTGGCCACCTTAATGAAATATGAATGATTACAAGTAAGTGTTTTAGCTTATAAAAGTTGTCATATTCCAAACTATGTAAGATGGGAACAATGCTGAAGTCAGTATGTTTTCTGTAGCTTGAAGAGAGATTGCTATACCCAAATTAATTCAGTAAAAAGGAAAAATAAAAATAAAAATAAAAGAGAGAGTGCCAGGGCAATTTTCTGTTGCAATAATTCATCCTAAATCTTGGTGTACTGAGCCTTCACAGTTGTGAGTGGTTGAGAATTACTAGCTAATATACTTTTCTTTCTCTTTCATATTAGTCGGGAAAAACTGTGGATTTGTATGGAATACTGTGGTGGCGGATCACTTCAAGATATTTACCATGGTACTATTAATTTGTTTTTGTATTTTGAGACTGACTCTGATTTTAATGGTTGTTGTTTGACATGTCTAGTTAACCAGGGATATTAACAGGTAGATTTACTGTTTTACACTCATCTGTTCTGTTTTTGGAGTATTGCATAAAAGAAATTTAAATTTGATTTTTTGTTTATTCAGTTAAATTTGTTGGAGCCTGAACTGAGAAAGTCAAGTGTACTTGAACAATCCAAATTTTACTTTTAGATGGAGTCTTTTAGGAAAGTATTTTTTTTACCAATAAAACTGCCTAAACTTCCTTGTAAGTAAGAATTAAAATGCAAAGGGTAATTCTCTCATAAAATAAATTATGTATCTGTCTTAATATTTTAACCTATCTAGGAAAGCAATTTAGTTGTTACTATAACATTTTTGTTTAGCATTCTGTTAATTTAGGCAGGTTTTTTTAGTTGAATTTGATTTTGCCTCATTATATTATGTAGAGTAGTTTTTCTTTTGTCTCTACAGTTTAGCTTCCAGTTTGTTTTGTTGTTGACAATTTCCTGAATTTCTAGAGTTTATGAGACTAAGCATAGGTCTTTATAAAATAACTTTATTTAACTGGATATAGAATAGTAAAACTATTGCAACCATGTGCTGTATAATTTATTATGTATTTTTAAATATCTAAGGAGTCTTTTTTAATGTTTCTATGCTGAAATCTTTATATTGAAAGCCTTATCAAATTTCATGCAATTTACAGATGCAATTTACAAATGAAACCGTAGTACTTCTAAAAACAAGTGCTATAGTCATTGAAATAATATATGTAGATTGAAGGGGTCAAATTTTTAATTGTCAGTCAATAGAGCAGTGGTTAAATATACACTGCGTCTATAATATGGAATACTATGAAGCAGTTAAAAAGATGCAGTAGTTCCATTTATATTGTCTGGGGTATATTGCCCCAAGGACATTTTTTTAAATATATTGTATTGATTTTTTACAGAGAGGAAGGGAGAGGGATAGAGAGTTAGAAACATCGATGACAGAGAAACATCGATTAGCTGCCTCCTGCACACTCCCTACTGGGTATGTGCCCTCAACCAAGGTACATGCCCTTGACTGAAATAGAACCTGGGACCCTTCAGTCCGCAGGCCGATGCTCTCTCCACTGAGCCAAACCAGCCAGGGCAAGGACATTTTTTTAAATGGAAAAAATGAATCATGAAAAAATTTGTATAACATAATCAATCATACTTAGACTTTTTAAAAGTATACATACGAATGTTAATGCACACCAAAATAAAGGGAGGAGAAGTGGGACTCATAAGTAAAAATTTGAATTATAATATAAATGTATAGGTGTCTTATTTAATTATACATTAATAAATATAATAGTCTAATTTTATGACAATAAATAAGCCATGACAAAAAAAAGGTTGTGATGTCTAAACTGGCAACTGCCTCTTTTTTTTATTTTTTAGAGAGGGAGAAAGGAGGAAAGAGAGAGAGAAAGAGAGATAACATCGATAGGTTGCCTTCTATACATGCCCTGAGTGGGAATTGACTCTTTTTATTTAAAATAATATTTAATACCACATAGTTGCAAATATACAAAATAATCAAGTGTTTAAAGCAAAAACTAATCTCATGTTTTAAAAGAGAAAAATAAGGTTTATTTTTTTATTTAGTAGTCTTTTATTATGTATTATATATCATACAAGAATGACTATTCTCTTTTATTTTACCCTGTTGTTGATTTTAAAGAATTATTGATAGAAAATAGCTTATGCCACTTGATTTAAAAGTATTTTCTGTGGCCATGACTGGGTAGCTCAGTTGCTTAGAGTGTCATCCCGATACGCCAAGGTTGTGGGTTTGATCCCCAGTTAGGGCACATACAAGAATCAACCAATGAATGCATAAATAAGTGGAACAACAGATTGATATCTTCTTCTCTCTCTCCCTCTCTTTCTCTCCCCCCCATCTCCCTCTCTCCTCCTCTCCCTTTCTCCTCTCCCTCTTTCCCTATCTCTCTCCCTCTCCCTTTCCGTTTCCCCTTCCTCTCACTCTCTAAAAATCAATAAAAACAAAAACTAAAAGTATTTTCTATGACTTTATGAAGAATTACTATCTTTCATATAGAGTTTTTATACAGTAATTATAATTTTTATTCATTGCACTATTACAGAATGAGAACCCAAGAATATGGATAAATAAAACTATATAGTTGGCATTTTTTCATTACTTCTTGTGTTTACAATTAAAGAATTGTTTTTAGACATTAATTTTATCTTCATGAAGTTTCTACTTTCCATTATTAAAATCTGGTATTTGTTGAATTGAATCGAATCTTAAGTAGTATTCATTTCTGTAAATAGTATGTTAGCATAGTAATCAAGAGCCTCTATACTTACAATAAACTGTTAATAAAGTGACTTTTCTTCTTTTACTATGATTTCCCAGGTTACTAAGAATCAAAAGTTTATGTTTCAGAGTAGGTGTAAGAGAATCAATGATTAAAATGTGCAGTAAAATATTTCTCATAAGATTAAAAGGAAGTACCTCATTTGGTTTCACTGTCAGCACACACCACTCTAGATTTCAAATATTGGGTACATGCAGAATATTTTGTATTTCATAATAGGGAGAGATCTGGTTGCCAGAAGTGATCTGCCTGCTTTTTAAACTCTTAGATAAGGTCCTGGATCAAGCCTTTCTATTTTGACAGCTGTAGTAAAGAATTATACTAAAGAAATAATATCTTACCATGGCCTTTGTGGCTCAGTTGGTTGGGTATTGTCCTGTGCACTGAAAGGTTGGCTTCAATTCCAGATCAGGGCACATGCCTGGGTTGCCAGCTTGATCCCCAGTAGGGGCATGCAGGAGGCAGCTGATTAATGATATGCTCTCATCATTAATGTTTTATCTCTCTCTCATCCTTCCTTTCTCTGAAATCAATTAAAAAATTAATAGTAGACTATTTTTAATCTGATGTATTCAAATGTATTACAATGTGGTCTTTTTTTTTCCTTTCTAGTTACTGGACCATTATCAGAATTGCAAATAGCCTATGTATGCAGAGAAACTTTACAGGTACTACATTTAGTTTTGTAGTTAAAAGGCAGTTCTCCTTTCACAATTGAAAACTATAAAATGGTGATGTGCACAAAAAAGTTTGAAAACCAATCTTTTTCTGTTAACTTCTCATATTGTAATTCTGTAAGCCTAGTTATTTCTTTCATGAATGATTGATAGGAATTCTTTTAAGCTGATGCTGATATACACAGTGGTCTTTGCCATTTTCCCCCAAAAGAAAATAAATTAGCATAACAATTACCCAGAATGGTGTCTGGAAATCCTAGTTCTGTGTGATATTAATAAGAATCATTGATAGCTAAATCTGTTTTTATTTTTTGTAAAAAAATTTTGTGAGTTTATTTGAGCAGAATCTTTTTTCTAAAAGCTTGGGAAATACCGTATTATGCAGACGTTTCTTTATTTCAGATCTGTGAGTGCTTTTAATATGTTAAAGTAGGTTGTGAATCTTCCATAGTATACAGTATGCAGCATTTATCCCAATATATCTATCTTTTCAGTGTCCTGAAAGACTACTCATTGAGAAAATTAGAAATTCACAGTTTTGTTCATATATTTTAAAGCATTTAAAAAAGGAAGAGAGTTATTAAGTTGTAGTGCTTGTGTTTTTTATTTTGTTAATTTACAACTGATCATTATTAATTGATGCTTCTATCCTTACATTTCCTAGATTGTAAAGTTTGTTCAGAATGTAATAAATGGTTCTGTGTGTTCTTCCACATAGAGGAGATTGACCTGATGTCAGAGAAACCTCTAGTCATTTTAAAAAGATTTGGTTTCCACATGCTTTAAAAGACATACCATGTTAAATCTTACTGTGGATACAAAGAGATTTCTGTTATGTGAATGTATATAAAAAGGATAATACATCGTGAATAAGGCGGGGTGGAGGGCAGTATCCTAGAATGCAATGTTGTTTTAACATTCAAAAATCATTTCAAGTAATTGTCCATATTAGCAAACAAAAAGAAAAATCACATGATTGTCTAGACACAGAAAAAGCATTTAGCAAAATCCAACATTCATTTCTGATAAAAATTCTCAGTATACTGGGAATAGAATGGAACTTGTTTAACTTGATAAAGAGCAGCTATGAAAAACCTACAACTGTGTCATTCTGAATGGTAAAGATTAGATGCTTTTACACCAAGGTCAATCCAGGCAATGTGTCTGTTCTCACAACTTCTTTTCAACATTGTGCTAGAGATTTTGGCCATTGCAAAAAGAAAAAACAATGAAATTAAAGGCATCCATATTAGAAAGTAAGAAGTAAAACTTTTTATTCACTGTAAAATTATCTATGTAGAAAATGGAATTGAATCTACAAAGTAGCTACTAGAGCTAATAAGTATAGCTAGAAAGGTTGCAGGATTCAAGATCAATATACAAAATCACTTGGATTTCTATACACTAGAAATTCTAGAAGTGAAAGGAAAAAATATTTTTATAATGAATTAATTTGTACTTTAATAAATAAATGGTCAGGCACAAAATAGAAGATATAATAAGACAGGCAGATGCTTGTACCTATTTGTAATGAATAAGATTGGATTTAAGAAAAGTAAGAAAGTACTTACCTGAATACTGTTGAACTTTTATCTTTGTAGTTGACATTTAGAAATAAAGGTTAAACAAATATGCTTATACATATCCTTAAAATCCTGTGAATTGAATAAACACAAATGCAGGCTGAGACAGATGTGTTGCCTCAAATACCACGACAGAGGAGAAAATTTTGCAATGTTGAGTTAAGCAAAGCCTTTTCAGACATAACAGGAAAAGCATGATCCATAAAATAAAAACTTGCTAAATTATACTTCATCAAAACTAAAACTCTCTTCTTCAAGAGGTACTGTTAAGAGAATAAAAGGACAATACTAAAAGTAGAAATTTGCAAATAATATACCTGACCAGGGACTTATATCCACAGTATATAAAGAACTCTCAAAACTCAGTAAGAAAACAACAACCCAATAGGCAAATGGGCCTATTAAAAGACTTAACCAGACACTTCACCAAGATGCTCAATATCATTAGTTATTAAAAAAGTGTGCATTAAAGCCACAGTGAAATAGCACTACACACCAATTAGAATGGCTAAAATAAAAAATAAAAAAACTGACTTAGGAAGGTTGGTAAGGATGTGGATTAACGGGAACTCTCATGCACTTCGGTTTCAATGTAAAATTGTACAGCTGCTTTGAAAGACAGTTTGGCATTCACCAGAAGTTTAACTTGTACCACTGTATGATCCAGTTGTTAACACTGCTAGGTATTTACCCATGAGGGAAAAAATCATGCAACAACTGCATGAATCTTCACAGCAGATTTATTTATAACTGTAGGCCTGATGCACAAAATTCATGCAAAAGTAGGCCTTCCTTCCCCCGGCTGCCAGCACTGGCTTCCCTCCGGCACCCAGAACCCGGGCTTCCCTCATTTGGAAGATTGTCCAGTCTAATTAGCATATTATGCTTATATTATAGATAGCCAAAACCAGGAAACAACCCAAATGTCTGTCAGTAGGTAAATGGATAAACAAATGTTGGTATAT
Source organism: Myotis nattereri (assembly GCF_964212035.1). Classification (NCBI taxonomy): domain Eukaryota; kingdom Metazoa; phylum Chordata; class Mammalia; order Chiroptera; family Vespertilionidae; genus Myotis; species Myotis nattereri. The sequence goes on from NC_138075.1 coordinate 42,431,633, forward strand.
CTGTATAATGGACTACTACTCAGTAATAAAGAAGAATGAAGTATTGATATATACATTACAAGGAATGTCATATTATTGTGAAAGAGCCAGACAAAAAAGAATATGCTGAATGATTTCTTTTACATAAGTTCTCGAAAATTCATAAATGATCTATTATGACAGAAATCAGATCAGTATCAGTGGCTGTTAATATCACTAAAAGACAGCCAGACATTGTGTAATTTCTAGTGGACATTAGCACCTTCTCAGATATCTCAATTTCAGTTCTACAAGACTCTTGGTCCAGGCTTGTAAGTTTGAATAATTCCAGCCTCTTCTCTACTCTGCTTCCCCAGGTCCTAGAGTTTTGGTAGCAGCTTCCTGCAGTTGCTGATGCTGTAATATTTGTTGGCTCTCATTGTTCCTTTTTAGTTCTATAGTTCAAATAACTTACGTTGTTTTTTTTTTTTGTCTCCTGACTAAACTCTGACTAATATAGCACCACCCATGAAGTAATTTTACCAAAATAATTCAGTCTTGATTCTCATCAAGACCCTAGATATAAGTGCTAATTTAGTGGTAATACAGGGGTCAGAGAAACATGTAAAACAACATCATTAGGATGTAATTAGCAAAATCCAAATCCTGAGAGACTGCACATGATAAACAGCACTTTAACAAAAACTTACAAGGTAACAGTAATAAGATAAGGCACAGGATTCTATAGATTAAAAGAGAAGTAGGAGTCATTTCAACAAAGTGTAGTGTACAAACCTTCTTTGAATCCCACTTTAAATTGTGAATACTGGATATTTGATAGTCTTAAATAATTGTTCATTATGAGGGTATAATAATATCATTGTGGTTATGTATGTTTTTTTAAAGTCACTGTCTTAGTCGATGAAATATGAAATCTGAGACTTCAGAATAATATGGTGGTGGAGGGAGAGTGTGTGGTATGTGAGGGTCAGAATGAAACAAGATTGACCATGAGCCCTAGCTGGTTTGGCTCAGTGGATAGAGCGTCAGCCGTGGACCAAAGGGTCCCAGGTTTGATTCCGGTCAAGGGAATCCTGATTGCAGGCTTCTCCCCAGCTCAGACCTTGGTCAGGGCTAGTGCAGGAGGCAACCAATCGATGTGTTTTTTTCACATCAATGTTTCTCTCTCTTTCCCTCTCTCTTCCACTCTCCCTAAAAATCAATGGAAAAATATCCTCAGGTGAGGATTAATAACAACAAAAAATCCTGTATAATCCTATATAATAAAAGGCTAATATACAAATTGGCCAACGGCAGAATGACTGGTCACTATGATACGCACTGACCACCAGGGAAAAGATGCTCAAGGCAGGAGCTGCTCCTTGGTGATCAGTATGCTCCCATAGAGGGAGCGACACTCACCCAGAAGCTGGGCTGATGGCTGGTGAGCAAAGTGGCAGTGGCAGGAACCTCTCCCACCTCTGTGGCTGCACTAAGGACATCCCCCGAGGGCTCCTGGACTGCGAGAGGGTGCAGGCCAGGCTGAGGGACCCCTGAGTGCATGAATTTCATGCACCGGGCCTCTAGTCTATACTAATAAAAGGGTAATATGCTAATTAGACTGGGAGACCTTCTGGATGTCCTTCCAGACAAAGCCATGGTGGTGAGGCCGAGGCAGAGTGGGTTAGGGGTGATCAGGTCAGGAGGGGAGGAAAGTTGGGGGCAAACAGGCCGGCAGTGAGGGGCAGTTGGGGGTGAGAAGGCCAGTGGGGGGGGGGGGGGCAGTTGGGGATGAGAAGGCCGGCCTAGGAGGACAGTTAGGGGCCATGAGGCCAGCTGGGGAGGGAAGTTGGGGGCCATGAGGCTAGCCGTGAAGGGCAGTTGGGAGCCATGAGGCTGACAGGGTAGGACAGTTGGGGGTCATGAGGCCAGCAGGGGAGGGCAGTTGAGGAGAACAGGTCAGCAATGGGGGGCAGTTAGGGATGAGCAGGCTGGCAGTAGGGGCTGTTGGGGGTGTGCAGGCTGATGGGGGGGCAGTTGGGGGCAAGCAGGCTGGCAGGCAGAGTGGTTAGGGGTGATCAGGCAGGCAGATAGGTGAGCGGTTAGGAGCCAGAGGTCCCGGATTGCGAGAGGGATGTCCGACTGCCAGTGGGATCAGGACTAAACGGGCAGTTGGACATCCCCTGAGGGATCCTAGATTAGAGAGGGTGCAGGTTGGGCTGAGGGACCCCCACCCCTACCCCCTGCATGAATTTCATGCACCGGGCCACTAGTATATAATAAAAGGCTGATATGCAAATAAACTGAATGGCGGAACAACCAGTTACTATGATGTGCACTGACCACCAGGGGGCAGATGCTCAATGCAGGAGCTGCCCCCTGGTGGTCAGTGCACTCCCACAGGGGGAGCGCCACTCAGCCAGAAGCAGGGCTCACTGCTGGCGAGCACAGCAGCAGTGGCGGGAGCCTCTCCTGCCTCCACGGCAGCGCTAAGGGTGTCTGACTGACGGCATAAGCCTTAACTTGTCAGTCAGACATCCCCCGAGTGCACAACGTGCACCAGGCCTCTAGTAGTAAAATATTTCTGATTTTTTTATCAGAAATGAATTTGAAATCTTATAGTAAACATTGACTAGTAAAAATAACAAGTATGAAATCATGATCAATCATTTTTATGTTTTTATTATTACTAGAATGTTGTGCACGGGTGTGTGGGGGGTCCCCTCGGCCCTGCCTGTGCCCTCTCACAGTTAGAAACTCATCGGGGGGTTTTTGCCACCAGAAAGACATTTTCGTTTTTCTTATTCAATAAGAATTCAAGCAGGAAGTTTAGGCATCAGTTTGCAATTTTGCTAATGCCACGTTTTATTTTTTTAATTTTAGGGTCTTGCCTATTTGCATACTAAAGGCAAAATGCATAGAGATATCAAAGTAAGTATATTTAATATGTTTAAATTGATAATTTTATTGGAATGAATTTTATGATACTAATTAAATAGTATTTGTATTTTTGTTTTAGGGTGCAAATATTTTATTGACAGATCATGGTGATGTAAAATTAGGTATGTTATTTCAAGTTTCTAACATTTTTCCAAAATTTTAATAAATTTTTAATTTAACATTAGACAAGTTTAATAATCATGCCAAGAACCATGTTCATTGTTTGACCCTGCAATTTTACTCCTGAGACTCAGTTTAAGGAGATTAATTCTAAAGATTAAAAAATCCATATTCACAGAAGTGTTAATCATAATATTATATGTAATAGAAGAAAATAAGAACATAGTTTTAGCAATAGAAAAACTGTTAAGTTGTGATAAATCCACTTAAGAAACATTATTCAGTCAGTCATCTTGGCCAGGTGGCTTTGTTGGTTGGAGCGTCAACCTGTGCACCGGAAAGTTGTGGGTTCCAACCCTGTCAGGGCGTGTACAGGAGGTGATCAATTGATGTTTCTCTCTCCCTTCCTCTCTCTCTAAAATCAATAAGAGCATATCCTTGGGTGAGGATTTAAAACAAATTAATAGTTAAGAAGAGTAAGAGTAATCCCGTGATCTGTTACATGACAAAAGTGAACTATATTTGTATTTAGTTTTTTACAACCATGTTTAGCAACAACAATAACAAAGTTTATACATAGAAAAAGAACTTTTTTGCTTGGCCAAAGCTCACCAACTTCCCTCCCACCAGGGTACACTCAAAAAACATTTTTTTAAATAATAGCACCAAAATACTAACCTGGTTGTGTTAGAATGAAAGGAATTCAGGTGGGTCTTTTATTTTTTTGCTATATTTTTCAAATTAACTTAAAAAAACATATGTTCTTATTGATTTCAGAGAGATGAAGGGACGGAGAGAGAGATAAAAACACCAGTGATGAGAGAGAATCATCAATGGGCTGTATCTTGCACACCCCAACTGAGGATCAAGTCCTCAACCCCCAGCATGTGCCCTGACTTGGAATCAAGCCGTGGCTTCCTGGTTCATGGGTCAATGCTCAACCACTGAGCCACACTGGTCGGGCTCAAATTAACTTTAATGTGCTTGTCATAAAAATATTTTTATTAACTTTGTCCTTAGTAATGTACATTTTCATTCTAGTAAAACACTAGTAAATTATTTTCTTTTAATGGGTGTGTTATAAATCAAGCAAGAAAGAATTTAGGTATTCAATTTTTATATATTTCCCTGGCATTACTATCTGAATTATTAATAATGTCAAGCCTAAGAATGAAACTTAGAAATGTTAATGCTTTTATTGAAAAGAACTAAAATTTTCTGTTTTACTTTTTTCCCCACCAGCTGACTTTGGTGTAGCTGCAAAAATAACAGCTACCATTGCAAAGAGAAAATCTTTCATTGGCACCCCTTACTGGTAAGACAAATTTATATTATAATTGAATTTTAGGCATTTTCATTTCTTTAGGAAGTCTGAAGGCTTGTATGCTCCTTGATACTATCATAATTCTAGTTGGGTCAGGAAATGTTAAAATTAACCCAATGTTAAAATTCTAATAATTCCTGCCATCTCCGGGATCTTGTATTGAGAGCACTCATATGTATGAGAGTTTCAAAAGAAGGACTCATATTACAATCTCTTGTCATTTTGTTACCCTTTCTTTTGGTATTGCTTCTATTTTAATCTTGGACTTTGCTATCTATGTGTTTGTTAAAACTCATGCATCCTACCCTACTCATAATGCATCTTACCAGTTACTGACAAAATAATCCTTCTAAAACACTGCGTTCAGCCCTGGCCGCTGTGACTTGGTTAAGCATCGTTCTGTGCACTGAAAGGTTCCTGTTCAATTTCCAGTCAGGGCACATACCCAGGTTGTGGGTACCATCCCCAGTCAGGGTGTTTGCAGAAGGCAACTTAACCGATTGATGTTTCTCTCTCGCATTGATGTTTCTGTCTCTCTCTTTCTCTCTAAAATCAATTTTAAAAAATTAAAAAATAAATTCATTAAACACTGCTTTCATTAGTGAAGGCAGATAATTGAAATATAATAAAAAGCCTAGTAATAAATTTCAATATGTAAAATCATTTAATGAATATTATAAATGGTGCCATTTAATGTTTGATGAAATTTTGGATATTTTACTGGTATTATTTGGATAATTTTTTATTTGGAAAGAAATTTAAGTACCTCTATACCTCATATTAATATCAAAATAAATTGTATATGGAAATAGTCAAATATAAAACTAAAACCAAAAGAAGTATCAATGACTAGAGTTGAGTAGCCCATGCCTAGCCCATGTGGCTCTCATGGTTGAGCATTGACCCATGAACCAGGAGGTCAAGGTTTGATTCCTGGTCAGGGCACATTCCCATCATGGGTTGTGGGCTCAATGTCCAGTAGGGGGTTTGCAGGAGGCAGCCAATCGATGATTCTCATCATTGATGCTTTTGTCATTCTCTCCCTCCCTCTCTGAAATTAATAAAAATAAATTTAAAAAGAGTTGAGTAAGCCTTTCTTGGCATAAAATGTTAAAGGGGAAAATTGATAGATTTAACTACATGAAAATTTCAAGTTATTATATGTCCACCCACTTAAAAGGGAACAGCAAGTAACAAACCAGGAAGTAATGGCTAAAATGTGACAAACTAGGTTTTAATATCTTTAATATGTAAGTTGTTTTTTTTTTCAGTATTCACCCAAGGATATATTTTTCCATTGCTTTCTAGAGAGAGTGGAAGGGAAGGAGGAGATGGGGGCGGCGGAGGGAATAGAGAGAGAAACATCAATGTGATGTGAGAGAGACACATTGATTGTCTCCCACATGCGCCCCTGGGGAACTTGCAACTGAGGTACGTGCCCTTGACCAGGAATCTAACCCAGGACTCTAGTCCGCAGGCCGACACTTTAACCATTGAGAAAAACTGGCTAGGACAATATGTAAGTTCTTAATAAGACAATAAAGAGTGTTTCCTTAGAAGCAGAGTTATTAAAAGCATACATATAAGTTATCATAAAATATGAAAAAAATTTCCCCCAATGATAACCAAAAATGCAAATTAAATAAACAATTACATTCTTTTCTATCAAATTGGAAAATATTTGGAATCATGGATAATATCTATCACGATCACTAAATGTTTGATAATGAAAGTAGAAATTGGTAGAACAGTTTTGAAAGATAATTTGGCAACAATTTTTTTCATAAACCTTAAGTAATTTTTATGTTCTAGTCTCAATTCTGCTTGTATTAATTTATCAGAGACATACAGATTTACATATTAAGAACTTTATCAAGTACTTTAATAACGAAAAATAGAGGGAACATATGCATATCCAGTAGAAATTAGTTAAGGAAATTATGTACATTCATTCAAATTAATGGAATAAATTGCTGGTATTAAAAATCCTGTTGTAAAAGATGAATGATTAGTGTATAGGCTCATGATATAATGTTAATTAAAAAAGGAAGATTAAAAGCATATGCACTATTATACCATTTTATAGAAGGTATGTGTGTGTTTTAAATTTATGGATAAAATATGTGAAATAGTGGTTCTCTTTGGATGGTATAATTGTTAACTTATTTTCTTCCATATTTTGTCATATATTCCAAATTCTCTTCAGTCAACACATATTACTTTTAACCACAGAAACAAGCCCCGATTTAAATAAAGTTAAAAGAAAATAGATGAGTTAGATTACCTATAAAATTTCATTCTTCACATGCCTATTTCCTCTTTAATCTCTTTTCTGTGACTGTCCTTCCCAGTCAACACTCTTCTTTAAGAGTCAAAATTATCAGTTTTTTGTACACTGACTAGTCTAGATATTGGTTATTGCCTCCCTAGTATAGTTGTCTTAAGTCCTGTTCTGTCTGAAGAGTGGCATACTCTCTGCCTTACTTCACCCATGGCTGAGTGATTGGTCACATCTCTGTTTTCCACTGAACCAGGAAGTGCAACAGTCCTGGTCAGCTTGGTGCTGCAGTTAGCCCAGCCGTGGGCAAACTACGGCCCGCGGGCCGGATCCGGCCCGTTTGAAATGAATAAAACTATTGAAATAAAAGACCTTACACTTTTATGTAATGATGTTTACTTTGAATTTATATTAGTTCACACAAACACTCCATCCATGCTTTTGTTCCGGCCCTTTGGTCCAGTTTAAGAACCCATTGTGGCCCTCGAGTCAAAAAGTTTGCCCACCCCTGAGTTAGCCACTAATACCTGATTCCAGTGGGCAGAGGAGATGAAACCCACAAGCTTTTTCTGGGTTTTAGCTCAGCTTCTTTCCTCTCTGAAATTTGCCTTCAGTCACCTTGTTCCATGGTGATCATTTTCTTCTCTTTGTTTCTATACCCATTATTACTATCTAGTACTTGCAGAGAGCATGTACAAGTTGGCATTTTCTGTATATGTATTTTATATCTTTAACCACATTTTAGTTGAGAGACATTTGTTATATAACTTTTTGTAACCTAAGTGCATATAAAAGCAACTTCTGCCAAAACCGGTTTGGCTCGGTGGATAGAGCGTCGGCCTGCGGACTGAGAGGTCCCAGGTTCGATTCCGGTCAAGGGCATGTACCTGGGTTGCGGGCATATCCCCAGTAGGAGATGTGCAGGAGGCAGCTGATCGATGATTCTCTCTCATCGATGTTTCTAACTCTCTATCTCTCTCCCTTCCTCTCTGTAAAAAATCAATAAAATATATTAAAAAAAAAAAAAAGCAACTTCTACCTTGTGGGTATTCAATATAAACATAAATTAATTTTAAAATAGTAAACATCCTATATAATAAAAGAGAAACATGTAAATTGACTGTCCTTTCACTATGCTCACTAGCCAATCTGGAGAGTATGCAAATTAACCCAACAAAGATGGCAGGTTAATTTGCATGTGCAGGTGCCAAGTGTCCTGGGTCCTGGGAACATCCTTGAGAGGCCACTCCTAGCCTGTAGGCCCACGCATAGGCCCTGAGCAGTCAGGGTCCCAGAATGCCCCTGGCCACTCTGGGCCTACGGGCGCAGGCGCCAATCAGATGTTCCCACCCTGTGGCTGCTTACGCATGCGCTGGCACCAAGCAGCGGCCCGGGTCCACGCCCCCAAGCCTGGCACCCATCACGGGGCAAACAGGCCAGGCCTCCCCGCTATTGCGGGGCAAACAGGCCATGCCAGGCCTCCCCATGATCCTAGGCGAAGAAGCCGCTCCGCTGACCAGCCTGCGCTATGGACCTGTTTGGGTGGATGGCGCGGAGTCCGGAACCTCTAGCTTGCAGCCACAGGAAGTCTCCCTCTCCCGAGAGTTAGGAGCACCAGCCCAGGTCCACCAGCGGCCCGGTCCTGACTGAGGGGGGTTTGATCCCTAGTCATTAGCAGTAGGAGACCAGTGCCTATGTTATTGCTGTGTGTCCGGGTTTTAATTGGACAAATGCCTGGCGGTCCTGGGCGCCAGCTTAGCAAAATCTTTTAGGAGGAGAATTCTGTCTGGGTTTCCTCAAATTCCCTCAGACACTACTCACCTTTCTGTAAAAGGCGCAGAACAAGTGAGGCCCCTTAAATAAAAATCAGAGGTCTCCAGCAACGGTGGGCCTCTCTCATCACAGTCATTTGGACTGGGTGGCATTTGAGTATTTATCTAGGCACCATGACAGGGAACAGACAAGCTCAAGTCATGATCTCTGCCCTTAAATAACTCACAATCTTATTAGAGTGAGTGGATGATAAAGCGCAGTAATGACATCAGAATGTAAGGCAACAATACAGAGAGGAACAGAGGCAACTGCTAGGGTGATTTCCCAACAATTAGTACAAAGAGTATGTGCTGTGACTTAAATAAAAAAAATATGTGTGAAAGTAGCTGCTTCATGAGTATGGGATCCCTTCCTATTTTAACAGAAACTGAGTTCCATGTGAACTGTGTACTATGCTATGATAGCTGAGGCACAGGACCAGGGAGGCCCTAAGGGCACTGTGCTTTGGTATTTGAGTCATTCTTTATTGTTCAATGTGATTCATTTCTGCACGCCTCAGTTTTGTAATAAATTACTAGAATAATACATCTTGCTATAAAATATTACTAGAAGAGCAAATGATCAGGTGACATTTATTGTTATTTTGTATAAATGAACACAATCTCTGGTATGCTAAAGTGATAGGTATTATAGAAATATTCAGATAGGGAGACCTACAGGCTTGATTACAAGTGAGGCTTACTATCACAACCCAAATTTATTGCTTAAAAAAAAAGACAGGGAGACAACTAGAAACTGAACCAAATATAAGCCCTTGAGGGGCAAATGTAAATTGGATAAGCTTTGCTATTACAAGAGCAAGAAGAAAAAATTCAGATGCAAGAATGAGAACCACATTGCATCCACTTTAAGTTGCTGTTAAAAAAAAGAATAATATACTATGAAAATACTTAATACAGATTGTAAAGAGATTTGTCAAAGAGGATTTCCTAGAGTAGGTTATATTTCAGTTATTTTTTTTAAATGTGAAGAGATTAGCTAGATAAGAAAAAGGTGTAGGAGTCCCAAATTGCAGAGGGTGCAGGCAGGGCTGAGGGACCCCACCCCCCACCCCCGTGCACAAATTTCGTGCACTGGGCCTCTAGTTAAAAAATAAAAGAATGTTTCTCCTGAGCAATATCATCTATGCTTTATAACTTCAGATACCATCATTATACATCAAGTAGATAACTCCAGTTCCACTACTCAGTTGACCTTCAGTCTTGTATATATTCAAAACAGCTGTTTGATAATAGCTATACTTGTATATGCATAAGCATTTTATACTCACATCATTCTCTATAGCCAACCCCTTTTATTCTGTCCCCTCTGCCACTGCCTTCAAAAAATCCTTTGTTTTTTCCCTTGTGTTTTTGAAATAATCTAATTCATCTGCATAATGCTGGTTTCACCTCCTCTCACACTGTCCTTCATGTTGCCATGAGTTTTAGATCAAGCTTACCCCCATAATTAACCTTTTATTTTCACAGTAAAGTCTGAATTTCTTATATAATCAGTAGGCCATTCATTTTTCATCTAACACCATCTCTGATGTTCATTTTTCAAATTCTTTATTGTCTCACTCAAACTGTCTGTAATGAATGACCTTTCAGTAAAATAAAAATGACAAACTAAAAAATGATTATGTATTTGATGAGAGTAAGTGCTTACTCTGAATTTCTATACTTATCACAGACTCACAGCAAGCAATTTATGCCCCATATCATACATTGAGTAGCACTGTCCTATCACTTCTCCAGATACTGCATGCTCTCTTCTTGTCTCCCTTCATTTACACTTGTTTCATCTGATTAAAATGTCCCAACTTCCTACTGCTCTTAGCTCCCTGATGATTCATTCTTTAAGTCTCACCTCCTTTAGGAACTTTTCTCTGACCTTCACAGGGATTTAGGTGTTCTTTTTCTTTTCCCGTATTACATAACAAGATTTACAAAACAAACTGAAATAAGACAACACAATTTTTTCCTCAGAGCACTAGTATTCAGAGGAGAGGATTCAAGATTTTTAAATAATGTGCCGAAACCGGTTTGGCTCAGTGAATAGAGCGTTGGCCTGCGGACTGAAAGGTCCCAGGTTCGATTCCGGTCAAGGGCATGTACCTGGGTTGCGGGCACATCTCCAGTGGGAGATGTGAAGGAGGCAGCTGATCGATGTTTCTCTCTCATCGATGTTTCTAACTCTCTATCTCTCTCCCGTTCTCTCTGTAAAAAATCAATAAAATATATTTTTTTAAAAAAAAGATTTTTAAATAATGAATTTAAAGAATGTGTGTGTCTGTGTATGCATGAGGTCTTTATAAGTCTTTTAAAATAAAGTTTCTTCTTAGCAAATGTCTCTCAGCTCCTTTTCCTCCAGGAAGTCTAGTGAAGACAAAAGTAGCAGATTTCATATCATTTTTTAAAAATGAAAATGATATATTCACTGATTCCTTCTAGGATGGCCCCAGAAGTTGCAGCAGTAGAAAAGAATGGTGGCTACAACCAACTCTGTGATATCTGGGCAGTAGGAATAACAGCAATTGAACTTGGAGAACTTCAACCACCTATGTTTGATCTTCATCCAATGAGGTGTTCTCACTATTTAAGATTATGCACTTATTAATAAGTCTTCTGGGAAGTGAGATACTGATAAGTTGGATATTCCAAGCTAATTTTCAAGTATGTTAAAATGGTAAAGGTTTATAAGGGACTTAAGGATAATCTCATCTAAACCCTCCTCGCTTGTATTACTATTCCTAAAACAACAAGGAGCAAACAGTACTGTCTGAAATCTTTTTTAAGTCATTACATTCATTCTTCTGTCCGTTGAACTTGTTTCTTTTTTTTTTTTTTGTCTTAAGTAGATTCATAAACATATGATAGACTGCAGATGAGATTTTTTTGTTGTTCATTTCAGCATGTTTTTTGTTGTTGTTTTTTACTTTTCCTAGGGATAAAGAGTTGTGCTTAGTATAATTGTCATTTGCATTTAGGTTAAATTGTCTCAGAAAAAAAATTTGAGGGCCTTTGAAAGGGTTTTTAATATTTTTAATGAAAAGATAAATTGGACTAAAATTTAAACTTTTAAAGTAAATAGTATAAAGTTCAAAAGAAAATCAACAGAATGGGTAATTTGTTTTCCTCACATGATAGAATAATATATATTTCATAAGGAACTCATTCAAAGACTTTATAGGCAAAATATAAATTGTTTATGAGCAAGTACTAAAGAAACATGGAGAACTATTTGACCTCACAAGTAACTAAAGTTATACAAGTTAAGAGATATCTACATTTAGGTGGAATGTCAAAAGGTGCAGACTTAAAAAAAATAATTTAGACATTATTTGTTATGGGCCATCCAAATGTTTCAGTAATTTCACTAAGAAAATTATACTTGGGAAATAATGCAGGAAAAAAAGGATTATCCATTTCTGGATAACGGGGGAAATCTAAATGTCCAATAATTGGTGAGTTGTTAAGCAAATTATTTAGTATTAAGGGCAGCTATTACATAAACCAAAGAAACATGAGAAATTGATTATTAATTTTTTTAAAAAGGCAGAACATAATATTACCTAATACAGTGATGTAGTAATTGGTTATTATTAAGATAAAGACTAAAAAGAAGAATAGAAAATTTCAAATAATATCTTAGGGTTGTAGGAGTATAGACCTTTATTTTCTTTTCAGTTTTCCTTTATATATGAATGAGAGGCCTGGTGCACGAAAATTCATGCACTGGCAGGGGGCACCCTCAGCCTGGCCTCCCCCCCCCCCCCCCCCACAGTCCAGGAGTCCTTAGGGGAAGCGACCGGGCGATCAGGGGAAAGCACCGCCCCCATCACCCTGCCGCTGCTGGCCGCAGCTGCCTGCCTTGGGCCCTCGCAACAGCTGCCGCTTTGTCCAGAAGGACGTTTGGCTGTCCAGTCTAATTAGCATATTATGCTTTTATTATAGATCATTTAGCTTTTAAAATGAGAAAATATCTTTGACATTTAAAAAAAAACACAACTAAACAGTTTACTTAGAAACCTGGAAGCGGTTTTGTAGGAATTAGTGAAATAGAGCATTTTAGAACTTCCTTCTTAAATCCTCCATTCTTCAACCCCTATAGTCCATAGAAAATGGGTCACAGGTAGACTCCCAGATAAAGGAAGTTCTCTTGTAGGTTGACTTCTGTATCATTCACAATAAAAGGGTGTGGGAAATTATTGACCAAAAAGGGAAACAGACTTAACAGTGATGGCGGACCTATGACACGCGTGTCAGAGGTGACACGCAAACTCATTTTTTTGGTTGATTTTTCTTTGTTAAATGGCATTTAAATATATAAAATAAATATCAAAAATGTAAGTCTTTGTTTTACTATGGTTGCAAATATCAAAAAATTCCTATATGTGACACGGCACCAGAGTTAAGTTAGGGTTTTTCAAAATGCTGACACGCCGAGTTCCAAAGGTTCGCCATCACTGGACTATGAAGTGAACATGATTTGCCTATACACCCAAAATAATTATAGAGGCAGATTTTCAGTTAAACATACAACCTAATGTTAGGTGTGTGTTACAAAATGATACACAATTTATATAGATTTTTACCTAAGATAAAATATCAGTTATATATCTAACAGTATGATCACAAAACCCTTCTCTAACATTTGGTAGCTTTGCCATGTGAATAAGAGCTTGTTTGAAATTAAAAGATCCTTTCTCTAGCCAGGGGAAATTTTCCATAGGTTTTCCAAAATATAAAAAATTTAATTTCCGTATTTTATACCAGTTTTCACCAGTGTCTACATATGTAGTAATCTTGTATAAATTTATTACAGAATGCTCATCTGATTATTAAGTGTAGTAATAAAAGTATTTTGGTATTGCTCTTTAACTGAAGTTTTTATTTCAGGGCCCTCTTCTTAATGTCCAAAAGTAATTTTCAGCCCCCAAAACTAAAGGACAAAACAAAATGGTAAGTTAAAAAATATATAGATTTATAGAATTTTACAGTTGAAATGGATACAGGTTTAGTTCTCGTGTTTTATGGGTAATGAAACTGAAGCCCAGAGGCATTAAACAACAGTTTACCTAAAGTTACACATTGAATTTACTTACAGAGCTATGGTAAGGATCTAGGTTTCTCTGGTCAGTGTTCCTTTATACTAGGTGTACTGGTTAATAGTGGCGGATTTTGTAATCAAAGAAAACACGATAATTTTAAGAGAAACACCGAAAGTGCCTTATTCAAAGTAATGTCCATCGCTAGCTACACATTTCCCTCATCTTTCAGGTAATCTGTGGGTACCGTTCCAATAGAACTTTTCTTGTTTTGAGGCAAACCATTCAGAGACCCAGTTTCCCACTTCTTCGTACGTTTAGAAGTGCTGCTCAGAAAGCACATGTGCCATCAATCAGAACAAGTGGTAATGTGAAGGAGCAAGGTCTGGTGAATACGGCGGGTGGGTTAATAATTCCTAGGCAAGATCTTTTAACGTGTCTTTAACTGGTTTTGAAGTGTGTGATGGTATGTCATCATGAAGCAAAATTACTTTGCCGTGTCTTCTGGCACATTCTGGTCGTTTCATGATCAAAGCGTAGTTCAAATTGATTATTTGTTGGCAGTAGTGATCAATATTAACAGTTTCACCTGGTTTTAGAAGCTCATAATATACCACACCTTCCTGATCCCACCAAACGCCGAGCATTGTTTTCTTTCCGAAGCGATTTGGCCTTGTAGTCGATGTTGATGGTTGACCGGGATCAACCCATGATTTTGTGCATTTGGGATTCTCAAAATAAATCCACTTTTCATCGCCAGTCACAATTCGATGCAAAAAAGACTTTCTTTCGTGCTGTTGAAGCAACATTTTACTGATGACTTTTCGGTTTTCCATTTGTCTTTCTTTCAGTTGATGTGGCACCCATTTTCCTTCCTTTAAAATCTTTCCCATTGCTTGTAAACGATTGGAAATTGTTTGCTGAGCAACGTTTAATCTTTCTGCAAGTTGTTTTTGAGTTTGACACGCATCTTCATCCCATAATGCTTGTAATTGTTGGTCTTCAAACTTTTTCGGTTGACCTGGATGTTATTTGTTTTTCACATCGCAATCATCACTTTTAAAGCGTTTAACCCACCATTCACAAGTATCTTGAGATGTAACATGTTCACCATCAGCTTCTTGAAGTATACGATAACTTTTTCTTCAAAATAAAGTAATGAATTAAAACTTCCCACAAATGCTCTTTTTTTTGGCACGAAATTCGACATTTTTAAGCATAAAAATATTTATGATGTTAAAACCTTCAGCAAATTTGACATATGAGGTTTTGAAGCTTGCTGTCAATACAACATAGCATACATATCAAATCGTATGTATATCAACATATATGTAACTCCATCTATTGAAAAAAATCTGCATTATTAACTGGTACACCTAGTAATGTATTGCTGTCTTAAAAAATTCTGATCATGTTCTTATGTTTTGGCATTTTTGGGTAAGAGATGTGGTGAGGAAAGGATTTGACATAAATGCATTGACTTCAAAATTGATATTTTTACTCTGTGCTTTCATTAATTACGTGGCGACTTTTATGGAAGATGATGTGAAAAGTTTCCCCAGATATCATGACACTTAAGTTAATCTTTAATAACTTTTCTCACCTTCCTTCCTTAATATTCTAAAAGGTTATTACTGCCCTGGCCAGTGTGTCCCAGTGGTTAGAGTGTTGGCCTGAAAACCAAAGAGTCTTGGGTTCGATTCCTGGTCAAGGGCACATTCTTGGTTGCAAATTTGATCCCCGGCGTGTGGGAGGCAACCATTCAATGTCTCTCTCTTGCATCAGTATATTTCTCTCTCTCTTTCTCTCTCTCCCCCACTCTTCCTTCCAAAAAGAAAAGGTTATTACATATTTTCATTCTGATATCTTCTTTCTTATACAAAGTAAAGCAGTTTGAATATTCTTATAGTTCATAAGGACATCTTCAATTGGATGATAAAAATTGAAAATAGTTTTCCTGGTAATGTCTTTCCATACATTTAATTTTAAAAACTATGCAAATAAGTTCTTAAATTCAGTTATTTTTCATCTAGATTACATGGGTCTCTTTAATGGTCCATGGACCCCCCAAATTCTGTATGTTCATATCTTATTTCAGATTCTGAGAGTCCTGTTCCCAAAAAAAGGTTTATATTCTGCTAGCTGTATTCTTTTGTATTGACACAGGTTTCTTCCTATTCCTTGTCACCTGAAGTTCCTAAGCCAGTGATGGCGAACCTTTTCAGCTCGGTGTGTCAGCATTTTGAAAAACCCTAACTTAACTCTGGTGCCGTGTCACATATAGAAATTTTTTGATATTTGCAACCATAGTAAAACAAAGACTTATATTTTTGATTTTTATTTTATATATTTAAATGCCATTTAACAAAGAAAAATCAACCAAAAAAATGAGTTTGCGTGTCACCTCTGACACGCGTGTCATAGGTTCGCCATCACTGTCCTAAGCAATTAAAACTGGAGGGGATTATGGCAGGAGGGACTGAAAATTCATTCAGGAATGACTATTAGCTATAACCACTGAATTCACAGTTAGAGTCCAGAGGATTCATTACCATTGGATACCTTTGCCAGTCTCAGACACTATGTAACTCCACAAGTCACCAAATGTAATGCAGTAATGTGATTTTTCTGAAGAGAAATGCTGTGTGTTTGCTGTCATTGATAATAACTAAGGCTATTTATTCTCTTTGTTTCTTGCCCAGTCCCTCCTCCAGTGGAATTTTGGCTATGGTGCAAATATCCATCTTTGCTATTAATTAATAATCCAAGCATGATTCCTTTAATTTATGTCATTTTCCCTGCTTCATCAATGTAGATGGCAGGAAAACTCTTCTGCTTGCTAAAATCACCCCTTCTTTGTCCTCGTTTCTAAGAAATTCAGTGACCTTTTAAAACAGTGGTTCTCAATCTGTGGGTTGCGACCCCTTCGGGGGTCGAACGACCCTTTCACAGGGGTCGCCTAAGACCATCGGAAAACACATATATAATTACATATTGTTTTTGTGATTAATCACTATGCTTTAATTATGTTCAATTTGTAACAGTGAAATTGGGGGTCACCACAACATGAGGAACTGTATTAAAGGGTCGCAGCATTAGGAAGGTTGAGAACCACTGTTTTAAAGGCTTTAAATAATCTTTTACATTATCTCCCAACCCTATCTCCTCATCATTCAACTCTTTTGATGTAGCAGAACATTTGCATACTACATAAATTAGGCAATAAGAAAAGGTCATTTTGATTTCTAAGTTTAATAGATTATGAATCCTATAAGTGATACAGCTATGCATTTCTGCTTTTTACTGTATTTTTAGAGCTCATATATTACTATTCTGTCAACTAATTGAATTTTACTTAAGAGATGGAACTAACACACATTTTCTTCTTTTTAAATACATTGTTATTGATTTTTTTAGAGAAAGGGAGAAATGGAGAGGGAAGGAGAGAAAGAGAAAGAAAGAGAGAGAGCGGGAGGGAGAAAAACATCCAACTAAAAGGAAAACATCAGTTGGCTGCCTCCTGCTCGCCCTCTACTGGGGATTGAGCCTGCACCCTGGGCATGTATGTGCCCTGACCAGGAATCCAACTGGCGACCTTTTGGTGCATGGGACAATGTTCAACCAACTAAGCGACACTGGCCAGGGCACCAAGGAATATCTGTGCTTTGGGTTTAGTTTTTGGGCTTATCTAGAGTTAAGAGGCCTAAGAGAAAAAAAAATCATGTGTTTCAGACTTTGGAACTACTTGTAAGTTAACTTTATTTAGTAACACCAAAAAACTAATATTAGTGAAATATTTTTGTACGTGTCTCCTTTTATTTTAAGGTCATCAACATTCCATAATTTTGTCAAAATAGCACTAACCAAAAACCCAAAAAAAAGACCAACTGCTGAAAGACTTCTGACTGTAAGTCATTGAAATTATAGGTGAATCTTCTGTAGTCATGTCTTATTTAGGCATATCACTAGAACAAATGTATTTACGTTTTTTAATATAAAAATGTTAGTGACTCTTACAGCAGGGGTTAGCAAACTTTCTGTAAAGAGTCAGATAGTAAATATTGTAGGCTTTGTGGGCTATCTAGCCTCTGCCACATCTATTCAGTTTTGCCCTTGTAACACAGAAGCATCCATAGATAGTACGTACAAATGGGTGTGGCTTTAACAACCAATAAAACTTTATTTACAGAAAGAGGCAGTGCACCAGATTTTGTCCATGGGCTGTATGTAGTTTGCCAACCCCTACCATAGAGAAAAGTATTAAAAATATTGCTGTCATTAAAATTACTTTTCTTGGATGCTTCTATTAATCTATAGAATGCTCTGTGTGTATATGTATTTGTTAAATATTTTTATAGTACAAAAAATGAGTATAGCAGTCTAAGAAAACTATTAAATGTCATAATTTCACTGTATGTCTTTGTACATTAACATAATTTTATTAGCATAATGACATGAGTAATGAATGTCATTATTATAGCCAAAGTTTTACTTTTACTACCTTATATGTTAATGTTATAAACTTATTCCACAAAGATTCTTTAGCTTTATAATACATAATTATGGACTCTGTGATTAATATTTTGCTAATACATTCTCTAATGTATTTGTACTAGTAGGCTCCCATATACTTACCTCTGATATTTACTGAATGGAAAATACAGATAACATTTCTGTAAGCCATAGATGTAAAAGCATACTCATGAAATTGTTTTGTTTTCACTTAGCACACTTTTGTAGGACAGCCAGGTCTCTCTAGGGCCCTAGCAGTTGAACTTTTGGACAAAATGAACAATCCAGACAACCATTCACATTACACTGAAGGAGATGATGATGACTTTGAGGTAAGGAGTGTTTGCAGTCTAATAATTGAAAATAAATGTTTAATATGGCCTTACGAGTTTGTTTTCTAACTCTTTTAAGTTAGTTAAAACAGATTTAGCTACAAAGATTAATTAGCAGTATAAACTACACTTATCCTGAATAAAATTACGACTTGATACTTTTCTTTAAAATTGTGGTATAGCCGAAACCGGTTTGGCTCAGTGGATAGAGCGTCGCCCTGCGGACTGAAAGGTCCCAGGTTCGATTCTGGTCAAGGGCATGTACCTGGGTTGCGGGCACATCCCCAGTGGGGAGTGTGCAGGAGGCAGCTGGTCGATGTTTCTCTCTCATCGATGTTTCTAACTCTCTATCTCTCTCCTTTCCTCTCTGTAAAAACTCAATAAAATATATTAAAAATAAATAAATAAATAAAATAAAATAAAATTGTGGTATAATATACATAACATAATCATTTCTTAATCCTAGTTCTTTCCAGATTTTTGTAATTTCTTTATTATACAGGTCACTAACAGAATACAAATAATTTTTAAGAATTAAGTTGAGGTTCCCATAGAAGTTTATTCTTTCCAATACTTGTTCAAAACTATTATTTTTTTACATAATTACTTGCAGAGCTATTTATAACTGAAAATATTGTCGAATTATTTTGAATAGACCATATTTAATAATATAACTTGTAAATCAGGAATGAGGGACTTCCTGTCTGTATATAACTATGTTTTTTCACCAGTGTCTCTTCCTCTTTTTTTTGATTCCTTTTTATTTTTGTGTTTCTTGAAATCTGTCTGTTCATTTCTCTTTCTGCCTTTATTTCTTCTTATAACTCTGTCTTTATTTTTGGCCAGACTATGGAACTAAACTTTGTGTTGTTATTTATTGAAGGAAATTTTCTATTTTATGTTCTTAAGATTTAAGTTATGCCATATAACTATTATGATTACTACTAACACTCATTGGGTAGGTATTGTGTGGCCAATGACTATTAGGCCAAATAATTTCCATGTTAACTCATCTAATACCCAGAATAGTCCTTTGCAATAGGTATTACTGTCCCCATTTTACAAATGAGGAAATGAAGAAGAAAGGCTAGAAGTAATTTGACAAGATCATATGACTAGTCAGTAGTAAAACCAGGATTTGGATCCAGGCAAACTAATTCTAAAGCCTACTATCTTAGTTATTACACCATCATTTCTATGTATGTACTTAATAGAAAGTCATTAAGCAATCTTTGAAAACTAATCATTTTAAAGGAATCATTGCTATAGATTATACACTGAGTGGCCAGATTATTATGACCACCTGACATTTGTAGGCAAATTAGCTATAATTTCACACTGAAGTTGCTAGAGGGCCAGAACATTATAAATAGGGAAGCAGGTTGTTTACCACGACAGTAGAAGTGATTTTTTTCCTGAAGATATGGGTAAACAACGCGATTTAACAGCCTTTGAATGTGGGATATATTTGAATGTGAGTGGCCAGATTATTATGACCACCCCATCAGTGCTTCGTTGGGCCACCTTTTGCCTTCAATACTGTGGTGATTCTTGGCATTGACTCCGCGAGATGTTGAAAGGTGATGCGAGGTATCTGACACCATGCGTGATGAATAGCACTGTTTAGTTCTGTGAGATTTGATGGTTGTGGAACCAGCTGCCTGATGGCGCTTTGAACTTCGTCCCACAAATGCTCAATTGGATTGAGATCTGGTGATTGTGGGGGCCACCTAAGTAAGGTAAAGTCTCCCTCATGTTTTTGAAACCACTCCTGCACAATATGAGCACCGTGGCATGGTGCGTTGTCTTGTTGGAAGAAGCCATCTCCATTGACGCCATCAACATGATAGGATGAACCTGATCAGCAATGATACTTAGGTATGTTGTGCTATTCAGACGTTGTTCCACACAAATTAAAGGGCCCAAATCATGCCAGGAAAACGTGCCCCAAACCATAACACTGCCCCCACCAGCTTGAAGGGTTGTACTCATGCATGTGGGGTGCATGCTTTCATGCTGTTTCCGCCAAATTCTCTCTGCCATCTGCATGATGCAACTGGAAACGTGATTCATTAGCCACATGACTTTTTTCCAATGCTCGACTGACAAATCCTTGTGTTCCTGTGTGAATTGGAGACGTCAGCAAAGGTGTTCGAACAGGCCTTCGGCTTTCATATCCCATACGATGCAGTGTACGGCTAATTTGCCTACAAATGTCAGGTGGTCATAATAATATGGCCACTCACGTTCAAATATATCTCACATTCAAAGGCTGTTAAATCACGTTGTTTAGCCATATCTTCAGAAAAAAAAAATCACTTCTACTGTCGTGGTAAACAACCTGCTTCCCTGTTTATAATGTTCTGGCCCTCTAGCAACTTCAGCACGTGAAATTTTAGCTAATTTGCCTACAAGCTAATTTGTCAGGTGTCATAATAATCTGACCACTCAGTTTATATAGATATATATATAGCATAGTCTTATCATCAGTACCCAGTGAACATTTTATTACACATAAATGACATATTAAATAACAAAAGTTCTCTTATTCCCCCATATTATTTTGCTTGGTTTCCAAATCTGCTCTACCTTCTGAGATTTCTATTTCTATATTTAGTGATATCACTAGTCTTTGAAATATAAAAAACCTTGTGCCAGGCAGTTGGGGACACAGTGGTATATAGGACTTGACACTACTCCTGCCTTCAAAGAATTTATATGCCCTCAATTCAGAAATATAAACAAATAACTTGCAAGTGTGATAACTATTATGGACTGGTAAATACAAGATGCTATGGGGTCATATCATAGGGACAAGAAAGGACTCACTGTAGAAGTGACATATATGCTAAAAACCTAAAGGATAAATAGAATTAGAGGAAGAGAACAGGCAAAAGTGTCTTGAGCAGAGGGAATGGTAGTATGTTTGAAGGCCTGATGATAAGAGAGAAAGCAGTGTATTTGATGAACTAGAGATAAGTCAGCCTTCTTAGAGCAGAAAACAAGGAAGGAAGTGGTGAGAGAGGAAGTTATAGAGCTAGTCATTTCAAGCCATGTTGAAAATTTTGGGCTTTAGCTTAAGGGCAATAGAAGCTATTAAAGGGTAAAGGAGTGATATAATTAGATACACATTTTAAGATCTTTATATCTTCAGAATGGTGATTCCATTCCAGAAAACCTGTTAAGAGGCTTTTGAAGTTTTTCTGAATAGAGATAATAGCATTTTAGAGTAGGGTGGTAGAGCAAGAATGGAGAAAAGTAAACTAATTCAAGAATTATATGAGAGCCCTAGCCTGTTTGGCTCAGTCGGCCAGTGGTACAGACTGAAGGGTCAAGAGTTCAATTCCAGTCAAGGGCATGTACCTCAGTTGCAGTCTCGTGCGGGAGGCATCCAGTCCTTGTGAGAGACACATGTTAATGTGTCTCTCTCCCTGGCTCTCCACCTCCCCTCCCTTCCACTCTCTAAAAGAATCAATGGAAAAAATACCTTCTGGTGAGGATTAACTAAACAAAACAAAAAAATTATTGTATATGAGAGAACTGATGATGGGATGAAGACATGAGGGTTGAGGGCAGTGCGGGGGCAGTCAGAAAAGGGTTATTCCAGATTTTGACTTGAACAGATTTGGTAAGAAAGATCAGTTTAGTTTTATATGTGGTAATTTTAATGTTGCACAAGACTTCCAAATAGGGAAATCTCATAAAAAGTGAGAGCTATGTGGTTGTAGCTTGCAGAGAGAAGTTTGGACTAGAGATATAAATTTGAAAGGCATTAGATATCAATGTAGTTGATAATACCCTAAAGGGTAGGTATGATCACGCAAAGGAAGCTAGTTTTCTAGTAGAATGAGAAAAGCAGGGAGCCTAGGACAATATCCTGAGATTTCTTCCCTGATTCAAGAATCAAGTAAGCTAAGGGGAATGGCAAAGGATAGATAAAGAACATTAAAATAAAGAAGGAAAGTTTTAATTAGAATACTGTCTAGAAGTTGAGTTAAAGAAATCATTGGATATGGGTGGTAGAATTTGAATACTTTAAAAAGGATAATTTTCAAATAGTAGAAGTGAACCTAGATTAGAATAGTTTGAAAGATAAGTATAGGAATTGGTTTATGAAGTTTAGTTGGGAAAATGGGGGAGTAGGATAGAGCAATAACTAGAGAAAAATGAGTTGGTGGGGGATTTATTGACGGTTTTATGTGTGGCAAAGGTTTGAGCAGGATGAAGTGCTTATGAAAAGGATCCAATAGATAGAGATAGAAGAACCACGAGAAGCAAGATGAATAGACAAAATCCCTGAGAAGGAAAGAGAGACTGAAATTGAGAAAAGAAAAGAAAAACACTTCCCTTGCAATAGAGAGGGTGGCTGACAGTGTAGGTAGTAGGTTTCTAGTTGATGTTTCTGTTTTTTCTGTGAAGTAAGTAGCAAGGTTATCTCCTAAAGGTGGGAAGGAATATGGATGGGTTTGAAGAGTGTGGAGAAGATTTGTAAAGGTTACTTTATGGGTTAAATGATTCAAGAAGTGTTTTTGGACAAAGCTGAAGCCTTACATGAGAGATTTTCAATGTGTTTTGCTGGGTAATATTCATCCAGCAGTGATGAATATTGTAAACAAATTCATCACAGATATAATGATGTAAACAAAAGGTAGCTAGTTTAATTTATCTGGGGTTATCATTTTGGCATGCTAGTATAGTGAACGACCCTGAGACAAAGGGAATTTAGAATATTGGCAGGAGATTGCAGTTGCAGTCTGCCAGATAGAAACTGGGTAGGAAGAAAAGTGAAGTTAGGAACAATTCTGATAGTGAAAAAGTAATGGATTGATGGACTTGAGATTTTAATGTGAACATTATAAAAGTTTAATGGGGATAAATAAGAGAGTAAGCTGAAAGGATGAGAAGTTTGGAGTATTGTGTGAATTTGTATATCAGAACAGATGACAGGATTCAGGGTGGGATCTAGTAGAGAATGCATTGAAGAATGCCTCTAGAGATGAGGTCAGAAAATTTAAAATCAGTGGGCTTTTTTTTTTTTTTTTTAACAGTGGGCTTTTGAAGTCTGTTGGTATGATGGTGGGTTTTGAAATAAAGAAAAAAACATAGGCACTGTCTGAGTAATCAGTGAATGAGAGTCATCAGAAATTTGATAGGGGTTCAGCTGAAGGCATAGTTTCAAAGGAATTAGGAACTTAAACAAAAGGGTGGAAGTAGTATGCATCTCATTTGATTTACTACAATATTCTTACTTAGTCTCCCTGCATCCAGTATTTCTTCCCACTGTGCCCCCTTACACATTCATCACATTATTCTTTTTTAAAAAAAAAATGTTTTTATTGATTTCAGAGAAAGAGAGAAACATTGATGTGAGACAGAGAAAACTTTGATTGGCTGCCTCCTGGGGATTGAGCCCACAACCTGGCATGTACCCTGATTGGGAATGGAACCGGCAACCTTTTGGTGCCTAGGACCATGCTCAAATGCTCAACCAACTGAGCCACACCGGTCAGGGCTATCAGATCACTCTTAAAAATGACTGGTGATGCCACTCCCTCTCTGTAAAATCTCCAAAAAATACCTTTGCCAAGAAAATAAAATTAAGAGCCCTAACCTGACAATCTTGATGATCCTTCTCATCCTCAGTCTCCTTCCAGCATTGTCATCTCTTCACATAATCTTCATTATAGCCAAATAATAACTAACTCCAGGTTGCGGGCTCAATACCCAGTGTGAGGCATGCAGAAGCTGATCAGTGATTCTCTCTCATCATTGATGTTTCTCTCTCTCTCTTTATCTCTCCCTCTCCCTTTCTCTCTGTAATCAATAAAAACGTGTGTTTTTTTAAAAAAAATAGTAATCATTTTTTAGTAATAATCTTCTTAATGAATGGCACTTACCATTTTCTAATCTTATAAGTATTTGTGTCTTGTCTTCCTAGACCAGTGATGGCGAACCTTTTGAGCTTGGCGTGTCAGCATTTTGAAAAACCCTAAGTTAACTCTGGTGCCGTGTCACATATAGAAATTTTTTGGTATTTGCAACCATAGTAAAACAAAGACTTATATTTTTGATATTTATTTTATATATTTAAATGCCATTTAACAAAGAAAAATCAATCAACCAAAAAAATGAGTTTGCGTGTCACCTCTGACACGCGTGTCATAGGTTCGCCATCACTGACCTAGACTATAATAAACTCTTCGAAGATCTCTGGCTTTCTTTAAATCTCATATATTTTATACAGTATAGACATGGAATAAATGAATAAACTTCTTTTAAATTTTATTTATTGGGGTTTTTTTTAAGAATGAGAAAAGGTGAGGAGAGAGAAAGAGAGATCAATTTGTTGTTCTACTTATTTATGCATTCATTGGTTGCTTCTTGTATGGGCCCTGACTGGGGATCAAACCTGCAACCTTGGCATATCGGATGGTGCTTGAACCAACTGAGCTACCTGGCCAGGGCTAAGTGAATAAACTTTTAAAGTACCTTGGTGTTCATTATATTTTTTAATTTTTGTCCTATAATTTATTAGTAGGTAGTCATGTTTGTCGATAAATGAACGTTTAATTTAAAAAGAAACTTTGAACTTTATCATTGAAATCTCTTTTTAGAACATGAAGGTATTAAGAACTACAAATTGGTAGTCACAAAATAGTCCTAGTACAGCATAGGAAATATAGTCAATAATATTGTAATATTATAATAAGTATGGTGCCAGGTGGGTACTTGAAATATCGGATGGATACTTTGCAAAGTTTATGATTGTCTAACCATTATACTGTACACCTGAAACTAATAAAAAATTATATTGAATATAAACTAATTGAAAAATAAAATTTTTAATTATATGTTTATATCCACAGCCCCATGCAGTCATTCGTCATACCATTAGATCTACAAACAGGAATGCCAGAGCTGAACGAACAGCTTCAGAAATAAATTGTATGTGTTTGGTATATATTTTCAATTGGTGCTTTTGGAGGGTTGAGCTGGGTGCTCTTGTGGTTTTTTGGAATAATAAAGTCTCAAACCATTTGAGGCTACATACTTTGACATATCAGGATACCTCTAAAATAGAGGTTGCTTTTCTGGTTTATAATGGAATTCACTTGGATTTCAATAAAATAGTTTTTCATTTTCTAATTACAAAGGTAATATATGTCTATTGCAGAAAATTTGCAAGAGGAAAAACTGGAAAATCAACATTGCCTACAATCACATCACTCATGCCAACCCACAGATAATATTTTGCTGAATTTTCTTCATGTTTTTCCATGTATATTTTTAGGTGGCTGAATTTATAATATACATAAAATTTTACCTAAGTATTTTCTACATATTAGCCTAGCCTTTATAAACCATTATGTGTGATGGTTGTATCTTATTCATTGAGTTGATACTTTATAGTTGGACAGTTTTTTATTGTTGGATATTTGAGTTGGTTTTAGTTTTTTTTAAGACAGTTTAACATTAACACTAACGTGAGTCTTTTCTAAAATACATGTTTAAAAATTGTATTTTTTAAATTGCCCTAGCCAGTTTTCTCAGTGGTCAGAGAGTCAGCCTGAAGATTGAAGGGTCTCAGGTTCAATTCCAGTCAAGAGCAAATAACTCGGTTCCAGGTTCAATCCCCAGCCTGAGTTGGGGAGTGTGCGGGAGAAAACCAGTGTGCGGGAAAAATCTTCTGATGTTTCTCTCTTGCATCTTGCATCGATGTTTCTCTCTCTGTCTGTCCCCCTCCCTCCTTTTCTCTCTAAAAAAATCATGGAAAAATATCCTCACGTGAGGATTAAATAAATAAATAAATAAATAAATGGAAATTGATTTTTATTCAATAAATCATTGACAGATAGAAGTTTAGTATCAACAATATTTGTCATTTTATCCATAGTAATTTAGAAAATAGATTTGCAAAGAAGTTTTAAGTATGGGTATATTGATTTAAATGCATATTTGTTTCAAAGAGATTTAAAATAGTTTACAGTAAAAAAAGATATAAATAAAATTATAAACCATAATGGAGGACGATAACTTAATAAGTATTTAGGTTAATTAGAATTATTGCAAATGAGCATTTCAAGTCAGTTTTCTTGAACCCAAATATTACTAGCTTTCTGGATACAGCATCAGAAATATAGGTCAATGGAGAGTTAGAAATATCCTTCCATATCAGTTGTTTCAGTCATATCTATTTATAGTTAAACCAGTAATTCAAGATTTTATCTCTTTGTTAGTCTCAGATTGCTGATGTTCTTGTGCTACCTTCTTACGTAATTCCAAGTGAAATATCTGGACTTCAGATACCAGACAGAAAAGAGCAAAGTTGATGTTCCATTATAAAGCTTTCTCTATTTTATGCAGCTGTATAGTATTCAATTAATATAGTCTTATGCATCTTTTCTTGTATATCTTTTGGGTTTTGTGTTATGTGAAGCAAGGCCTTCTTGATGTTAAGGTTATACAAGAATTTTCTTGCCCTAACTGGTTTGGCTCAGTTCCTAGAGCAGGGGTCCTCAAACTTTTTAAACAGGGGGCCAGTTCACTGTCCCTCAGACCGTTGGAGGGCCGGACTATAGTTTAAAAAATACTATGAACAAATTCCTGTGCACACTGCACATATCTTATTTTGAAGTAAAAAAACAAAACAGGAACAAATACAATATTTGTATTTGCATGTGGCCCGTGGGCCGTAGTTTGAGGACCCCTGGGCTAGAGCGTCGGCCTGCAGACTGAAAGGACCCAGGTTCGGTTCCGGTCAAGGGCATGTACCTTGGTTGCGGGCATATCCCCGGTGGGGGGTGTGCAGGAGGCAGCTGGGCCCAGGCCTTAATTTTAATTTCTTTTAGTCTTTTAGTCACATTAGATTTTAGAATTTTAAAATTCTGTGTACCTTATGAATAAGTAATAAGCCTTCCTTTTTATCTGTTTTAGAATATTTCATATAAAAGAAGTACTCTTAATTCTAAAATCAGTCTGACTAGGCCAAATAAAATACACATTAGTAAAAATACAGTATTAAATTCCTGAATACCATTGTAACATTTAACTTGACAAAGTATTATTTGTGGGGGTTTTTTAGATAATTATAAGTAATTTGGGGATTGGTGGTTCATTCCTACCATAAAGTTGTAGATTAAATTAGTTTCAAAACAGAGTCTGCAGCCTAGAAAACATCTTTAAAGTGTTTTAAAATCTTTTAAAATCCTTTGTCATCTACTCTTAGTTTTTAAAAATCTCTTATAAATAAAAAGTGCTATTAATTTTTGGACTCAGATCAAGAATTAATAGAGTCGTTAGGATGATTCCACATTGTTACTTTGTTTTGGTAAGCATAAAGTAAGGGGGACTCTTATGGTTAAAAAAGAGAGAGATTTTGTCTTTTCTTCTTTCCTCTCTTCTCTCTTACTTTCCTGTAAAATAGATAGATTTGGTGAATATCTGTTATATATTTTGCAGTTGACAAGTTACAATTTGAACCTCCTTTGAGAAAAGAAACAGAGGCACGGGATGAAATGGTAGGAATTATGACTTTAAAGTATTTTACACACTAAAATTTGAGAAAATTTATAGTTAGGTGTACTTTGGCCTGGGAACAAAGTAATGTTCTCTTAAGTATTAATTTTGATAGTGTATTTTAAACATTAAAATTTGAAAAAGCCTACATTTAGCTGTATTTTTTCCTAGGGTAAAATGTGTAATATATCATTGTAACCATTTATTTAGACCCTTCTGAGTCTTTCGAGGAACTTGCATGAAGTTATTAAGTACTGTATATAGATTTTGATGCTCAGCTTTAAGCTCTCAGAATTTTTTTTCTTATTCTTTTTGGTTTGTTGTACATTATTGCATTGGCTTACTATTTTTAATAGTTATCTGTTAATGTAGGTTATTTTTAAACCATTGCTCTTATTCTGCAATTACTATTTAGTTAACCCTTTCCTTATCTGAAAGGAAAGAAGTAGTTGATAGAACAAGATATTATTAGAGTCAGCCTCAATATTATGTTAACCTACTTTATATTTATAACAGAATAGTTTCTAGAGTAATTGTCTTCTGTTAATGGACCTCTTCATGTTAATCTTTGGAAATGGTGTTATTACTATATGCAGACTGGGGCAAAAGTAGATTTACAGTTGTGAGTACACAAAACAGTTTATTCTTGTATTATTATTTCTCAATTACTGTATTATTTTCCATACAAACAATTAAACCTACTTTTGCCCCACCCTGCACATTGCTGTATAATAAACTCTCAATGTCTGTACTAGTAGGAAAAAATAATAGTACCAATAAATTAATGATAATATGACATTTAGTTCTCCGTGCTAATGGAGTAGTGATGCAAATGATTCAAAGTTAGGTTTTTCTGTTTTACTTCTGACTATATGAGCTTATTGGTAAAGAGGACTTGTTACACTTGAAGCTATATATAGTATGTTTGTGGACTTTCTTAAGTTTTAGCCAACTGATGAGTCATTGACCTAAATATGTCAAATGACAACTAATCTAGCTGAAGATTAAAAAATTGATTGAAACCAAGATGATTAACAATTATGACACTAAATGATTTTTTGAATCAAATGAAATGATTAGTATCTGTTTTAAGGTAACATTTTAA
Organism: Myotis nattereri; assembly: GCF_964212035.1. Taxonomy (NCBI): domain Eukaryota; kingdom Metazoa; phylum Chordata; class Mammalia; order Chiroptera; family Vespertilionidae; genus Myotis; species Myotis nattereri. The sequence goes on from NC_138075.1 coordinate 42,460,583, forward strand.
ACACTGTTTTTTACTTTCACAGGGAGTATCATCAGACCCAAACTTTGTACTACAGTGGAATCCTTTTGTTGATGGTGCAAGTACTGGAAAGTAAGTTGTTTACTAATATAAACTTTATTTTACTTGATTACATAAGAGCAATATTGGGAGGGGATGTGATTTATCCTAATAAGCTTTCATTGTCATTCTTCAAAAAGTTGTACTACACTTCATGTCATTGTAAAATTTCTGACTTTTTTTTATTACCAAAATGCATTATGTGTAGATTCTTAAGATTTTTGGTTTTTGTACTTTAAATTAGAATATATTATTTGTAATGTTAATATACTAGTACTGAAAGATGAACCACAAGACATCATGGGGAAAATAATACTATAGTGGAAGTCAAAAAGTCCCAGTTTCATCTCTGCAATGTAGTTATTTCATATTCTAGACCTGTCTTCCCTCAGTAATTGACAGGGATAGCCTAGGTGAGTTGTTTCAAACCTGTTTATGCATTGCAGTACCTAGAGAGCTTTTTGAAGTATAGATTCCTGGGCTCCCACATTAGACTTATAATATAGGGTTGGTAAACTGGCTTATAATCCACATTTGACCCACTGCCTATTTTTTGTACAGCTGACAAACTAGAATGGTATTTACATATTTTAATGATTGAAAAAAATAAACAGTGATCTTTTGTTATACTCTAAAATTATGTGAAGTTTAAATTTCAGTGTCCATTGATGAATGTTTATTGGAACATTACCATGCTCATTTGTTTATTTATTATCTACTAGAGGCCCAGTGCATGAAAATTCATGCACTGGAGGAGGGAGTCCCTAAGCCCAGCCTGCCCCCTCTCACAGTCTGGGAGCCCTCAGGGGTGGGAGGCAACCCAGTGAACAGGGGAAGGTGACGCCCCCATCACACCTCTGTTGCTGCCACTGCTGGCAGCGCAAGCCTCGGCCGGCCCTGGTTACCTGAGCCTAGGGCGGCCCAGGGTGGCTGGGCAGCCACCATCCGAGGCTTGCTTGTGCCTTAGGTGTTGGCTTCACCTCCTTGTGCCTGCTGCCGGAGTCCCACAGTCCTTTCAGCCCAGCCAGGGGCATGGCAGGTGCAGCCAGACCCACCCTTAGCCCCCCAGCCACCCAGGGCTGGCTTGAGGTACAGGCAAGCCTCGGATGGTGGTTGCGTGCCTGCCACCACCCCGCCCCCCTCCCCCCCGGCGGGGCTGAAAGGACTGGGGGACTCCAGTGGGGCTGAGGGGACTGGGTGCCACCATCTTGTGACTATGGGTGCTGCCATCTTTGTGTTGGTGTGATGGTCAATTTGCATATTCCCTCTTTATTAGTTAGGACTAGAGGCCCGGTGCACAAAAATTTGTGCACTTGGGTGGGGAGGGGGGTCCCTCAGCCCAGCCTGTGCCCTCTCGCAGTCTGGGACCCCTCAGGGGAAGACCTCCTGCTGGCTTAGGCCTGCTCCCCAGGGGATTGGGCCTAAGATGGCAATCAGACATCCCTCTGGCAGCCCGGCAGCCCTCCGGGGATGTCCACTTGCCAGTGGGGAGCAGGCCTAACAGTTGGACATCCTTAGCGCTGCTGAGGAGGCAGGAGAGGCTCCCACCACCACCGCTGTACTGGCAGCCATCAGCCTGGCTTGTGGCTGAGCAGAGCTCCTCCATGTGGGAGCGCACTGACCACCAGAGGGCAGCTCCTGCATTGAGCGTCTGCCCCCTGGTGGTCAGTATGTGTCATAGTGACCAGTCTTTCTGCTGTTAGGGTCAGTTTGCATATTACCCTTTTACTATATAGGATAGAGACCTGGTGCACTGGTGGGGGCCGGCTGGTTTGCCCTGAAAGATGTCCCGGATCAGTTTGGGGGTCCCGCCTGGGTGCCTGGCCAGCCTGGGTGAGGGATGATGGCTGTTTGCAGCTGGTCACACCCCCTTCAGGGTGAGGGTCCCCACTGGGTTGCCTGGCCAGTCTGGGTGAGGGGCTGAAGGCCGTTTTCAGGCTGGCGGGTGACTGAAGCTCCCAACCTCTCCCTTTTTTTTTTTTTAATTCTGGGATTTATTTACCTTCTATGGCTGTCACTGGAACTGAGAGCCAGCTTTAGCTCTGAGGCTCAGCTCCAGCTCTGAGACCTCAGCTGCTGAAAGCAGGTATCTGGGTTTGTTTGGCTTCTATAATTGAAACACTGTTGCAGCTCCAGTTCTGAGGCCCGGCTGGCTGAAAGCGGGTTTCTGGGGTTTGTTTAGCTTCTATAATTGCAACCTTGTTTCTTAGAGTGCAGCTCAGAGGCCGGCAGCAGCAGGCAGGGAACCTTGGCTTCCTCCATCACTGGAGCAAGCAAGCCTCCTGTTCGCTTCAGCTGCCAGGCTGCCGGCCGCCATCTTGGTTGGCAGTTAATTTGCATATCGCCCTGATTAGCCAATGGGAAGCGTGTCGGAGGTAGGGTTAATTACCATGTTTGTCTCTTATTAGATAGGATGGCTGCTTTCATGATACAATAAAAGAGTTAAGTAGTTGTGACCACTGTATAGTTTAGAAAGCCTATAGTATTTACTATCTGGCCCTTTACAAAAAAAGTTTGCCAACCCTGTCTATAGAATACAGTCGTTGGGACTGGATCAATGATTCTCAATCTTTGATGTGCCTGGATGCTCACCTGGAGATCTTGCTAAAATGCAGATTCTGATTCAGTGGGCTAGAAGGTTTCTAGGTGGTGCCAATGTTGCCGATCTGTTTATCCCATTTAGACCAGCAGAGGACTTGATATGGCCATTTGAACTTATGATTCACTGTGGGTTTCAACTCTAGGATTCTGGCTCTGTGTTTTCCTACTAAGTTTAATTTAGTTTTTATTATATATTAAATGTTGCCAAGCATAACTATAAAGTAAAAAAGCCTTTTATTTAGTGTATAAAAATCTCTGTTTTTTCATTATACTAATACAGTTTGACAGAATTAGATCTTAGATTTTCTTACAGATTTCTAAAATACTGTGTACCATGATCTAATTGTCTTTTCTATCCCCTAATGCACATTTAATAGTGTATCTATGTTATGATAATTTATCACCATCTAAATTGCATTTTTTTTTCATATTAGATCAACCTCAAAACGGGCAATACCACCTCCCCTTCCTCCTAAGGTGAGCTGTTGGTAGATTTTTAAATAATAAATCCTTGTTTAAATAAGAAAGTAATTAAAATGTTTAAATAATGTTATTAAATTTGTTCAGAATTCTTTTAAATATATTTTAGATGCAGTTTTGTTTGAGAGGTGGTATGGAGATATAAAGTATATATTAAAGATTTCATAAGAAATGTAAGATTTTAATAGCTATTAGAAAAAGGCAAAAATAGGTTATTACTCATTTGAAAAAATACTTGGCTGCATGGAGAGGAATCATTATTTACATTCCTGCTTTATTACTACAATTTGACATTTCAGTAGTCATACTTCATTAAGTCATTTTCTTGCTGTTTCTAGATATTAAATATTTTATGCCTTATTTACACAATTTTATTAGTTATAAAAATTTTATCAACTTTAGGCTATGGTTGATTAAAAATCACATGGCAGCCGAAACCGGTTTGGCTCAGTGGATAGAGCGTCGGCCTGCGGACTGAAGGGTCCCGGGTTCGATTCCGGTCAAGGGCATGTACCTGGGTTGCGGGCATATCCCCAGTGGGGGAGGTGCAGGAGGCAGCTGATCGATGTTTCTCTCTCGTCGATGTTTCTAACTCTCTATCTCTCTCCCTTCCTCTCTGTAAAAAATCAATAAAATATATTAAAAAAAAAAAAATCACATGGCAAATTTATGGCTATGTTGAGATAGTAACTCAACTCTTGCTTACTTTGCTTATTATTTAGCAAAGTGAATTGAACTCTAAGAAAGAAAAATATGCATGTCCTCCTCCCCCTAAAGTCTTTGATACATAATGATAATGAAGTGTTACTGTTTTATATTCAAATTTATTAAAGTACTTCTGTATCTTATTATCACTAGCCAAGAATAAACAGTTACCCTGAAGACAACCTCCTAGATGAAGAAAAATCATCAACTATAAAACGTTGCCCTGATTCAGAGAACAGAGCTCCCCAAGTTCTCAGAAGACAGAGTAGCCCAAGTTGTGTTCCTGGAGCTGAGACTTCCTCTATTGGTATGGCTAGCAGTGTTGGCAGCCCTGGAGTACATACAGCTAGATATTATGATCTGGGCAAATAAATGAAAGTGAAAATGGAAAAGAAAGCCATTTTGATCATGTTTTAAAGAATGTCTTTTTTTCTTTAGTCAGTTTTATTAGTCTTTAAATCTCTGTGAAATTTCTTTAAAATTCCACATGGATGGGCTATACATAGATTCAGCCCAACTCAACCCTAATTTGATTCCTCACTAAATATTGCAGGATCTACAAAGATGAATGGATGTTCTGCCATCCAGAAGTTCAGGATCTATAGTAGAAGTTATACCTATGTACACATAACATTAGACAAGACAGTTTGTATAAGTGTCTTCTACAATAATTAACTATATGTAATAGAGGATGGGAGATATCTGAGAGAGATAAGGATAAGGGAGAAGAAATGGGCCCTTGCAAAGTATTTAAGGGCTTGGGGAGCCTTCAGTAGGTGGAGCCAGTGCTGGCAGGCATTCTTAAGAGAACAAGAAAGAATGAACAAAAGCATTGAAGCAGGAAAATTTGAATGTGTTGGAAATACAGTCCAATATGGTAGAAGTGTGAGCTTTTAAAGGGTATGTACTGGGAGATTGGACCAAAAAGATAGAATGAAGTTCAATTATGAAAGGCCTTGAATATCAGTATAAATTGGTCAGATTTCATTTTTCTCACATGAAAAGACATTTGTTGTTTTCATGCATGTAGATCACTGCTAAAGATGCTATGCTACCTGTATAGAATCCAGAGAAAGGCACGAAAGATACCTTATCTTGTCTGGCGGAGAATATTTCCCAATAAAGGACTACCCAATATCATGCTAAGTGAAATAAATTGGAGAAAGACAAATACCATATAATTTCACTTCTATATGTAATCTAAAGTAAAAAACAAATGAACAAACAAAAACAGGTTCATTGATATATAGAGCAGACTGATGGTTGCCAGAGGGGAGGAGTGATTTGGAAGGCTGGATGAAAAAGGCGAAGGGATGAAGAAGTACAAATTGCTGGTTATGAACTAGTCACAGGAATATAAAATACAGCATAAAGAATATTGTCAGTAATACTATAATAACCAAGTATGGTGCCAAGTGGGTACTTGAGATATGGGGGAGTGGGGCGATCACTTTGTAAAGTGTATACTTGTTTAACCACTATGCTGTACACCTGAATGTAGACTGTAAAACTGAAAAGCAAGTGGTGGGGGAAAGGGAAAGTTGTTTTTCAAGGAAAGTACTTATTTGTATGGTTCTTCAACTTTTACACATGATTCTCTTTAGGAAATGGTGATGGTATTTCAAAACTGATTAGCGAAAATACAGAAGGATCAGCACAAGCACCACAACTCCCACGAAAAAAGGACAAGCGAGAGTTCCCTGTAGGTATAACAGGCACTTACTTGGTTATTAGTTGTAACTAATGCTGTATTTATCATATAAGGGGCATAGTCTGTTAAATTTAAGAATTTAAATAACTAAATTTCAAGATGTGTAAAGTTTTTTTAAGGCTTGAAAAAAGGCTTAAGAGGTCTTACAGTATTAATGATTTTTTTTTTTTTTTTTTTTTTTTTTTTTTACCACAGAAACCAGTCATCAATGGCCTCCCACCCACCCCAAAAGTGCTGGTAAGGAATATTTTTATGTGAATTACTTACCAATTTTTATCTCTTTAGAAGCAGCAGCAGATTGTTTATCAAGCCATTGAATGGAAAAGTTTATAAAATACAAAGGAATTAAATGTATTTGGGTATACCATATACCCTAATTTGAGTGAGTTGGATAGAATTTGGAGAGTTTCACTTTTTTGTAAATAACGGGCTGATGGGGTCAGATTAGCCTATAAAGGCCAATTTAATTCCAATGTGATGACATTAGTGGTATTGTGTCCTCTTCATTATATGGGTTAAATATTTTTCTACATATGAAGCTATTTTCACGTTGAACTGTGCACAACAAAAAAAACCAGGGACACTTTTGTTAATGCTTGTTCTTGGGTCTTTCAGTAGAACCTATCATATGAATAGGATGCTTTATAAATTGTACTTTTTTATTTAGTAAAAGTCTAACATATAGTATAAATATTAGTCTATTAAAGAGTTATAGCACAATTATAACCAAGGTAGCATTACTCAGTAAAATCATCCATTGTTTCACATTATTAAATGTTAGTCCTAAAAATAAGAAGTGACTTAAAATTCCTAGGATATCATTAACATGAGTAGATGTGTTGACAAATTTGATATTTTTGCCCTAAAATATGGATTACACAGGAAGGATTATGAGACCCTATTGGTAGAAGGGGTTAAATAACAGAAATGTGAATTTTGTTTTGTAATGAAGCTATAAGTGTATGTAAATAAGAGTCAGTTTAACATTTCATAATAATCTTAGCCATTTTCTAAGAATATACAAAATTATTTAATCAAATAAGTCAACATTTTTTTTCTTTATAAATAAGATGGGAGCATGTTTTTCCAAAGTTTTTGATGGCTGCCCTTTGAAAATTAATTGTGCAACATCCTGGATACATCCAGATACAAAAGGTAAAATTTCTGAACTTTTATGTACATCTCCAATAAAATACTTGTTATGGGAAAGGATCTTTATGATCAGTGAACTGAGGTTGTTACTTTAAAATATCACTTAGAGCCTAGGTGGTTTAGCTTAGTGGATAGAGCAGCAGACTAGAAGAGTTCCTGGTTCGATTTTGGTCAAGGACACAAACCTTGATTGCAGGCTCCATCCCGGCCCTGGTTGGGGTGCGTGTGGGAGGCAACCAATCGATGTGTCTCTCTCTCACATCGATGTTTCTCTCTCTGAGTCTCTTCCACTCCCTTCCACTCTCTCTAAAGAGCAATGGAAAAATATCCTCCGATAAGGATTAACAACAACAAAAAATATGACTTAGATATTAGTGTAGGTACCTGCAACACTTAAGTAGGTTAATAGACTTTTTTATTTAAAGCATTAGAATGTAAGAGTATATGTACAGGAACTGATCCAGCCTGCATGGCTCCGTGGTTGAGCATTAACCTATGAACCAGGAGGTCATGGTTTGATTCCCGGTCAGGGCACTTGCCCAAGTTGTGGGCTCAATCCCCAGTGTGGGGCATGCAGGAGGCAGCCAATTAATCAATGATTTCTTTCATTGTTGTTTCTTATCTCTCTCTCCCTATCCCTTCCTCTCTGAAATCAATTTATTTATATACTAGAGGCCCAATGCCTGAAGATTCATACAAGAATAGGCCTTCCTTCCCCTGGCTTCTGGCACTGGTTTCCCTCCAGCACCCAGGACCCAGGCCTTCACTCTGGCTGCTGGCTCCCACCTTCGCTCCGGGGCCTGGAGCCACCTGCCTCCTTCACTCCAGGCCGGCCGCCACCATTTTTGTCGTGTTAATTTGCATATTCCCTCCTTATTGGCTGCAGGCGCCTCCATCTTTGTCATGAAGTGATGGTCAATTTGCATAGTCTGTCTTTATTAGACAGGACTGGAGGCCCGTCTCTGGGACTCCTACCCTGCCTGTCTCTGCAGCTCCTACCCCGCTCTTCTCTGCGGCTCCTACCCTGCCCGTCTCCGCTACCTCGGCTCCGTTGCTTGGCTTCCTTTTACGGTGTCTTCAGACTTTGCTCCCAGCCGGTATATGCAAATTAGCCACCATCTTTGTTAGCATTTAATTTGCATATCATGCTAATTAGCCAGTGGGAGGTGTAGCGAAGGTACAGTCAATTACCATGTTTGTCTATTATTAGATAGGATTATATAAAGTATACAGGAACTGTTCCTGATTAAGGGAGACCAAAGAGACATCACAACTGATTACAATCATACTTTGGGATTTTCTTTTATGTAAAAAGACAATGCTTGGACAGCTGATAATCTCAATATAATTTCACTGTTAATTTTCTGATTTTGATCATTGTACTGTGATTATATAAGAAGTTGTTCTTTTTCTTTAAGAAATGCATACCGAAATACTTAGGAGCAAAAAGGGCATTAGGCTTGTAACTTATCTGAAGCAAAAAAAAAAAAAAAAAGTTCAACAAAAAATGTGTTTATGGAAAGAGAAAGAAGGATAAAGCCAAAGTAGTAAATGTTAACAGATGTGGGATCTTGTGTGAAGGACATTCAGGAATTCTTTGTACTGTTACAACTTTTCTGCAAGTGTGAAATACTGACAAATTTTATTTTTAAAAATTTAGACTACATTTTTAAAGTGAGAAAGCATAATATGTAGAGGCAAAAATTTGGAATCAAACAGATCTGGATTTGAATCCCTGCTTTGTCATTACTGTGTGACTTGGGAAAGATACTTTGGTTCTCAGTATGATCATTTATAACAGCTGTTACTATAGCTCACCTTGTTGCAAGGAAGCAGAGCCTACCTGGGTGTCTGGTAATTAGCAAACAGAAATTAGGTAATAGAGGGTGTTTAGGAAATGTTTGTTTCTATTTCAACACAGTAATAAAACAGGTCATATCATATAATTATCTGCTTTAAATGTCATTATTACAAAATATAACGAAGTATTTTTAACAGTAAGGAAATTTATTTTTTGTGTATGTGTTTATAAATTTAAATTTTGATATAATTTCAAACTTACAGAAAAATTAGAAAAATAGTGCAAGAAACTCAGAATCATTTGTTGTTTCTATTTTGCCCCATTTGTTTTACTGTACCCTATATGTGTGTTTTTTTCTGAATCAATTGAGAATAACTTGAACACATCATGCTCTCTTCCCCTTAAATTTCCCTATATTTCTTAGGAACAAGAATCATCTCTTACATAACCACAGCATAATTATAAAGATAGGAAATTTATCAGTGATATAATACTATTTTTTAATCCATAATGCATATTTAACTTTTATTAATTACCCCAATAATATCTTCTATCATTTCTGCCCTTTCCCCACCCCCCATTCATAATTCAAGGTCACATGTGACAGTTAGCTATCATGTCGCTTTAGTCTATGTTATTAGTCTGGAACAGTTTATCAAGCTTTCCATCTCTCTCTTGATCTTGACATTTTTGAAGCTACTTAGTAATGTCCTTTAATTTGGGTGAGTCTTCATGTTTAGATCAGGTTATGCATTTTTGGCAGGAATATCACAAAAGTGTTATTGTGCTCATCTCAGTGCATATAGCAGGAGGCACACATCAGCTCAACAAATACTAGTGGCATTAACATTGACCAGTTGTTCTAGGCAATGTTCACTAGCTAGGTTCTCTACGGTCAAATTACTGTTTTTTTCCTTTCTAATAAAGAAGTACTTATTTTCCCAAACTAATTGATAATAAGTGTGGAGATACATTAAAACTATATAAATATCCTCTTGCTCATCAGACTTTTCACCAACTAGTTTTAGCATCCATTGGTGACAATCCATTGATATCTATTGACACAGTAATTTTCCCTTCTTTACCATTCATTCAAGTATTTTTACCAATTTGAATGTATGAATTCTTTTTTTTATTCAGTAAGGTATGATCTATCACTTTTAATATTTTTTAAAAATATATCTTATTGATTTTTTACATAGAGGAAGGGAGAGAGAAAGAGAGTTAGAAACATCGATGAGCGAGAAACATCGATCAGCTACCTCCTGCACATCTCCTATTGGGGATGTGCCCGCAACCCAGATACATGCCCTTGACCGGAATCGAACCTGAGACCCTTCAGTCCACAGGCCGATGCTCTATCCACTGAGCCAAACCAGTTTTGGCCACTTTTAATATTTATTGTAGCCTTTAAATTGTCAGAATTTTTGAGCAGTGGGAGCTCCTGTGTTTTTTTGTTTGATATGTCTCATCATTTTTTGAGCACTTCCTTACTTTCTGAAACAGCAAGATTTCTAAACTAATCTTATACTTTCCTTGCCCAGGATTAGAATCCTTATTTTTAAAATTGAAAATAATATTTAGAATAATACCCAGTTTGTATACTGGGTATGCTCATGATTTCTGATGTGTCATAATTTATAATTTCTATTTAATTTGTAGTTTCCTTGTTCAAAGAGTATTTGAGATGTCTGGTAAAAAATATATAGCTAATAATAAAAAAAAGCTTAAGGTACGAAAATTATTATGTTGAAAAAAGGATGTATAGGTAAAGCCAGAGTGAGTTAGTAATAGCGCATATATCTGCTTTTAAAAATAAGAATAGAATTGGAGAAAGTTAAATAAGGTGGCATGGATTTTAAAAAATAATTTTTCTTTGGATGGGTGTGTGGCTGTCTGACTCTTAGTACCATTAAAAAAATAGAGCCATTATTTTAATGAGTGATTTCAGAAACTGATAGTAAATTCTGGTGGTTTATCTCAACTATTTTAGATCAGTACATTATTTTTGGAACTGAAGACGGTATTTACACATTGAATCTCAATGAGCTACATGAGGCAACAATGGAACAGGTAATTCAGGAGTTTTAACTCAAGAAGAGTTGAGTAAATTGAGCAAAAGAAATATCTTAATTTCAAATCAATTTATATGGGCCCCAGTTTTAATTTTTATGATTTAAATATTTAAAGAAGTGAAATTATACACACACACACACACACACACACACACACATATATACTACAGGCCTGGTGCATGAAATTCGTGCACTGGGGGGGGGGGGGCCCTCAGCCCAACCTGCAATCTGGGACCCCTCAGGGCTTAGGGGATGTCCGACTGACGGTTTAGGCCCACAGGGACCGGCAGTCGGACATCCCTCTCACAATCCAGGACTGCTGGCTCCAAACCGCTCACCTGCCTGCCTGCCTGATTGCCCCTAACTGCTTCTGCCTGCCAGCCTGATCACCCCCTAACCACCACCCTGCCAGCCTGATTGACACCTAACTGCCCTCCTCTGCAGGCCTGGTCCCCCCAACTTCCCTCCCCTGCCAGCTCGGTCGCCCCAATCTGCCCTCCCCTTCCAGCCCAGTCGCCCCAACTGCCCTCTCCTGCTGGCCCGGTTGCCCCCAACTGCCCTCCCCTCCCAACCCGGTCGCCCCAACTGTCTTCCCCTGCCGACCTGGTTGCCCCTAACTGCCCTCCCCTTCCAGCCCATTCACCCCTAACTGCCCTTCCCTGCAGGCCCAGTTGCCCCCAACTGCCCTCCCCTGCCGACCTGGTCACCCCTAACTGCCCTCCCCTGCTAGCCTGGTCGCCCACAACAGGCCCCCTGCCAGCCATCTTGATCATATGGGGGCGGCCATCTTTTGACCACATGGGGGTGGCCATTTTTGCGTGATGGTGTGATGATCAGTTTTCATATTAGGCTTTTATAATATACTAGAGGCCCAATGCACAAAAATTCATGCACTTGGGGGGGGAGAGGGGTTCCCTCAGCCCGGCCTGTGCCCTCTCGCAGTCTGGGACCCCTCAGGGGATGACCACCTACTGGCGTAGGCCCGCTCCCCGGGGGATTGGGCCTAAGATGGCAATCAGACATCCCTCTGGCAGCCCGGCAGCCCTCGGGGGATGTCCACTTGCCAGTGGGGAGCAGGCCTAAACTGCAGTTGGACATCCTTAGCGCTGCTGAGGAGGCAGGAGAGGCTCCCACCACCACCTCTGTACTGGCAGCTGTCAGCCTGGCTTGTGGCTGAGCAGAGCTCCTTCCATGTGGGAGTGCACTGACCACCAGAGGGCAGCTCCTGCATTGAGCGTCTGCCCCCTGATGGTCAGTATGTGTCATAGTGGCCAGTCATTCCCAGTCTTTCTGCTGTTAGGGTCAGTTTGCATATTACCCTTTTACTATATAGGATAGAGGCCTGGTGCACTGGTGGGGGCCGGCTGGTTTGCCCTGAAGGGTGTCCCGGATCAGGGTGGAGGTCCCGCTTGGGTGCCTGGCCAGCCTGTGTGAAGGGATGATGGCTGTTTGCAGCTGGTCACACCCCCTTCAGGTTGGGGGTCCCCACTGGGTTGCCTGGCCAGTCTGGGTGAGGGGCTGAGGGCCGTTTTCAGGCTGGTGGGCAACTGAAGCTCCCAGCCTCTCCTTTTTTCCTGTTTTTTTTGTTTTGTTTTGTTTTTTTTATTCTGGGATTTATTTACCTTCTATAGCTTTCACTGGAGCTGAGAGCCAGCTCCAGCTCTGAGGCCCGGCTCCAGCTCTGAGGCTGCGGCTGGCTGAAAGCAGGTTTTTGGGTTTGTTTAGCTTCTATAATTGAAACATTGTTGCCATCACTGCCGCTCTAAGCTCTGAGGCCGAAGCTGGCTGAAAGCAGGTATCTGGAGCTTGTTTAGCTTCTATAATTGCAACCTTGTTTCTTAGAGTGCAGCTCAAAGGCCGGCAGCAGCAGTCGGGGAACATTGGCTTCCTCCATCACTGGAGCAAGCAAGCCTCCTGTTCGCTTCAGTTGCCTGGCTGCTGGCCGCCATCTTGGTTGGCAGTTAATTTGCATATCGCCCTGATTAGCCAATGGGAAGGGTAGCGAAGTTACGGTTAATTACCATGTTTGTCTATTATTAGATAGGATAGCTTAGAAAGCTTTTTTCTGTATGATTTTGGTAATTTACTGAAATGTAGAAAATAGTTATTTTTATACTATTTCAGACTTTTGGAATTTGGAGGTTAAGAGGTAAGAAGATGAAAATTGGAGAGTTTTAACTATCTTCTCTCTTTTTTTTTTTTATAGTTATTTCCAAGGAAATGTACTTGGCTCTATGTCATCAATAATACTTTAATGTCATTATCAGGTATGTATATGATAATCATAATGTAAAAAATAAATCATAGACAAGCAGAGAAATATAATTTTAATATGTATTATTTAAAAATGTTATTTTTTATTCTGTGTATAATCTAGTATGGTACCTTTAAGACCTGCAAATGTTTATTACCAACTTAGAATGGGAAGAAACTTTGAGAAGGGACCCTATCTTCTGTTAAGGTAGCACTTCCCAAATCTGCCCAGGATCTCAGCATCAGATAAATAGCACAGTGATTGTTACCTGAGGCCATGCCCTTCCACCCATCCACCTCCACTGTCACTATTATTCCTGCCTTCTGTTGAGAATTAATAGTTGAAGGGAAAGAATCAGAGATGCTTTCTTCTCTGTTACCTTGAGCAAATCTCTCTCAGGTTTAGTTTTCTTAATTGTACATGAGAATGATGGTCATGGTGGTAACAGTAACACCTCAGGTTGCTGTGAGGATTTGATGAGATAATACCCAGAGTGCTTGATGAACTGTGAAGACTTCAACAGATGTTTCCTGGTAGAATTCATGTTATTCTGGGCCACATATTAATTATCTTAGACCAATGCTTTAAAATCTTATAAACAAGTGGGTTCCAGAGCAACCTATTCTAATTTTGTTTTTGTGTTTTTCTTTTTTTGGTTGTTGTTGGGAACAGGTTCATGGGTGGTATTTTAGGCTTTTTTTTCCCATTCTTACCTACAAAAACCTATTTTTTTTTAAATATATATTTTATTGATTTTTTTACAGAGAGGAAGGGAGAGGGCTAGAGAGTTAGAAACATCAATGAGAGAGAAACATCGATCAGCTGCCTCCTGCACAACCCCTACTGGGGAAATGCCTGCAACCAAGGTACATGCCCTTGACCGGAATCGAACCTGGGACCCTTCAGTCCACAGGCTGACACTCTATCCACTGAGCCAAACTGGTTAGGGCAAAAACCTATTTTCTTTTACATTTAGATTTAATAGGCTACCTAGAGATTTGCTGCTTGCTTTTATTTTGATAGTAGAGTACAAGATAATTATTTCTCTGTTCCTTAATTAATCCTAATACTATTAACTATTAAAATAGCTTTCACCCCTTTCTCTGCTTTGAATAATTAAATAATTTTAGTATTTAAAAATTTTAAATTCTTTTTGTTTGATACTCTATTGTGCTGTGTATCAGTGGATCATGTGAGGATTCTATCCCTGCTCTATTTACTGTACTGTCAGATATATCCGTATTAAGTGTACCTTCCAGCTACTTTTGCTTAAAGCATCAGTGCTGATATACATTCTTGTTGATAGGTAGAGCATTATGAACTGTGGCCTAATTTAAGAAATGTTATTTTCATAATTTTAAGTGTGGATGTGTAACTTAAATTCTTCCACTAAACATCACCTAATTAGACATTCTTAAGGAGTTTATATATGTAAGCTAATGACAGTATTTACGAAGAGCATATTATTTGATTGTGCATAAATGGCTTGTAAGAAGTGGGGTCCTCGAAAGAGTATTTAATCTCTTTGATTTAAATTATGTTTCCCAAAAGTTTTATATTCTTTTAACAAAATAATTAATTTATTATGATGATGATGAAAATAAACTTAAACACAATTGTTTCAGTTAATTTACAATTTTGAATTATATACATATAAGATCACTTTCTTCTAACACTTACTTCTTTTATATCTACTCATGCCTGTCTTGGAAATAAGCTTAAAAACCACATAGCTACATCTTATATATTTATAAAATGACTAAGGAAAATAGGGGAAAGTTATCCTATAAATTAGTTCTTTCCATGTTATAGTTGAAATGACCCATAAAACAGAATGAATTAATAGGAGAAAATATTGTTCTGCTTAAGGGTCTGCGTTTATGTGGATGTGCATACATACATATACTTGTGTGTTTAGCTGCCTACCTAGTTACATAGTATATAGGGATAATGGAGAAAAGAAGGGTGGTGCAATGTTAGGCAGAATGTTTCTATGCTAAAAAACTATAGAGAATTTTGTTGAGGATGAGGCTAGCGCGCACACTCTCCACACACATATGTACATACATACATGGTGGGGCAAAAGTAGGTTTACAGTTTTTAGTATGAGAAATATAATGATTAATAACTAATAATTAGTAATAAGAAATTACTTTACATACAACTGTAAACCTTTTGCCTTATCCTGTGTGTTTATGTATATATAAAGTTTTCTAATGTTAAAATGATAAATACTGTTTTATGTTCTTATAATACCACTAGAGGCCCAGTGCATGAACTCATGTATGGGTGGAGTCCAGACGGCCTGCCCCGATCGAGGCTGGTTGTGGAGAGGGGCCCAGGGCTGATGGGGGGGGGGGGGGGAGGAGGGCTGGTCGGGGGCATGGCCAGCCAGGGGGAGGGGGTGCTGGAGGTTGGCAAGCCGCCCACCCCCGATTGGGCCAGTTGGCCAGTCGTTCCAGTCGTTCCGGTGTTCTGGTCGCTGTCTTTTTATATATGTAGATACCGTGTATAGCAAGGAATGAGATGTTTACCATATGCCTCCATGCTAAGACAGCTATGATTTTGATTATATGGAAATAATGCTATTATTTCCTATTATGTTTATATAGTAATCACTGTTATCCTTGTTTTATGGCATATAATATTAGTTTGCTTTACTTGTCTCAGTATTTCAGTCTCTTATAAAGATGTCATTCACAGTCAGTTTTAATCCCAGGTGTTTTGATAAATTATTAATAAATATCTCTATCCCAGAAAATAACGTAACATAGTTTTATAGAATTTTCCATGTTATACTAAAATAATCTAATGCACATCATTGTAACTTAATCCATTGTACAAAGATGTTCAGCAATGTTATTTCTATGCTGACTTCATTAAGGATTATGTATATTCTACCCAGATCACCTACTAGTCAGAATATTCCTAATTTGTGTATTAAGAAACACAATTGCCTACTTTCTTAAAACTAACTTTACCTATTATCTTTCAAAATAGTATTAACTGGGTTTTTTATTTGTTTGTTTGTTTGTATGTGTTTTTCTATATTGGTTGGCTTTTTGAACATTTCTGGACTCCTCATTTTAGAAGGTAATTATGTTTTTTGGGTTTTTTTTGCTTGAAAATTACATTTTTTCTTCTGTAAATGATTCTAATAAAAATAACATGTTTCTCTTTTATAGGAAAAAGCTTTCAGCTCTACTCTCATAATCTTATAGCTTTGTTTGAACAAGCCAAAAAACTAGGATTAGCTGCTCATATTCAAACTCATAGGTTTCCAGACCGCATACTACCAAGGTACAAAATATTTTTATTATTCTGGGAGAGAAGGAAATTGGTGTTTATTTTTAAAACAGCCATTATTCTTTGCCCACTGAAAAACGTTTTGTCTTGATTTTGAAAGATCTGTATTTTCATGAGAATTCCCCTATGGAAGTATTTTTAGTGCATCTTATTTTATTTTAAATTTTCACTCACAGTTTACTTTTAATATTATTTTGTTTTGGTTTTAGGAATATAGCATAGTGGTTAGACAGTCATGTATTTTATAAAGTGTTCCCCCTGATATTTTCACTACCCACCTGACACCATATATAGCTATCTCAATATCATTGAATATATTCCCTATGCTGTAGTTTACATTCCCATGACTATTTTGTAACTACCAATTTGAACTTCTTAATCCCTTCACATCTTTTACCAAGTCCCCCAACCCCCAGTTCACTTCTGGCAACTGCCAGTCCACTCTCTGTGTCTATGAGTCTGTTTCTATAGACGTTTTATAATACAGATTCCCAGGCCCTGCCTCAGTCCTATAAAATCATACTTTAGGGTCAGAGTCCAAGACAGTTTTATTTAAAGCTCCTTGACGGTTCTGTTTCAACTGATTCACAGACCACTGTTTGGAAGCCATTACAATAGAGTACATTTATATTGTCTTATGTTTTCAGAAAATTTGCTTTAACTACAAAGATTCCTGATACAAAAGGCTGCCACAAATGTTGCATAGGTGAGTAAATGCTATTTCTCAAACTGATGATTAGACTTATAATATCAAATTATGCTGAAGAGACTTATCTGAAAAGACTTATAATATCAAATAGAAAGGAAGATAGGCTTTATATTTGTTTTTATAAGGAATTAAGGGGCCAGTGAAGCACAAGAATGTATAGTGAGTGGGACATGGGATAAAAATGCTTGGAGATAGTAGTCCTAATGTTTTCTCAGAGCATAGGGTGCCTAGAATTTTCTAACCTTAGCCCCTGAGGCTGTATCTCTGCTACTGTCGTACTTTGATTTACTTAACACTTCTATTTAACAGTTATTGCTTAGTGCTTTATGAACATTACTAGGGGCCCAGTGCACGAAATTCGTGCACTGGGTGTGGGGGCGGGGGGGAGTGTCCCTCAGCCCAGCCTGCCCCCTCTCACATACTGGGAGCCCTCAGGCGTTGACCCCCATCACCCTCCAATCGCAGGATCGGCCCCTTGCCCAGGCCTGACGCCTCTGACAGAGGTGTCAGGCCTGAGCAGGGGACCCTCATTTCCCCCCATCACTGGTTCTGCCCCCAGCCCAGGCCTGATGCCTCTGGCCCAGGCGTCAGGCCTGGGCAGGGGACCCCCATCTCCCTCTGATCGCTTGCTCCACCCCCTGCCCAAGCCTGACGCCTCTGACCCAGGCTTCAGGCCTGGGCTAGGGGACCATCATATCCCTCCAATCCCCGGCTCCGCTCCCCACCCAGGCCTGATGCCTCGGCCAGAGGAGTTGATCCTCATCACCCTCCGATCACCAATCACCAGATCGGTCCCTTGACCAGGCCTGAGGCCTCCGGCAGAGGTGTCAGGCCTGGGCAGAGGACCCCCAGCTCCCCACGGTTGCAGGTTCCACCCCTGCCCAGGCCTAACGCCTCTGGCCTAGGCGTCCGGCCCAGGCAGCGGGGACCTGCAGTGGCAGCGGGGGGGGCCGCGATCATGGGCTTCGCTTTAGGCCCAGGCAAGGGACCCCTAGCTCCTGGGACTTCCAGCTTCGACCGTGCCCTGCTCCCATCGCTGGCTCCACCCCTACTTCCTGCTATCACTGGTCAGGTGGAAAAGGCACCTGATTCTCCGATCATGGCCTGGGGGCAGGGCAAAGGCAGCCCAGGGCCACCTTTGCCCTGCCCCCCACCTCTTAGCTCCCCCCTGGGTTTCTGATCACTGTCAGTGGCAGGGGGCTTCTTCCTGCTTTCCCTTTCGCCTCCCTACATTGTGCCTACATATGCAAATTAGCCGCCATCTTTGTTGGCAGTTAACTGCCAATCTTAGTTGGCAGTTAATTTGCATATAGCCCTGATTAGCCAATGAAAAGGGTAGCGTCGTATGCCAATTACCATTTTTCTCTTTTATTAGTGTAGATTATTGCTGGAGTTAAGCCAATCAGAGAAAACAGTCCATACATGAATACCTTCATTTCTATTCCAATTGCAAATTTGGGGCTTCCTAAAATTACCTTCATGTTCAAAAATTCTCTTGAAGGACTCACTGAAAGTGGTTTTATACTCATGGTAATGGTTTATTGCAGGGAAAGGATATGAATTAAAATCAGCCAAGAGAAGAAGTGTATGGGACAGAGTCTAGGAAAAGTATCAAATGTAGAGCTTCTGTTGACCCCTCCCTAAGGAGTTACGGATAGCATTACTTTTCTGACAGTGATGCATGGCAGTACACGGCATTTCCAACCAGGGAAGTTTACTCAGACCTCAGCACATAGGCATGATTGATTGCCCCCAAGGCTGATCTCCATATCCAGCCCCTATCTTAACTCACATTGTTCTCTTTCTGGAATGACCAGTTCCCCTTTAGACTCTCCAGTGTTGCCAGCCCCCACTCTAAATCATATTGTCAGACTATCCAGTGACCCAAGGGCCTAGGCAAACTAAGGTACTCCTATCAGTTATGACATTCCTAAGGCTTAGAGAGTACCTCCCAGAAGGGACAACAGAATGCAGACCTCGTTTGATAAGGTTAAATTCTGTACTGTATACTTATCTTACTTAACCCTAACACCACTCTGTGATACTTGCTATGTTACTAGTAAGTAACAGAACCTGGGATCAGACCCAGTCCATGACTTCAGATCATGAGCTCCTAACTTCCTGTTTATTCTTTTTGTTTAATTAGTGGCCATACACATTGATCTTCATGCTACATGGTTCCAAGCATACTATCTAGTTGAAAGCAAATTTCATGCGCATTTTTCTAGAGGAGAATCAGGTTCATATCTATTATCAGATCATGACTCAAGAAAGGTCTCGATGCTTACAACCTAAGATATAAACTCATAAATATAGGGTGTCCCCCAAAAAATGTATACACACTTTGAATGATTATAAAGTCAGTTTATTAACATACAGTTCATTTTCAAAAGTTAAAAGAATCTACAAAAATGAATAATTTTTTTTCAATACCTGTTTTCAAACTGATGATCATTCTGTCCAGGCACTGCTGATAACACAAATTTCAAAAGTTAAAAGAATCTACAAAAATGAATAATTTTTTTTCAATACCTGTTTTCAAACTGATGATCATTCTGTCCAGGCACTGCTGATAACACAAAGCAATGGAATCACAAACATCAAGAATCATTTCTTTCGGTCTTTGTGCGCCCTTAATTCGCAGCTGTTGCTGGTTTTGTACCATGAACTTTATCTTTTATTTATCCCCATAAAAAAGTCTAGTGGATAAATTTTCTTTGTTCAAAGCTTAGTCTGGCTTCACCCATTATTTCAAATCAGTTAAACTTGAAGTGAAAGGAGTGAAAATTAAGTGAGCTAACAGCTAGCTGTTAAAGTATGTATACATTTTGTGTGTGTGTGTGTGGGGGGGGGGTTATGTATATCCCAAAAAATGTATACATACTTTGAGTAAGTATAAAGGCAGTGTTTGTCCTTCAACTGCATTTTCAAATTTCCAGTAGCATTTTAGGATGAATTTCCTTTGTTCAAAGCTTAGTCTGGCTGAAAAGAAAGAAACATCAATTGAGATACCAGCTGTTAAAGTGTGTGTCCATGTTTTGGGGACACCAGTACATTAAGATAGAGCTTATTGCAAATAACTGCCTTTATAATCATTATTGATGGGAGTTAAATTGCAGAGAAGGAAAGACCAATAAGTTTTTATAGATTTGAGTCAAATAAGTTACATCTCTAGCAAGATGTAAAACAGTTATTTTCACCTTGTTTTAACTCAGCTGTAAACTATACCAAAAATGAAATCATAGATTTCAGTTGCCTCCTAGACCTTGTCTGGATTCTCTTTCGGTCAGTTTACTTAAGCTGCTCTTCAGCGTGCATACTAGTTTAGGTGTTTTAGTGCTTAAAATACTGTTCTTGTAAAAAGCTCCTCTGCTTAACAATGCACTATATTAAAGATGTTTAGAAATCAATGTATATAACTTTAAAATAAAGAGGTAATGTCGAGGGCAATGAGGGGATAAGGACACATATGTAATACCTTAATCAATAAAAAAAATTAAAAAATAAAATAAAGAGGTAAAAAACTGAAAAGGAAAGGGTAGCAACCCCTCCCCAAAAAAATACATCTTTACTTTGTACTCATTCTTATCATCCTAGTGAACAGAAACAATAATTTTCCTTTATCAGCTAAATAATCGCTTCAAATAGTTCTTCTATCCACTGAAGGCCACATTTCCTAGTTTTTTCCCCATGTATATTAGCATTGCCTTTGTAAAGAAAGATGAGTTAGCTTTTAGGTGAGTCTAGCTTTTAGGTAAGCTAATGATTTTTTTAAATATCTTTCTTTCATTTATAGTTTATATTCAATATTATTTTGTATTATTTTTGGGTGTATAGCATATGGTTAGACATAAACCAGTTATGTTTTCATAGAAAGGTATTCAGTGTTTTAGGTATGTCTGTTTTTCTTCCTTCCAGTCAGAAACCCTTACACAGGACATAAATACCTCTGTGGAGCTTTACAGTCTGGAATTGTTTTACTTCAGTGGTATGAGCCAATGCAGAAATTCATGTTGATAAAGGTATATATTACTTTGTTTACATTTTTCTTCAGAAAACACTAGTGTGCAACTGAACTTAAAATTTTAAGATTCCATTATTACTATATAGAATGGGCATGTTTATAGTTATTTATAGATAGGTCTTTATTTGGGTTAGGAGTTTTTTGTTCTTAAGATTGCCTTTTTTTTTTTTTTTTTTTTTTTAGCCAAAGCAAAGTTTTATTACAGAAAAGCTACCTCCTGCAGGGAGGGGACCCAAGTGGGTTGCCCTCCTGTTTAACTTACGTTAATAAACTTTCAGAGGCATCACAGCCATGAAGATGAATGTGGTCAATTCTCTAAAACATATTTTATAGATATTTATAATCCTTATGGTGATTATTTTTAGAATTACATCAATCAAGAAAATGAAAGCCTTTCCATTGACTTTATTCAGCAGCAGTATTGTTTCTAAATTGTACTTCTATTCAGAGATTGTTTCTAAATATACTTTTTTTGTTTATTTTTACAGCACTTTGATTTTCCTCTGCCAAGTCCTTTGAATGTTTTTGAAATGCTGGTAATACCAGAACAAGAATACCCTATGGTCTGTGTAGCTATTAGCAAAGGCACCGAATCAAATCAGGTAGTTCAGTTTGAGACAATCAATTTGAATTCTGCATCATCATGGTTTACAGAAATTGGTGCTGGTAAGTGTTTTTGTCTTATGTTAAAAGATTGATGCTTTTGCATATGAAAAAAAACAGAATGGTTTCAACTAATGTGGGTTCAGTCAAATAAACACTCAGATCATAGTTTCCCAAGTAAGCCTAGAGAATCATGTACATACAGTTTATGATCTCTACTTGCCTGAGGTAATTTGATACAAATTATTTTACCAACGAAAATTTCAATGATTTAAGTTTTCCGAGATACAGGGCTGGGGAAAAGTAGGTTTATAATTATGAGTATGTGAAACACAGAGTTTATTCTTGTATTATTGTGTATTTGTATTTTTTTCATACAAACAACTGTGGACCTACTTTTGCCCACCCCTGTACTTTTTCAAATTTTACTAGCTTCTCAAGCAAAAAGGTTTCCCCCCCCTTTTTTTTTCCTATCACTTTTTCCCTCAGCACTGCTTAGAATCATTGAGTTCAAGTGCTTTTCATGTGTGGCATCCAAGCTTTACCATTTAAAGATACAGGGACATACCTCTTGCACTGTCTGAGAATGATTCATTAGCTTAGGATTTTATCCAACATGACTCAATGGAAGTTCAGAAAAAGTTGGGAAGTTTATATTCAAACTTTAAAATTGGAACAAATCAATCAACTTATTTTTAAAATCTACATAGTAAGTGAAATGAAGGGTTCTTCATTTTTTCTCATTGTTTGTTGTGCTAGTGTATTATTTGATCATTTGTAACTGCAGGTTTATGAAGACATTTTTATATAAAAAGTCAGGCAAACTTTAGTTACAACTATTTCATTACTGACTCATTTTGTGAAGAAGTCCATTATAACTATCCAGAGTTTGATGTATCTTATTAAATATCTTTAGCTTTTGATTATTTATAGGCTAAATTATAGGAATTCTTTATACAATTCAGCAATTGAAGTTAATGTGGAACCACTAATGTTACTTTCAAACAGGAATCAGTGTGAACTAGTGGTATATTCTGGTAAATATTTAACAACAGGCTCTTAGGGTGCAGAGAAGCCTGGTTATTAGCAGTTGCCTATTTCTGTGGCATAATTACTCTGCCCATGGCCAGTTTCAAACTACTAACCTGGTGTCATCTGGCTCACAAAAGTCCTGAAAATATAACAACCCAGTATAAACCAGTTACAGCATGCACTGAACTACGTCAGTCTCTTTATGGACAACTCATAATTTCTGGTAGGATAAAATAGGAATGTATGCTGTACCCTCCCACCTTCACTTGTAACCCACATTTCTTTTTAATTTATTATTTAGTACTTTTGGTTGAGTTAGATGCATACCCTCCTAGCATAGCTAACAGAAAGGTACAAATGACATTGTTTTAGTATCATGAAATGCAAGCAGCCCAAAAAGAAATATGTTCCTATTATGAAATTACTGCCAAAAAGAAGGATTATCTATAGATCAATTTATTTAAAAACCAAAATACTTTTGGGAGACAGCCCCAACTTATTTATTTATTGGTTAGTATGTAATAATAGTATAGAGCAAGTCATTTCATACAGTTATCTAATGTGTACTTGCAACTTTCTTCTATATGATATATTAGGTTGCATTGCTAATAAAGGTTAGACATTCAGAGTCCACTTATGAAATTTGGGGGAGGGAAGGTTTTGAGGTGTTTTCTAAGATTTTTTATTGATTTTTACAAAGAGAGGGCGGGCGGGGGTGGGAGAGAGAGAGAGAGAGAGAGAGAGAGAGAGAGAGAAACATCAATATGAAAGGAAAACATCAGTCAGCTGCCTCATGCATGCCCCTTACTGGGGATCAAGCCTGCAACCTGGGCATGTGCCCTAACTGAGAATCTAACCAGTAGCCTTTCAGTTCATGAGGCGACACCAGCCAACGGAGCCACATCAGCCAGGGCCCTTGTTTGTTTTCTAATGCCTATACTGTTCTACCCACTTATTAACACTTTGTAGACAAAAATTAATGCAGAACCAAAATTGCTTCCTGAGGAGAGCCAGGACTCTGAGGGTCATCATTCAACCAGAGGCTGTCCTTATTAAGCTTTTCTGTTTTCACAAGTGATTGTTAACCCACCTCCCAGCTGTGTTCATTTTTAAGCACCCCCCTGCCTTGAGTGGACAACAGTTGAACTGTTCAAATGAACTCCTATTCCAAGAATATTGTCAGCACCCCATAAATATTTGTTCAATAAATGCATGAACATAGATTTACTGAGAAAAACTAGTTTGGGACTATTGACCAACTGACCAACAATTTATCAGTCCTGTCCACTAGAATTCATCTCTGTGTATGAACTTTGGAAGGTCCAAAAACACCCAAAAATAATTTATAAAATTTTGTAATTACGGCCAAAGCCGGTTTGGCTCAGTGGATAAAGCGTCGGCCTGTGGACTGAAGGGTCGCGGGTTCGATTCCGGTCAGGGGCATGTGCCTGGGTTGCGGGCACATCCCCAGTGGGGGATGTGCGGGAGGCAGCTGATCAATGTTTCTCTCTCATCGATGTTTCTAACTCTCTATCTCTCTCCCTTCCTCTCTGTAGAAAATCAATAAAATATATTTTTTTAAAAAAATTTTTGTAATTACGTTTAGATGTGCAGTTTTTAAGGGAGAGGATCCATTGGCTTCCCAAAGAAATGCAGTTAAGAATGATTGTCCTAGCCTTAGCTGGTTTGGCACAGTGGACAGAGCATCAGCCTGTGGACTGAACGGTCCCGGGTTTGAATCCGTTCAAGGGCACATGCCCAGGTTGCGAGCTCAATCCCAGTAGAGGGTGTGCGATCAATGATTCTCTTTCATCATTGATGTTTCTCTCTCTTCCTCTCTCTTCCTCTGTGAAATCAATAACAATATATTTTTTTTAAAAAGAATGACTGCTCTAAATAATCTAAAATATTTTTTTAGATTTAGCTAGACTATTCAAGCAATCTGAGTGCCTAAAATGAAATTGTTTTACCAAAAATGCCATTACACACACAAACACACACACAAATGCCATCATATCTGTCAGTTTATATTAAAAAAAAAACAACCCTGCAGATATCAGCAAAGCGATGAAAATTGCTTCCTGACAGGATATTGTTGACAGAAATGTTCATTATATTACTAAGTGTCCTCTTTAAAAAGGAACTTACACACACGCACACACCAGGAAAATGTTTTTCTGATTACAGTTTTATTTTAATTTTATTTTTTCCTTTTTCTGAATTACTGGCTTGTTTTTATCTCAGGGATGCTGTGATTTACATAACTGATCTTGTTTCCATCTTCCCATTGGTTCCTGTTAAATGCAGAGCAAAATCTAATCATTGTATAGCATGCACCTTACTTTTGTGTATTTTACCCTTTGCTCCATTTTATTTTTGTAACTCACCTTTTTAGAACTAGCTGAAGTGTTAATTACCTGTAATATTGAGCTTTTCTCAGCTCACTTAGCCTTGCTTAGAACTTAATGTTTGTTCTCCTAAGTTGACCTATATACATACATATTTTGAAAAAATACCATATTGTTACAAAATCCGATTTGTGTTAAATTTCAAAGATTAGTTTTAATCTTTGAAATTCTGACAGAAAAGGTCAGAATTTGTGTTCTTTTCTAAGCTCTAGTTTTTAAAGCTTGTTGTAGAACTAACCTTATTTTTTTTCCCTCCAAGGCAGCCAACAGTTAGATTCCATCCATGTAACACAGTTGGAGAGGGATACCGTTTTAGTGTGTTTAGATAGTAAGTACTATTTTAAAGTTTATTCTGAGTAGTCTACTTGATATAACAAGTCATTTCATTTAAGTGATTCTATTATGCTATAATTGAAAATTTTTTACTTTTTTCATCTTAAGTGGCCTTATTTTATTGATGAAAATCTAAATTGGCTACAGATATCATAAATAGTAATTAATTGATGTTTGTCATTACTATTCTCTGTGACTTTTTTCTTTGTTTGGCCTACTTGAAAACATTATATTAGAACAGTTTGCCATAACTTTGGGGTAAAAATCTATATAAAACTATACTGTATAAAATTCTTTGTAAAACTATTTTGAGAGTTTTTTCCATACCTCAATTAATGAAAAAATAGAAGGTATGTAGTCATGTGCTACTTAATGGGGATACCCAGTTCTAAAAAATGCATTGTTAGGTGATTCTGTCATGGGAACATCATAAGAGTGCACTTACACAAACCTCGATGGTACAGCCTACTACACACCTAGATTATATATGGTATGTAGCCTGTTGCTCCCAGGCTACAAACATGTACAGTGTGTACTGTACAGCACGAGAGTAAATCAAGCACAAGAGAAAGTGATGCAATCAGGAGACACTCTAAATATTAGATGTATGTGGCAGCTGCCAACATAACACAGCATGCTGCTTTATGGAAAACATTACTTCCTATAAGTAGAAAGCGTACACTAAAATAACAGTAAAAAGTGTAGAATAATCTCTAGGAAATTGAAATTTTCAACTCCATTATAATTTTATAGAACCACCGTCATATATGCAGTCTATTGTTGACAAAATCGTCATGCAGCGCATAATCATTGTCATTTATAGTCGTATAACATGACTTGGAATCCTGTCAGTGAGGTTGTAATGTACAGGTAGATTTAACACCTTCATCAAGTTGTGGTTCTTTTGATTTAGGAAGAGTTATTATTGATAGAAGAATGTTGTAATGTAATCAGAGAAACTTTTAACAACAGGTATTCAATTTTGCAAACAAACTCACCTTATTTTTATGCAATGAATCCTGCAAGGTGAAATTCACCTAGATTTGGAGCTATATTTAAAACTTGGCAGTATTTGCTATGTTTGATCCATTTTAATATTTTTTAAATTACTGAATAGGGTTATTTTTTAAATTGTTGTACTACCAAATTTGCCTGTGTTTCTGTCCTAATTTCTATTCCCTGAAGGCTACCTAGTAGATTTACCTTATATAATCATAAAGATAATCTAATATTAGAGATAAGTAACCCAAAACTCAAAAGTATCTCATTCACCCATCATTTTTAAGTACTTTTGATTCTTTTAATATTGATACGATTGGAGATTATTCAATTATATTTAAGTTAATTTGGTAAATTATATTTTACCCAAAGAGCTGGAAAGGTCTATATTGATTAAGCAAATAAACAGATAATCAGAATTTGATTTTAATAATTTTTAACCTTTAATGTTAAATCCTTAATACCTTCTGGGACATCCAAGGAAAAAAAAATTGTGCTTAGTCTCATTTTGTTGATTTATGTATTTTAAAAAAAAAACAAACTTAAGCCTTTGATTAACTAAGCCCTCCATTTATTCAAAGTAAACGGAGAGTTGACTTTCTTAAGATTTTTTTTTTTTAAGGAGCAATATAAGACTTCAGAAATTTAGTATCAACTATACAATATAAACCGGTTTTAGTACATACCAGTTGGAGATAGGCCTGAAATCACAAATTATTTTAGGTAGATAAGAAAGCAATACAGAGAAAGGTGTCTTCCACCTCAGAGCTAAGACAGTTAAAGTGAAAAACAAATAGATGAAAGGGAAATAAAATTATGTATATCTCTATCCCAGAGTTTACTTATAAAGAAATTGTGACCCTCAAGAGTACTACTCATTGCCCCTTCGTTACAGTAGTACTCAATACTGAAGTTATAAATGACTACGGATATACTTATCATGTTTTGTAATTTGTAAGGGGGGAAAAATCACTTCTTACTGCTAGATATATAGGCACAAGGTAGCCACTTTTAAAGAAACATTGTACTTTTTTAAAAATGAGAATGTAAGTGTTCAATATATACCATCTAAAAAAGAAAAAAATAGCAACGGAATTTCCATTTACCAAAGGAGGTACTCTTATTATAGTTATATTATAAAACATATTAATGATAGTTTCTCGCTGAGCATGTTTGAATCTAAATGGTTGAACATCATTAAGAATATTGTTCTATATCCATGTAAAATCCACATATCAAGTTAACTTTATTTTAACAGATTTGGATTTCCAGTCTTGACTTGTTTTTTCTTTTTTTAAGAATTTGTAAAAATTGTAAATCTACAAGGAAAACTAAAGTCAAGTAAGAAACTGGCCTCTGAGCTAACTTTTGATTTTTGCATTGAATCTGTAGGTAAGTCTTTTTTTTTTTTAATAATGCTATTAGAATACTTGGTTTTTCCTTCATTCTGTATCTGTAGTTGCCTAGACCAGCACTGTGTCTTAGAAGTTTCTGTGATATGGAAGTGTTCTCTGTGCTCTTAAATATAGTAGTCATTAACCACACCTGTTAAGTATTTGAAACATGGCTAGTGCTACATTTTTTAAATTTTAATTAATTTACATTTTAATGTAAATAGCCACATATGGCTAGTTACTATTGTATTAGACAAAGCAGGTGTAGACGATAATAAATCTTTTATTGTTGGTTCCTATATGTTTAAAACTTGAAATCGTTTTAAAATTTCTGTTTATTGTTCCTTTTACTGCCTCAAGTGAATTATACTTCTCCCAATTCTTTCCAAATCCTGAAGGTATTTGTGTGATATGATTAATGGTGTTAGATATCCTGTAATTCTTTGTGTCTGATTCTGCTTGGTGTGTGTTGATGGTTATTGCTTTTAGATCTGTTTCTATATAAGTAGATATTTTCCCACTTAGAAACTAATGTGCCATTTTAATTTGTTTTATTGTCAATGAGTGTTTTATTCTATAATACTCATTGGTTTTATGATAAAAATTTCTCATTGATTATATGTCAGTAAGTATTTCCCCTAGGGATGATAGAACTTTTGAAAAAAATAATGTGGCTGGAAACACTGAGCATTGTACAATATGATTCTACCATAAGTCAAAAATAGTTAAAACAAAGTTGGCAGTTTTTATTTTGGCCTTGAAAAATACTGTATTTTGTAATTAAATGTATATATACTTTAAAAAATATATTTCTCATTATTTAGAAAGGTTTTTTAAAAAAATATTTTAATGGTTTCCCAACTGGCGTTTCGCCCTGTCGCAAAGTATGATCATCCCTCTGTGTAAATATCTTACATAAATATAATTTGCTTATGATTGAAAAATCTTAATTTATTGAGGCAGAAAGCCTAAACTTTCTGTAGATGCCAGGACAAAAGGAATGTTGGGGCTCGTTTCTCCCTCTACTTCTTTAAGTCCTGGATATTGCATGCCAGTTTCTAAGCTTTGGTATCTCCATTAGAGATCCTGACGGACATCTTTATAGTTTCTCTTCATTCTAACTGAAACACACTGATACCTCAAGTTTTTCATATGTGCCAAATTTTTTAGGGAACTTTGTTACACAAAAATTTGTTCCTCATAAGCTACCATCTCTCCCCGACAGTGAACCTTGAAATAATTACAAGGTAATTATTTATTGGGTATTATTTATACCCAATCTCCTGGGTAAAAAGAGTCCCTTTAAACACTTAAAAATAAACTGGTAACTGGGTTTCATATTCATCACAATTAGTGAAACTTGTGTGATTTTTTTAGTAAAATAGTTTTATTTTATTGAGTAAAATTATGTTTTCAAGACATTCTTACATTAACTTTTTATAGAGTCAGTATTCTAATAAAAAATACAGTAAGTTTCTATTACTTTCTCCCATCACCTTTACTAGTGTAGGGCATATGTCTAACTTTCCAACAATCAAAAGTGGGTTTTCTCCCTCTTTTGCTGCACCTTAATGACTCCAGCCCCCTGCCAGGAAGGACCCAGAGGCTCCACTGCATCCTCCAAGTGGGGGGCTGCCCACTCTGTTTCTGAACCACTAGATCATTGCATAGGAGTGCCTCATTGGGCCCAGGCCTGTGGCTGGCACCACACAGGACACAGAAATGGACAAAGCATAGCAAGAGTAGGTTTCCCTTCAAGACCTTCAGGCCACCCCAGGGGAGCATGGGAGATGGGTGGGGCAGGAGGGTGTTGTGGCATGCCACATTATGGCCATCCTGTGGGGTCACGGTTGCTCCTGAATCCAAAGCCATCAGGAAAGCGGTCAAGCTTGGCTCAAATTTGTGAACCCACATGTGGGCAGTGGGGCCTGCAAGACCAAAGCCTGAGGAGGCGAGGCTGGGGCCCAGCAGTGAGCGTGGTAACTGAGAGCCACTCCAAATAAGAATTGGCACAGAGAGCATAACTATTCATTGTGGGGTTAAATTTTGAATTGTGAGACAGGTTGGTTGGTTGGTTTGTTTTTTTAAGTAATTTTGTAATAGGGAAAATGTGAACATAAATAAAAGAAGCTTCCTTAATAGCTACTTCTAATTATATGACAGTATTTAAATAACGATGTTTTTTATTCAAAAAGCCAATTATATGTTTTTAGTATTTCATTCACTTAAGAAAAAAGATAGCATATAAAAGAAAAATTAATATACTGATACCAACTTATGTTTCTTTGTAAGTTATACCAATGTTGGATCACTATGTTGTACAACTGAAACTAATAATATTGTACGTCAGCTGTAATTGAAAAATAAAAAAAAAATTTTTAAAAAGAAGTTAGCCCATGTTTAAATGAATGCCTATTATGTGTGTGTGTGTGTGTGTGTGTGTGTGTATTTTTTTAATTTTTTTTTTAAACTTGTGTGACCTGACTCAGTAAGTTATTTGAGTTTAGATATGGCTTAGCCACAAAAATGTTGGGAACTAGTGGTCTCTAGACAGTGGCATTTTGCACCAAGCATTTGGATAGCCTTACATTATCATTTATTAAAAACAGTTAAGGAAATGTATAATGAACTACTGTGCTGTATTTCAGTTTCACTTCCCCCTTATCTTTTTTAGTATGCCTTCAAGACAGTGTGTTGGCTTTCTGGAAACATGGAATGCAGGGTAAAAGCTTCAAATCAGATGAGGTAAGGTTTCTCAGATTACCTCCAGTGATTTCCACTAAAGATTTTTAATATTAAAATGTTCATTTTATACATTTTATTTCTGAATCTACATTACTATGTTTAGTGCCTTTATGTTTTTTTAAGTTGATCTGAGAGAGATAGGAAGGGAGAGGGAGAAAGAGAAACATCAAAGTAAGAGAGAAGTACCGATCAGCTGCCTCCTACATATCCACTACTGGGGATCGAGCCTGCAACCCAGGCACATGCCCTGACCTAGAATTGAACTGGCAACCTTTTGGTTCATGGTATGATGCTCAACCAACTGCACCACACACGCCAGGGCTATGTTTAGTGGTTTTAATGCTGTGAACTAGCAGAGCATAATTGCCAGTATTATTCTTCCAGTTCAGTTTTGTATTGCAAAATTCTCAGTGGCCACATTTCAGTCCTTTAATTTGTAATTTTTAAATATTGTTACTAACCTTGCAGTAGTTTTCTAAATTTATTAAGCCTTTTCCATAATTTAGAAGTGTATTGCTTCTTTTTTAATATTTTATTTAAAATCCTAAATTGATATGTATTAGATCCCAGGACTAAGGAAAATATAAGAAAATTAACTCATTTAGAAAATAGTTATTGAGTACCAGTTACATGCAAAACACTATTATTATAGCATTGTAAGGCATAGGGAAGTATAATTGTAAATAATTTCAAAGTCTTCTAATGTCTATGTTCCTGGCACTTTACAAATATTAGCTACTTAAGGCTTATTTTTTTTTAATATATTTTATTGATTTTTTACAGAGAGGAAGGGAGAGAGATAGAGAGTTAGAAACATCGATGGGAGAGAAACATCGATCAGCCGCCTCCTGCACATCTCCCACTGGGGATGTGCCCGCAACCCAGGTACATGCCCTTGACCGGAATCGAACCCGGGATCCCTCAGTCCGCAGGCCGACGCTCTATCCACTGAGCCAAACCGGTTTCGGCTACTTAAGGCTTATTATCCAGTGGAGTTAGGTACTATTCATATTCCCATTTTTACAGGCACAGAGGGCTAAGTAACTTGTCTAGATGACATAGCCTGGATTTGAAGGATCTCTAAAAATCACTTTTAGCTGAGATATTCAGGATGCATTTCATGCAGGAGAGGGGGAACTTGTGCTTCCACCTTGAGAGAGAAATCCTAATAGTTAAGACAATACTAACAGAGACATTTCCCATTTGTGTGAGTACCTGTATAATTCTTGTATACCATGGCCTTACAGATACCAGTATGTGGGCTTATTTTAAAGCTTAAATTCTTTTTCTTGAATTATCTGTAGTTTTATCCACTCTTATGTACTTGAGTATTTTCACCACTTATATGAATG